>NC_058519.1:353889165-354496280 GCF_904849725.1 Hordeum vulgare subsp. vulgare | reverse complement strand
CAAGAGGAACGTCAAGCCAACAATGCCGCCATCCAACAACTGGCTCAAGTCTTAGTGAACAACCCGCCGCAGAAAGGAAATGGCAATAGCCGCTCTGCTGTGTATCAGTTTATGAGGACTACGCCTCCCATATTCCCGGAGACGACTGAATCGTTGGATGACTGGATCCGCACCATCGAAGACCTACTCGCATTGGTCAAATGCACCGACGACCGCGAGAAAGTTCTTTATGCTTCTCACTGTCTCGGAGGCACGGCCAGGGCTTGGTGGGACGGTGTCAGCATTCTGTGAATGGGGGTACCCAGACCCGCCTGCCTGTGGCCCAGGGCTGGCCCACTTCCTCGAGCTAAAATCAACGGACCCGGCATCACTCAGGACAAGGCCCTCGCGAGGGGCCAAGCCTCGCGAGGAGGAGCAGCATCAAGACCCGCAGGGGGCCTCCTTAGGACCCCTCCGGAGCGGCGGATATTTCGAGGCGAGGCCCGGCATCAAGACTCAAGGCTGACGCGGAGGAAGGATAGACGAGTAGCAGATGGCAGGACAGAGTAGTTTCCCTTTTAGTGCAAAGGGAGCAAGAACATACCAGGGTTCCAAAGGCATCCTCTAAAGGTTTCCCTTCTAGTGCAACAAGGCCGTCGCCGCCCGCCAGCAGGACAGGCATCATCCCTGAACCAGCCCATGTAGCGCTGGCAGCTACTTTGCAGTCGAAGACCGCTTTTCGACAGGGGAAGCATGTTCCCCTATCCCCCTTCGAAGTTGGCCGTTGTGGGATCCCTTCCCGCCGAAACTATAAGGGAAGAGGACCAGGGCCGCCACTATAAAGGGAGGTTAGGTTGCTTCGTAGAGAGGGATCGGATTGGCTCTCATCGACAAAACCCACACACCACTAAGGCCATCCATCCTCTGGAGGCCGAAGACCACTGTACTAGTTCATCCACCGACCTCCACGAGAGGCAATTCACCAAAGCAGGAGTAGGGTTTTACGCTTCGGAGCAGCCCGAACCTGGGTAAACTGTTGTGTTCTGTGTTTCACTCACCATCGGGTGAGTTCTTCACCATTCCCATTGAGTAGAGAGCTAGGCGAGGTTAGGCCATGAGATATCTTCATACACGCCCCTGGGTTCGAATCCTTAGGGCTTTGCGGAGCCCGAAATTCGACATTTGGCGCGCAAGGTAGGGGCGCGTGAGGGTCTACTCCAAGCTTCATCTTCCCTAGGCCCGCTGCTCTGATGGCCGGCGCCCAACCAACTTCTTCGAGCCTCATCGAACTAACCTTCAACCACGACATCATGGCGGACAGAAGCACGCACGCCGATGTGGTGGTACCGGACGGCTCGTACCAGAACGTCAACACCGTCTCCACCGTCGCAACAACCCGCGCCACCCAGGCGCACGACAGCTGGGCGGTGCCCCAGGCACTCACGACGCGCAGCATTAACTTGGGGGACCTCGGTGCACACGATGCGTTGCAGATGGTGAGCGAGATGCTCTATCAACGACCGGTGCATGGGGGCTTCGACGCCTGGGCGGACCACATCATGGAGCTGATCGCCATCGCCCTGAAGGCCATCCAACCCCGCTCTTTTTCAAGGCCGCAAGCGTCAGGCACCGGGAGCTCGCACCTCATGCTGGCCCCCGGGGCTGCGAGCAACGGGGCCCCTCCTATGCTGGGTGGGGCTGAGAGAGACGCGCCTCGTGCAACCCTCCTCCTCCTCCAGGTTCTGGTGGGTGGGCCCGAGGCCATGACACTGACAACCACCAGGGACGCGAAGAGAACGGCGGAACGACCGAGGCACACACCTGTGTACATCACCGAGACAAGGTCGGCCCTCGACAGCCTGGGGCGGTCAGACAGGAGCCCTCCCTCCAGCGCAGCCAACAGTGGGCGGAGGCATCGGCGCGGGTATTGGGAATATTACTCGGTGCATGACCCGCCATGTTAGGCCGGGTCAGGTTCATGGCGACTCGTCAATCGTGATCAAGATGGGCTTGGGCCCAGGACCCTGAAAATGAGATGTGATCTCTAGCAGAGAGTCGGCCAAGCCCAAGAGCACGGATGGCGACTCAAGGCCCGTGAAGATGAAGACTCGCCAGGTAGTGTCCTTTCTTGGGAGACACGGCGGTTTACAGATGTATCAGGTCAGGACTTATGATGTGACCTGGACTCTTGTAAACCTAGGGCCTCGACCTGTATATAAAGGCGAGTCTCTAGGGTAGAAAGATGAAGTTACCATCCGTCGAGAGCTACGTCAGGCGAGTCACGCACCCTTGTAATCGATTCCACCATCAATATACACAAAGCAGGACGTAGGCTTTTACCTCCATCGGAGGGACCGAAACTTGGTAAACCCGAGTCTCGCTTCCGCTCAACCCCTTTGAGTCGCCACCAAGGTGCGATGGATCCATCTCTAAGTCCTTTCACGAGGACATCTGTCGTGAAAAAACAACGACAGTTGGCGCCCAACCTGGGGCTAGCGCACGATGGAGTTGAGTTCTCAAAGGGAGCCCTTCCAGGGTTTGGAAGCTACGCGGTCGACCTCATCACTAAGAGTCACCGCGGGAAGTACTACATCGACAACTACCAGTGGGGGCCTGACACCTAATCGATCGAATATGGGTATAGGGTCCCCTTCGGCGAGATTTGCGTCTTCATCAACAAGTTTGGGGCTCCCGTACCTGAGTCGGACACCTTCAGCGTCATCGTCGAGCCGACTCGGTTCCCCCAACCCGCCAAACGTCAGGTCAGGACACACCATGCCTTTGTTGGTTTTACGTAGGGGATCAACCTGTCGGATGAGCCAGTGATCCACGAGAACACCTTGTCAACTCAGACGACGAGTCGTCCATCTGCGACACGGATTCAATCTATGTGGGGACCCCGACTTACTAGTCGAGAATCGCCGTGCTCAGTGATCCCAGAGAGCAATGCTCACCGAACACAGATACTGGATAGAGAGTCTTACATCCAAGTACCGATTATTATTACAACACGTGACCGAAAGGTCAAGTTCACAAGACAGGGCCTAAGGCCAAATCACATGATTTCACTAATAGCGGAAAACAAAGGGGCTAAGCGGGTGCCCATGCCATCAAGCCTACACCGACACACATTCTGACTCGGAAGCGTCCTAGCTCGCAGGGGTGTCGCCGAAGACATAATCATCTCCAAACTCCGGTCCTTCCATGTCTAGTCAATAACATAACCAGTGGTAAGCCAATGAGTACTTTGAATGTACTCGCAAAACAGCCCATGACATGAACAATGAAAGTGAAGGATAACAACATCATGCATCTCTAGTATAACTCATCTGGGTGGAATGATCATGATTATGCATCAAGATAAAGAATTACTCTTGAAGAACAGGTTACACATACCAATATATCTGTCGAGGGATGAACCATCCGGGTTCACCCTATATGCCAAGTCACCGAACTTGGTCATATCATTGCTATCATAGCAACACCATTCTCAACACCACACACACAACTCACGCACACTTGGTTTATGCGGAAATATCAGGATGTAGTTTAAGCAGGATTACCCAACTGTCCTTGACCGTGGACATGGCTATTCGAATAGTTTACACTCTGAAGAGGTAGTACGCTGGACCCATGAGATCCGGGAAACTTCCGTGTCATCCACGACTCGCGGTATATCACATACCCGAGGTAAGTACCCGATCAATTCCTTTCCCCTGACGATACTAGACAAAGAAGTCCACTCGATTGGTACCCATCCCACATGTCGTACGTCTTACGAGCACCAACTCTGGACCGTACCGACCATGCGGGGACCAACAGTGTGACTGGAACTCATAAAAATGGCATAGTCATCCTACCCGACACGACCCCATTACGAAAGTGACTACAATCACTCCCGCCACTAGTAATGTGGCTCTTTGCTAGCACCGACCTGAGTAATTAACGTAGCCCCGTCCCATAAGGGGTAACGTGGTCGTACTCGTAAGGTTGGGACGGTCGACACATCATAAATCTAATCCCATTTCCGAAATCTTACTCACACAAATACCGGGTGTATTACTTCACCAAAAGTGACCACCTAACTCATCATCACCCTCGGGCATTAGTGGCACCCGACGGGGTTTTCATAAACTCTTTCTTATGACAACATCATGCTCATGATAATACTACTGCTATCTTTACTTGTCAACATGGTATTAGCATGACCCTAAGGGGTAGAGTCAACCTCAATGCATGTGCTCCGGAGGAGCCTTCGGTATCATCATATCAAATGAGTACCGACACTTATGATCATATGCAATGGAAATAATTTGCTATCTTAACATGCAAGGTAAGATATGCTCAGTCATGGTCAAAGGGATGCTTGCCTTGGTCAGCTAAGTATCCGGGGTCTTCGTGGTCTTCCGCTCCGATTCCCTCGTCACGCGGATTTTCTATCGTCGATAAAGCAGTAAATAAGAAATAGCTCACACAGAAACTGTCCACAAAGTCATTTTAAAAATGTTCCTTATTACTGATAAATCTAAGTTATCATTTTAAAAATACTTGCCAAAATTTTCTTTGAAGAAATATTTTTGAAAACAACCAAGCAGAAGCAAAACTATTCCATTTTAGCCCTTTTTAATATTATGAAATAGCATAGTTGCTGAGAAAATTCATCTAAGCATATCATTAAATGCTTCACATTTTTAGAAAAATAACAGTGGAAGAATTATATTTTTACACTGGTTAAATGTTTTTATAAAAATCTTAGAAATCCAGATTTAAAAATAAAAGAAAACAAGCCAGCTCCTGGCCTGGCTCGGCCCTGCGGTCAGTGGCCGAGGCCAGAGCGGGGGAGGAGGCTGGGCCACCGACAGGTGGGGCACACCTGTCAGGGTCGTCTCCTACCTCCAGCCAGAGAGGAGGAGGAGGACTCCGACATGGTTGCCGACGTGCTCAAGCCCTAACGAACACGGGAATGGGTCCACCTGACCGTCGCCTACCTGCTGGTGGTCGAAACGACGACGGGGAGGCAGGGGTTCGCCGGCGACGAGGAGGCCGTGGCGGAGGGGTTTCGGGAAGTGGTCGAGGTGGTGGCTAGAGACACGGAACAGCTCGGGCGAGTTGGGGGAAAGCTTCCTGGGGTCAAGGGGGTCAGTTTGGTGGGTCGAGGGGCGCAGGAGCCGTTGTGTAGCCGGAGATCGACCGGAGCTCCGAGGCGGAGGGGCCTCGGTCGATCTCTACCACCGAGGCTCTGCTGGTTTGCTTGGGTGGCTAGGGAGGTGCTAGTGGCTGCGGCGAAGCTATCCGAGGGGTGCTGGAGTGAGGGGGAGGGATTTATAGGCCCGCGACGGTGAGCAGACTCGGGAGCACCGCTAACTCACCATGGCACACATGGGGGTGCAGAGAGACGTTGGGGTTGAAACCACGGTCTCAGGACGTGGTATTGGACTGCTCGAACCGTCTGCTGCAAAGAGACACAGAGGAGAGCCATGCATTCGTGGCCGCGCAAGCTTGGCCGAATCTAGAGCGCGCGGGCACGCGTCGCGCGAGCTCTAGCGTGAGAGAGGAGGGGCCCTGAGACTTGCCCGACGCAGAGGGGCTATCGGGGAGGAGGTTGGACATCTCGGGGGAGGCTGGAACTAGCCAAGGGCGTCGCCCCCACCTCGGTGTCCCCCTGTAGCGTGCCTAGAGCACAGTTTTGGCATGCCACAGCATGCTGGTGCGCTTTGAGGCACTTTGTACGTGTCTAGCATGTCCTGGCACTTGCTGGGGGTGTGGCTAGCCATTTGATTTTAGTGGGAGCTTCGCCTGGTCAAAGGAGGCAAGAAATACTGGTGCTGTCATTCATGAACTGAAGCCTAAATTGGGGTTTTTGGCCTTTCCACTTTGAACTAGTGAGGGGCCAGTTGACTGGGGTTAGATATAGGTGCTGGCTACTTAATCTAAGAGTTTGAAGCAAAGGAGTTTGGTTTAGCTGTGGCTAAGGTGGCTTTTTCCTATCTGCCAGAAGGTGTTCGATAGAGGCCACACGGGGTTGCACCGCACCACTGGTGCTGAGACTTAACAGGTTTGGTTTTGGTGGTAAACCAGGGAGTTCCACCAAATTTGAGCTCCAAAGGACAAGTTTAGCTTTGTAAACTTTAAATCACTCTAATATGACCAGATCTGTTCCTTCCAAAGTGAGTGTAGGCTAACTAAGTCCCACAAATCCCATTTTTAGTGCAGAACCCTCATTTGAGGAATTAGACACTCCTACAAAGTTTTAGCCTCATTGGACCAACTTTGCTATGTAGAGTTGCTCTAACTTGATTCTGGACAAACAGGGTTTTTGGGTTATTTGGGGTTCTTATCCACATTTGACCAAGGTGAATCTTTATGTGGACACCAAACATGGCTTAGGGACATCACTAGAATTTTCTAGGAATTTATTGAGAATATTTCCTTTGGAAATATTTCAAAATGCAAAAACAGACAGAAATAGATTTTATAGTTTTAATCAATAAATATAATATAAAATGGGGTTTAAAATCTTATGAATGGAAAATATATGTCCTTCTGATCATCTCTAAATTTAATCAGATTTTTCCAAAGCAGAAAAGTATTTTTCCATGTTGGAATACCAATTCTGTCATCAGAAATGGACAGGTTATTTAATTAGGTAAATACTCACAAAAATAATTATTTTTGTGGTTTTGAAGTATAAAGATAGGTAAAAATCAGATTACCAAATATGAGTAGTAGCACTGCATGCTATCAAGGACATGTAGTGCAACACAAGGTGGTAACACCTTGGTTTTCAAAGGTTTTTGGAAATCAGTAAAATACCAAAAAGGAATTTAGGGTTTTAAAACTTCACATGATCAAGCATACAAGCATACAATGTCCATCATGGCACTCACAGCATTAGTTTTGAAAAAGTTTTAACAAGCTCAGAATTTTACAACACAGGCAGGTGATAGCAAAAACAGGGTGTGACAATCTACCCTATCAATGAAGGACGACTTGGGGTGGTCCAACAGGCGCAGTACTCGTATAGTCGTGATCGGCTGCACTCCATGCCTCACGCAAGTCACACTAGGAGTTTCCATGACGATCCGCTCGCAGGGTCCAGCTGTGCACGGCGTCGACCCCCGCATATAAACCAGCCCGGGATGCTAGACACCCGTGCCCAGGACCTCGTGGATGCAGCATGAGCTGCCCGTTTGATGGAGATGGCGGCCATAGTGGGCCAAGGCTATCCGGCTTATGTACTGCCTTCCCCGCGCACGGCGAGTCAGGAGGCAGGGACATAGGGATCCCCTGTCTTTCACCCACCCTCCGCAATAAGAATATGCCCAAGGACTTTAAGGGTCCGTGCAATGTTCCCAACTACACGCTGGACCTTGATACAGGAGCACGGATGGAGAGTTACGAGCTTGCGATGGACATGCTCGATGTTAACGACGCGAAGTGTACCAAGTATTTAACAATGATGCTCGAAGGGACAACACGCACTTGGCTGAAGAACCTGCCGCCCAACTCAATCAACACATGGGCCGAGTTGAAGGAACGTTTTGTCAAGAACTTCAGACGAACCTGCAAGCGCCCGATGACTATTATCGACTTACACCACTATGTCCAACGTCTAGATAAGTCGGCCCATCATTGGATGCGGCGGGTTGCAGAGGTAATCCATTCATCGGATGGTATCGCCGGCTCTGACCGTGATGATCTTGGAGAAAAACTGTCACTACCAGCCCTTGGTGTTGAAGCTTGGGCGACTCAAGCGTAAAGTGCAGGATATGGGCGAGTTGATGGACACCCTCACTAGATACGCTGAGTCAGACGACACCAAAGATCCCGGGGAGGACGACGATAAAATCAGCAATGCTAGGAGAGGAAAATAATCCAAAGGCCAATCCCAGCCCCAGGGGCGAAGTAAGTACAACCCCGGGGGTCAAGGGAAGAAAAGGCAGCAGGAAGGTGCCACTAAATTCGTCGCCAATACTAACACCAGGACTGGGAATCAACGTCAGAAGAAAAGGGGTTTCAGTGGGAAAAAGGCATGCAATTATCATGAGATGCTCAAGGGCCCCTGCCCACAACATACCACAGCGGAAGGTCCATCCACTCATTCTTGGGAAGACTGCTATGTGATGTAGGAGTTCCGTGCCGAGGCGCTCAAGAACAACCAAGGAGGGGGTAATGGTGGACACCCGAACCAATTTAGATCGGGCGGCTCACACAGGAGTCCATTTGGCGGTTTCCCCAACCCTTGTCCTCAGGGCGGGTCACACTCAACCACTGGGCAGTATTCGGTCCAGAATAGCCAGTAATATAATGTGCAATGTGGTTTTCAGCAGCAGCTTCACCAGGGCGGCTCTCAGCAGTAGAATAACAACAATGGTTTCCAGAACAACCCCAAGCAGTTGAACAGCGGGCAGTATCACATGTTTACCACCAATACTTGCAAAAGGTATAAGAAGGTTAAACATACAACCCTCAGCGTAACAGAGTCGGCGCTTCCCAGGTATCTCAACTGGTCTGAGCAGCCTGTTATCTGGAGTAGAGAGGACCACCCGCCCCGGGTTGATAACCCTGGCGACTTGGCATTGGTTGTGGCACCACAGGTGGGGGGCTATACCCTCTCCAAAGTCCCCATGGATGGTGACAGCAGTATCAACATCTTATACTATGACACCTTCTGAAGAATGAATTTCTCTGAAGGCGACTTGATGCCTTCCTCTACGGTCTTCCATGACATCATCCCGGGTAAGTTGACATATCCTGTTGGGCGTATTAATCTCAATGTGGATTTTGCCACCAAGTCTAACTACAAGAGCGAGTCTCTCATGTTCGAGGTGGTCAAGATCAATAGCCCTTATCATGCGCTTTTTGGTCGGCCGGCTTACGCCCATTTCATGGCCTGCCCATGTTATGTCTACCTTAAGCTCAAAATGCTCGGCCCTAAAGGAACGATCTTGGTAAATGGAGATCGGAAGATAACTCAGGAGTGCGAAGAAGGAGATGTCGCTTACGCCGAGACGGCTTGGCAGTTGAGGAACTCAAGTTTCATCAAGCCAATGTTGACCCGGCGGACATGAGGAAGCCCACGATTGATTCAGAGCCGCCCCTTAAGTTTAGGCCTACAGATAACACTAAGTTGGTTGTTTTCACGGCTGGCGACTCTTCCAAGCAATTCACTATTGGGACGGGTCTGGATCCCAAATAGGAAAGCACGCTCATCGAATTCATCCGTCGAGACATCTTTGCATGGAAACCTTCTGACATGCCGGCTGTACTGAGAGAGTTCGCTGAGCACCACCTTAATATAGATCCCAAGATGAAGCCGGATCATCAGTACCTTGTCGTTTCAACGAGGAAAGGCGTAAATAAATCGGAGAAGAGGTAGCCCGGCTCTTGGCTGCTAGGTTCATTGTGGAGTTTTTTCACGCAAAGTGGTTGGCCAATCCAGTTTTGGTCCTCAAGAAGAATGGCACCTTTCGTATGTTCATTGACTACACTGACCTTAACAAGCCTGCCCGAAATACCCTTTTGCTCTTCCTCGCATCGATCAAATCATTGACTCTACGACGGGTTGCGAGCGATTGTGTTTTTTGGATGCATACTCAGGTTATCACCAGATCAAGATAGCTTTGGAGGATCACGAGGAGATGTCCTTCATAACTCCCTTCGGCGCTTTTTTCTATGTCTCCATGCCATTTGGGCTCAAGAGTGCGGGGGCGTCTTATCAGCACTGTATCCAGAATTGCCTAGACAAGCAGATCGGGTGCAACGTTCATGCCTATGTTGATGACATAGTGGTGAAATCCCAAAAGAAAGAGTCACTTCTTGAGGATCTCAAGGAAATGTTTGACAATTTGCGTGTGTATCAAATGAAGCTTAACCCGACCAAATGTGTCTTTGGTGTCCGTGTGGGGAAGTTATTGGGCTTCTTGGTGTCAGAGCGAGGTATTGACGCCAACCTGGACAAAATAAAGGCGATTACCTCACTTGGCAAGCCGGCCAATATCAACCAGGTCCAGCGTATGGAGGATCGTATTGCGGCTTTGAGTTGTTTCACAAGTCGCCTTGGGGAGAAGGCCATCCCCCTTTATCAGCTTCTCAAGAAAACAGACCGTTTTGTGTGGACAAACGCGGCCAACGAAGCCTTTGAGGCCTTGAAGAAGCAATTGGCTGAGCCGCCCATTTTAGCCGCTCCCATTGACAAAGAGCCTATGCTCGTGTACATTGCTGCTAACTCTAAAGTAGTAGGTGTGGCAGCGGTTGTCGAATGCAAAGAATAAGGAAATGAGTATCCGGTCTAGAGGCCAGTATACTTTGTTAGCAAAGTCTTAACTCTCTCCAAACAACGTTATCCACACTCGCACAAGCTGGTTTTCGGGATCTTCATGGCGAGTCGGAGGCTGAAGCACTACTTCTAGGAGCATCCGATAATGGTGGTTAGTTCTGTGCCACTTGGCGGCATCATACAAAACCGTGAAGCAACCGGGTGGATTTCTAAGTGGGCTATCGAGCTTGGCCCTCACCACGTGAAGTATATGCCCCGCACGGCCATCAAGTCTCAGGCCTTAGTGGATTTCATCAACGATTGGACCGAGTTGCAGATTCCAAAGGACATACCTGATCACACGTATTATACTATCCACTTTGATGGGTCTAGACAGGTGGCAGGCTCGGGGGTTGGCGTGGTACTGACTTCCCCGCAGGGTGACAAGTTTTGCTACGTCCTCCGGCTCATGTTCCCATGTACTAACAATGCAGCAGAGTACGAGGCTTTGCTCCATGGGCTTAGGATCGCCAAAGAGATCAACCTTAGCCGAGTTAGATGAGTGGGCGACTCGAATGTGGTGGCGCAACAAGTTTTCAGAATGAGGGATTCCAGGGATCCGTTGATGGCGGCTTACAGACGTGCTCTATCAGACGTTGCGGGTTACTTTCATGGTTATCAAGTTAATCATATCGACCGCCGGCTCAACGAAGTAGCTAATTCTCTCTGACGACTCGGGTCGCAGTGTAAGCGGGTTCCTCCCGATGTATTTTTGGATATTTTGCATAACCTGAAATTGTTGGGGAACGTAGAATGGGAAACAAAAAATTTCCTACGCACACGCAATACCTATCCATGGTGATGGTCATCTACGAGAGGGGAGAGTGAATCTACGTACCATTGTAGATCACTAAGAAGAAGCATATATAACGTGGTTGATGTAGTGGAACATCTCCGTGATTCAAATTGCATCCCGTCCCACGATCTCATCACAATCTGTCCCGCGATCCCATCACGATTCATCCCGATCTAGTGTCGAACGAACGGCACCTCCGCGTTCAGCACATGTACAGCTCCATGACGATCCCTGCCTTCTCGATCCAGCAATATAGACGGGGAAGTATATGAGTTCTCCGGTAGCATGATGGCACGCCGGTGATGGTGGTGATCCATTCCTGCAGGGCTTCGCCTAAGCACCGCAGAAATCCGATCTAGAGGAAGAATTACAAACTAGAGGAGAGAGTAGCACTTGGCTGGAATTGTGTGTCTCAAAAACCCTCAATACCTCTAGGAAGTGAATGCACAAGTAGTATTCCCGCTTAGTACAATTGAAGGCTAGCAAAAGACTGGGAAGCGACCAACTAGAGAGCGACAACAATCATCAAAATGCATTGAGATTAACTAACATTGAGTGC
Organism: Hordeum vulgare subsp. vulgare; assembly: GCF_904849725.1. NCBI lineage: Eukaryota > Viridiplantae > Streptophyta > Magnoliopsida > Poales > Poaceae > Hordeum > Hordeum vulgare. The sequence goes on along the minus strand of NC_058519.1, from coordinate 354,484,628 downwards.
AAGCATGAGTAGGACATAAATCACCATGAACATGAATATCATAGAGGCTATGTTGATTTTGTTTCAACTACATGCGTGAACATGCGCCAAGTCAAGCCACTTGAGTCATTCAAAGGAGGATACCATCCTATCATACTACATCATAGTCATCTCAACATTCATGTGGGCATCCAAGACAAACCGTTATAAGCTCCTAGCCAATTAAGCATGGCATCAGAAACTATGATCTCTAAGTTGTCATTGCAAACATGTTTCTCTCACAACAAAGCTGAACTAGGAACAATGAGCTAGTCATATTTACAAAAACAAAATAGATCGAGTTCATACCAGCTTTTCCAGGCTCACTCACTTCATTATATATCGTCATTATTGCCTTTCACTTGCACGACCGAACTATGTGAACAATAATAAGAGTGCTCGTGCATTGGACCACGCTGGAATCTGCAGGCAAACACAAAGGAGAAGACAAAGTAATATGGCTCTTTAACAGATAAACAGATATGCATGCGAGAGCCACTAAACATTGTAACCATGGTCTTCTACCTTGACCAAAAGAAAAGGAAAACTATTTACATGGGAAAGCTCCCAACAAGAAAAAGAAGAAAAAGAAAATATTTTTGGGTTTTCTCAAACTAGACAGACACACGAAAAGAAAACGAGAGAAAAAGAAATAAACTAGCATGGATGATAGAGTGGCAAAGTGTGAACACCGACTAACAAAGTGAAAGCATAAGAAAGAATATAAAGTCGGTGAGAAACACGTACTCCCCCAAGCTTAGGCTTTTGGCCTAAGTTGGTCTACTCCCAAGGAGGGAAATAACTAGCTCCGGGGTACTCCGGAGTGGACAGAGGATGCCACTTCTGTGTGAGCTCCTGCGGCTCCCACTGATAAACTGGCGTCTGGTACTCGACTGGTGGCTTGGGCACGAGAACCTATGGTTGGGCTAAGCCCCAATATGCATAGATGTCCGAGGGCATAATAATGTACCTGCCTGCATGAAGATTGAACAAAGAAGGCGCAAGCAAAGTAATAGTCTCACGAGTACCCTGACTAAATACCAGGTTATGAATCATCCTTCCATTTATATCTCTATCAAGAAAGTCATGGCGAACCATGCTATCATAATCTAGATATCTCTCGGGACGAAGAATCTCTTCTTCGTCGTCCAGTCTAATAGGTATCTCAAAGTGTCTAGCAAGACAAGTATCATGGATACCTCCATAGCTAACGCCTTTAGAACGGTTCATGTTCAACCGTTGAGCTACTATAGCGCCCAAGCTATAAGTTTTATCATTATGAAGGGCTTCGTGCAAGACCACAAGATCTAGGGAACTAAGGGACCCAGCTTCCCACGAGCAATCAAACATTTTCCCACAAATAATGAGAAGTACCGAAGCACGGGATAATGTATGCTAGCAGCTCTAGCGCAACACACTCCTTTCTCCTCTCGTACAGCAATAGTATCGATGAAAGCTTCCAAGTCCTGTGGACGAGGTTCATGAATATCCCCAACGTAAGGTAATTTGCAAACATTGCAAAAATTCTGGAGTGACATGCGCTGGGGGATATCATAAAGTTTGAACTCAACCATAGGAGGATTCTTCCTCGGATAGAAGTTAAAGCTTTGTACGAAGAGATTAGTGAGGAGGAGGTATTGCGGACATTTATCTTCAACGAAGGCGGTAAGGCCTGCGTTCTCTACCAACTAGTAAAAGTCCTCATAAAGTCCAGCGGCGCGTAAGAACAGATCGCTTGGCCACTCGCAAGCTCGAACTTCGGCAACTCGAGGGACCGGATACTAGGGCTTCTTCTCACTTCCATCATCCTTGGGGTCACGGCTTGAAGAGCCTCTTAAGAACCTCCTCATCTTTTCCCTTTTGTATCTCTGAAAATTTCTGAAATTTTAGTGATTCTAAGAAAAAGTGAACAGGGCTCAACTAAACTCGTAGCAACTACTCCAACAAGTGCCTAGAGGCCATATTACGCATCAAAACTACTTGGGACCAGCTAAAATTAGCATGCAAACCTCAAGAATATGGTCACCAAGACAACAAAAATACGCGGAGTATAAGGCACTAGAGCAAAAAATAATTGGACCAATGGAGGAGTCACTTACCAAGGAGTAATTTCCCCAAAACAGTTCGGAGAATGGTGCTTTGAGCAAGGACATTGAAAATCCCAGCAACAAGAGCAAGAATACAGGTTTGATCTGCGAAACGATTTTTTCTGGAGGTAGGAGAAGCATATGAGAGCTAGAATGAGTGGAGGGGTGTACATGGGCCCCACAAGCCTGGTAGGCGTGGCCAGGGGGGTGCCCGCGGCTCCATGGCTTGTGGCCCACTTGTGCGGCCCAGAGACTAGCTCTTCGTCTCAGTATTTTTCAAGAAATCCAGAAAAAATCATACTTGATTTTCAGGACATTGGGAGAACTTTTATTTTCGGGGTACTTTTCTACAGGTTACTAAAACAGAAAACAGGGAAGACTAAACTAAACCTATCATTTTTCTTCTAAGCAACCGAAGGTGAAAGCTTGGAACAGAGATTTGTGACTCCTCGATTCATCCATCTCATGGTCATCGAAAGAAATCCATCAATGAGGTTGATCAAGTCTCCTCGACAAACCTTTTTGAATCGCAAAAGAAGACGGAGAATTTTCGAATGGTCACTAAGTTACCTCAATGGGGATGTGTATCTCCCCAACAAGCAAATCATAGTTCATCTTAACAGGAGGTATAGGGCATTCAAAACTCCTAATAAGTATCGATGAAGTTTTTTCGATAACATTGATGCAATGTACTCGATATTGTTTCTTCGAAAAGTGCACCGTATGCTCATTACCGTTGACATGGAAAGTGACATTGCCTTTGTTGCAATCTATAATAGCCCCTGAAGTGTTTAAAAAGGGTCTTCCGAGGATGACCGCCATGGCATCGTCCTTGAGAATATCCAAAATAACAAAGTCTATTAAGATAGTGACGTTAGCAACCACAACAGGCACATCCTCGCAAATGCCGATTGGGAAAGCAGTTGATTTGTCGGCCATTTGCAAAGAGATTTCAGTGGACGTCAACTTATCCAGTTCAAGTCTACGATGAAGAGAGAGAGGCATAACACTAACACCGGCTCCAAGGTCGCATGAAGCAGTTCTAACATAGTTACCTTTAATGGAGCAAGGTATAGTGGGCACACCGGGATCACCTAGTTTCTTAGGTTTTCCACCCTTGAAGGTATAATTAGCAAGCATCGTGGAAATCTCAGCCTCAGGTATCCTCCTCTTATTAGTCACAATATCCTTCATGTACTTAGCATACAGAGACATTTTGAGCATATCTGTCAAACGCATTTGCAGGAAGACAGGTTTAATCATTTCAACAATTCGCTCAAAATCCTCATCATCCTTTTTCTTGGATGGTTTGGGAGGAAAGGGTATGGGTTTCTGAACCCATGGTTCCCTTTCTTTGCCATGCTTCCTAGCAGCGAAGTCATTCTTATCGTATCTTCTATTCTTAGGCTGTGGGTAATCAAGATCAACAGGTTCAATCTCCACATCCTTATCTTTGCTAGGTTGAGCATCATCATGAACATCACTATTGATATTATCATTAGGCTCATGTTCATCACCAGATTGTGTTTCAGCATCAGAAACAGAGACATCGTTTGGACTCTCGGGGGTAACAACATCTGGGTTGCTAGCGTGCAAGTTTCTATCATCTTTCTTCTTCTTTCTAGGATGACTAGGTGCATCAGTGCTAACTCCTGGAGAATCTTATTCAATTCTCTTGGGATGACCCTCAGGATACAGAGGTTCCTGAGTCATTATACCGCCTCTAGTAATGACTCTGACAGAATTTTCATTCAACTCATTGAGCAAGTCATTTTGAGCCTTAAGTACTTGTTCTACCTGAGTAGTAACCATAGAGGCATGTTTACTCAAGATCTTAAGATCATTGACATGTCTGTCCACACAAGCACTTAAATGACTAAGCATACGAGCATTCTGTTCCAATTGTCTGCGAACGTAATCATTGAAACTCTGTTGTTTGGGAACAAAGTTATCAAATTCGTCCAGGCATAAGCTCGCAGGTTTATCAAAAGGAATATCACTCTCGTCAAACCTACGCACAGAATTTACTTCTACTACCTGTATCGGGTTATCAAGACCATGGATCTCTTCGATAGGTGGTAGATTTTTGACATCATCGGATTTAATGCCTTTCTCTCGCATAGATTTCTTAGCTTCTTGCATATCTTCGGGATTGAGGAATAGAATACCTCTTTTCTTCGGAGTTGGCTTAGGAGGTGGTTCGGGAATAGTTCAAGCATTCTCATTGCACAGGATGTTATTCAATAGGATCTCAGCTTGTTCTACGATTCGTTCCCTAAAAACACAACCAGCACAACTATCTAGGTGGTCTCTATAAGCATCGGTAAGTCCATTATAGAAGATATCAAGTATTTCATTCTTCTCAAGAGGGTGATTAGGCAAAGCATTCAGTAGCTGGACGAGCCTCCCCCAAGCTTGTGGGAGACTCTCTTCTCGAGCTTGAGCAAAGTTGTATATTTCGTGCAAGGCAGCTTGCTTCTTATGGGTAGGGAAATATTTTCCAGAGAAGTAGTAGACCATATTCTGGGGGCTACGCACACAACCAGGAGCAAGAGAAGTGAACCAAGTCTTAGCATCATCCTTTAGCGAGAAAGGAAACAACTTGAGGATATACTAGTGGCGGATCTTTTTCTCACTAGTGAATAGGGTGGCTATATCGTGCAATTTGGTAAGATGGACTACAACCGTTTCAGACTCATAACCGTGAAAAGGATCAGATTCGAGCAAAGTGATTAACTCAGGGTCGACAGAGAATTCATAATCCTTATCGGTCACAAAGATAGGCGAAGTAGCAAACTTCGGGTCGTATTTCATCCTAGCATTCAGAGATTTTTCTTTCCACTTGAGAAGTAATTTCTCAACATCATAGCCATCCTTACAAGCAAGAAAGTTCTTAGCTATCTATCCCTCCATAACATAACGCTCAGGCATATTAGGCAATTCATTTCTAGGAGAGCTAGTTCTAGAAGGCAAAATAGGAGGTTCTACTTCAATAGTATCAGCAATTTCAGAAGTATCATCACATCTAGGAGCAACTCTAGCAATTTGTGCATCAAGGAATGCACCAAGTGGCAAAGTAGTATCAAGCATAGCATCATCAGGCAAAGCATCATGGGTAGCAGAAGTAGCATCATCAAGTACAGGCGACATATCAAGATTTCTAGCAGGAGGTGGTGTCGCGAACTTACTCATAACTGAAGGTGAATCAAGTGCAGAGCTAGATGACATTTCCTTACCTGTCCTCGTAGTTGAGGGCAAGACTTTAGTTCTTGGATCTATCGGATTCCTCATAGTGACCAGCAGACGTAAATCCCAAGTGACTCAGAGAATATAGTTGTGCTTCCCCGGCAACAGCGCCAGAAAAAGGTCTTGATAACCCACAAGTATAGGGGATCGCAACAAATTTCGAGGGTAGAGTATTCAACCAAAATTTATTGATTCTTCTCAAGGGGAAGCGAAAGAATATTCTCATGTATTAGGAGTTGAGTTGTCAATTCAACCACACCTGAAAGATTTAGTATCTGCAGCAAGGTATCAGTAGCAAGGTAGTATGATAGCAGCAGTAGCAACAATAACTAGTAGCAGCAGAGTGACAGCAGTAGCAGCAGAGTAACAGTAGCAGCAGTGACAGCAGTAGCGGCAAAGTAACGTATGCATTGGATCGGTGATGGATGATTATGTCGGATGCTATTCATCATGTAACAGTTATAACACGGAGAGATATGTAACTAGCTCAAGTTCGTCAATCTAATGTAGGCATGTATTCCGTATGTAGTCATACGTGCTTAGGGAAAAGAACTTGCATGACATCTATTGTCCATCCCTCCCGTGGCAGCGGGGTCCTTATGGAAACTACGGGATATTAAGGTTCTCCTTTTAATAAAGAACCAGACCAACGCATTAACACTTGGTGAATACATGAACTCCTCATACTATGGTCATCTCCGGGAGTGGTTCCGTCTATTGTCACTCCGGGGTTGTCGGGTCATAACACATAGTAGGTGACTACAACTTGCAAGATAGGATCAAGAACACACATATATTAGCGACAACATAATAGGTTCAGATATGAAATCATGGCACTCGGGCCCTAGTGACAAGCATTAAGCATGGCAAAGTAGTGGCAACATCAATCTCAGAACATAGTGGATACTAGGGATCAATCCCCGTCAATACTAACTAGATTATATGATAGATCTCATCCAACCCATCACCGTCCAGCAAGCCTACGATGAGATTACTCATGAACAGTGAAGAGCATCATGGAATTGGCGATGAAGGAAGGTTGATGATGACGATGGCGACGATTTCCCATCTCCGGAGCCCAGAACGAACTCCAGATCTGCCCTTCAGATGAAGAATAGGAGGTGGCGGCACCTTCGTATCGTAAAACGTGATGAACTTTTCTCCTTGATTTTTTTCCGGACGAGACGGACTAAATAAAGCTGAGATTGGAGGAGGTGGAGCTTTGTGGGCCCCACGAGCATGCCACGCGCGGCCAGGGGGGCGCTCCTAGTGGGCTTGTGGGCTCATGGCTCCACTTCCTCCGTTGATTCTTGCGGAAGTATTTTTTATAAATTCCAGAAAAATTCTCCGTAAATTTTCACGTCATTCCGAGAACTTTTATTTCTGCGCAAAAACAATACCATGGCAATTCTGCTGAAAACAGCGTTAGTCCGGGTTAGTTCCATTCAAATCATGCAAATTAGGGTCCATAACAAGGGCAAAAGAGTTTGGAAAATTAGATACGCCGGAGACGTATCACACCCCTCCCGATGGTCCCCGGTACCCTTCCGACACTCCCGGTACACTACCAATGAGCCCGAAACTTTTCCGGTGACCAAAACAGGACTCCCTATATATCATTCTTTACCTCTCGACCATTCCGGAGCTCCTCGTGATGGCCGGGATCTCATCTAGGACGCCGAACAACTTTCGGTTACCAACACCTATAACTCAACTATACCGAAACGTCACCAGACCTTCAGTGTGCAGACCATGCGGGTTCGAGAACTATGCAGACATGACCTAAGACATTCTCCGGTCAATAACCAATAGCGGGACCTGGATGTCCATATTGGCTCCTACATATTCTACGAAGATCTCTATCGGTTGAACTTCTATTTCAAGGATTCAGTTAATCTAGTATGTTATTCCCTTTGTCCTTCGGTATGTTACTTGCCCGAGATTCGATCGTCGGTATGTCCATACCTAGTTCACTCTCGTTACCGGCAAGTCTCTTTACTCATTCCATAATACAAGATCTCGTAACTAACTCCTTAGTAACATTGCTTGTAACACTTGTTGTGATGTTGTATTACCGAGTGGGCCCCGAGATACCTCTCTGTCACACGGAGTGACAACTCCCAGTCTTGATCCATGCCAACCCAACAGACACATTTGGAGATACCTGTAGAGCACCTTTATAGTCACCCACTAACGTTGTGACGTTTGATACACATAAGGTATTCCTCCGGTGTCGGGGATTTGCATGATCTCATGGTCATAGGAATAGATACATTGACATGCAGAAAAACAGTAGCAACAAATTGACACGGTTATATGCTACATTTATAGTTTGGGTCTTGTCCATCACATCATTCTCCTAATGATGTGATCCCGTTATCAAGTGACAACACTTGCCTATGGCCAGAAAACCTTGACCATCTTTGATCAACGAGCTAGTCAACTAGAGGCTCACTTGGGACAGTATGTTGTCTATGTATCCACACATGTATTTGAGTTTCCAATCAATACAATTCTAGCATGGATAATAAACGATTATCATGAACAAGGAAATATAATAATAAAAAATTTATTATTGCCTCTAGGGCATATTTCCAACTGTCTCCCACTTGCACTACAGTCAATAATCTAATTCACATCACTGTGTGATTGTAATGAATCTAACACCTATACAGTTCTTGGGTTCGATCATGTCTTGCTTGTGAGAGAGGTTTTTAGTCAACGGTTCTAAACCTTTCAAATCTGTGTGTGCTTTACAAATCTCTATGTCTTCCTATAAATGCTACTACTACATGCCATTTGGAACTATTCCAAATGAGTGCTCCACTATATGAATCCGGTTTACTACTCAAAGTTATTAGGATTAGTGTCAAAGCTTGCATCGACGTAACCCTTTACGACGAACTCTTTAATCACCACCATAATCGAGAAAAATTCCTTAGTCCACTAGTTATTAAGGATTACTTTGACCGCTGTTCAGTGATTCAATCTTGGATCACTCTTTGTACCCCTTGACAGACTCATGCCAAGGCACACATCAGGTGCGGTACATAGCATGTCATACTTTAGAGCCTACGGCTAAGGTATAGGGGACGACCTTCGTCCCTTCTCTTTCTTCTGCCGTGGTCGGTGATACGTCTCCAACATATCTATAATTTTTGATGGTTCCATGCTATTATCTTGTCAAACTTTGGATGTTTTGTATGCATTTTATATATTTTTTGGGACTAAATTATTAACTCAGTGCGAAGTGCCAGTTCCTGGTTTTTCCGTGTTTTTGACCTTTTCAGAGGAGAGTATGAAATGGAGTCCAAACGGAATAAAACCTTCGAAAAGATTTTTTCCGAAATAGAAGATACGCAGGGAGCTTGAGAACCAAGGCAAAGGGGACCGGGGGAGGCCACAAGCCCCCTAGCCGAGACCTGGGGGGCGCGCCTAGCATGTTTCTCGGGCCCCCGTGGCTCCTTTGCCCAATTCTTCCGCCTATAAATCCCCAAAAAATCTGAAACCACGGGAGAGAGCCACGAAAATACTTTTCCGCCGCCGCAAGCTTCTGTCTCCGTAAGATCCCATCTGGGGCATGTTCTGGTGCCCTGCCGGAGGGGGATTCGGACACGGAGGGCTTCTTCATCAACACCATTGCCTCTCCGACGATGCGTGAGTAGTTCACCACAGACATTCGGGTCCATAGCTAGTAGCTAGATGGATTCTTCTCTCTCTTGGATCTTCAATACAAAGTTCTCCATGATCTTCATTGAGATCTATTCGATGTAATCCTCTTTTGCGGTGTGTTTGTCGAGATCCGATGAATTGTGGATTTATCATCAGATTATCTATGAATCTTATTTGAGTTTCTTCTTATCTCTTATATGCATGATTTCATATCCTTGTAATTCTCTTCGAGTTGTGGGTTTTGTTTGGCCAACTTGACCTAGTTCTTGCAATGGGAGAAGTGCTTGGTTTTGGGTTCATACCGTGCGGTGTCCTCACCCAGTGACAGGAGGGGTAGCGAGGCACGCATCGTGTTGTTGCCATCAAGGGTAAAAAGATGGGGTTTATATCTATTGCATGAATTTATCCCTCTACATCATGTCATCTTGCTTAAGGCGTTACTCTGTTTGTTATGAACTCAATACACTAGATGCATGCTGGATAGCGGTCGATGTGTGGAGTAATAGTAGTAGATGCAGAAAGTATCAGTCTACTTGTCTCGGACGTGATGCCTATATGTATGATCATTGCCTTAGATATCGTCATGACTTTGCGCGGTTCTATCAATTGCTCGACAATAATTCGTTCACCCACCGTAATATTTGCTATCATGAGAGAAGCCTCTAGTGAACACTATGGCCCCCGGTTCTACTTCACATCATATTTTCAGCCCAACACTTTTACTTTGTTGCACATCAGATCTCACCTTGCAATCAATCGTGAAGGGATTGACAAACCCTTTGTAGCGTTGGGTGCAAGTTTGTTGTTTTTGCGCAGGTACTTTGGAGACTTGCCTTGATACTCCTACTGGATTGATACCTTGGTTCTCAAACTAAGGGAAATACTTACTGCTACTATGCTGCATCACCCTTTTCTCTTCAAGGGAAAAACCAACACAAGCTCAAGAGGTAGCAAGAAGAATTTCTGGCGCCATTGCCGGGGAGGATCAAGTCAAGAATAGTCTCCCGTCAACATGCCAATTTGTGGTGCCGTTGTCGAGGAGCATCAAGTCAAGAATAGTCTTCCTCCAACGTGTCAATTTATGGCACCGGGGACTATTCTAAGTGAAGCTTATCCAAGTAACTTTCGCAAACTCATCTCTTGGATTTACTTTTTTGCCTCTCGTTTTCCTCTCCCCCACTTCCAAAAAACAAAAAATTACAATTTTTTTTGCCTTTTTCGTTCGCCCTTTTCTTTCGCTTTGTTTCCGCTTGCTTGTGTGGGATAGTCTACCTGTCCTCATGGCTAGACATACCTCTTCGAACGATACTCCCGAGAGGGAAGTTCTTAATTTCAAACAAATTGAGGGAGAAAACTTAAAGGATACTTGGTATGGGATTTGCAATGCTCAGAATAGATCTACTCGTAAGCAATCTACTACCGTCCTACTTTGCAGCTTTTATGTGGGTATTTCCCCTTGGAATAGGTATGTTCTTGACACCATCGTAGGCAGAAATTTCTTGGGTAGCCATACCGTTGATTCTTATGGTGCTTTAATAAATTTGGTAGGCTCGCCCCCACTCATGGTTAATGGAACTACCTTAACTTTGGAGCATGTAATGTGTAGGCTGGATATCATCGGAAATAAAGTTCCTACGATTGAACTCATTGAAAATTTGGATAAAAAGATCCACAATCAAATCACTCAGTATGGATCCAAGGTGGGAATGACTTTGAAAAATTTAAAGGATAGGGAACCCACAGTTAACAAAAAACTAGGTCATGATTCCGCAAGAATTGGCAAACTAGAGGATGTTATAACCAACTTGGGTTCCGCTTTTGCCGCTGTGCAGAACACTCCAAATTTTGCCCACAATAAAGCCACCAAGTTAGTTTTTGTTCCTAAAACCAGTGGTGAACCTTCTAGTAAGAGAGATGAAGATCTAAAGATGATGAGTCTTCACCCTACTTATGGTTTGAGCACCAAAGATGACGATACGTGATTCTATCGCCTTATGCCTAGCTAAGGGCGTTAAACAATATCACTTGTTGGGAGGCAACCCAATGAATTTATCTTTGCTTTTGATTTCTGTTTTGTTGTGTCCACACCATCATAATTCTGTTATGATTGTGTTTTTTGTGTTTCTTTTTGTGTTTGAGCCAAGTAAAACATTTATGACTAGTTTTGGTGATGGTTGTTTGATCTTGCTGAAAAAGACAAAAACTTTGCGCTCACGAAGTTATTTTTCATTCCTATCCAGAAAGAGCTTTTGAGTTGATTCTTTTTGCCGCTGGTTTATATGCCATTGTCCCTAATTGTCGTAATTTTCAGAATTTTTGAGATATCAGAAGTATACAAAGTATATAGATTGCTACAGACTGGTCTGTTTCTGACAGATTATGTTTTTGTTGTGTTTATTGCTTATTTTTATGTAACTATGGATAGTATCGGGGGTACTAGCCATGGAAAAGTGAGAATACAGTAATCTAACACCAATATAAATAGAAATCAAGTTTTCTACAGTACCTAAAGAGTTGGTAGTTTGTTTTCTTGCGGTAATGATATCACGAGTTTCTGTTTAAGTTTTGTGTTGTGAAGTTTTCAAGTTTTGGGTGATGTGCACATGGACAATGGGATAAAGAGTGTAAAGAGCTCAAGCTTGGGGATGCCGAAAGCATCCCAAGCCAAATTCAAGAATACCAAAAAGCCTAAGCATGGGGATGCCCCGGGAAGGCTTCCCCTATTTCGTCTTCAATCCATCGGTAACGTTAGTTGGAGCTATATTTTTATTCACCACATGATATGCGTTTTGCTTGGAGTGTCATGTATTATAGGAGTCTTTTCTTTTTGTTGTGTCACAATCATCCTTGCTGCACACCTTTTGAGAGAGACATGCACTCATGTGAATTTGCTAGAATATTCATTGAGCTTCGCTTATATCTTTTGAGTTAGGCAATTTAGCTCGCATGTGCTTCACCTATATTTTTTGAGCTTGATAACTTTGCTCTAGTGCTTCACTTAGATCTTTTTAGAGCAGGGCGGTGTTATATTTTGGAGAAATAAGAACTCTTGATCTTCACTTATATCTTTTTGAGAGTGCTCTCTTTGAGTAGCTGGGTAATTGGTTTGTGCTATTAAAGTAGTGCTAAAGTTGATAGGCATCCAAAGCGGATACAATAAAAACTTCCATATTCATGTGCATTGATTAGTACAGAGAAGTTCGATTCCTCTCAATTAGTTTTGAGACATGGATTTGGTAATATTAGAGTCATGTTAGTAGGGTGTTGTGAACCTAGAAATACTTGTGTTGAAGTTAGTGATTCCCGTAACATGCACGTATGGTGAACCGCTATGTGAGGAAGTCGGAGCATAATTGATTTATTGATTGTCATCCTTTGTGTGGCGGTCGGGATCGCGCGATGGTTAACGCCTACCAACTATTCCCCTAGGAGTATGCATTTAGCACTTTGTTTTGATTACTAATAAAACTTTCGCAATAAGTATATGAGTTCTTCATGACTAATGTGAGTCCATGGTATAGATGCACTTTCATCTTCCAGCATTGCTAGCTTCTCTACTGCCGTGCAACTTTCGCCGGTGCACAAAACCACCATATACCTTCCTCAAAACAGACACCATACCTACCTATCACGACCTTTTCATAGCCGTTCCGAGATATATTGCGATGCAACCACTACCGTTCCGTCTCATGACATGTGTCGTCACTTTCATATTGCCATTGCATGATCGTAAGATAGCTAGCGAGATGTTTCAATGTCATACGCTAAGCTAGATCGTTGCACATCCCGGTACACTGTCGGAGGCATTTCCAATAGAGTCATCACTGTTCTAACTATTGAGCTGTGATGAAATAAAAGTGCAATGATCATCATTATTAGAGCATTGTCCCATGTGAGGAAATAAAAAAAAGAGGCCAAAGATGCCCACAAAAAATAATAATGGAAAGAGGCCAAAGAGCCCAAACAAAAAAAAGAGAGAAAAATAGAGAAGGGACACTGCTACTATCTTTTTCCACACTTGTGATTCACAATAGCTTCATGTTCTTCATGATAGAGAGTCTCTTGTTTTGACACTTACTTATACTGGTGGGAATCTTCATTATATTACTTGGCTTATATATTCCAATGATGGGCTTCCTCAAAATTTCCCTAGGTCTTTGTGAGCAAGCAAGTTGGGTGCACACCCACTAGTTTTCCTTTTGAGCTTTCACACACTTATAGTTCTAAGTGCATCCGTTGCATGGTAATCCCTACTCATTCACATTGATATCTATTGATTGGCATCTCCATAGCCCATTGATACGCCGATTCGATGTGACCATCTCCTCCTTTTTGCCCCACAACCTCCACCACACTCTATTCCACCTATAGTGCTATATCCATGGCTCACGCTCATGTATTGCGTGTGAGTTGAAAAAGTTTCAGAAAGTAAGAGTGCGAAAACAATTACTTGGCCAGTACCGGGGTTGTGCATGATTTAAATTCGTTTTGTGGGGATGATGGAGCATAGCCAGACTATATGATTATTTTGGAAGTTCATGATTACCATGTTAGTTTGCTTATAGTATTATTTTTTCATGTCAATAGTAAACTATTGTTTTGAATCTTACGGATCTAAACATTCATGTCACATGAAAGAAGTTACAAAGGACAAATATGCTAGGTAGCATTCCACATCAAAAATTCAGTCTTTATCACTTCCCTATTCGAGGACGAGCAGGAGTTAAGCTTGGGGATGCTTGATACGTCTCCAACGTATCTATAATTTTTGATGGTTCCATGCTATTATCTTGTCAAACTTTGGATGTTTTGTATGCATTTTATATCTTTTTTGGGACTAACTTATTACCTCAATGCCTAGTGCCAGTTCTTGTTTTTTCCGTGTTTTTGACCTTTTTCACACGAGAATATCAAACGGAGTCCAAACGGAATAAAACCTCCGAAAAGATTTTTTCCAGAACAGAAGATATGCAGGGAGCTTGGGAACCAAGGCAAAGGGTCCCGGGGGAGGCCACAAGCCCCCTAGCCACGGCCTGGGAGGAGGGCGCGCCTAGCAGGCTTGTGGGCCCCTCGTGGCTCCTTTGCCCTACTTATTCCGCCTATAAATCCTCGAAAAAATTATGAAACCACGGGAGAGAGCCACGAAAATACTTTTTCGCCGCCGCAAGCTTCTGTCTCCGCAAGATCCCATCTGGGGCACGTTCTGGTGCCCTGCCGGAGGGGTGATTCGGACACGAAGGGCTTCTTCATCAACACCATTGCCTCTCCGATTATGCGTGAGAAGTTCACCACACACCTTCGGGTCCATAACTAGTAGCTAAATGGCTTCTTCTCTCTCTTGGATCTTCAATACAAAGTTCTCCATGATCTTCATGGAGATCTACCCGATGCAATCCTCTTTTGTGGTGTGTTTGTCGAGATTCGATGAATTATGGATTTATGATCAGATTATCTATGAATCTTATTTGAGTTTCTTCTGATCTCTTATATGCATGATTTCATATCCTTTTAATTCTCTTCGAGTTGTGGGTTTCGTTTGGCCAACTTGATCTACAGTTCTTGCAATGGGAGAAGTGCTTGGTTTTGGGTTCATACCGTGCGGTGTCCTCACCCAGTGATAGAAGGGGTAGCGAGGCACGCATCGTGTTGTTGCCATCAAGGGTAAAAAGATGGGGTTTATATCTATTGCATGAATTTATCCCTCTACATCATGTCATCTTTCTTAAGGCGTTACTCTGTTTGTTATGAACTCAATACACTAGATGCATTCTGGATAGAGGTCGATGTGCGGAGTAATAGTAGTAGATGCAGAAAGTATCGGTCTACTTGTCTAGGACGTTATGCCTATATGTATGATCATTGCCTTAGATATCGTCATGACTTTGCGCGGTTCTATCAATTGCTCCACAGTAATTCATTCACCCACCATAATATTTGCTATCATGAGAGAAGCCTCTGGTGAACACTATGGCCCCCGGGTCTACTTCACATCATATTTTCAGCACTACACTTTTACTTTGTTGCACTTTCCGCTTTTAGATCTCACCTTGCAATCAATCATGAAGGGATTGACAACCCCTTTGTAGCGTTGGGTGCAAGTTTGCTGTTTTTCCGCAGGTACTTTGGAGACTTTCCATGATACTCCTACTGGATTGATACCTTGGTTCTCAAACTGAGGGAAATACTTACTACTACTGTGCTGCATCACCCTTTCCTCTGCAAGGGAAAAACCAACGCAAGCTCAAGAGGTAGAAGTCGGGCTTTGTGTCTTACTCAAATTCACACCTTACAACACAGCCAAGAACTCCTTCTTTGCCGATCTATTTTGAATTCCTTCAAAAACTTGTCAAGGCATGCATTTCATTGAAAGTTCTATTTACCGTTTTGATCTATCTCTATAGATCTTGATGCACAATGTTCAAGTAGCTCTATCCAGGGTTTCCTTTCAAACAACCCTTTATGCTTTCCAGAAATTCTACATTACTTGCGATCAACAATATGTCAACCACATGTACTTATCAGAAATTATATAGTGCTCCAACTCACTTCTTTGGAAATACAAGTTTCTCATAAACCTTGTACAAACCCAAAAGCTTTGATCATCTCATCAAAGCGTATATTCCAACTCCGAGAAGCTTGCACCATTCCATAGAAGGATCGCTGGAGATTGCATACTTGTTAGGATCCTTAGGATCGACAAAGCCTTCTGGTTGTATCACATGCAACCTTTACACAAGGAAACCGTCGAGGAAGCAATGTTTTGACATCCTATGTGCAATATTTCATAAATAATGCAGCAACTGGTAACATAATTCAAACAGACTTTTAGCATCGCTACGAGTGACAAAGTCTCATCATAGTCAACTCTTTGAACTTTTCGGAAACATCTTTGCGACAAGTCGAGCTTTTCTTAATGGTGACTTTTCACCATCATCGTCTGTCTTCCTTTTAAAGATCCATATGTACTTAATAGTCTTACAACCATCAAGTAGTTCTTCCAAAGTCTACACTTTGTTTTTATACACGGATCCTCTCTCGGATTTCATGGCCTCCAGCCATTTGCCGGAATCCGGGCCCACCATCGCTTCTCCATAGCTCGTAGGTTCATTGTTGTTCAACAACATGACCTTCAAGAGAGGGTTATTGTACCACTCTATAGCAGTATGCGACCTTGTCGACCAACCAGGTTTGTAGTAACTTGTTCCGAAGCTTAATGAGCGCTATCATCAGTTTCCACTTCAATTGGCATAGGCGCCACAGGAACAACTTCCTGCGCCCTGCTACACACTAGTTGAAGTGACAGTTCATTAACCTCATCAAGTTCCATGACCCTCCCACTCAATTCTTTCGAGAGAAACTTTTCCTCGAGAAAGGACCCGTTTCTAGAAACAAAAACTTTGCTTCCAGATCTGAGATAGGAGGTATACCCAACTGTTTTGGGTGTCCTATGAAGATGCATTTATCCGCTTTGGGTTCGAACTTATCGTGCTGAAACTTTTCCACATAAGCATCGCAGCCACAAAGTTTTAAGAAACGACAGCTTATGTTTATCCAAAACATAGTTCGTACGGTGCCATCTCAACGGAAATACGTGGTGCGCTATTTAAAGTGAATGCGGTTGTCTCTAATGCATAACCCATAAATGATAGTGGTAATTTGATAAGAGACATCATAGTATGCACCATATCAAATAGGGCAAGGCTATGATGTTCGGACACACCATCACACTATTGTGTTCTAGGTGGCATGAGATGTGAAACAATTTTCACATTTGTCTTAATTGTGTACCAAACTCGCAACTCAGATATTCATCTCTATGATCATATCATAGACATGTTACCCTCTTGTCACGACAATCTTCAACTTCACTCTGAAACTACATGAACCTTTCAATAATTCAGACGTGTGTTTCATCAAGCAAATACAGTAGTATCTACTCAAATCATCTGTGAAGTTAGAACATAGCGATATCCAGTGCATGCCTCAGCACTCGTTGGACTGCATACATCCAAATATATTACTTCCAATAAGTTACTTTCTAGTTCCATCTCACTAGAAAACGAGGCCTTCAGTCATCTTGCCCATGTGGTATGATTTGCATGTCTCAAGTGATTCAAAATCAAGTGAGTCCAAACGATCCATGTGCATGGAGTTTCTTCATGCGTTTATACCAATAGGTATGGTTTGCATGTCTCAAATGTTTCAAAAATTAGTGAGTACAAAGATCCATCAGCATGGAGCTTCTTCATGCATTTTATACCAACATGACTCAAGAGGCAGTGCCACAAGTAAGTGGTACTATCATTACTACTTCATAACTTTTGGCATCAATATTATGAACATGTGTAGCACTACTATCGAGATTCAATAAACCATTGAAGCTTTTTGTTCGAGCAAATAGAATAACCATTATTCTCTTTAATTGAATAATCGTATTGCAATAAATACAATCTAATCATGTTCATGCTCAACGCAAACACCAAATAACAATTATTTAGGTTTAACACTAATCCCGATGGTAGAGGAAGCGTGCGATGTTTGATAACATCAACCTTAGAATTACTTCCAACACACATCGTCACCTTACCCTTGCTAGTATCCATTTAATCCATAGTTATAATTTCGAGTTACTAACACTTAGCAACTTAACCGGTATCTAATACCCTGATGCTACTAGGAGTACTAGTAAGGTACACATCAATATCAGGTATATCCAATATACTTTTGTCGACTTTGCCAGCCTTCTCATCTACCAAGTATCTAGGGTAGTTCCGCCTTAGTGACCGTTCCCCTCATAATAGAAGCACTTAGTCTCGGGTTTGGGTTCAACTTTGGGTTTCTTCACTAGAGCAGCAACTGGTTTGTCGTTTCATGAAGTATCCCTTCTTTCTCTTGCCCTTCTTGAAACTAATGGTTTTACTAACCATCAATAATTGATGCTGCTATTTGATTTCTACTTTCGCGATGTCAAACATCGTGAATAGCTTAAGGATCATCATATCTATCCTTGATATGTTATAGTTCATCACGAAGCTCTAGTACCTTGGTGGCAGTGACTTTGGAGAACCATCACTATCTCATCTGGAGGATTAACTCCCACTCGATTCAAGAGATTGTAGCACTCAGACAATCTGAGCACATGCTCAACGATTGAGCTTTTCTCCCTTATTTTGTAGGCAAAGAATCTTGTCGGAGGTCTCATACCTCTGAACAAAAGCACGAGCATGAAATCCCAATTTCATCTCTTGGAACATCTCGCACGTTCCTGATGTTCAAAACATCTTCAGTGCCTCAATTCTAAGTCGTTTAAGCATTACACACTGAACTATCATGTAGTCATCAAAAATCGTGTATGTCACATGTTCGCAACATCCATAGACGACGCTCGAGGTTCAGCACACCGAGTGGTGCATTAAGGACATAAGCCTTTTGCGCAGCAATGAGGACAATCCTTAGTTTACGGACCCAATCCGCCTAATTGCTACTATCATCTTTCAACTAAATTTTCTCTAGGAACATATCAAAAAAAGTAGAGCTACAACACAAGCTACAACATAATTTGCAAAGACCTTTTGACTTTGTTCATGGTAATTGAGTTCAGCTAATCATATTACTAATAACTCCCACTCAAAATAGACATCCCTCTAGTCATTCGAGTGGCGCATGATCCAAATCCACTAACTCAAGTCCGATCATCACGTGAGTTGAGTATAGTTTGAGTGGTGAACATCTCCATGTTGATCATATCAACTATATGATTCATGCTCGACCTTTCGGTCTCTTGTGTTCCGAGGCCATATCTGTACATGCTAGGCTCGTCAAGTTTAACCCGAGTGTGCAACTGTTTTGCACCCGTTGTATGTGAACGTTGAGTCTATCACACCCAATCATCACGTGGTGTCTTGAAACGACGAACTATCGCAATGGTGCACAGTCGGGTGATGTTTACTACGCAACCTTCTCCTTGTAGACGTTGTTGGGCCTCCAAGTGTAGAGGTTTGTAGGACAGTAGAAATTTTCCCTCAAGTGGGTGAACTAAGGTTTATCAATCAGCGGGAGGCATAGGATGAAGATGGTCTCTCTCAAGAAACCCTGCAACCAAATAACAAAGAGTCTCTTGTGTCGAAAATTCACCCAATACAATGGTAAATTGTATAGGTGCACTAGTTCGGCGAAGACATGGTGATACAAGTGCAATATGGATGGTAGATATATGTTTTTGTAATCTGAAACTACAGAAACAACAAGGTAACTAATAATAAAAGTGAGCACGAACGGTATTGCAATGCTTGGAAACAAGGCCTAGGGTTCATACTTTCACTAGTCAAGTTTCTCTCAACAATGATAACATAATTGGATCATATAACTAGCCCTCAACATGCAACAAAGAGTAACTCCAAAGTCACTAATAGCGGAGAACAAACGAAGAGATTATTGTCGGGTACGAAACCACGACAAAGTTATTCTTTCTAATCGATCTATTCAAGAGTCCGTAGTAAAATAACACAAAGCTATTCTTTCCGTTCAATCTATCCTAGAGTTCATACTAGAATAACACCTTAAGACACATATCAACCAAGACCCTAGTGTCACCTAGATACTCCATTGTCACCTCAATTATCCGTGGGCATGATTATGCGATATGCATCACACAATCTTAGAATGATCTATTCAACCAACACATAGAACTTCAAAGAGTGCCCAAAAGTTTCTACCGGAGAGTAAAAACGTGTGTCAACCCATATGCATAGATTCTCGATGTCACGAAACCTGCAAGTTGATCACCAAAACATATATCAAGTACTCACATGAATATCCCATTGTCTGTGGGGACCCCGACTAGCAAGTCGAGTTCGCCGTGCCCAGTGACCCCAAGGATCAATGTTCACTGAACACAGATACTGAATAATAGAGTCTTACATCCAAGTACCGAATTATTACATCAAATGACCAGAAGCTCGGGTTCAAGAGAAAGGCCTAAAGCCAAATTAAACGGATACGTCGAGTAGCGGAAAGTCATAAGGGCCAAGCGGTGCCCATGCCAGCAAGCTTACACCGACAGGCATTCTGACTTGGAAGCGTCCTAGATCGCAGGTCCGTCTCCGACGGCATACTCATCGTCAAACTCCGGTCCTTCCATGTCTGGTCAATAACATAACCAGTGGCAAGCCAATGAGTACTTTGAATGTACTCGCAAACAGTCCATGATATGAACAATGATAGTGAAGAATAACAGTATCATGCATCTATAGTGAAACTCATCTGGGTGGAATGATCGTGTATATGCATCAGGTTAAAGAATTACTTTTGAAGAACAGGTTACAGATATTGACATATCTGTCAAGGGTTGAACACACCGGGTTCACCCTGTATGCCAAGTCATCGGACTTGTCATAACCTCAATGTATCAGCTAAGGGTTAAACCATCCGGGTTCACCCTATATGCCAAGTCATCGGACTTGTCATAATATCAATGTATTAATGAGGGATAAACCATCCGGGTTTACCCTATATGTCAAGTCACCGAACTTGCTCATATTATTGTGATTATCAAAACAACACCTTTTTAACAACACACACACACACTTGGTTTATGCGGAAACTCAGGACGTAGTTTAAGCACCACCACCCAACTGTCCTTGACCGTCGACACGGCTATTCGAATAGTTTACACTCTGTAGAGGTAGTACGCTGGACCCACGAGAAACGGGAAACTTCTGTGTCATCCACGTCTCGCGGTATATCACATATACCCGAGGTAAGTACCCGATCATCATGTTTCCCCTGACGATCCTAGACAAAGAGGTCCACTCGATTGGTACCCAGCCCACATGCTGTACGTCTTACGAGCACCGAGTCTGGACTGTAACAACCATGCAGTGACCAACGGTGTGCATGGAACTCATAATAATGGCATAGTCGTCCTACCTGGCACGACCCCATCACGGGAGTGACACCGATCACTCCCGCCACTAGTAATGTGGCTCTTTGCTAGTACCGACCAGAGTAATGAACAAAGCCCCATCCCATAAAGGGGTATGGTGGTCGTACTGGTAAGGTTGGGACGGTCGACACATCATAAATCTAATCCATTTCCGAAACCATACTCACACCAAAATCACCTGTGCATCACTTCACCAAAAGTGATCACCAACTCATCATCACCCTCGGGCATTAGTGGCACCCGACGGGGTTTTCAGAAACTCTTTATTTAACTCAACATTATGCTTGAGATAATATGCCTCAACATTACTTGTCAACATGATAATATCATGACGCTCATGGGGTAGGGTCAAGTTCAATGCAGTGATTATACTCTACTAGCCAACATGACAGTAGCATGATCCTCGTAAATGGTAGGGTCAGCTCATCATGTTTGTGCTCCGAGGAGCCATGTGAATATCATTATCAACATGCAATTGCTTCGAAGAAGCCTCCGGTACCATCACCATAATGATAAACCGGCACTGTGATCACATGCAACGGGAAAATACTTGCTATACTAGCATGCATCATTTTATTCACTTAAGTCATGGCAAAAGCGCTGCTTGCCTTGGTCAGCTAGGTATCCGGGGTCTTCGAGGTCTTCCGCTCCGGATCCTCCGTCACTCGGTAACTCTACCGTCGAGAAAGGAATAAATAAATACTAGCTCTCACTAAAACAGATCACAAAGTGCTTTTAAAAATGTTGCAAGGCTTGAATAAATTCAGGATATTATTTTGAAAAAATGTTTCCTATTGTTTTATTAGCTAAGCATATTTATTTAAAAGCAAACAGAAGCAAACATGTGCTTTTTAATATCATTTTATTATACCAAAATAGTTTCTGTTTTTGATAAATGTCAACTATTACAGAATCAAATACTACTCATTTTTAGAAAAATACTGGTGGAAGAATTATATTTTTTCTACTTGCTAAATCTTTTTATAAAAATCATTTAGTTTGCTGGATTAAAACGAAAGAAAAAGGCCAGGGGGGTTGGATCCAGTCGGCCCAGCCAGCAGGCCTGGCCACCAGGCGCGCGCGTGCCAGGTTCAAACCTGACCTGCGGGCCCCTGGGGTCAGCGTCAGCGGCTGCGCGTTGGCTGCCCCAGGACACCGGTAGGTGGGCTCCACCTGTCGGGTCCTTCTCCTACCTCCAGCCAGAGAGGTGGAGATAGACGCCGGCGAGGCTGCCGTTGTCCTCAGGCCTAGCTAGGAATGGGAACGGGTTCCTCGTGCCTCCGCCTACCTGCTCGTGGTCGGGACGTCACCGGAGGTGGTCTGGGTCGCCGGCGACGAGGTGTTCGTGACGGAAGGGTTTCGGGTTGGTGTTGAACTAGGGGCTAGGGGTATGGATTTGCTCGCGAGAGTTAGGGGAAACGTTCCTGGTGTCAAGGGGAGTGTAATGAGAGGTCGGGCAACGCAGGAGACGACGTGTAGCCGGAGATCGACCGGAGCTCCGAGGCGGAGGGGCCTCGGTCGATCTCGAGCACCGGGGCTCTGCGAGCTCGATTGGGCGGCTAGGGAGTGTCTACTGGTTGTGCTAAAGCTGCTGGGAGGGTGCTGGAGTGCCGGGGGGAACTATTTATAGGCCAACGACGGTGACCCGACTCGGGCGCGCCGGTGACTCACCGTGGCACGCGTGCAAGCACAGTGAGGTGCTGGCCGCGAAACCATGGGTTTGGGAAGTGGTTTAGGGCCTCCTGGTGCAATGGCCGCAGAGGGAAAGTGAGTGGGGACGAGCTGCAGCGACCGTGCATGCTCGGCCGCGTCGGGCACGCACGGGCACACGTCGCTTGAGCTCTTGCGCGAGGAGGAGAGGGTCCCTGGGGTAGCTTTGCACTAAATGGTTGTCGGGGGAGCGCTTGGACATAACTGGGGAGGCTCGGACCGGCCGCAGCGTCGGCCCCTTGTGGGTGGCTCTCTGCAGCGCGCCCAGAGCGTCGTTTTGGCATGCCACGGCATGCTGGCTCGCTCTAGGGCACTTGGGACGTGTCCTACATGTCCTGAGTGTTGCTGGGAGTGTGCCTAGCCGTTGTGGTTTAGTGGGAGCTCGAGCTAGTCAAGGGAGCAAGGAACACTAGTGTTGCTAGTACTGCCCTGCAGCTCAAATTGGAGTTCTTGTCACTTGTGCTTGGAGTTGGGGAGGGGCTGATTGACTGGGTGTTCAGGGTCTTCTGGTGCTCTAACCCACCAAGTTTGGGGCCTTGACATTGGGTAAAACAATGGCTAGGAAGGTTTTTACCTTCCTGTCAGTAGGTGTTCGACAGTGACTTGGGGTGCTTCCACCCCACCACTGTAAATGAAACTTAACAGGTTTGGTCTTGGGGTAAAAACATGGGGTTCCACCAAATCTGAGCTCCATTGAACACGTTTGGCTTTGCAAACTTGAAAATGTCTCAAAATGACCAGTACTGTCCTTTACAAAGGAAGTGTGGCCAAACAGAGTCTCAGAAATCCCATCTTTGGTATGGAGTCCTTATTTGGGGTACTAAACACCTCTGCAAAGTTCCAACTCTACTCTGGACAGAGAGGGTTTTGGGATCTATAAGTGCACTTCCCCACCTTGGGTCAAGGTGAGATTTTAGGTGAGCACCTAATATGGTTTGGGAGGGCTCCTGTAATTTTATGGGAATTTACTGAGATAATTTCCTTTGGAAACATCTCAAAAAGCTAAAACAGACAGAAATGGTTTTCAAGGTTTTACTCAAATACTATTAATATAATATAGGGTTGAAAATCTTATATATGGAAAATATATGTCCTTGTGAGCTTCCATGAATTTACTCAGAATTTTCTAAGGGAGGAAAGTAATTTTCCTTGTGGAAATATCATTACTGGCCTTAGAAATAGACATAGATATAAAATAGAAAATAATATTTTAAATCACCAATTAATGTTTTTAATGGATGAAAATAATATTTCGATCAGATCACCAACTTTGGTTGGAAGTGCCACTTGGCTTCATGAGCTAGTAGTGTATCCCAACATGATAAAGGTGATCTTGATATAAAGGAAAAATGGTTTTTGAAGAGAGCAAAATAATAAGTTTTTCATGGGTTTGAGTCATCAAACAAGCAAGCATACACTCAAACAAGGGCTGACATTGCACTCACAACATTATTTGGAAAAGTTTTAACAAGCTCTGATTTTTGCAACACAGAAAACTTGGGGTGAAAAACAGGGTGTAACAGACGTATCCCCCTTACAAGAATCTCGTCCCCGAGTTTCCTAAGCTAAGCGTTAAACAGCTCGGGAAATTCTGATCAGAGATAGTCTTCACGTTCCCATGTGGCTTCTGCTTCGGTATGGTTGCTCCACTGAACCTTGAAAAACTTGATGGTGCGGCTTCTGGTGCAACGCTCGGCTTCATCCAAAATGCGGATCGGTTTCTCGCGGTTGGTAAGGTCCGGTTGAAGGTCAATAGCTTGATGATCAATGTCCTTGTAAAGATCGGGATGGTTCGGCACTTGCAAACACTTCCGGAGCTGTGACACGTGGAACACGTTGTGCACACCCGAAAGTTCAGGAGGTAGCTCCAACTGATAAGCTACTTCCCCGCGCCTTGCCGTGATCTTGAAGGGTCCAATGAACCTTGGAGCTAGCTTCCCCTTGACGTGGAAACGCTTGGTCCCCTTGAGAGGCGTGACTCGCAAGTACACCTGGTCTCCGGGACCAAACTCCACGTTTTTGCGGCGAGGGTCCGCATAGCTCTTTTTCCTTGACTTAGCTGCCTCCAAGTTCTCTCGGACAAGCTGAACCTTGTCCCCTGCTTCCTGCACTGCTTCTGGTCCGAAAACTAGTCCTTCACCAGTTTCGGACCAATTGAGCGGGGTGCGGCATTTCCGCCCATATAATACTTCGAATGGGGCCATCTGAAGACTGGACTGGTAGCTGTTGTTGTAAGAGAACTCGGCAAAGGGTAGGCAGTCTTCCCATTTGGCACCATGGGCCAAAACACAAGCACGGAGAATGTCCTCAAGTATCTGGTTTACCCTCTCGGTTTGTCCGCCCGTTTGCGGGTGGAAAGCCGTACTGAAGGACAGTTTGGTTCCGAGAGCTTCTTGAAACTTCTTCCAGAATCTTGAGGTGAACTGCGTTCCGCGGTCGGACACGATCTTTTTGGGAACTCCATGGAGACTCACCACTCGATGAATGTACAGACTGGCCAGCTGGCTGCCATCATAAGTGGTGTTAACGGGGATGAAATGGGCCACCTTGGTCAAATGATCAACTATGACCCAAATGGAGTTATGTCCCTTATTCGACCGGGGCAACCCGTTGATTAAGTCCACGCCGACTATATCCCACTTCCATTCTGGCACTTGAAGAGGTTGTAGTAATCCAGCGGGTCGCTGGTGTTCAGGCTTGACTCGCTCACATACATCGCATTTAGCGACATAGGAGCCAATTTCCCTCTTCATGCCATGCCACCAGAATCGTTCTTTGGTACATCTTGGTACCACCTGGATGGATTGAGTACGGTGTGTCATGTGCCTCTTGCAGGATCAAGTCCTTAAGTTCGTCCTTGTTGGGCACGCATAAGCGCTTCCCGTACCACAGTACTCCTTGCTCATCAATTGAGAATCCTGGGGCTTTGCCTTCTCGCACCTTCCTCTGGAGGCCTTTGATACTCTTGTGCCCCTTCTGGGCCTTCTTGATGTCGTCTGCCAGAGTAGGCTTGACTTTGAGGTTGGCCAGGTACCCTGGTTCGACTATCTCAAGTCCTAAGCCCTCCATCTCTTCACACAAGGCGGGTAACCTTTCCTTGAGCGTGACGTTCAAGGAGCCTGCCTTCCGGCTCAAGGCATCGGCTACCACGTTCGCCTTGCTGGGATGGTACTGAATGCTGAGGTCGTAATCTTTGATTAACTCAAGCCATCTTCGATGTCTCATATTCAGCTCCCTCTGGGTGAAGATATATTTCACACTCTTGTGGTCTGTATATATCTCGCATCGCTTTCCCAGAAGGTAATGTCGCCACGTCTTCAGAGCATGCACTACAGCTGCTAGCTCGAGATCATGGGTGGCGTAGTTCTCCTCATGCGGTCGCAGTTGCCGTGACTAAGTACGCCACGACCGTGCCATCTTGCATCACGACTCCACCGAGCCCGGTTCCCGAGGCATCACAATATATCACGAATTCCTTGTTGATGTCCGGAGTAGCCAATACCGGGGCGGTAGTTAGCCTCTTCTTCAACTCCTGGAAGCTTGCTTCACACGCCCGTGTCCACTCGAACTTCCGGCCTTTCTTCAAGAGCTGAGTCATAGGTCGAGCGATGCTGGAGAATCCTTCAACAAACTTGCGGTAGTACCCCGTGAGCCCGAGGAAACTCCTGACATCCTTCACGTCCTTGGGTGATTCCCAGTTGGTCACTGTAGAAATCTTGGACTGATCTATGGCGAAACCGCGTGCCGTCAGAGTATGGCCCAGAAATCCAACTTCGTTCAGCTAGAACTAACACTTGCTGAATTTGGCATAAAGTTGGTGCTCTCGAAGCTTTCCCAGAACTAGCCTCAAGTGTTTCTCATGCTCTTCTTCGGACCTGGAGAAGATTAGTATGTCATCCATGAACAAGACGACAAACTTGTCAAAATATTGCATGAAGACCTTGTTCATGAGGTACATGAAGTAGGCTGGGTCATTTGTCAAACCGAAGGGCATGATCGTGCATTCATATAGACCGTACCGGGTCACGAATGCAGTCTTGGGTATATCTTCGGGTCGGATCTTCAACTGGTAGTATCCCGATCGGAGATCGATCTTGGAAAATACCCTGGCCCCGTTTAACTGGTCAAACAGGTCTTCGATCTTGGGGAGTGGGTACTTGTTCTTAATTGTGACTTCATTAAGGGAACGGTAGTCGATGCAAAATCGAATGGTACCATCCTTCTTTGAAACAAACAGAACAGGTGATCCCCAAGGTGACACACTCGGACGAATGAACCCTTTCCTGAGTTTCTCATCTAGCTGCTTCTTCAGCTCTGGCAAGTCCTCGGAACCCATCCTGTAAGGCTTTTTATAAGTAGGCCTCAATCCGGGCATGAGCTCAATGATGAACTCAATGTCTCGGTCAGGAGGCATTCCGGGTAGCTCGTCAGGAAAGACGTCCGGGTATTCATAGACTATAGGCACTCGATCAAGCTCTACCTCGGAGAGACTGTTGACTCGAGGTTCATGCGCCGATACTGGCTCGGAGACGAACTTGACCTTGACCCCTAGGTCGCTTATCATGGTGATGGCCCTGTTGGCAAAGTCCAAAAGACTCTGGTGCTTGGCCAACCAATCCATACCGAGGATTACTTCTAAACCTTGAGATTTAAGCACAATGAGGTGTGCCAAGAAACTCGTCCCATTGATAACTATCTCGACCCTTCTACACCCTAGGTTGGTCCTTAATACTGCTCCCGGGGTTTGGATTGCCATCTGCACGTGGAGTAAAGTGGGTTTTAAACCGCATTTTTCCGCAAACCCTTGAGTAAAAAAAGAATGCGAGGCACCACAATCAAACAACACTGTTGCTGGAGTTGAGTTGACGAGGAACGTACCCAGAATGCAGTCCGGGTCTTCGTGTGCTTCTTCTGGAGTGATGTGATTGATCCGGCCCCTACCATTGAACTGTTGGTTGCGGGGGGCCTGGTTCCTCCCTGGTGCACCTTGACCGGGGTTGGGTGCATTGGGACGCGGTGCGTCAGGCTTCTTGTTGGGGCAGTGTTTGGAATAGTGCCCAGTCTGACCACACCCAAAGCAGGTGACTTGCCCCGGAGGGTTGGTCTTGACTCCACCGTTGTTCGGCGGTTTGACTACTGGCTTGACTTGCTGCTGAGGCTGATAATTCTGGCAGACCATCGGGTACTTGTATTGTTGCTGCTAAAAGTTGGGTCTTGCAGGTGCTGACTATCACGGTCTTGGTCTTGCGTTACCGGGTCCTCCACTGCCTATTAGTTTGCGCTTGCGGCTGTTGTCCATTGCACGACGCTTATCTTCCAGCATAAGCGCTTTGTTAACCAACTCGCTGAAAGTCTGGCAGTCGCAAACCACCAGCTGGTATTGCAGGGACTGCTGTAACCCTTCCATGAAGCGTTCCACCTTAGCGGCCTCAGTGTTAACATCTTCAGGCGCGTACCTCGACAAGAGGTTAAACTTTTGCAGGTACTCCTTAACAGTTCCACTGCCCTGCCTCAAGGCTCGGAATTCCCGCTTCTTAATGGTCATCAGTCTAGGTGGAATGTGAGCCGCGCGAAATCCTTCCTTGAACATCTCCCACGTGATGACTTGCCTTGCGCGCATGATCTGGAATCCATCCCACCATGCCCTGGCGGTGCCTCCGAGACAGTGAGAAGCAAAAAGGACCTTCTCATGATCATCGGTGCACTTGAGCAGCGCAAGGAGGTCTTCAATGGTGCGAATCTAGTCATCGGCGTCCAGGGGTTCAGTCGACTCCGTGAATATGGGGGCCGTAGTCCGCATGAACTCAGAAAGAGTAGAGCGACCACCGCCATACTCATTCCGTGGCGCGTTGTCCACCAGGACTTGAGTCAGCTGCTGGATAGCGGCATTGCTGGCTTGACGCTCCTCCCGAAGAGCTTGAAGGAACTGAGCCATCGTCATGTTCTCAGGAGGAGGCGGTGGCGGAAGGTCTCTAGGCTGCTCATGGTGACCTCCAGTGTGAGCTTCTCGTTCGGTTCCCTGCAGCGTCCCTGAGGAGGCGGCGCCAGGGTTGCCGAAGGTTTTGTTGCGGGTTGTATTCACCATCCTGTCATAGAAACAGACAGGTCAAAATGCCACCTTGCTCGGGAGTACAAGGATTTGCTCCTAGTAAGAGGGGGTCCAATACGTGCATGTGCCAAGCCTTTAAAACCAAAGTTTTTGACAAACTGGAAATTGCATTCATGACAACTAGGTGACATAGTCACTTACAGGCTGCCCAAGGCAATAGGTGACTTACATCAAGCACACATACGCAAATTAAAAATGGATACATGGATACCCTATACTTGGGGTACTCCGAATCGCCTACGCTAAAACCTACGCGGCGTACTGCTCGGTCTCAAAGGCGGACTCAACAGGATCCTCATCTTCATCAACATCCTCTTCCTTTATAGGAGTGGAAGAAAGAATCCGCACATCTCGGCGTCTCTTGGGCGAGGCGGCGAAGATCTCAGTGTACTCTTCCGCTGTCAGGCGGCGACTCCGAAGAGGGACTGCCTGGATGGGTAACACACCACCCCTAGTGGCAATAGCTGCCCTCCCTTCAGGTGCGCCTGCCTTCTTTAGTTTGTGGTTCTTCATCTTCTCAGTGTGGAGTAGGCCTTTGATTAGGTGCAGCTCTTGGCGAAGCTTGACTGATTCCTTAACCAGGAAGTGTGTCAGGGTGTGTGACGAGAGACTGAAGTAGGTCTCAAACCTTAGTGGCATCCCATCCTCCGTGGCTGGGGTGAGTGTCCAGCTCCCATCCACTCCTTCCTTAATGAAAGGTAGATGACGAGTGATAAGCTCATTAGCCATCTCAGGGAGGATGCTGCGGAGTTGCACGAGCGCCTCGCGTGCAGCCGTCTCCACTGCCAACATCAGCTCTCCCATCTGTGGTCCTTCGAAGAACCAACTAGACGGGGAGTCATTAGCCTTCATTATCACGTCCACGTGATATTCCTTGGTGTCGGCGTTGACCCAGTGCTCGTGGTAGAGGAAGATGGGCGTGCGTCGTACGTGGCACTTCTCGAGACAATCCACCAGAAGTAGTGGAAAGTCGGTCTCTAGAAGCATCTCTGGTACGGCAGTTATCTACAAGGCATAGGAGAGAAGTCAGGAGGTTGTATGTGCAAGAGTCTTGTGCAAGGCTGGCGTCCTAACGTTCTTGGTTAAAGTCCATGCTATCTAAGGCTGCCTATAGTCAGGATGGCTCTGATACCAGTTCTATGGGGACCCCGACTAGCAAGTCGAGTTCGCCGTGCCCAGTGACCCCAAGGATCAATGTTCACTGAACACAAATACTGAATAATAGAGTCTTACATCCAAGTACCGAATTATTACATCAAATGACTAGAAGGTCGGGTTCAAGAGCAAGGCCTAAAGCCAAATTAAACGGATACATCGAGTAGCGGAAACTCGTAAGGGCTAAGCGGTGCCCATGCCATCAAGCCTACACCGACAGGCATTCTGACTTGGAAGCGTCCTAGATCACAGGTCCGTGTCCGACGGCGTACTCATCGCCAAACTCCGGTCCTTCCATGTCTGGTCAATAACATAACCAGTGGCAAGCCAATGAGTACATTGAATGTACTCACAAACAGTCCACGATATGAACATTGATAGTGAAGAATAACAGTATCATGCATCTATAGTGAAACTCATCTGGGTGGAATGATCGTGTATATGCATCAGGTTAAAGAATTACTTTTGAAGAACAGGTTACAGATATTGACATATCTGTCAAGGGTTGAACACACCGGGTTCACCCTGTATGCCAAGTCATAGGACTTGTCATAACCTCAATGTATCAGCTAAGGGTTAAACCATCCGGGTTCACCCTATATGCCAAGTCATCGGACTTGTCATAATCTCAATGTATTAGTGAGGGCTAAACCATCCGGGTTTACCCTATATGTCAAGTCACCGAACTTGATCATATTATTGTGATTATGAAAACAACACCTTTTGAACACCACACACACACACTTGGTTTATGCGGAAACTCAGGACGTAGTTTAAGTAGCACCACCCAACTGTCCTTGACCGTGGACACGACTATTCGAATAGTTTACACTCTGCAGAGGTAGTACGCTGGACCCACGAGAAACGGGAAACTTCCATGTCATCCACGACTCGCGGTATATCACATATACCCGAGGTAAGTACCCGATCATCATCTTTCCCCTGACGATACTAGACAAAGAGGTCCACTCGATTGGTACCCAGCCCACATGTTATACGTCTTACGAGCACCGACTCTGGACTGTAACAACCATGCAGGGACCAACGGTGTGCCTGGAACTCATACTAATGTCATAGTCGTCCTACCTGGCACGACCCCATCACGAGAGTGACACCGATCACTCCCGCGACTAGTAATGTGGCTCTTTGCTAGTACCGACCAGAGTAATCAACAAAGCCCCGTCCCATAAAGGGGTATCGTGGTCGTACTGGTAAGGTTGGGACGGTCGACACATCATAAATCTAATCCATTTCCGAAACCATAATCACACCAAAATCACCTGTTCATCACTTCACCAAAAGTGATCACCAACTCATCATCACCCTCGGGCATTAGTGGCACCCGACGGGGTTTTCATAAACTCTTTATTTAACTCAACATTATGCTTGAGATAATATGCCTTAACATTACTTGTCAACATGATAATATCATGACCCTCACGGGGTAGGGTCAAGTTCAATGCAGTGATTATACTCTACTAGCCAACATGACAGTAGCATGATCCTCCTATATGGTAGGGTCAGCTCATCATGTTTGTGCTCTGAGGAGCCATGTGAATATCATTATCAACATGCAAGTGCTTCGAAGAAGCCTCCGGTACCATCACCATAATGATGAACCGGCACTGTGATCACATGCAACGGGAAAATACTTGTTATACTAGCATGCATCATTATATTCACTTAAGTCATGGCAAAAGGGTTGCTTGCCTTGGTCAGCTAGGTATCCGGGGTCTTTGAGGTCTTCCGCTCCGGATCCTCCGTCACTCGGTAACTCTACCGTCGAGAAAGGAATAAATAAATACTAGCTCTCACTAAAACAGATCAAAAAGTGCTTTGAAAAATGTTGCAAGGCTTGAATAAATTTAGGATATTATTTTGAAAAAATGTTTCCTATTGTTTTATTAGCTAAGCATATTTATTTAAAAGCAAACAGAAGCAAACAAGTTCTTTTTAATATCATTTTATTATACCAAAATAGTTTCTGTTTTTGATAACTGTCAACTATTACAGAATCAAATACTACTCATCTTTAGAAAAATACTCGTGGAAGAATTATATTTTTTCTACTGGCTAAATCTTTTTATAAAAATCATTTAGTTTGCTGGATTAAAACAAAAGAAAAAGGCCAGGGGGGTTGGATCCAGTCAGCCCAGCCAGCAGGCCTGGCCACCAGGCGCGCACGGGCCAGGTTCAAACCTGACCTGCGGACCCATGGGGTCAGCGTTAGTGGCTGCGCGTGCTGGCTGCCCCAGGACACCGACAGGTGGATTCCACCTGTCGGGTCCTTCTCCTACCTCCAGCCAAAGAGGTGGAGATGGACGCCCGCGAGGCTGCCGTTGTCCTCAGGCCTAGTTAGGAACAGGAACGGGTTCCTCGTGCCCCCGCCTACCTGCTCTTGGTCGGGACGTCACCGGAGGTGGTCTGGGTCGCCGGCGACGAGGTGCTCGTGGCGGAAGGGTTTTGGGTTGGTGTTGAACTAGGGGCTAGGGGTATGGATTTGCTCGGGAGAGTTAGGAGAAACGTTCCTGGTGTCAAGGGGAGTCTAATGAGAGGTCGGGCAGCGCAGGAGCCGACGTGTAGCCGGAGATCGATCAAAGCTCCGAGGCAGAGGGGCCTCGGTCGATCTCGAGCAGCGGGGCTCTGCGAGCTCGTTTGGGCGGCTAGGGAGTGTCTACTGGTTGTGCTGAAGCTGTTGGAAGGGTGATGGAGTGCCGGGGGGACCTATTTATTGGCCAACGACGGTGACCCGACTCGGGCGCGCCGGTGACTCACCGTGGCACGCGTACAAGCACAGTGAGGTGCTGGCCGCGAAAACACGGGTTCGGGACGTGGTTTAGGGCCTCCTGGTGCAATGGCCGTAGAGGGAAAGTGAGTGGGGACGAGCTGCAGCGACCGTGCATGCTCGGTCGCGTCGGGCGCACACGGGCACGCGTCGCCTGAGCTCTTGCGCAAGGGGGAGAGGGTCCCTGGGGTGGCTTTGCACTGAATGGTTGTCAGGGGAGCGCTTGGACATAACTGGGGAGGCTGGGACCGGCCGGAGCGTCGGCCCCTTGCGGGTGGCTCTCTGCAGCGCGCCAGAGCATTGTTTTGGCATGCCACGGCATGCTGGCTCGCTCTGGGGCACTTGGGACGTGCCCTCCATGTCCTGAGTGTTGCTGGCAGTGTGCCTAGCCGTTGTGGTTTAGTGGGAGCTCGAGCTGGTCAAGGGAGCAAGGAACACTAGTGTTGCCAGTACTGCCCTCCAGCTCAAATTGGAGTTCTTGTGACATGTGCTTGGGTTTGGGGAGGGGCTGATTGACTGGGTGTTCTGGTGCTCTAACCGACCAAGTTCGTGGCCTTGACATTGGGTAAAACAGTGGCTAGGAAGGTTTTTACCTTCCTGTTAGTAGGTGTTCGACACTGACTTGGGGTGCTTCCACCCCACCAGTGTAAATGAAACTTAACAGGTTTGGTCTTGGGGTAAAAACATGGGGGTCCACCAAATCAGAGCTCCATTGAACAAGTTTGGCTTTGCAAACTTGAAAATGTCTCAAAATGACCAGTACTGTCCTTTACAAAGGAAGTGTGGTCAAACAGAGTCTCACAACTCCCATCTTTGGTGTGGAGTCCTTATTTGGGGTGCTAAACACCTCTGCAAAGTTTCAGCTCCATTGGAGAATCTTTGCAATGTAGAGTCGTTCCAACTCTACTCTGGACACAAAGGGTTTTGGGCTCTATAAGTGCACTTCCCAACCTTGGATCAAGGCGAGATTTTAGGTGAGCACCTAATATGGTTTGGGAGGGCTCCTGTACTTTTATGGGAATTTACTGAGATAATTTCCTTTGGAAACATCTCAAAAAGCTAAAACAGACAGAAATGGTTTTCAGGGTTTTACTCAAATACTATTAATGTAAAATAGGGTTGGAAATCTTATATATGGAAAATATATGTCCTTCTGAGCTTCCATGAATTTACTCATAATTTTCTAAGGCAGGAAAGTAATTTTCCTTGTGGAAATATCATTACTGGCCTGATAAATAGACATAGATATAAAATAGGAAAATAATATTTTAAATCACCAATTAATGTTTTTAATGGATGAAAATAATATTTTGATCAGATCGCCAACTTTGGTTGGAAGTGCCACTTGGCTTCATGAGCTAGTAGTGTATCCCAACATGATGAAGGTGATCTTGATATAAAGGAAAAAGGGTTTTTGAAGAGAGCAAAATAATAAGTTTTTCATGGGTTTGAGTCATCGAACAAGCAAGCATACACTCAAACAAGGGCTGACATTGCACTCACAACATTATTTGAAAAAAATTTAACAAGCTCTGATTTTTTCAACACAGAAAACTTGGGGTGAAAAACAGGGTGTGACATTGTCACCATAGATAGACACGTGCAAGACATGCATCAAGTGTTCTTAAAGACTCAATCCAATAAAATAACTTCAAAGGGAAACTCAATTCATTACAAGAAGGGAGAGGGGGAAGAACATCATAAGATCCAACTATAGTAGCAAAGCCTGCGGTACATCGAGATCATGACATCTCAAGAACACGAGAGAGAGAGAGAGATCAAACACATAGCTACTGGTACATACCCTCAGCCCCGAGCGAGAAATACTCCCTCCTCATCATGGAGATAGTCGGGATGATGAAGATGGCCACCGGAGATGGATTCCCCCTCCGGCAGAGTGCCGAAACGGGCTCCAGATTGGTTTTTGGTGGCTACAGAGGCTTGCGGCCGCGGAACTCCCGATCTAGGTTTCTTTTTGGGGGTTCCTGTATTTATAGGAATTTATGGCGGTGGAATTACGTCCCTTGGGCCCACGAGGAGGTCACAAGCCTGGTAGGTGCGGCCTAGGGGTGGCCGCACCTCCTGGGCTTGTGACTCCGTCGTGGCTCTTCGGGCCTTCTTCCAAAGCTTCGGGGGTCTCTTTTGGTCAAAAAAATCATCGCGAAAGATTTATTCCATTTGGACTTCGTTCCGAAAAAGGTCAAAAACTCTGAAAAAATAGAAATTGGCACTAGGAACTAAGTTAATAGGTTAGTCCCAAAGATGATATATTATGGCATATTCATGCATATAAAACATCCAAAGTTGACAAGATAATAGCATGGAACCATCAAAAACAATTTAATCTTGAAATTTTAGTGAGGGGTCACCTTATAATGCTACCGTCGTTCTAAGCAAAATAAGGTGCATAAAAGGATTAACATCACATGCAAATCATAAGTGACATGATATGGCCATGATCTTGTGCTTTTTGATCTCCATCACCAAAGCACCGGCATGATCTTCGTCGTCACCGGCACCACACCATGATCTCCATCATCATGATCTCCATCATTGTGCCGCCATCGAGGTTGTCGTGCTATCTATGCTATTACTACTAAAGCTACTACCTAGCAGTATAGTAAACGCATGTGCAAGCACAAACATTAGTTTGAAGAGAACCCTATGGCTCGTGTCGGTTGCCATAGCATCGACGTGCAAGTCGATATTTAACTATTACAACATGATCATCTCATACATCTAATATATCATATCAAGTCTTTGGTCATACCACATCACATGCATACCCTGCAAAAACAACTTAGACGTCCTCTAATTTGTTGTTGCAAGTTAGACGTCCTCTAATTAACCTTCTCCAAGGTACGCCTCAGTCCAATACGATTCAACTAAAGTTGAATAAACAGACACCCGCCAGTCATCTTTATGCAACAAGTGACATGTTAGTCGATGAAAGCGGTCTCTCGTAAGCGTACGAGTAAGGTTGGTCGGGGCCGCTTCAATCCAACAATATCGCTCAATCGAGAAAAGAATAAGGAGGGCAGCAATCAAACATCAATGCCCACAAACTCTTTTCTCTTCTACTTGAGATATCATCTATGCATGAACCTAGCTCATGATGCCACTGTTGGGGAACATAGCATGGGAAACAAAAATGTTCCTACGCACATGCAATTCCTATCCATGGTGATGATCATCTATGAGAGGGGAGAGTGAATCTACACACCCTTGAAGATCGCTAAGCGGAAGCGTATATAACGCGGTTGATGTAGTGGAACATCTTCGCAATTCAAATCGCAGCCCGTCCCGCGATCTCATCACGATCTGTCCCGCGATCCCATCACGATCCATCCCGATCTAGTGCCGAACGGACGGCACCTCCGTGTTCAGCACACGTACAACTCGATGACGATCCTTGCCTTCTTGATCCAACAAGATATACGGGTAAGTATATGAGTTCTTCGGCAGCGTGATGGCGCGCCTGTGATGGTGGTGATCTATTCATGCATTGTTTCGCCTAAGCACCGCAGAAATCCGATCTAGAGGAAGAACTACAAACTAGAGGAGAGGGTAGCACGTGGCTGAAATTGTGTCTCTCAAAAACCCTCAATACCTCTAGTATATATAGGAGGGAGGGAGGGGAGGAGGCAGCCTCAAACCCTCTAGGTTTGGCCGAAATTGGAGGTGGAGGAGTCCTACTCCAATCCTACTAGGAGTAGGATTCCTCCTTTCCACTTGGAAACCCTTTCCACCTTTTCCACCTTTGGGTTTTTGCCTCTCAAACCTCATGGGCCTTAGTGGGTGCTTATGTCAGCCCAGTAGGGGCTGGTTTGTATCCTCCCACACCCTCTAAGGTCCCTCGGGGCGTGATACCCTTCCCGATGGTCCCCGGTACCCTCCCGGCACTTCCGGTACACTACCAATGAGTCCGAAACTTTTCCAGTGACCAAAACAGGACTTCCTATATATATCAATCTTTACCTCTGGACCATTTCGTAGCTCCTCTTGACGTCCGAGATCTCATCCGGGACTACGAACAACTTTCGGTTAGCAACACCTATAACTCAACTATACCGAAACGTCACCGAACCTTAAGTGTGCAGACCTTGCGGGTTCAAGAACAATGCAGACATGACTCGAGACATTCTCCGGTCAATAACAAATAGCGGGACCTGGATGTCCATATTGGCTCCTACATATTCTACTAGAGGCTCACTAGGGACAGTGTGTTGTCTATGTATCCACACATGTATTTGAGTTTCCAATCAATACAATTCTAGCATGGATAATAAACGATTATCATGAACAAGGAAATATAATAATAAGAAATTTATTATTGCCTCTAGGGCATATTTCCAACAGTCTCCCACTTGCACTAGAGTCAATAATCTAGTTCATATCACTTTATGATTGTAATGAATCTGACACCCATACAGTTCTGGGGTTCGATCATGTCTTTCTTGTGAGAGTGGTTTTTAGTCAACGGATCTGAACCTTTCAGATCCATGTGTGCTTTACAAATCTCTTAGTCATTATATAAATGCTGCTACTAC
The DNA here is from genome assembly GCF_904849725.1 of Hordeum vulgare subsp. vulgare. Classification (NCBI taxonomy): domain Eukaryota; kingdom Viridiplantae; phylum Streptophyta; class Magnoliopsida; order Poales; family Poaceae; genus Hordeum; species Hordeum vulgare. Next base: position 354,447,352 of record NC_058519.1, on the reverse strand, counting down.
GTGCCATTTGGAACTACTCAGAGTTATTCGGATTAGGGTCAAAGCTTGCATCAACGTAACCCTTTACGACGGACTCTTTAATCGCGTCTGTAATCAAGAAAAAATCCTTAGTCCACTAGTTACTAAGGATAACTTTGACCGCTGTTCAGTGATTCAATCCTAGATAACTCTTTGTACCCCTTGACAGACTCATGGCAAGGCACACATCAGGTGTGGTACACAACATGGCCTAGTTTAGAGCCTACGGCTAAGGCATAGGGGACGACCTTTGTTCTTTCTCTTTCTTCTGCCGTGGTCGAGCTTTGAGTCTTGGCCCCGGGTTGATAACCCTCGCGACTTGGCATTGGTCATGGCACCGTAGGTGGGGGGCTATACCCTCTCCAAAGTCCTCTTGGATGGTGGCAGTAGTATCAACATCTTATACTATGACACCTTCCGAAGAATGAATTTCTCTGAAGGCAACTTGATGCCTTCCTCTACGGTCTTCCACGGCATCATCCCGGCTAGGTCAGCATATCCTGTTGGGCAGATTATACCCAATGTGGATTTTGGCACCGAGTCTAACTACAGGAGCGAGTCTCTCACGTTCGAGGTTGTCAAGATCAAGAGCCCTTATCATGCGCTTTTTGGTCGGCCGGCTTACGCCCGTTTCATGGCCTGCCCATGTTATGTCTACTTTAAGGTCAAAATGTCAGGCCCTAAAGGAACGATCTCGATAAGTGGAGATCGGAAGATAGCTCAAGAGTGCGAAGAAGGAGATGCCGCTTCCGCTAAGTCGGCTGGCGCAGCTAAGGAACTCAAGTTTCATCAAGCAAATGTTGACCCGGCGGACATGACACCACTCAAGAAGCCCACGATTGATTCAGAGTCTCCCCTTAAGTTTAAGCCTACAGATGATACTAAGCTGGTTGATTTTACGCGTGTCGACTCTTCCAATAAATTCACTATTGGGACGGGTCTAGATCCAAAATAGGAAAGCGCGCTCATCGAATTCATTCGTGAGAGTCGGGACATCTTTGCATGGAAACCTTCTCACATGCCGGGTGTACCGAGAGTTCACTCAGCACCACCTTAATATGAATCTCAAGATGAAGCCGGTTCGGCAGTACCTTCGCCGTTTCAACAAGGAAAGGCGTAAAACAATCGGAGAAGAGGTAGCCCGGCTCTTGGCTGCTAGGTTCATTGTGGAGGTTTTTCACGCAGAGTGGTTGGCCAATCCAGTTTTGGTCCTCAAGAAGAATGGCACCTTTCGTATGTTCATTGACTACACTGACCTTAACAAGGCCTGCCCGAAAGACCCTTTTTCTCTCCCATGTATCGATCAAATCATTGACTCTAGGTGGGTTGCGAGCAACTCTGTTTTTTGGATACATACTCACGTTATCACGAGATCAAGATGGCTTTGGAGGATCAGGAGAAGACGTCCTTCATAACTCCCTTTGGTGCTTTTTGCTATGTCTCCATGCCATTTGGGCTCAAGAGTGCAGGGGCGACTTATCAGCGCTGTATTCAGAATTGCCTGCACAACCAGATCGGGCGCAACGTGGGAAGTTATTGGAATTCTTGGTGTCAGAGCGAGGTATTGAGGCCAACCTGGACAAAATAAAGGTGATTACCTCACTTGGCAAGCCGGCCAATATCAACCAGGTCCAGCGTATGGCGGGTCGTATTGCGGCTTTGAGTCATTTCATAAGTCGCCTTGGGGAGAAGGCCATCCCCCTTTATCAGGTACTCAAGAAAACAGACCGTTTTGTGTGGACAGACGCGATCAACAAAGCCTTTAAGACCTTGAAGAAGCAATTGGCTGAGCCGCCCGTTTTAGCCGCTCCCATTGATTAAGAGCCTATGCTCATGTACATTTCTGCTAACTCTAAAGCAGTAAGTGTGGCAGCGGTTGTCAAACGCAAAGAAGAAGGAAAGGACTATCCGATCCAGAGGCCAGTATACTTTGTTAGCGAAGTCTTAACTCTCTCCAAAAAGCGCTATCCACAGTGGCAGAAGCTGGTTTTCGGGATCTTCATTACGAGTCGGAAGTTGAAGCACTACTTCTAGGAGCCTCCGATCATGGTGGTTAGTTCTACGCCACTTGGCGACATCATACAAAACCGTGAAGCAACCGGGCGGATTGCTAAGTGGGCTATCGAGCTTGGCCCTCACCAGGTGAAGTATATGCCCCGCACGGCCATCGAGTCTCACGCCTTAGTGGATTTCATCAATGATTGGACCGAGTTGCAGATTCCAGAGGACATACCTGATCACACGTATTAGACTATCCACTTTGACAGGTCTAGACAGCTCGAAGGCTCGGGGGTTGGCGTGGTACCGACTTCCCCGCAGGGTGACAAGTTTTGCTACGTCCTCTGTCTGATGTTCCCATGTACTAACAATGCAGCAGAGTACGAGGCTTTTCTCCATGGGCTTAGAATCGCCAAAGAGATGAACCTCAGCCGAGTTAGATGCCTGGACGACTCGGATCTGGTGGCGCAGCAAGTTTCCTGAACGAGGGATTCCAGGGATCCGTTGATGGCGGCTTACAGACGTGCTCTATCAGACGTGGCGGGTCACTTTCATGGTTATCAAGTTAATCATGTCGACCGCCAGCTCAACGAAGTAGCTGATGCTCTTTCACGACTCAGGTCGTAGCGTAAGCCGGTTCCTCCCAATGTATTTTTGGATATTTTGCATAACCCATGGGTGAAATTGCCTTCTGAAGAGGATATAGCGGTCCCTGACCAGCAGTCTCAACTTGTGGCGGCTCTTCATGCCACTGCGAATTGGGCGGTCCCTTACATGGATTATTTGGCATGAGGTGAGTTACCTACTGATGAGTTGATGGCCTGCCAAATTATCCGGCGATGCAAGTCCATGGTCATACGTAAGGGCGATTTTCAGAAACAAAGCACTTCTGGAATTTTTCAAAGATGCGTCTCGCCCGAAGAAGGACGTGCGATCCTTAATGAGATTCACGCTGGCTATTTTGGTCATCATGTCGGGTCACACTCTTTGGTGTCCAAGGATTTTAGGCATGGATTCTATTGGTTGACGGCTCACGCACATGCTGAGGACATACTGCGCAGATGTGACGGGTGTCAGAAATTTGGGCGTCAGATGCATGTGCCAGCTCAAGAGTTGCAGATGATCCCAATTACATGGCCTTTTACGGTATGGGGGCTTGACATGGTTGTTCCCTTCAAGATGTCTTCCAACAAAAAGACTCACCTACCAGTGGTGGTAGACAAATTTACAAAGTGGGTTGAAGCAGAGCTGGTTAGCAGTTGCGATGCAGATACGACCGTCAAGTTCCTCAAGAAACTGATTTTTCGCTCTGGGTATCGTCTTATAATTATCACTGATAATTTTACTAATTTATCCAAAGGCGCCATGCAAGAATTTTTGTGAAAAAGAGCACATGTGGCTTGATGTCTCTGCGGTTGCCCATCCCCAATCCAATGGACAGGTGGAACGGGCGAATCAAGAAATCTTGTGTGGGATCAAGCCCCGACTCATGGTTCCTCTGGAACGCACCCTGGGTTGTTGGGCTGAAGAGCTTCCTTCCGTTCTTTGGAGCATAAGGACTACTTCTAACAGATCCACTGGTTACACGCTGATACGTCTCCAACGTATCTATATTTTTTATGGTTCCATGCTATTATCTTATCATCTTTGGATGTTTTGTATGCATCAATATGCTATTTTATATCTTTTTTGGGACTAACCTATTAACTCAGTGCCAAGTGTTAGTTCCTGTTTTTCCGTGTTTTTGACCTTTTCAGAAGAGAATATTGAACGGGGTCCAAACTGAGTAAAACCTGCGGAATGATTTTTCCATAACAGAAGACACGCAGGAGACTTGAGAACCAAGGCAGGAGACCTTGGCGGAGGTCACAAGCCACCCAGGCCCGGCCTAGGGGGCGGGCCTAGCAGGCTTGTGGCCCCCCTGTTGCTCCCCTTCCCTAGTTCTTCCACCTATAAATTCCCTAAAAATCTGAAACCACGGAAGAGAGCCACGAAAATACTTTTCTGTCGCCACAAGCTTCTGTCTCCGCAAGATCCCATCTGGGGCACGTTCTGGTGCCCTGCCGGAGGGGGGATTCGGACATGGAGGGCTTCTCCATCAACACCATTGCCTCTCCGATGATGCGTGAGTAGTTCACAATAGACCTTCGGGTCCATAGCTAGTAGCTAGATGGCTTCTTCTCTCTCTTGGATCTTCAATACAAAGTTCACCATGATCTTCATGGAGATCTATCCGATGTAATCCTCTTTTGCGGTGTGTTTGTCGAGATCCGATGAATTGTGGATTTATGATCACATTATCTATGAATCTTATTTGAGTTTCTTCTGATCTCTTATATGCATGATTTCATATCCTTGTAATTATCTTCGAGTTGTGGGTTTGTGTAAACGCATCTAGCGCCCCTTAGTGATTTTGGTGGTTTGAAGACTTATAGGTTAAGTATCTAATGTGTTTGTGAGTGTACATAGGATCTATAAGTCATTGAGGAGTTTGAGATATTTGAAGAATATCGACCCCTAAAAATATATATCTTCAGTTGAAGAGATTGGTTTGAAGCTGAAGAAATGAATCGTGAGGAATCTGCGATGAATTTGATATTCCTCATGAAGATACTGATATTGAGAAGTCCGGCGGTTCCTGAAGAAAATCACTCTGAAGAATTGAAGCATGAAGATTTACACTTTCTGTTTTACTTTCTTCGCATTCGAGTAATAGGAACACCGTACTGTTAAAGGGGGTCGAAGTTACACTATGGAATGAATTTCCTCATGATGCTCAACCCAAGCCTAATCCTACCAAAACCCTCGAAGTGAGGAATATGAGTGACATGAGGACTCTCACAGTTGAGGGTTCCGACCGTTTCGATAGCCACGCCAAGTCACTGGTCTTATCCACTCCAACGGTCATACTACTTAAGGGCATTAGTGTCAAATCATGTCGGGATGCTCCCAGGTCAAATCATGTCGGGTTCCGACCGTTTCGATAGCCACGCCAAGCACCAACTCCAAAGTCTTCGAAGGTGTAAGAAGAGGGGATTTGTACATTGTTCATTTCTCTACAGGTCCTCAACCAGCCACTTGCTTAGTAGCAAAAACCTCAGAAGGATGGCTGTGGCACCGAAGACTAGGTCATGCAGGCATGAGGAATTTGCACACGCTCGTGAAGAAGAAGCATGTCATCGGCATCGAATCAGTCAAATTCCTCAAGGATCATCTCTGCGGTGTTTGTGAATCTGGGAAAATGACCAGATCCAAGCATCCCTCTAAGACTATCATGACCACTACACGTCCATTCGAATTGCTTCATATGGATTTATTTGGACCTACTCACTGTGCCACACTAACCAATGCAGCATCATTATATGTCTTCATCATAGTTGATGATTATTCCAGATACACTTGGGTGCATATCATAGTGTATAAAACTGAAGTGCAGGAAATCTTTAAACGATTTTCTTCAAGGGCCTCGACGAACTTTGGCATCAAGATCAAACATATCAGGAGTGATAATGGAACCGAGTTCAAAAACACTGGTCTTGATGATTATCTTGATGAACTTGGTATTACTCACGAATTGTCTGCTCCTTATACTCCTCAGCAGAATGGTGTCGTCGAAAGGAAGAACAGGACTCTGGTTGAAATGGCAAGAACTATGCTTGAAGAATATCAGACTCCTCGTCGCTTTTGGCCTGAAGCAATCAACACTTCATGCCATATCATCAACAGGGTATATCTTCACAAATTCCTCAAGAAAACCTCATATGAACTCCTCACTGACAAGAAACCCAATGTAAGTTATTTCAAAGTCTTCGGTGCCTAATGCTGGATTAGAGATCCTCACCATAGCTCAAAATTTGCACCTAAGGCACATGAAGGTTTTATGCTCGGTTAAGGAAAGGACTCGCACACTTACAAAGTCTTCGACAACTATCACAACAAAGTTGTTGAGACTGTAGATGTGCGGTTCGATGAAACTAATGGCTCGCAAAGAGAGAAATTCCTTCTGATCAAGATAAACTGTCTCCTGAGGAAGCAATAAAGCTCAAACCTACTGAAGACATTGTCCCCACTGAGGAAATTGGTGAAGAAACGATCCCCATCACTGATCAAAATCAAGAAGATGCTCCTGAGGAAATTGCACCAGCACCACTTCCTCAGCCTAGACAAAATCCTCAACCAGCTCATCCAAGGATTGCAAACGAAGTAGAACTTGACAAAATCCTCAACGACATCAACGCGCCAGGTCCTCTCACTCGCTCAAAAGCTTCACACTTAGTTAACTTTTGTGGGCATTTTTCCTTTGTATCCATCACAGAACACTCAAAGGTTGCTGAGGCTTTTCTGGAACCGGAGTGGATCCAAGCTATGCAAGACGAACTTCTTCAATTCAAGCTGAATGACGTATGGGAGCTCGTCAAACGACCAGATCCTCGCAAGCACAACATCATCGGCACCAAGTGGATTTTGTGAAACAAGCAAGATGAGGACGGTCAAGTGGTGAGGAACAAGGCACGACTTGTAGCCCAAGGCTACACCCAGGTTGAAGGGATAGATTTCGATGAAACTTTTGCACATGTTGCTAGACTTGAAGCTATTCGAATACTACTTGCTTATGCTAATCATCATAACATCATCTTATATCAAATGGAAGTGAAAAGTGCATTCCTCAATGGTAAGCTTGAGGAAGAAGTATATGTTGCTCAGCCCCCAGGTTTTGAGGATCCAAAGAATCCAGACAAAGTCTTCAGACTCAAAAGGCTCTTTATGGTCTCAAGCAAGCCCCTCGGGCATGGTATGATACATAGAAGGAATTCCTCATGAAGAAAGGCTTCAAACCTGGTTCACTCGATCCAACTCTTTTCACAAAATCCTATGATAATGAGCTATTTGTATGTCAAATATATGTCGATGATATCATATTTGGCTATACTGACAAACGATACAACGATGAATTTGCCTACATGATGAGTGAAGAATATCAGATGTCCATGATGGGGGAGCTGAAATTCTTCTTGGGTCTTCAAATTCGTCAACAAAGCAATGGAATCTTCATATCACAGGAGAAATACCTCAAGGATGTTCTGAGGAAATTCGACATGCATGAATGCAAAGGTGCCAAGACTCCAATGCCTACCAACGGCCACCTTGGCACTAAAGAAAATGGTAAAGACTTCGATCAACAGGTATATCGTTCTATGATTGGCTCTTTATTGTATCTATGTGCATTTAGGCCAGATATAATGCTTAGTGTTTGCATGTGTGCACGTTTTCAAGCAAAACCGAAGGAATCACACCATAAGGCTGTGAAACATATTCTTCGATACTTAGCTCACACACCAACACTAGGATTATGGTATCCCAAGGGATCCAATCTTCATCTGGTAGGGTATTCTGATTCTGACTATGCTGGTGACCGTGTGGATCGCAAGTCAACTTCTGGGACATGCCATTTCCTTGGAAGATCACTAGTTTGCTGGTCCTCAAAGAAGCAGAACTGCGTATCACTCTCCACTGCCGAAGCTGAGTACATTGCTGCTGGTTCTTGCTGTGCTCAATTGCTCTGGATGAAGCAAACCCTCAAGGACTACGGCATCAACATGACGAATGTGCCTCTCTAATGTGACAATGAGAGTGCTATCAAGATTGCATACAACCCAGTACATCACTCGAAGACCAAGCACATCCAGATTCGTCATCATTTTCTTCAGGACCATGTCCTCAAGGGCAATATCCTTATCGACCATGTGAAGACTGATGATCAACTGGCAGATATCTTCACTAAGCCCTTGGATGAGAAAAGGTTTTGCAAGTTGCGCTGTGAGCTAAATATCTTAGAATCTTTAAAGGTTCTGTAAAAAGATGCACACATCCTAACAATTATGCAAAGTTGATGACTTAGATGTGCAACACATGATGAATCGATTTTCTTCAACTAATGAAGAATGTCACTCTGAATGTGAAGAAATTAACGAAGAAATTGATTCTCAGGGCCCTACGACAATTGTACGCGGCGTATGTAATCAACAATTCTTATATGGTGGGTCACGCCACTGCCCAAAGTGAAATTCCTTAAGTTGATTTTCTTCAAATATTCTATTTCCTCAAAATGTGTTTTTCTTCAAAACAGTTGTTCTTCATTGTGATGATTTATCACAAAATCTTCAAAAACACTTGATGACTTTCGTTTGACTAGATAGACTGTGATTTCAAGTCCTCAACATCATTCACTTATTGTTATTTCTTCAAGTTGCTATTTCTGCTCAGTGAATGTGATCGGACCCTACTTTCCCTCTATGCTATACTCATCGAGTCTATTCAATTCTTCATATGCGTTCTACATGAAACTTTGTTCAAAATCCTCACTGCGTCCTTGTCAGCTGATGATTTTGTAACGAAAGTCCTCAAATCTCCAAAAATTGTTTCTTTAAGACACAGTAACTGAACCCCACTTCCCACGATCGGATAACCACGATCTCCACTATCTCCACCGCATCGTACGGGAGCTACACGTGTCCTGCAGAGACATAGAGGCAGGGGCTGTTTGGTCCGAAATTCTCGCGCCAACAGTAACTTTTGGCTATAAATATATCCTTATCCCCCTTGGCATACTCTTCTTCGCTCCATCGCTCTCGTGCCACCGCATACACCACCGAACCCTAGCGCCATCGCTGGTAGTATCGTCGCCGGTGAGGAAGAGCTTCACTGCCTCGACTTCTCCGTCGCCGGAACCACGCCGGAGTCGGACCATCTTCGTTTGTCGCCGCCGTAGACGTCCTCTGTCGCCGGGTTAGGGTGCATTGAACACTCGACCGAAGAGCTTATCCACACACACCTTTCTGTGTTCTTCGTCCACACCTTCCAGGGAAAGTAAATCCCATTTTTACAGCAAGTTAGATCTAAAATTTTACATATTCTATGTGAAATCTGTTTTTCCTCAAGAAACGATAAGCACTTGATTCCTCAAACACTGCCTATCACCACATCATTGATGAACTATGCTAAGCATCTATGATTTTCACGATATTCCTCAATCGTGCGAATTTTCGGATCTGTACAACTCTGGAACCCAAGAACAGTATGCTTAGGCAAATTCCTCAATCACTGGTGATATTCCTCAAACTGTCAAACTTTTTCATTTTCTTCAAATCTGAGAATGCATATGACCTCTCCAAATTCCTCGCAACTATACTCTGTTCACAGGTACACACATGTCAGCTGATGAATCTCTCGGTTCTCATCACATTAACTCATTTGCAGCGTTTCTGGAAGAAACTCTTCAAGTCTCATCAGAATCCTCAAGAGTTCAATCTCATCAGCAAAATCCTCAACTGAAGAAAATAGAGGATGACAGAAAACAGAAGGGAGGAAAGAAACTTGAGCAAAACACAGCTGTGGATATCCCTGAGGATATTTACTTGGACTATTGCACGCCTGATGAAAATGAGACAATGGCCAAGAGAAAGATACGGCTGCAGAAGATAGAACGTTGATGGGCGAACGAATGGAAGGAATACAGGTTTGTGACTCCCAAATATGCGAAGAAATTCGCTCTGAAGCCCCCTGGCAGAAGGGCCCCACTTGAGGAGCATCAAGTAGCACATCCCTCAAGCCTCATGACTATTGATGACTATCCAGAGGAGAAGGAAAAGCATCTGGCTAAGCTCAAAAAGCAGGCAGAAGCTGCAGTGAGAAAATTCAATGAATCATCGGCTGCTGCCTCAGCTGCTGCTACTTCCTCTGCTGCAGAAACCTCTGGCTCAGAAATTTCTCAAATGCAGTCTGTGCCATCAAAGCCAAGGGCTCCAAAGCCTCAAGAGAAGTCTGCTCAGGCTTCAGTCACAAAACCCTTAGCACCAAAACCCTGAGCACCAAAACCTTCAACACTAAAACCATCAGCGCCAAAGCCCTCAGTACCAATCTCCTCAGCTCCAAAATCCTCAGCTCCACTTCCAAAGCCTCAAGTGAAACCAGTACAGAAGCAAGTCATGAAGCCTATAAACGCCAGCTCCAGCTCGTCACTCCCAGCTGCAACCAGCTCGGAGGCAAAGTCTTCAACACCTCCTGCGAAGACTTTGGTAACTGCTGAACGTGCAAATCTGCCCAGCCCCAGCAAAATCATCACTGTCCCGTCTGCATCAGAGGGAAGTGATGAATTTGATGATGAAACCCTGCAAGCCATCATTAGAAACAAGCAGGAAAGAGTAGCTCAAGCATCAAGCAGTGCCATTCCTCTGGCAATGGACCCCAAGGTCCTCCTTGACTACATCAACATCTCGTATGAGGACCCAAACACTCTAGTTGATGATTTGAAGCTTCCGCCTGGCATCAGTCACATGGTGACCACTTTTATCAATGAAGCCAAGTGGAAAGAACAGCAGGCCAGGCAGGCCAAAGTTGCAAAGATTAAAAAGGAGAAATTCCTCAGGCAGAATCTCCTCAAATTGACTCCTGATGCACTGGTGACAACACAGACAGACCTGAAGAAATTGACTGACAAGTACGCCAAGCTGTCCGATCATAAAAGCCTCAAGAGCAATTTCATCAAGCTGGCCACTAGTGTTGTTGATGACTACAATAAGAAGGCTGCACCCCCAGCACCAACTCCTCAGCCCTTGATTGAGGAGCCAACAGATGAATCTCCTCATGATTAGGAAACTCCTCAAGCTGACGAAGTACACCGAGAGCTCCGTGTTGATGAACCAGCTATCGAAGAAATGATCATGGAAACTCCAGCTGATGAGACTGCCACTGATCCAGCTGCTTCATCAAAGCAGGCTGATGACTCTGTTCCAGCTAGTTCCTCAATACCAGCTGAAGAATCTGTAGAGAGAACCCCTTCACCAAAAGCTTCAAAGGTGAAGAAGATGATTCCGCCTGCATCAGACGTGAAGAAAACCAGGGCTACTGAAAAGAAGCCAAAAAGAGAAAGGCCTCCTCAGCAGAAGAAGAAACAAAGGCAAAGCGCCTCAAAGCACTTGAAGAAACTGCTCCTCTGGACCGTGTGCCCCTGAATGTCTCTCCTTCCTATGAAATGGTCATCATTGATGATCCATCAAAATAGGCAGATGAGGAAATGAAAGATGTCGCCCCTAAGGAACACACTGACGAGGAAATTCAAATAGACGACAGTCCTCAACCTGTCATTCCTCAAAAAGACAATGTTCAAGCATCAGTTGCACCACGTGATGAAACTGCCTCTGCCACCAAGCGAGCTGAGGAAATGCAAACTGAAAATCCTCAAGCTGATGAAATTCATCACTCTGAGCAGAATCCTCAACATGAGGAACAGGCTGATCCAACTCCTCCAACTGAGCAAGAAGAAGAAATTCCTCAGCCTCAAGCACAACCAGAGCAAGCTCCTCAGCCTGACGCCCAACAAGCACCATCTCCTCAGCCTGAAGTACCAACTGCTGAAATTCCTCACCCTGAGGAAAATGCTGAGGAGAATGCACCTGACCAAGACAATGCATTCGTCATGCTCAACCCAGAGATTGTCATTGTTGTCTCCCCTCCTATTCCTCAACAAAATCTTCAGCCAGTTCAGCGTTAGCCATTCTCCAAGCGTGAAAAGTTTCAAAAGGAAAATTTCTTTGAATAACGCATGTACTTCATTGGAGAAAACCCATATGACAAACCTCAAATGAGGCATCTGAAGTTTTGGACTAGGACTCAGATGAATTACTATGCCTCTGTGCTATGTGAACGAAACAAGATATTCCAGCATAGGCATATTCCTCATGTTGAACTTGAAGCAATACCGTGCCTGGAGCCAGTCCTCAGTGTACTCCATGATGCAGGTTTACTCCCAATGTGCTCCGACATATCTGACTGGAACAGTGAGCTAATTCTTTAGTTCTATGCCACTCTCCACATATCTGGCAACCCTGAGGACATTAACACATGGGTGTTTGATTGGATGTCCCAAAACACTCACTACAAGGCTCCTGCTACTGAACTCCTCAGAGAACTGCCCGTACCAATTCCCTCAGATGAGGTTGTGAAGCTTTATGGTGAGCGTGAGCTGTCAAATGGAATGATGGAAGTCCTCATGAAGCCTTTGGCTGAAGGAAAATCTCCGAGAACAACCTTCCTCGTCCACGAGCTCAAGTACACACCCAGGTCTGTCTACAGAATCCTCTGCAGTGTGCTCGCACCGATCAAAGGCCATGATGATGAAGAAGATGTTGTAGGCCTCATGAAAAATATCCTATTCAACATCATTCATGGTATTCCTATCAACATCCATGATTTCTTCTTGAGGACTTTGGGCGACAAAGCTATGTGTCCTTTTGATCACAAGATATATGCTCCATGGATCATGAGATTCATCAGGACAAGGACACGCATCAACTTCCACGCTGATTCCCAAAACCATATGGGTTATATGCCTCCTATCCGGGTCAACAAGAAGACTTTCTAGTCCATTGAAGGAAAAGGCAAATCTGTGATTGAAGAAGGCAGTAGGCCCCTTGATGGCCAGTTCAAAGAGCCAGAAGCTTATTCTTCATGGGATGATACTGAGACTCGTCCGGCAAGCCCTGTTCCTCCTCGCGTGATGAATACCAGAGAGCTCCTCCTCAGTCTTCACCAGAAGGTGGATCGCAACGACAAATGGGTCAAACGCCAGTTCGGTGCCATTGTGAAAACCCTCACTGAAACACAGAACTCTGTGAAGCTCAACCATCACTATCTGCATGAGGTTTTCGATCGCACCTGGGCTACACTTGCACATCTGAAGACTCAGACTAATCTTGAAGAAATGGACTTTGAGCGAGACTTTGAATGGTCGTGGCCTCCCAAGAAGAAGTTCATGCCTATTCCAGTGCCAGACCTTGAAGACAGCTCCTTTTCTTCATTCCGCACTACTGAAACTGATGAAGAACAGCTCGACACTGCTAGGGGTACAAGGAAGAAGACTACTCCCAAGAAGCATCACGGCTCTTCCTCAACCGCCAAGAAGTGAAGTCTTCACGGGCGTTAGTCCTCAGTTTGTCCCTTTTTGTCACTTAATGACAAATGGGGAGAATCTTGAGAGTTAGTCTTCAAGCAGGATATTTTTGGGGCTTATGAACTATATTTAAGTTACAAACTCTTGGCTCTTCTGAAGTTTTTATGTAATGAGTTGTAACTTAAGCCCGATGGTACTCTGACGCTTTTGAACGTTTTTCTTCGCATGCTTATTCCTCAAGTTTTAATGCACGGATGCTAGAATTCGTCAGATACCATTTGTCATCATGCATCTTCATATTCTTCATATGATATGTTACTTGTATGCATGATTTACGACTCAGGGGGAGATCTCCATGATATAAATCATCAATGTGCATTTTCTGTAAAAAGAAAAATCCTCAAGATATGCACATCTTCAGGGGGAGTCTCTCTGAATCTTGATTTCAAATTCCGCAAATGAGTATTTACACTTCATATTTTTGATCCCTGTTGAAGACTTAACCTAATTGTCATCAACCACCAAAAAGGGGGAGATTGTAAGTGCATCTAGTGCCCCTTAGTGATTTTGGTGGTTTGAAGACTTATAGGTTAAGTGTCTAATGTGTTTGTGAGTGTACACATGATCTATAAGTCATTGAGGAGTTTGAGATATTTGAAGAATATCGACCCCTAAAAATATATGTCTTCAATTGAAGAGATTGGTCTGAAGCTGAAGAAATGAATCGCGAAGAATCTGTGATGAAATTGATATTCCTCATGAAGATACTGATATTGGGAAGTCCGGCGGTTCCTGAAGAAAATCACTGTGAAGAATTGAAGCATGAAGATTTACACTTTCTGTTTTACTTTCTTCGCATTCGAGTAATAGGAATACCGTACTGTTAAAGGGGGTCGAAGTTACACTATGGAATGAATTTCCTCAGGATGCTCAACCCAAGCCTAATCCTACCAAAAGCCTCAAAGTGAGGAATATGAGTGACATGAGGACTCTCATAGTTGAGGGTTCCGACCATTTCGATAGCCACGCCAAGTCATTGGTCTTATCCACTCAAACGGTCATATTACTTAAGGGCATTAGTGTCAAATCATGTCGGGATGCTCCCAGGCTATAAATAGCCACCCCCACAACCACTAGCTGGTTGGCTGCTCCGTTAGAAACTGACACTTGTCATAAGAGCAACCCAATTCCTCAGAGCCTTCGAGAGTAATTCATCAGTGAGGAAATACACCATACACCGAAACCACAAACCAAACCTAGTAATTGAGCATCACTGAAGAAGTTGTTATTGTGTGGGACTGAAGCCTTTTACCTTTGAGGACTGTGCATCCTCCAGACAGTTATGTGTCATGGTCTAGAGCTTTCCAGCAGTCAATTGTGGATCGCCGGGTGACCAAGTTTGTGAGGGTTTGGAAGTCCGCCCTGAAGACTTACCACGAGTGTTGGGCGAGGACTGTGTGTCCTTAGCTCAAGGAGAATACGGTAGGGACTGTGTGTCCCGGGACTGGGTGTCCTTTGGTTTCAATACCAAGCCGCTCCAAACCATATGTACGACTTTCACAGCAGTTGGAACTGGGTCATCAATGACTATCTTCACTTAGAAACGAGTTCCAATTCCTAAACTCCTTACTTTCCTCGTACTATGTGTTGATGACTTTCACTGCGACTGTTTGAAGAATTTTTTGAAGACTTTCTCTGAATTTCATCAACCCCAAATTCTTCACGTCAGTTAATCCTCATCTGTATTCTGCATGCCTCATCACAGTGCAATCTGTTTTCACATTCTTCACTCTGAAAAACTGCTGTTTTGAAACTTTGCACATCTGATCCTTTACTGTTTCCGCTGTAAGTTAGTCATCAGTGAGGAATTTCCTCAAAAGGAATTGCCTCAGTGATGAAATTCTAAAAATCTCCTATTCACCCCCCCTCTAGTCGATATAACGCACTTTCAGTTTGGTTTGGCCAACTTGATCTATAATTGTTGCAATGGGAGAAGTGCTTGGTTTTGGGTTCATACCGTGTGGTGACCTCACCCAGTGAGAGAAGGGGTAGCGAGGCACGTATTATGTTGTTGCCATCAAGGGTAAAAAGATGGGGTTTATACCTATTGCATGAATTTATCCCTCTACATCATGTCATCTTGCTTAAGACGATACTCCGTTTGTCATGAACTTAATACACTAGATGCATGCTGGATAGCGGTCGATGCGTGGAGTAATAGTAGTAGATGCATAAAGTATCGGTCTACTTGTCTCGGACGTGATGCCTATATGTATGATCATTGCCTTAGATACCATCATGAGATTTCGCGGTTCTATAAATTGCTCGATAGTAACTCGTTCACCGACCGTAATATTTGCTATCATGAGAGAAGCCTCTAGTGAACACTATGGCCCCCGGGTCTACTTCACATCATATTTTTAGCCTTACACTTTTACTTTGTTGCACTTTCCACCTTCAGATCTCACCTTTCAATCAATCGTGAAGGGATTGACAACCCCTTTGTAGCGTTGGGTGCAAGTTTGGTGTTTTTGCGGAGGTACTTTGGAGACTTGCCTTGATACTCCTACTCGATTGATACCTTGGTTCTGAAACTGAGGGAAATACTTACTGCTGCTGTGCTACATCAGCCTTTCCTCTTCAAGGGAAAAACCAACGCAAGCTCAAAGGTAGCCAGAAGAATTTTTGGCGCCATTGCCGGGGAGGAGGATCAAGTCAAGAATAGTATCCCGTCAGCGTGCAAATTTCTAGCGCCGTTGCAGGGGAGGAGGATCAAGTCAAGAATAGTCTCCCGTCAACGTGCCAATTTCTGGCGCTGTTGCTGGGGAGGATCAAGACAAGAATAGTCTGCCGCCAACGTGCCAATTTCTGGCACCGTTGCCGGGGAGTAGCAATTCAAGAATAGTCTTCCTCCAACGTTCAATTTTTGGAATAGAGGACTATTCTAAGTGAAGCTTATCCAAGTAACTATCGCAAACTCATCTCTTGCATTTACCTTTTTTGCCTCTCGTTTTCTTCTCCCCCACTTCTGAAAAACAAAATTTACAAAAATATTTGCCTTTTTCGTTTGCCTTTCCTTTGCTTGTGTGCTATGTGCCTTCAATATGCTTGAATCTTCGCTTGCTGAAAATCTAGTGATATGGATCCTCACCCACTTGCTAATCTCTTTAAGAGATCCAATTATGTTGAACCAATTGCTAGTGAGTTTTGTGCACTAGATTATCTTTATGAAGTTTTGCTTGAGATGCGTGAATCTGAAAATTGTGATGAAGAAAATTATGAAGTGATTCATGAGGGCATCTTGAATGAAAGGCATGATTGCAATGGTTTCACTATGAATTCTATTAATATCAATCATGCTAAAAATATGCAAAACCCTAAGCTTGGGGATGCTAGTTTTGCTATGTACACTACTTGTTGCAATGATCATGATTGGGGTGATGATTTTTCTTATGATCTTGAAAATTTCTTTAAGCCTCATGATGATTATGATATTTGCAATAATATTGAAAGTGGGATTGGAGAAGTCATGACTTTAGTTGATGATAATCCCATTATTTTTGAAGAGCGTCAACTTTGCATGCATGTGGATCATGAAAATAATATCCTATGTGATAGCTATATTGTTGAATTTGAATATGATCCCACATGTATTCTTATGAGAGAGGAAAATATTGTGGTAGAAACTTTCATATCACTAAATCACCTGTCGTTATGTTGAGATTGCTATTGTCTCTTTCTTCTTCCTTGCATATGGTAGTTATGCTTGTCTTGATAATTTGTTTTCCTATAAAATGCCTATGAATAGGAAGTATGTTAAACTTATATATGTTTGTCACATGTTTCATGATCCTCTCTTCGTGTCCGATTGCCATCTTTTATGTGAGCATCATTGAATTATCAATGCCTAGCTAAGGGTGTTAAACAATAGCACTTGTTGGGAGGCAACCCAATGAATTTATGTTTGCTTTTTCCTTTCTGTTTTGTTGTGTCCACACCATCATAATTCTGTTATGATTGTGTTTTTTGTGTTTATTTTTGTGTTTGTGCCAAGTAAAACCTTTATGATTAGTTTTGGTGATGGTTGTTTGATCATGCTGAAAAACACAAAAACTTTGTGCTCACGAAATTATTTTTAATTCCTATCGAGAAAGAAATTTTGAGTTGATTCTTTTTGCTTCTGGTTGATATGCCATTTGGCCAAATGTTCAGAATGTTTCAGAATTTTTGAGATATCAGAAGTATACGAAGTATAAAGATTGCTACACACTGGTCTGTTTTTGACAGATTCTGTTTTTTGTTGTGTTGATTGCTTATTTTGATCAAACTATTGATAGTATCGGGGGGTACTAGCCATGGAAAAGTGAGAATACAGTAATATAGCACCAATATAAATATAAATCAAGTTTGCAATAGTACCTAAAGAGTTGGTAGTTTGTTTTCTTATGCTAATGATATCACGAGTTTCTGTTTAAGTTTTGTGTTGTGAAGTTCTCAAGTTTTGGGTGATGTTCTCCTGGACAATGGGATAAAGAGTGGAAAGATCTCAAGCTTGGGGATGCCCAAGGCATCCCAAGCCAAATTCAAGGACACCAAAAAGCCTAAGCTTGGGGATGCCCCGGGAAGGCATCCCCTCTTTCGTCTTCAATCCATCGGTAACGTTACTTGGAGCTATATTTTTATTCACCACATGATATGTGTTTTGCTTGGAGCGTCGTGCATTATAGGAGTATTTTCTTTTTTGTTGTGCCACCATTATCCTTTGCTGCACACCTTTTTGAGGGAGACATGCACTCATCGTGATTTTGCTAGAATACTCATTGAGCTTCGCTTATATCTTTTGAGTTAGGCAATTTAGCTCGCATGTGCTTCACTTATATCTTTTTGAGCTAGATAACTTTTCTCTAGTGCTTCACTTAGATCTTTTTAGAGCACGGCGGTGTCATATTTTGGATAAATAAGAACTCTCGATCTTCACTTATATGTTTTTGAGAGTGCTCTCTTTGAGTAGCTTGGTAATTGGCTTGTGCTATGAAAGTAGTCCTAAAGATGATAGGCATCCAAAGAGGATATAAGAAAAACTTCCATATTCATGTGCATTGATTAGTGAAGAGAAGTTTGATTCATCTCAATTAGTTTTGAGACATGGATATGGTAATATTAGAGTTATGTTAGTAGGGTGTTGTGAATCTAGAAATACTTGTGTTGAAGTTAGTGATTCCCGTAGCATCCACGTATGGTGAACATCTATGTTAGGAAGTCGGAGCATAATTGATTTATTGATTCTCATCCTTTGTGTTGCTGTCGGGATTGCGCGATGGTTAACACCTACCAACCCTTCCTCGAGGAGTATGCATTTAGCACTTTGTTTTGATTACTAATAAAAACTTTCGCAATAAGTATATGAGTTCTACATGACTAATGTGAGTCCATGGTATAGATGCACTTTCACCTTCCACCATTGCTAGCCTCTCTAGTGTCGCGCAACTTTTTCCGGTACACAAACGCACCATATACCTTCTTCAAAACAGCGACCATACCTACCTATTATGGCATTTCCATAGCCATTCCGATATATATTGCCATGCAACTCCCACCGTTCCCTCTCATGACATGTGCCGTCACTTTCATATTGCCATTGCATGATCGTAAGATAGCTAGTGAGATGTTTCAACGTCATACGCTCAGCTAGATCGTTGCACATCCCGGTACACAGCCGGAGGCATTTTCTATAGAGTCATCATTGTTCTAAGTATTGAGTTGTGAGTAAATAAAAGTGTGATGATCATCATTATTAGAGCATTGTCCCATGTGAGGAAATAAAAAAAACAGGTCAAAGATGCCCACCGAAAAAAATAGAAAAAGAGAGGCCAAAGAGCCCAAACAAAAAATGAGAGAAAAAGAGAGAAGGGACAATGCTACTATCTTTTTCCACACTTGTGCTTCGAAATAGCACCATGTTCTTCATGATGGAGAGTCTCTTGGTTTGACACTTCCATATACTAGTGGGAATTTTTTTTATATAACTTGGCTTGTATATTCCAATGATGGGCTACCTCAAAATTGCCCTAGGTCTTCATGAGCAAGCAAGTTGGATGCACACCCACTAGTTCTTCTTTTGAGCTTTCACATACTTATACCTCTCGTGCATCCGTTGCATGGTATTCCCAACTCATTCACATTGATATATATTGATAGGCATCTCCATAGCCCTTTGATATGCCGGGTCGATGTGACCATCTCCTCCTTTTTGCCTCACAACCTCCACCACACTCTATTCCACCTATAGTGCTATATCCATGGCTCACGCTCATGTATTGCGTGAGAGTTGAAATTTTTTGAGAAAGTAAGAGTGCGAAAACAATTACTTGGCCAATACCGGGGTTGTGTATCATTTAAATTCGTTGTGTGGGGATGATGGAGCATAGCCAGACTATATGATTTTGTAGGGATAACTTTTTTGGCCTTGTTATTTCGAAAGTTCATGATTACCTTGCTAGTTTGCTTGAAGTATTATGGTTTTCTTGTCAATAGCAAACTATTGTTTTGAATCTCACGAATCTGAACATTCATGCCACAAGAAAGAAGTTACAAAGGACAAATAAGTTAGGTAGCATTCCACATAAAAAATTTAGTCTTTATCACTTCCCTACTCGAGGACGAGCAGGAGTTAAGCTTGGGGATGCTTGATACGTCTCCAACGTATCTATAATTTTTGATGGTTCCATGCTATTATCTTGTCATCTTTGGATGTTTTGTATGCATGAATATGTTATTTTATATATTTTTTGGGACTAACCTATTAAGTCAGTGACAAGTGCCAGTTCCTGATTTTCCGTGTTTTTGACCTTTTTCAGAGGACAATACTGAACGAAGTCCAAATGGAATAAAACCTGCGGAATGATTTTTTTCCATAAGAGAAGACACGCGGGAGACTTGAGAACCAAGGCAGGGGACCTCGGAGGAGGTCACAAGCCACCCAGGCCCGACCTGGGGGGCCGTGCCTAGCAGGCTTGTGGCCCCCCTGTGGCTCCCCTGCCCTAGTTCTTCTGCCTATAAATTCCTTAAAAATCTCAAACCACGAAAGAGAGCCACAAAAATACTTTTCCGCCGCCGCAATCTTCTGTCTCCGCAAGATCCCATCTGGGCACGTTCTGGTGCCCTGCCGGAGGGGGGATTGGGACATGGAGGGCCTCTCCATCAACACCATTGCCTCTCCGATGATGCGTCAGTAGTTCACCATAGACCTTCGGGTCCATAGCTAGTAGCTAGATGGCTTCTTCTGTCTCTTGGATCTTCAATACAAAGTTCTCCATGATCTTCATGGAGATCTATCCGACGTAATCCTTTTTTGCGGTGTGTTTGTCGAGATCCGATGAATTGTGGATTTATGATCAGATTATCTATGAATCTTATTTGAGTTTCTTCTGATCTCTTATATGCATGATTTCATATCCTTGTAATTCTCTTCGAGTTGTGGGTTTCGTTTGGCCAACTTGATCTATAATTCTTGCAATGGGAGAAGTACTTGGTTCTGGGTTCATACCGTGCGGTGACCTCACCCAGTGACACAAGGGGTAGCGAGGCACGTATCGTGTTATTGCCATCAAGGGTAAAAAGATGGGGTTTATATCTATTGCATGAATTTATCCCTCTACATCATGTCATCTTGCTTAAGTCGATACTCCGTTTTTCATGAACTTAATACACTAGATGCATGCTGGATAGTGGTCGATGTGTGGGTAATAGTAGTAGATGCAGAAAGTATCGGTCTACTTGTCTCGGACGTGATGCCTATATGTATGATCATTGCCTTAGATATCATCATGACTTTGTGCGGTTCTATAAATTGCTCGACAGTAATTCGTTCACCCACCATAATATTTGCTATCATGAGACAATCCTCTAGTGAACACTATGGCCCCCGGGTCTACTTCACATCATACTTTCAGCCTTACACATTTACTTTGTTGCACTTTCGACCTTCAGATCTCACCTTGCAATCAATCATGAAGGGATTGACAACCCCTTTGTAGCGTTGGGTGCAAGTTTGCTGTTTTTGCGCAGGTACTTTGGAGACTTGCCTTGGTACTCCTACTGGATTGATACATTGGTTCTCAAACTAAGGGAAATACTTACTGTTGCTGTGCTACATCACCCTTTCCTCTTCAAGGGAAAAACCAACGCAAGTTGAAGAGGTAGCACACGCCCTTTTTCTTGGTCTACGGAGCTGAGGCGGTTTTACCAAGTGACATGAGGCATGACTCGCCGCGAGTTGCCGCTTATGTTGAGGAGGACAATGAGCTGGCGTGTGAAGATTCGTTGGATGCTTTGGAGGAGGAGCGTGATTTGGTAGCAGCACGGTCAACGATTTACCAGCAAGACCTACGACGCTATCATAGCAGCCGAGTCGGAAGCCAGGTCTTTTAGGAGGGTGACTTAGTGCTTCGATTGATTCAAGATCATACTGGTATACATAAGTTATCTCCTCCATGGGAAGCACCTTTTGTCATCAACAAAAGTCTTCATAATGGTTCTTACTACTCGGTGGATCTTCGTCCAGACAGGCCAACAACAGAGGTAGAGACAACCCGGCCGTGGAACATTACGCACCTGCGGCCTTATTATACTTAGAGCCATTGTCTCCTTATCATTGTACATAGTTTAGTCCTTGTACTCTCTTTATATATATAGCAATAAAGCCGGCGCCCACGAAATTCAGGGTCTCTGCCATTTCAGCTTCTTGATAGCATGAGTCTTTATTGTTTCACAAGCCGTCCAGGCATGGATGCTAACAATATCAAAGAGCATAAGTCGCCACGCTGCACTTATTTCAAAACTGGACACTGGTAAGCCGAAGAGGACCAAAGTTGCCATGTTGCACGGTTCAAACATGGGCGCCTTATATGGTTTTGACAATTAAGTCGGCTTACTTGGGGGCTACTAGTTCCCACGTCCTTTTGTAGTAAGAGCGTAAACACTTCTGCAATCCTTTGTCCGACTTTTCACTAATCGTAGGTCACATGGGGGCTTCTACTCACTGATTTCAGCCTGAATACCCTCTTGGCTAGCGAAAAATTAACGCATTACAATGGTTATACTGGAATGTATGTTTGGCGACTTTCCCTATGGTCCCATGTACTCTTGGCGAGTCAATCCAGTTCTGGACACGGAACTTGCCTTGCTTAAAACTTGAAGGGTGCCTACGGGAGCCAGCATATGGAAAATAGACAAACCATGGGTTCACTGAACATGCTTCCCTGAAGCTTGACTCGCGCCTGATCAGCCAGTCTAAACAACTAAGGTTGTTGCAAAAGCCTCTCTGGGGTAGCACTAGAGCCTTGCAAGGTCGTCCTACCCTGCCGCGAGTCATTGAGCTGGCAACCTTTATGACTACAAAGTATCTTTGTGGTATAGTTAGAGTTTTTGAAAACTCATCTTAAGCTGCCGTGTCTCATTGAGCCGGCTCATTATTTCTTCTTTGACCACATGAAGAATAATTACTTTGCAAAAGACATGGCTAAACGCCTAGTAAGGCGACTAATATTAACAAAAGGGTGAGACTTCAGAGTCAACAAAGGTACGATGCAGAACAATACTATTTTTATCTCTAACCTATTACATAGCTTAGAAGGCCACCAAAATGTTACATGACCCGGCATTAGATTTTCTGAATTGATCTCCATGGGCGGTCTTCTAGTGATACCTTGTTCAAGTGGCCTCCGGATTATCCTGCGTCGAGTTTTCACCGTCTTGGATCTGTAAGTCACCCATTTTCCAATTGCAATTGGTTAAGGCATGGAACTTAGCCTCGTCGGTCAAGATGGTGGACGGGTCAGCATCAGAGTCAAAAGGATGCTTGCGGCGCTGTGGAGTCAGAAATGTGATTTCATAATAGGGAGGAGTGACACGCTTGTTGTGCTCATTGATGACCCACAATTATAGAGGATCAATCGTAGTCCTTTCGATAAATAAGAGTGTCGAACCCAACGAGGAGCAGAAGGCTCTGATAAACGGTTTTCAGCAAGGTAATAACTGCAAGCACTGAAAGTAGCAGTAACAAGTGATGGTGCAGTGAGGTGAAACATAGCAGGTGAAAAGTAACACGTAACAAGTAGTAGCAACGGTTCAGCAAAGTGGCCCAATCCCTTTTGTAGCAAGGGACAAGCCCGAACAAAGTTTTATAAGAGGAAAAACGCTCCCGAGGACACACGGGAATTTCTATCATGCTAGTTTCATCATGTTCATATGATTCACGTTCTTTACTTTGATAGTTTGATATGTGGGTGGACCGGCGCTTGGGTACTGCCCTTACTTGGACAAGCATCCCACTTATGATTAACCCCTCTTGCAAGCATCCGCAACTACGAAAGAAGAATTAAGACAACGTCTAACCATAGCATTAAACTAGTGGATCCAAATCAGCCCCTTACGAAGCAACGCATAGACTAGGGTTTAAGCTTCTGTCACTCTAGCAACCCACCATCTACTTACTACTCCCCAATGCCTTCCTCTAGGCCCAAATAATGGTGAAGTGTTATGTAGTCTACATTCACATAAAACCACTAGAGGAAAAGACAAGATACAACATATCAAAATACCGAACGAATACCAAATTCACATGACTATTATTAGCATGACTTATCCCATGTCGTAAGGAACAAAAGTAACTACTCACAAAGCACAATCATAATCATGATCAGAGGTGTAATGAGTATCATCAAGGATCTGAACATAAACTCTACCACCAAGTAATCCAACTAGCATCAACTACAAACAGTAATCAACACTACTAGCAACCTTAAAAGTACCAATAGGAGTCGCGAGACGGAGATTGGTTACAAGAGATAAACTAGGGTTTGGAGAGGAGATGGTGCTGATGAAGATGTTGATGGAGATGGCTCCCCTCCGACGAAAGGAGTGTTGGTGATGACGATGGCGACGATTTCCCCCTCCGGGAGGGAAGTTTCCCCGGCATGATCGTACTGTCGGAGCTCTAGATTGGTTCTGCTCAAGTTCCGCCTCATGGCGGCAGAGAATCCATGAAAAAGCTCCACCCTGATTTTTTCTCGGACAAAACCCTTCATATAGTAAAAGAGGCGGGCCAATGGGCCACCAGGGTGCCCACAAGCCCTGTTGCCGCGGCCAGGGGGGTAGGGTGCGGCCACCAGGCTTGTGGGCTGCCGGCAGCTCCCCTCTGGCACTTATTTCGCGCAATATTTTTTATATATTCCCAAAAAATCCACGTTGATTTTCAGGGTATTTGGAGTTGCGCACTATAGAGGACTCAAACTTGCTCCTTTTCAAGTCCAGAATTCCAGCTGCCGGTATTCTCCCTCTTCAAATAAACCTTGCAAAATAAGAGAGAAAAGGCATAAGTATGCTACCAAAAAGTATAATAATAGTCCATAAAGCGATAAATCTCAACATGAAAGCATGATGCAAAATGGACGTATCACTCATCATAAGCCGCCTGATACTTGGTTAAATTAAGACTGGCTGCAAGTTGAGTCGCCGCTAGGCGAGATTCCTTAAGACAGCGATGGTAATCCTCTTCAGTAGATTCTGACTCATCCTCTTTGTATTCTCGAAACCCCCAGTTATCTTCTCCGGCTTAAGCTCTGGAGCGTAAGCCAAGCACCGGATGAGGTTGGTCAGTACTCCTTTCTGGGCGGCTGATCTTTTTAGTTCTTCAATCTGTGGTAGCAGCGTGGACAACCATCCGAGCATATACTTGATTCACTCTACGGGCTCCTTGTCACCCATAACGGACTTAACAGCCATCATGCCGCCAGTATACAGTTGCTCTGTTAAGGTATATATTGCCTTCAGTTTCAATACACAATCATCATGAAGATTGGCGGATCGAGTACCTGCAGCAAGGATACACAATCATAAGTCGCCGGAATGTTTTACAACACGACTTTGGAAGTAAGGAACGATGGGGATACTTACCAAATACGTCATTAGCCATTTTGAGATATGAAGTTTCAGCCCGGTCAGTTCCTGCACGACGACCTTCATTTGTTCCTCAGCTTGCTCAGCCCTTTTGAGAAAGGCGGCTCGCTCAGCTTCGGCCTTTTCTTCAAACTCCTTGTGATCCGCCTTCATCTTCTCAATATCAGCCGATGCAAGGTGCAGCTTTTCATCAAATTTAGTTCGGGCATCTTGTTGCTCCGCTAAGCTTTGCTTCAAGCCAGACACGGTTGAGTCGGCATGGATTAGCGATTCCTGCACACGTCACACGGTTATGACAAGTTTCATGCACCTTGCAAGCAATATCCCTCACACTTGGGGGCTAATGTATGATCCAATTTTCCCGTGGTAATACCTTAATGCAAGACCTGGCTCATCTTCAAAAATATGACCCAGCCCTTGGGGGCTACAAGTTGAAGCTTTCTTCCAATTTAAACTACAGACCCGACTCATCTTCAAATACATGACCCGGCCCTTGGGGGCTACAGGTTGAAGATTTCTTCCAATTTAAAGGAAGACCCGACTCATCTTCAAAAACATGACCCGACCCTTGGGGGATACAGGTTGAAGCTTTCTTCCAATTTAAACTAAAGACCAGCCTCATCTTCAAGAAGATGACCCGACCCTTGGGGGCTACAAGTTGAAGCTTTCTTCCAATTTCAACTACAGACCCGACTCATCTTCAAGAAGATGACCCGGCCCTTGGGGGCCACATATTGAAGAACACTTGCGGTTTACAATCAAGACCTAGCCCATCTTCGAAAAGATGACCCAGCCCTTGGGGGTTATAGGCTCAAGATTCCTATAAAGCTCGTCACAAAACATTGACTCATCGAAGATGACTCGCCTTTTGAAGGGCTAATGGGAGTACATGCAAGGAGGATAACGGGTATCATACCTCATGTTTTCTCTTCACCATATTAACCAGGCTTTTTTCCATTTCATGACTCGTCTACAGGTGACTCAAATAGCTAGAATGTAATTCATCAAACTCTAGCTTCTCCATATTGGGAAGCTTCAATTTGGTCATGCCTTTATCTATAAGGATTGGGGCATCCTTGGGCGCATGCTTGGTCAACACTTGGGATGTTGGTTCAGAATAGCCTGTCATGACAATAAAAACTAGATCTGGATCAGGTGTCACGTCTTTAGCCGCCTTTTGAGGGCTTGGCGGATTAACATTCTCATATGTTTCTTTCTGTGGGCTCGGTAGCTCATCCTGGACATTAGGGAAATAGTCAGGAGCTTCGGCATGAGTCTCAGTCGGCTCATCTTCAGCTTCTAGGATGGAAGTACTTATTCCTATTGTGTGAGCCGCCTTGGGAACGGATGATGACTTGCCGGTTTTCTTCTTTTTGTCTTGAGCCCTACAAAGGGTGGTAATTATGTTAAAATGGAAAGATTGGTGTCCAAAGAACATGTTGCCAAGTGGACTTACCACTGGAGGCGGATTAAAGGGGGAAGAGCCGAAGCAACTGAGTTGCCAGATAAAGGAGGTGAAACCTGCTGGACATAAGATTCAAAAGATTGTGTACATCATGAGAATCAGCCGCCAAGAAAGGACATTTAGTACTACACATACCTCGCTTCATCACTTGCAACTGGCCATTTTCTCGGGCAACCCACACAAGAGATCACCAGAATGACTTCGAGTGTGACGTTTTGGTGTGAAACTCACCTTCTTCAAAAGGAAATTGGGATCCAGATGAGCATCCGTGTGAGACACTGGAACTTTCCTACAGATTCGCCTTGCCGGCCTGAGAGGGGAAGAATCTGAGTCGGAAGAAATGGAAATTACCTCGATGTCTTCATCTTGGCTCTCCATGTCATCATCCTATAAACAAAAACGGCAATGCTTGAGTACGGGCTGAGATAGAATAAGAAGGACAAAAAAGAATTTACCTCTGAGTGCTCCTCTGCGGCGTGAGACTCGCCCACAACATATGACTCAATTGTGGCGGCTTTGCCCTTTGTTTTCTTCTTCTTTGGGGAAGCTTTCGTTGTCGTCTACTTGATGGTGGTTCTCAATCTTCGATTCCAGAAAGGCAAGTTCTTCTGATTAACATAATTGGGACCCAGGTCAGAAACAAGATCAAAGTTATAAAAAGAAAGACAAGCAAGTTAAGTTATTTCACCTCTTGGGCTAGGTTAAAGCGGCAGAATGGTTTTAAGCCAATCTTGGAGCAATTCTCAAGTGGCTCACCACACTGTTTCTTCACAATATTGACAATATCTTTCTCTGCAAGCATGACGTTGTAGAAGCATTGCAGATGTTTTAAGCTGCCATCGTATACACACATTAAGCCGCCCCGGCGGCTCAGGGGCATTATTCGCCATTCCACCCAGCAGCGAATCAAATCGATTCCAGTAAGGCCATTGGCGGTCAAAGCCCTGAGCTTTGCGAAGACAGGGCGAGTGAAGCTTCCTCCTCATCAGTCAGCTTCTCACGCAGTTTAAAATCCACGGGCACACGTTCCTTCCTATAACCTGGGAGAGTGTTCTCAGTGGTTGGAGTAGTGTCGCGGCAATAAAACCAAGTCTTCCCCCAACCTTTGGGGTGACTAGGTAGAGCAGCAGCCAGGAATCCACATTCTCATCGTCTCTGAATGTTTACCCCACCAAGTTCTAGGCAGGGGTCATCGGCGAATTCAGTTTGGCGGTTCAAATAGAAGAATTTTCTGAACAGAAGGACGGTAGGCTCTATGTGCAAGCAAGCTTCACAGAATACTGGGAATTGATAGAGGTTGGTGATTGAGTTTGGGCCTAAGTCTTGGGGATGGAGGTTAAAAAAGTGCAGCGCGTCTCGAAAGAATTTTGAGCCAGGTAGTGTGAAGCCCCGCTCAATATGATTAGTAAAGACCACCACCTCCCCATTGGCGGCTTCTGGACGCTGTTCTCCTTAGGCGGCTCGCCAACCGATTGTTTCCTGCGGAGTTAGAGTTCCCACTTTTACAAAATCATTAAGGAGTGCGTCGCTGACCTCTGATGGCAACCAATTACACTTGGAGATGTTACACATGGTCGCAAAACACAGAGACAGAGATATGCATAAAGGCGATGGGCGGGTCGTAAGGACCTATAGAAGTATTAACTCGCCAACAAGTGGTTGGGGACGCATCTAAGCATAAATTATGACTCGCCGCGGCCTAAGGACAGATTGCTTTTTAAAGTTTTAATTAGTAAATTGCCTGGATTTAAGGAAAACATGTTCCCCACAAGGTGCCAGAAATTATGGATCTATGGGTACCCTAAAATGGAAAATAATGTGCAAGTCCTAAGAACACTAAGGATGCAGGAGCACCATAGAACCCATGAGGAGATCTTGCGAAGACATAAAAAAGAGCAACCGATTTGCTACCACTATTAAACAAATCTACCATGGTTTTTTACTTAACTACGGGATTCAAATGATACTTATGGGGTTAATGGCGTGATCTACGGATGCTTGAAGAACTACAGTACTGCCCTAAGAACAAAGATGATTGCTAAACTAGATCCACGAGGAAGAGGAATTTTACCTCATGAATGTAGACGTTGGTGGCGGCGGCCCCGCTAAGATCTGCACCGAGCACCAAGCCCGAACGGTCCAAGAGCAGTAGATCCGAAGGGGAAGCCCTGTGGTGGCGGAACTTTTCAAGCCCAAGCTCGAGGAATAAGAAGAAGAGGAGCAGCAGTGCGGACAAAGGAAAGGCCCCTCTGCAGCTATTTGAAGACCCCATGTCGGAACTGGAATGACACGCGCGGGAATCGAGTTGACACATTAAAAGTCGGCAATGATGGCGCTTGGATTTTTAGGGTAACAGGATAAAGTCAAAAAAGACCCATCGAGATAACGTCACTAGATCCCTGAAATGATGGGGGAGATGATGTCATCCATGAGTAATATGGTGGTTTGGGCGAAGAATGAAGATTGGCGGCTTGTAGCTTTTTCAGAAGCCAAGTCACGGAATTCCACTTGAGTCGCAATGGTTAAAAGATAAATATTTATTGGCATGAATAAATTCAAGTCAATATGGGGCCTAATGTTGGGGATATTACCCGGTGCATGACCCGTCATGTTAGGTCGGGTCAGGTTCATGGCGACTCGTTAATCGGGATATAGATGGGCTTGGGCCCAGGACCCAGAAGGGGAGAGGTGATCTCCAGCAGACAGTCGAGCAAGCCCAAGAGCCCAGATGGCGACTCAAGGCCCGTGAAGAGGAAGACTCGCTAGGTAGTGTCCTTGATTGGGAGACACGGCGGTTTAGAGATGTATCAGGTCACGACTTATGATGTGACCTGGACTCTTGTAAACCTAGGGCCTCAACCTGTATATAAAGGTGAGTCTCTAGGGTAGAAAGATTAAGTTAAAATCCATCGGGATCTAGGTGAGGTGAGTCACGCACCCTTGTAATCGATTCCATCATCAATATACACAAGGCAGAACTTAGGCTTTTACCTCCATTAGAGGGGCCGAACCTGGGTAAACCCGAGTCTCGCTTCCGCTCAGCCCCTTTGAGTTGCCACCAAGTTGCAATGGCTCCATATCTAAGTACTTTCACGAGGACATCTTCCGTGACAACACCATGATAGCGGGCGAACTACGACAACAGAGACATGCCGCGGCACCAAGGGGGGAATCAGCACCGAGCGGCACCGGGACCAACCAATCACAGCAACAGGAACAAGCGACTTCGCGTGTAGGCTTATTGCATGAAGATCTCCGACCAGTACGGCCGGGGGCGGATCCCCCTCCACCATCGAGAGGGACCGCCACCGTCGCTCTGCTGAACGGCCATGGAGGACGATCGAACGCCAACATGGAGCCATACGTGCCAGAGTAACTAGCATCACCTCACCCTCCCGACGAGGAAGAGCTCCGCGCATCCCCCCGGGATCCTATCTTCCTCAGGAGTGAGGAACGCTTCGGGACCCCTCCTTGAGCTGGGACCAAGAGGCACAGGCAGGGAGGAGCCCTCGAGACACGGGATGCGACGCCAGCCGCCTCCCCCACGGAAGAACTACAAAGGGCCAAACCCCAGGCCTGAGGAGGACCAGTCAGATGCAGCGACGAGACACAAGTGGCGCGGGTCACTCACGGCAACCACGATGCTGGTGTCGGCACCAAGGGTCGGGCCTCGCAAGGCGCTCTTCAGGCATAAGGAAGCTATTCGAGGTAATTTTTTCAATTTACTGCCTTAGGAAGTGCGTGCTGACCGCACGGACTTCAAATATTCAGAGTGTGCTTCTGTCCATCGTATCATTTGCGCAAGCTTCCATAATTTCTGCTGCGTCCACTTGGTTACCTGACACCTTGCCTTGATTGCATCTTCGGGTGATCTATCCCCCTCGCTCGGGGGCTCCGGCCGGTGCGCGTCGCTCTGACGCAGGGACTGAGGAAGCCTCGCGGCTCCCCAGGGCAGCAATCAATATGATAAAATGAGAGTCACTTGAGCGTCAAAAGGTGGCTCCTGAGCATCACGCCTCAGGGGCCTTATCGGTCACAAGGCCACCTGCCGCCCTTGATATCATCGTCAGATATCCGGTCGTTATCCGGGGTGGCAGGGCTTGACCCCATAGCTGAGATCTTTCATTCGGTCGCAAGCAGCGGCGGTTGGGAAATGTGCGGGACCGGGTCCTGGTGACGCAGAGTCGCTTGAACGTCAAAAGTGGGCTCCTGAGCACCATGCCCCATGGGCCTTACCGGTCACAACACCACCTGCTGCCATTGGTATCGTCCACGAACATTCGGCCATTATTAGGGGTGGCAGGGCTTGACCCCGTAGCTACATCTGTTCACTCGGTCACACGCAACGACGGTTGGGAAATGTGCGGGACTGGATCTTAGCGACGTAGAGCCGCTCGAACATTAAGGGGGGATCCTGAGCATCGCGCCTCAGGAGCCTTACCGGTCACAAAGCCACTTGACCACCCTGGTGTCGTCCAGGTTTGGTCGGTGTCGGGGGATGTCTGGGCCTTGCATCGTGAGGTGCCTCACGACGGCAGGGAAATGTGCGGGACAGGGACCTATCGACGTAGAGCCATAGAAAAGCCCTTAACCGACCTCAGGAGAATGAGCACGTAGGACCTGCATCGACCCGTCGCACCTCTGCATCGTCCTTTAATCCTTCGGGAACCTACTTCGTCCCGTGACACTCTCACGTAATAATGAGCCGAGGCTGTATACGCCCAGGGCCCCCCGAGGACGCGGAAGGGGTCCACCCCACCCCTAGTGGAAGACCTATGCTCCGTGCTAGGTACGGACGGAGGAAATCAACATAGTCCACCAATGACTTCTGAAATCAGGCGCCTATGCCTTGGGGGTAGGGACACTCGCGAGGCCAAGGCATCCTCACGACCTCCCATATACACCCCCACCATGACACCCTCACGTAATAACGAGCCGAGGCTGTATACGCCCAGGGCCCCCGAGGACGCGGATGGGGTCCACCCCACGCCTTGTGGAAGACCTATGCTCCGCTCTGGGTGCAAACAGAGGCAATCAACTTAGTCCACCAATGACTATGCGTGCAACTCGCAAGGAAACCCATATAGTGCACCAATGACTATGCCAGCCTGAGTGCTGGACGCGGCATTTGCTTGATTTTCTTGGATTCCAAACTATCTTCTGCTGAACTTAAACTTGTCGATTTCAAAAGTTGGTTTTTAATTCTCAGTGCCTGGCGTTTGAAAAAAGGGGGGAAACTTTCTCTTGCGCTTTCTCATTTCGCTGGCTTTAAAGCTTCTCGTGCGGAGGACTTTTTTGTAGATGAACGCTCCCCACCGCCCCTATGATTCAAGGAGCATGAAAGCAAGGACTTGTCATCCCAGGGGCAAGCATTTTTTAGTAGTCAACCCCCGCTTGGGGGTCCGGACCGAAACTTGACACCACCACAAAGAGTCTCGGGAGGCCTCAGGGCCCCCTGGGGCGATGACCAAAGGAACAGAGTGCAGAATCACTCGGGCTCCTGGGCACCGCCTCAAGAGACTTACCGGTCATAATGCCACTCGCCACTGTTGGCGCCATCCGAGAGCTCCGGTCGGCATCAGGAATGGCGGGCCCCCGGCACGTGAAGTGCGAGACTAACGGGAAAGGGGAGATGTGCGGGATCGGCTTCCGGCGATGTAGAGCGGCTTGAGTGTGAAGGGGTGCTCCTGAGCACCATGCCTCAGGAACCTTACCGTTCACAAGGCCACCTGGACTCTGGGTCAGGGCTTTGCCCCATGAGGAACAACCTTGGTAATGGGTTGCGCCTTACGGAGGCAGGGAAATGTGCAGGACCGGGACCTGCAGAAATAGAGTGCTGAAAGTGTCTTCACCCTGTCCCACCTACGAAACAGGAGCTACCCAAGAGGGACTACTCAAGGGACCCACTCAAACCTACGAGCTAAGTACCCCGCAAGCCCAGAGTGGGACCCTCTCGTCTCACGTCAAACTAACAATGGATTAAAAACATGCGTACTACGAAGGGTTGTACAACTTCAGGACTCAGCTGCAGCAAGGAAGGAGGCCATCGACCGAGCGTGTGATGACACGAGCGGTGCCTCGGGAGGACATGACCTCTTGAGGGTCTCGGCCCCCGTTATCTCCGAGCGATGGATAGGGCAATGACGAACCCTAAACCTCGAAGCCAAGCCATGACGACCACCGACGAGAAAGCCATCAATTCACGAGCACAAGGAAAAAGGAGAACAACGAAGGTAACGAAAAAAAGTTTAACTTCCGATAGGGCAAGGTTCTTGATCCACTCTTACAGGGGAAGGATACGGAAGCTGAGGACGCCTAAGGGGAGGTGCTGCCGACGTCACCCACGGCACCTGCAGGCTCGGCGTTGGGGCCCTCGTCCTCGCTTGAGGCGGGCACCTGGACGTATCGCTCCACCGGGGCGTCTACACGTGGGCGGACTTCGTCCCGGAGAGGACGCTGGGACGTAGCAGGCACTGGCTTGACGATGCGCTGGAGATCGAGATCTTGTACGAGGCGGCGCAGGTTGGAGAAGACGAGCGTCAAGGCGAGGGCCAGAAGCTCGCGCGTGCTGGACGTGCTCCCCTCCTCCGCCCGGGAGACGCCGGCCTCCAGCATCTCCACCACCTTCTGGAAGAAGGCGAGGTAGCCCTCGTCACTTCTCACATTGGGCAGCGTCGCGGCCTCTCCCGCGAATCGTCGCGTCGCGGCAGCTGCCGGGCCGGCGATTTCCGATAACTACTTGGCGCGCTCTGATGCCATCACTCGGGCATACGAGGCCTCGTCCTGGGCCGCCTGGACAATGTCGGTCACCTCCTTGACCTGCTGCTGCAGTGACGCCAACTCCGACTTGGCATCCGCCTCGCCCTAGCGGGCGGCCTCGACGCTATCAAGATGGGCCCGCAGCCCCTCCATCTCCTCTTGAAGCTCGCCAAGCTTGGGCTTCTTGGAGGAGGGCGCACTGGAAAAAAGGGGAAATCAACCACCAAGCAGCAGATGAGGCGACAAGTAAAGGACATGCAAACAAGGGGCTTACTTGCCAGCCAGAGCCAAGCAGTGATGGACACGCAGACGCCCCGAGGGCCCTCCGCCGCTGCCTCCGGGGGCGGACGAAGGCGCGGGAGGTGCCGTGTGCTTCCCATGGCTAAGACCGTCTCTGGGAGATGCCATGAAGATGGGGAACGAAGAGGGGAGGAGGTTTTTTTGTGTCGAGCAGAGGAAACAGAGAGGAAGCTCAAGATTGCAGTACCTCCCCCTGGCGGGGGCGGGGCTGATTCATAGGCAAGCCGCGTCCACCAACCGTCGTGGGAGCGCAAGCATTGTTCACCCCACGAGGGTCGTGAGGTGGGCCAACGCGAGCGCTGCCGCCCATGTCGCCTCACATGTCAATTGAGCGGCCACGTCCGAGAGCCGTTGGGTGTGGTCAGGTCTCGCCTGTGCCATTCAATGGGAGCAATGATGGCCCGTGTGGTTCATGGAGGTCGTGCCAACATGGCCTAGCACACCCCGGACGCCTCGAGGAGCGAGAGAGACGCCACATGGTTGTTGGACACGTGTGCCGCCTGGCCCGCATGCAAATAGGGCCCGCGATGCATCAGGCCGCCCTCCAAGCTTCGTGAAGAAACCAATTGTGGGTGACCTGGGTTGTGGGGCTACTGTCAGCGTTCTGGGAATGGGCGTACCAAGACCTGCCTGCCTGCGGCCCAGGGCTGGCCCACTTCCTCGACCTAAAACCAATGGGCCCGACATCACTCAAGACAAGGCCCTCGCGAGGGGCCAAGCCTCACGAGGAGGAGGAGCATCAAGACCCGCAGGGGGCTCCTCAGGACCCCTCCGTAGTGACGGATATTCCGAGGCGAGGCGCGGCCTCAGGAGTGAAGGTTGACGCAGAGGAAGGACAAGAGAGTAGCAGACGGCAGGACGGAGTAGTTTCCCCTTTAGTGCAAAGGGAGCAAGGACATACCATGCTTCCAAAGACATCCTCCAAAGGTTTCCCTTCTGGTGCAATAAGGCCGTCGCCGCCCGCCAGCAGAACAAACGTCATCCCTGCACCAGCCCCTGTAGAGCTATGTCGGTGATGCTAGGTCGACACCTATGGGAATCAACGTCAAACCCTGTGATCGTAGGGTGGGGAAAGGTGACGTCAAGAGAAGAGGTAACGATCAGCACCCGGCAAAACTTTTTACCCAGGTTCGGGTTGCTTATGCGTAATACCCTACGTCCTCCTTGTCTGGTTGTATTAACTGTTTTGTTGTTGATTGTTACAGTGACTGTTGATAACCTTCTTCTGGACCAATGTCCAAACAGTCTAACCCCTCGTGAATGAGCTAAGGGCCTCCTTTTATAGGCAAAGGGGTCACCTACAGTGCTTGGTGGTAGGTTCAGGAGAAGTTACAGTGAACCTAGAGCGGTGCTTATCCATCTACCGTTGTCAGGTGCATTAAATGCACTTCTTGTCCTTGTCAGCAATATGCTGGTGAAGACACGTATCCATGTGTTTCGACACCTCGACGCTGCGATAGCGCATGCGGAATGCGCTGGAACTTGGGAGGCGATGGTACTGTGGAAAAGGTGGTCGCCTCCAGTGCCCAGCCCCGTCATCCCGGCGAGGGAGCTTGTCGGGGCCTTGGGTCTTCGTCCCGGTAAGGGAGCTCGCCGGGGCTTCGGTTGTCATCCCGGCAAGGGAGGCTTGCCGAGGTCTTGTACTTGGTGACTTCATCACGCCCACGAAATGGGCGTGGCCTTGGTCATCATCCCGGCAAGGCAGGCTTGTCGAGGCCTTGATTATCTTCCCGGCAAGGCATGCTTGCCGAGGCCTCGATTATCTTGGGGGATGCATCTTGTCTGGGTCCAACCATGCCCTGCCGGCAGGGGCTCTTTGCGCCCGTGCACAAGGATGGGGCAGTAGGGACCCCAGTATTTAGTGCACCGACAGGAGCCCCCGGACCTGGGGCACACATGCGTGCGAAGCGTTGTTGGGCCAGGCGCAAAGAGGTGCACGGGCCTTCATGTCCGGATCTGCTGGCGGTTGCTTTTCCCCACATCGCACATCGGATGCGCGAAGTGGGAGGTCGTGCGCGGAGTGGCCTCTCCTCCTCCTGAAACGCCTCTGCCACGCGCGTTTCATGCACGGTTATGGATGGAAAGGTGGCACACGTGGCCTTAAAGGGCGCAGTAGTGGCTGGGCCCGCCCGTGCATGCATTGGTGCAGCAGGGCGGTTACCTGTTCGCCCGTGACCTCGAGCGATTTGGAGAGAAGGGTGGTGGCTTCTGGAGTAAGGGAGGCTAGCCCCCGCGCCCCGTCCTATAAATTGGGACGGTTTGCGATGGGTTTTGCTCACCCAACTCCTTCTGAATCCACCAACTCCTCAACCTTGGTCTTCAGAATCTTCTACTGTTTGCAGGTGGCACTCGCCCCTAACCATGGTTAGGGGACGGGGTCGGCCACCGTCGGCCCCCAGGGCGGCGAGAGGATCCCGTTCGGATCATGCCACAGCTTCTGGGGGAGCCGCGGTGGAAGACGGCCCAGGCGCCCGTGGCGGAGGAAGGGCAAGGGGTCACGGTCTTCGTGGAGGTCGAGGCCGGGGGAGGCGGAGCGCTACTGCAATGCCTCCGCCTTCTCTGAGGCTTGCTCCTGGGGCGGTCCATGTCGGAAGTGACCCAATGGAGTTCCTATTCTAGATGAGGACTTATCTGGTCCCGCCTCCGACTCCCTAGTGTCTTCGCCGAGGCAACAGAAGGAGAGGGGGCCCTGACCCTCTGGCTCTGCATGCTTGGCTGCGGCAATGGCGCCGTGCCGGTGGTCACGGAGCATACTGGGCCTCAGACAATGTTCCTCGGCCGCGGGTGAAAAAGCTTCACCCGCGCACACAGCCTTTGGGATAGGCATGTTCTCCGCTTCAACTAGATGGTGGATAACATGCTCTCCGTCAAGCTATATGGGAGCTCACGTGCGCGTCTCGGCTGCTGCAAAGAGAGCTCGAGCGGGACTGAAAGCCCTTCCTCGCGTGGGAGTGGCGAGGAAGGGACAGACGATGATGTTATCGGAAGCGGATCAGGCCCCCTGTAGACATTGTCTGCATAAGAGGGCCTGTCCACAGACTAACCGTCGGTTGTACCATTGTCGTCAGTTTGTCGCTCACTCCCTTCCGCGCAGGACCGACCGAAGCTGCCTCACCTTCCCGTCAGCGTCCGAACTTGTGCTCCTCCATCTCTTCCGGCCCCGTTCTCCTCCGCACAGTGCTGGTCCCGGAGGAACCAACCTGGATCGTGCGGGAGGCCGCTCCATGTCTTCTTGAACTCCAGTCCGGCGAGCGTAGTTCCTCGCCAAGGACAATAGTGTTGGGGAACGTCGCATGGGAAACAAAAATTTTCCTACGCGCACGAAGACCTATCATGGTGATGTTCATCTACGAGAGGGGATTTCCGATCTACGTACCCTTGTAGATCACACAGCAGAAGCGTTAGTGAACGCGAGTGATGTAGTGGAACGTCCTCACGTCCCTCGATCCGCCCCGCGAACCGTCCCACGAACCGTCCCGCGATCCGTCCCACGATCTAGTGCCAAATGGACGGCACCTCCGCGTTCAGCACACGTACAGCTCGACGATGATCTCGGCCTTCTTGATCCAGCAAGAGAGACGGAGAGGTATATGAGTTCTCCGGCAGCATGACGGCGCTCCGGAGGTTGGTGGTGATCTGATCTCGGCAGGGCTCCGCCAGAGCTCCGCAGAAACGCGATATAGAGGTAAAACCGTGGAGGTATGTGGTCGGGCTGCCCTTGAAAAGTTGTCTCAAATCAGCCCTAATTGCTCCATATATATAGGAGGAGGGAGGGGAGGCTTGCCTTGAGGCTCAAGGAGCCCCAAGGGCTGCGCACCAAGGGGAGGAGTCCTCCTCCTCCAATCCTAGTCCAACTAGGATTGGAAAGTGGAGTCCTTCTCTCCTTTCCCACCTCTTTTTTTTCTTTTCTCTTTGATTTTCGATCCTTGGGGCATAGGGCCCTCTTGGGCTGTCCCACCAGCCAACCAAGGGCTGGTGCGCCACCCCCAAGGCCTATGGGCTTCCCCGGGGTGGGTTGCCCCCCCCCCCCGGTGAACACCCGGAACCCATTCGTCATTCCCGGTACATTCCCGGTAACTCCGAAAACCTTCCGGTAATCAAATGAGGTCATCCTATATATCAATATTCGTTTCTGGACTATTCCGGAAACCCTCGTGACGTCCGTGATCTCATCCGGGACTCCGAACAACATTCGGTAACCAACCATATAACTCAAATACGCATAAAACAACATCGAACCTCAAGTGTGCAGACCCTGCGGGTTCGAGAACTATGTAGACATGACCCGAGTGACTCCTCGGTCAATATCCAATAGCGGGACCTGGATGCCGATATTGGATCCCACATATTCTACGAAGATCTTACCGTTTGAACCTCAGTGCCAAGGATTCATATAATCCCGTATGTCATTCCCTTTGTCCTTCGGTATGTTACTTGCCCGAGATTCGATCGTCAGTATCCGCATACCTATTTCAATCTCGTTTACCAACAAGTCTCTTTACTCGTTCCGTAATACAAGATCCCGCAACTTACACTAAGTCACATTGCTTGCAAGGCTTGTGTGTGATGTTGTATTACCGAGTGGGCCCCGAGATACCTCTCCGTTACACGGAGTGACAAATCCCAGTCTCGATCCATACTAACTCAAGGAACACCTTCGGAGATACCCGTAGAGCATCTTTATAGTCCCCCAGTTACGTTGCAATGTTTGATACACACAAAGCATTCCTCTGGTGTCAGTGAGTTATATGATCTCATGGTCATAGGAACAAATACTTGACACGCAGAAAACAGTAGCAACAAAATGACACGATCAACATGCTACGTCTATTAGTTTGGGTCTAGTCCATCACGTGATTCTCCTAACGACGTGATCCAGTTATCAAGCAACAACACCTTGTATATAATCAGAAGACCCTGACTATCTTTGATCAACTGGCTAGCCAACTAGAGGCTTGCTAGGGACAGTGTTTTATCTATGTATCCACACATGTATATAAGTCTTCATTCAATACAATTATAGCATGGATAATAAATGATTATCTTGATACAGGAATTATAATAATAAATATATTTATTATTCCCTCCAGGGCATAATTCCAATAGTCTCCCACTTGCACTAGAGTCAATAATCTAGCCCTCACATCATCATGCAAATTACATTGTGATAAATCTAACACCCATACAGTTCTGGTGTTGATCATGCTTTGCCCATGGAAGAGGTTTAGTCAGCGAGTATGCTACATTCAGATCCGTGTGCACTTTGCATATATTTACGTCCTCCACTTCGACGTAGTC
Organism: Hordeum vulgare subsp. vulgare; assembly: GCF_904849725.1. Taxonomy (NCBI): domain Eukaryota; kingdom Viridiplantae; phylum Streptophyta; class Magnoliopsida; order Poales; family Poaceae; genus Hordeum; species Hordeum vulgare. The sequence goes on along the minus strand of NC_058519.1, from coordinate 354,408,608 downwards.
GCGGATGAGGTTGAAGCGTCGTTTGATGTGTCTAGTCTTCTTGTGAAACCGTGGTTCCTTTGCTAAGGCAATGGCACCCGTGTTGTCACAGAACAAGGTTATTGGATTCAGTGCGGTTGGCACCACTCCAAGATCCGTCATGAACTGCTTCATCCAGACACCCTCCTTAGCCGCCTCCGAGGCAGCCATGTACTCCGCTTCACATGTAGAATCAGCTACGACGCTTCGCTTGGAACTGCACCAGCCTACCGCACCCCCATTTAGAATAAATACGTATCTGGTCTGCGACTTAGAGTCGTCAAAGCTTGCATCAACGTAACCCTTTACGGCGAGCTCTTCGTCACCTCCATACACGAGAAACATCTCCTTAGTCCTTTTCAGGTACTTCAGGATATTCTTGACCGCCGTCCAGTGATCCACTCCTGGATTACTCTAGAACCTGCCTGCCATACTTATGGCCAGGCTAACGTCCGGTCTAGTGCGCAACATTGCATACATGATAGATCCTATGGCTGAAGCATAGGGGACGGTGCTCATATGCTCTCTATCTTTATCAGTTGCTGGGCACTGAGTCTTACTCAATCTCGTACCTTGTAAAACTGGCAAGAACCCTTTCTTGGACTGTTCCATGTTGAACCTCTTCAAAACTTTATCAAGGTATGTGCTTTGTGAAAGTCCTATCAGGTGTTTCGATCTATCCCTGTAGATCTTAATGCCTAGAATGTAAGCAGCTTCTCCTAGGTCCTTCATAGAGAAACTTTTATTCAAGTAATCCTTTATGCTCTCCAAAAACTCTACGTTGTTTCCAATCAGCAATATGTCATCCACATATAATATCAGAAACGCCACAGAGCTCCCACTCACTTTCTTGTAAATACAAGATTCTCCAACCACTTGTATAAACCCAAATGCTTTGATCACTACATCAAAGCGTTTGTTCCAACTCCGAGATGCTTGCACCAGTCCATAAATGGATCGCTGGAGCTTGCACACCTTGTTAGCATTCTTACGATCGACAAAACCTTCGGGTTGCATCATATACAACTCTTCCTTAAGGAAACCGTTAAGGAACGCCGTTTTGACATCCATCTGCCAGATTTCATAATCGAAAAATGCAGCTATTGCTAACATGATTCTGACGGACTTAAGCATCGCTATGGGTGAGAATGTCTCATCTTAGTCAACTCCTTGAACTTGTGAAAAACCCTTTGCCACAAGTCGAGCTTTATAAACGGTCACATTGCCGTCAGCGTCCGTCTTCTTCTTAAAGATCCATTTGTTCTGAATAGCCTTGCGGCCCTCAGGTAGTAATTCCAAAGTCCACACTTTGTTTTCATACATGGATCCTATCTCGGACTTCATGGCCTCCAGCCATTTGTTGGAATCTGGGCCCACCATTGCTTCTTCATAATTTGTAGGTTCATTGTTGTCTAACAACATGATTCACAAAACGGGATTACCGTACCACTCTGGAGCAGCACGTGGTCTCGTCGACCTGTGTGGTTCGATAGGAACTTGAACCGGAGTTTCATGATCATCATCATTAACTTCCTCCTCAATCGGCGTCGCAACGACAGGGGTTTCCCCTTGCCCTGCGCCACCATCCAGAGGGATGAGAGGTTCGACAACCTCATCAAGTTCTATCTTCCTCCCACTCAATTCTCTCGAGAGAAACTCCTTCTCAAGAAAAGCTCCGTTTTTAGCAACAAACGCTTTGTCCTCGGATTTGAGATAGAAGGTATACCCAACTGTCTCTTTTGGGTAACCTATCAAGATGCACTTTTTCGCTTTGGATTCTAGCTTTTCAGGCTGAAGCTTTTTGACATAAGCATCACATCCCCAAACTTTAAGAAACGACAACTTTGGCCTTTTGCCATACCACAGTTCGTATGGTGTCGTCTCAACGGATTTTGATGGTGCCCTATTCAAAGTGATTGCAGCTGTGTCTAATGCATAACCCCAAAATGATAACGGCAAATCGGTAAGAGACATCATAGATCGCACCATCTCTAATAAAGTGCGATTACGACGTTCGGACACACCATTACGCTGTGGTGTTCCAAGCGGTGTCAACTATGAAACAATTCCACATTGTCTTAAGTGAGCACCAAACTCGAAACTCAGATATTCACCCCCACGATCGAACCGTAGGAACTTGATCTTCTTGTTATGATGATTTTCAACTTCACTCTGAAATTGCTTGAACTTTTCAAATGTTTCAGACTTGTGCTTCATTAAGTAGACATAACCATATCTACTCAAATCGTCAGTGAAGGTGAGAAAATAACAATATCCGCCGCGTTCCTCCATGTTCATCGGACCGCACACATCGGTATGTATGATTTCCAACAAGTCACTGGCACGCTCCATTGTTCCAGAGAACGGAGTTTTAGTCATCTTGCCCATGAGGCATGGTTCGCACGTGTCAAGTGAATCAAAGTCAAGTGACTCCAAAAGTCCATCGGTATGGAGTTTCTTCATGCGCTTTACACCAATATGACCTAAGCGGCAGTGCCACAAAAATATGGCGCTATCATTGTTAACTCTAACTATTTTGGTCTCAATGTTATGTATATGTGTATCATCACTATCAAGATTCAATATGAACAATCCTCTCACATTGGGTGCATGACATAAAAAATGTTACTCATAGAAATAGAATAACCATTATTATCTGACTTAAAAGAGTAACCGTCTCGCAATAAACAAGATCCAGATATAATGTTCATGCTCAACGCAGGCAATAAATAACAATTATTCAAGTTCATAACTAATCCCGATGGTAACTGAAGTGAAACTGTGCCGATGGCGATTGCATCAACCTTGGAACCATTTCCTACGCGCATCGTCACTTCATCTTTCGCCAACCTTCGCCTATTCCGCAGTTCCTGTTTCGAGTTGCAAATATGAGCAACAGAACCGGTATCAAATACCCAGGCACTACTACGTGAGCTGGTTAAGTACACATCAATAACATGTATATCAAATATACCTGATTTTTCTTTGGCCGCCTTCTTATCAGCCAGATACTTGGGGCAGTTGCGCTTCCAGTGACCCATACCCTTGCAATAGTAGCACTCTGTTTCAAGCTTAGGTCCAGCTTTGGGTTTCTTCGTCGGATTGGCAACAGGCTTGCCGCTCTTCTTTGAATTTCCCTTCTTGCCTTTGCCGTTTCTCTTGAAACTAGTGATCTTATTCACCTTCAACACTTGATGCTCTTTACGGAGTTTAGACTCTGCGACTTTCAGCATCGCAAACAACTCGCCAGGTGACTTGTTCATCCCTTGCATGTTGTAGTTCAACACAAAGCCCTTATAGCTTGACGGTAGTGATTGAAGAATTCTGTCAGTGATAGCCTCTTGCGGGAGTTCAATCCCCAGTTCAGCTAGACGGTTTGAGTACCCAGACATTTTGAGCACATGTTCACTGACAGACGAATTCTCCTCCATCTTGCAAGCATAGAATTTATCGGAGGTCTCATACCTCTCGATCCGGGCGTTCTTCTGAAAGATAAACTTCAACTCCTGGAACATCTCATATGCTCCATGACGCTCAAAGCGACGTTGAAGTCCCGGTTCTAAGCCATACAAGACTGCACATTGAACTACTGAGTAGTCCTCCTTACGTGTTCACCAAGCGTTCTTAGCATCCTGGTCAGCCGTAGCGGGTGGTTCATCTCCTAGCGCAGCATTAAGGACATAATCCTTCTTCCCAGCTTGTAGGATCAACTTAAGATTACGAGCCCAGTCTACAAAGTTGCTTCCGTCATCTTTCAACTTAGCTTTCTCTAGGAACGTATTAAAATTCAGGGTGACTGTCGCGTGAGCCATGATCTACAACACAAATATATTCAAAGTGGACTTAGACTATGTTCAAGTTAATTAGAGTTTAACTTAATCAAATTACTTGCTAAACTACCACTCAAAAGGTACATCTCTCTAGTCATTTGAGTGGTTCATGACCCACTTACACTAGCTCAAGTCCGATCATCACGTGAGTTGAGTATAGTTTCAGTGGTAAGCATCCCTATGCTAATCATATCAACTATATGATTCATGATCGACCTTTCGGTCTCATGTGTTCCGAGGCCATGTCTGCACATGCTAGGCTCGTCAAGCTTAACACGAGTGTTCCGCGTGTGCAACTATTTTGCACCCGTTGTATGTGAACGTTGAGTCTATCACACCCAATCATCACGTGGTGTCTCAAAACGACGAACTGTAGCAACGGTGCATAGTCGGGGAGAACACAATTTTGTCTTGAAATTTTAGTGAGAGATCACCTCATAATGCTATCGTCGTTCTAAGCAAAATAAGGTGCATAAAAGGATTAACATCACATGCAATTCATAAGTGACATGATATGGCCATCATCTCGTGCTCCTTGATCTCCATCACCAAAGCACCGACACGATCTTCTTGTCACCGGTGCCACACCATGATCTCCATCAACGTGTCGCCATCGGGGTTGTCGTGCTACTCATGCTATTACTACTAAAGCTACATCCTAGCAAAATAGTAAACGCATCTGCAAGCACAAACGTTAGTTTACAGACAACCCTATGGCTCCTGCCGGTTTCCGTACCATCGACGTGCAAGTCGATATTATCTATTACAACATGATCATCTCATACATCCAATATATCACATCACATCGTTGGCCATATCATATCACAAGTATACCCTGCAAAAACAAGTTAGACGTCCTCTAATTTTGTTGTTGCATGTTTTACGTGGTGACTATGGGTATCTAGTAGGATCGCATCTTACTTACGCAAACACCACAACGGAGATATATGAATTGCTATTTAACCTTATCCAAGGACCTCCTCGGTCAAATCCGATTCAACTAAAGTTGGAGAAACCGACACTTGCCAGTCATCTTTGAGCAACGGGGTTAGTCGTAGCGATGAAACCAGTCTCTCGTTAGCGTACGAGTAATGTCGGTACAAGCCGCTTCAATCCAACAATACCGCGGAATCAAGAAAAGACTAAGGAGGGCAGCAAAACGCACATCACCGCCCACAAAAACTTTTGTGTTCTACTCGAGAAGACATCTACGCATGAACCTAGCTCATGATGCCACTGTTGGGGAACGTCGCATGGGAAACAAAAAATTTCTCCGGATGGGAGAGGTAGATGAGTTCTCCGGCAGCGTGACGGCGCTCCGGAGGTTGGTGGTGATCTGATCTCGGCAGGGCTCCGCCCGAGCTCCGCACAAACGCGATCTAGAGGTAAAACCGTGGAGGTATGTGGTCGGGCTGCCCTTGAAAACTTGTCTCAAATCAGACCCAATTGCTCCATATATATAGGAGGAGGGAGGGGAGGCTTGCCTTGAGGCTCGAGGAGCCCCAAGGGCTGCGCACCAAGGGGAGGAGGAGTCCTCCTCCAATCCTAGTCCAACTAGGATTGGAAAGTGGAGTCCTTCTCTCCTTTCCTACCTCTTTTTTTTTCTTTTCTCTTTGATTTTCTATCCTTGGCGCATAGGGCCCTCTTGGGCTGTCCCACCAGCCCACCAAGCGCTGGTGCACCACCGCCAAGGCCTATGGGCTTCCCCGGGGTGGGTTGCCCCCCCCCCCCCCCCCCGGTGAACACCCGGGACCCATTCGTCATTCCCGGTACATTCCCGGTAACTCCGAAAACCTTCCGGTAATCAAATGAGGTCATCCTATATATCAATCTTCGTTTCCGGACAATTCCGGAAACCCTCGTGACGTCCGTGATCTCATCCGGGACTCCGAACAACATTCGGTAACCAACCATATAACTCAAATACGCATAAAACAACGTCGAACCTTAAGTGTGCAGACCCTGCGGGTTCGAGAACTATGTAGACATGACCCGAGTGACTCCTCGGTCAATATCCAATAGCGGGACCTGGATGCCCAAATTGGATACCACATAATCTACGAAGATCTTATCGTTTGAACCTCAGTGCCAAGGATTCATATAATCCCGGATGTCATTCCCTTTGTCCTTCGGTATGTTACTTGCCCGAGATTCGATCGTCAGTATCCGCATACCTATTTCAATCTCGTTTACCGGAAAGTCTCTTTACTCGTTCCGTAATACAAGATCCCGCAACTTACACTAAGTCACATTGCTTGCAAGGCTTGTGTGTGATGTTGTATTACCGAGTGGGCCCCGAGATACCTCTCCGTCACACGGAGTGACAAATCCCAGTCTCGATCCATACTAACTCAAGGAACACCTTCGGAGATACCCGTAGAGCATATTTATAGTCACCCAGTTACGTTGCGATGTTTGATACACACAAAGCATTCTTCTAGTGTCAGTGAGTTATATGATCTCATGGTCATAGGAACAAATACTTGACACGCAGAAAACAGTAGCAACAAAATGACACGATCAACATGCTACGTCTATTAGTTTGGGTCTAGTCCATCACGTGATTCTCCTAATGACGTGATCAAGTTATCAAGCAACAACACCTTGTATATAATCAGAAGACCTTGACTATCTTTGATCAACTGGCTAGCCAACTAGAGGCTTGCTAGGGACAATGTTTTGTCTATGTATCCACACATGTATATAAGTCTTCATTCAATACAATTATAGCATGGATAATAAACGATTATCTTGATACAGGAATTATAATAATAACTATATTTATTATTGCCTCTAGGGCATAATTCCAACAAATAGTTCTAGGTTAGAGTAGATCATATCATCCATGTAATATGTTTGAGAATACCCCAAACAAATGAATGAAAAGACTGTTTTCCCCTTTTGCGATTCTGTTCTTTGTATGATCCGCCTTTGCATAGTCTGGGAACTTGCCGGCAACTACCGACAAGGCACCTTGCCACGTTCCGTGCAACCATGGAAATCGCCAAGTGCAGCTTGAGACGAAATCGGGTGCTACATAGCGGCTTGCTCTGTTGATCAGGTTCACAACTGTTTGAAGGCGCTCTGTGGCCATTCAGGTCGTTTGAACGAGTTTGAAACAAAGACAAGGTGCACTGATCTTTGGATAGGTCCGAGTATGTGCAAACTCTACACACAAAGAATGGAAACTTTCAAAGGGGAACCAGAGAATCTATTTACTTCACATCTGAATATTAAACTTAAAAACTTATCTGTTCACGCCGCGGTTGCATGGCGCTTGAGTCTTTTGCCAGGTCGTCGCAGCCCTTGGCAAGCAGGAAATCACCACTCCGAGTGGCTTTTTCCTCCACCAAAGTCTTCTTGCCGACGGTCCGCGACCGTCGTTTGGAGGAAAAGCTGGCCAGGGTGTAACCCCTTTGCTTTTCTCTTGCTAGGCTGTGCTTGCGGAGCCCCCGAGCACGTCCTTGGGCGATGATGCGAAGCTCTCAGGGGCGCAACACTCTCACTGGAGTGTGTGCAGGGGCTTCGGGACCGTGTGGCGCATCCTCAACAACTATGTATCACTCCGCAGAGGTGCGTCTACCGGAGTATGCGCCGAGGCATGTGTGAAGCGCCCAGGCACGCCCTCGACAGCTGCTTGTTGGCCCCGAGCGACGCATCGGCTTGACGGCGCCGCCTTTGGAGCCTCCTCCTCACTGCCCCACGCTCGTGTAGCAACGTGCTTGCACAGGCTTTGGGAAGCCGTAGCAGAACAGAGTGTTCGCCGCGGTACCCCGTTTCCGGGGGAATGCGGTGTAGCGCCAAAACTTTGAAGAATCTGGTGTTGAGTTTGCCCTCATTCACGCACAACTCCGCGCCCCCTACCTAGCATGCCAAAGATGTCGGCGATGCTAGGTCGACACCTATGGGAATCAACATGAAACCCTTGTGATCATAGGGCAGGGAAAGGTGGTGTCAAGAGCAGAGCTAACGATCAGCACCCGGCAAGCCTTTTTACCTAGGTTCGGGCCACTTACGCGTAAAACCCTACGCCCTGCTTGTCTGGTTGTATTAAGCGTTTTGTTGTTCATTGTTACAGTGACTGTTGATAACCTTCTTCTAGGCCAATGTGCAAAGAGTCTAACCCCTTGTGAATGAGCTAAGGACCTCCTTTTATACGCAAAGGGGTCACCTACAATGCTCGGTGGCAGGTTCGCGAGAAGTTACATTGAACCTAGAGTGGTGCTTATCCATCTACCACTGTCAGGTACATTAAATGCACGCCTTGTCCTTGTCAGCAATGTGCTGGTGAAGACAGGTATCCAGGTGTTTTGACACCTGGATGATGCGCTGGTGCATGCAGAATGCGCAGGAACTTGGGGGGCGGTGGTACTGTGGCAAGGGTGATCGCCCTCCAGTGCCAAACCCCGCCATCTCGACAAGGGAGCTTGCTCGGGCCTTGGGTCTTCGTCCCGGCAAGGGAGCTCGCCAGGGGGATTCGGTTGTCATCCCGGAAAGGGAGGCTTGCCGAGGTCTTGTACTTGGTGAGTTCATCACGCCCACCAAATGGGCGTGGCCTTGGTCATCGTCCCGGCAAGGCAGGCTTGCCGAGGCCTTGATTATCTTCCCGGCAAGGCAGGCTTCCCGAGGCCTTGATTATATTGGGGGATACATCTTGTCTGGGTCCTGCCATGCCTTGCCGGAAGGGGCTCTTTGCGCCCGTGCACAAGTCTGGGCACTAGGGATCCCGGTCTTTAGTGCACCGACACGCTGGCAGCTACTTTGCAGGCGAAGATCGCTTTTGGACAGGGGATGCATGTTCCCTTGCCCCCTTCAAAATTGGCCATTGTGGGATCCCTTCCCGTCGAAACTATAAGGGAAGAGGACCAGGGCCACCACTATAAAGGGAGGTCAGGTTGCATCGTAGAGAGGGATCGGATCGACTCTCGTCGACAAAACCCATGCACCACTAAGGCCATCCAATCTCTGGAGGCCGAAGAACACTGTACTAGTTCATCCACCGACCTCCACGAGAGGCAATCCAGCAAAGCAAGAATAGGGTTTTACGCTTCACAGCGGCCCGAACCTGTGTAAACTATTGTGTTGTGTGTTTCCTCACCATCGAGTGAGTTCTTCGTTCCTACCATCGAGTAGAGAGCTAGGCAAGGTTAGGTCATGAGAGATCTTCATACACACCCCTAAGTTCGAATCTTTAGGGTTTTGCGGAGCCCGAAATCCGACAGACGGGTTATAGATCATGCGGGCAGGGCAGGCTCCAGGACTGACTTCAAGGAAGGATTCCGCGCCGCTCAAATTCCCCCTAGAATGCTGACCATTAAGAAGCAGGAATTCCGAGATGTCAGGCAAGGTAGTGGAACCATCAAGGAGTACCTGCAAAAGTTTAACCTTTTGTCAAGGTATGCACCGGAAGACGTCAGCACTGAAGCGGCGAAGGTGAAACGCTTCATGGAAGGACTACAATAGTCGCTTCAATATCAGCTGGTTGTGTGTGCATGCCGGACCTTCTGCGATCTGGTGAACATGGCCCTCATGCTGGAGGATAAGCGGTGTGCGATGGATGACACCCGTAAGCGTAAGTTGATTGGTAATGGAGGTTCTAGTAACCAGAAGACCCATCCATGGAAATCCGCCCTCGTAAAACCCACCTATGAGCAACAACAGTATAAGGAACCAACATTCCACCAGAACTACTAGCCCCAGCAGCAAGTCAACCCCAAGCCAGCGATCAATCCGCCCAATAGGAGTGAAGTCAAGCCCAACATCCGAGGGCAGGTTACCTACTTTGGATGTGGTCAGACTGGGCACTACTCCAAGCAGTGCCCCAATAAGAAGCCCGATGTACAGCGCCCCCAATGCGCCTAATCAAGGAAAAGGTCATGGAGCGCCAGGCAGGAATCAAGCTCCGCGCAACCAGCAGTACCACATCAGGGGACGCGTGAATCACATCTCTGCAGAAGAAGCTCAGGAAGACCCAGACTGCATTCTGGAAATGTTCCTCGTCAACTCCACCCCATCAACAATATTGTTTGATTGTGATGCTTCGCATTCTTTTGTCACCCAAAAGTTTGCGGTAAAATGTGGTTTGAAGCCTACCCTCCTTAATGGACAAATGGAAGTTGCTACTGTGACAACAGACCTTCCCTAGCAACGGCTCCTGAAGAATGCTGCTAGCACTCCCCGACAACGAAACTAGAAGAATGTTGTTGACGAGTCCATGACTTGATGCCTTCACGACAACAGAGCCAGAACTACTCCCAATTGCTCAACAATTAGAAAGTATCTTGCAATGGCGCACCAGCGCGTGGGTTCGCGACAGTTTTCGAGGGTAGAGTATTCGACCCAAATTTGTTGGTACGCCAGTCAGGAGGTGAGAGAATACTCTCGAGTATTAGCAGCTGAATGTGTCGGATTCAACCACACCTGAAAGATTAGTATCTGCAAGCAAAGTATCAGCAGGGAAGTAGGACGATAACAACGGTGTCAGAAACGATCTGTTGATGGCACACTATTCCTAACTGTCGTATCAATGGCGCCAGAAGTTGCCCGTTGACGGAAATTGTCTTTTCCCGTCAACATCGAGCGAACCATAATTGTAGCAGGTAGTAGCAGTGTAACGAGTAACAACAGTGGCAAGGAACAACAGTAGTGATAGCAGTAGCAATTAGCAACAGTAGCAAGTAGCAGCAGTAGCAAGCAACAGTAGTAACAGCAGTAGCAAGTAGCAACAGTAGTAACAGCAGCAGAGCAAAACAAGTAACAGCAGCAGTGGGACAAACTCGTAGGCAACGGGTCGATGATTCATTTGGAGGATATTCATCATGCAACAGTTATAACTCGAAGAGATATGTGGCTAGCTCCCGTTCGTCAATGTGATGTAGGCATGCATTCCGTGTGTAGTCATACGTGCTTAGGGAAAAGAACTTGCATGACATCTATTGTCCATCCCTCCCGTGGCAGTGGGGTCCAAAAGGATACTACGGGATATTAAGGTTCTCCTTGTAATAAACAACCGAAACAACGCATTAGCACTTGATGAACACATGAACTCCTCAAACTATGGTCATCACCAGGAGTGGTTCCGGTTATTGTCACTGCGGGGTTGCCGGGTCATAACACATAGTAGGTAACTACAACTTGCAAGATCGGATCTAAAACACACATATATTGATGACAACATAATAATTTCAGATCTGAAATCATGGCACTCGGGCCCTAGTGACAAGCATTAAGCATGGCAAAGTAGTAGCAACATCAATCTCAGAACATAGTGGATACTAGGCATCAATCCCCATCAAAACTAACTCGATTACATGATAGATCCCATCCTACTCATCACCGCCTAGCGAGCCTACGAATAGATTACTCACGAACGATGAAGAGCTTCATGGAATTGGAGAGGGAAGAAGGTTGATGATGACGAGGGCGACGATTTCCCCTCTCCAGAGCCCAAAACGGACTCCAGATCTTTCCTCGAGATGAAGAACAGGATGTGGCGGAGCCTCCGTATCGCAAACGCGACGAAATCTTTTCTTCTGATTTTTTTCTGGGCGAAAGTGAATTTATAGAGCTGAGTTTTGGGGCTGCAGAGCCATGTGGGCTCGACAAGCTTGGTTGCCGCGGCCAGGGGGTGGTCGCGGCAACAGGGCTTGTGGCCCACTGGCCCATCCCCTCCGGTGGATCTTTGCGCAGGTTTTTTTTTCATATTTTCCAGAAAAATTCTCCGTAAATTTTCAGGTCATTCTGAGAACTTTCATTTTTGCACAAAAACAACACCATGGCAATTCTGCTGAAAACAGCGTAAGTCCGGGTGAGTTCCATTCAAATCACGCAAGTTAGAGTCCAAAACAAGGGCAAAAGAGTTTGTAAAAGTAGATACGACGGAGACGTATCAACTCCCCCAAACTTAAAACCTTGCTTGTCCTCAAGAAACTTATTTGACAAACTCAAAGAGAAAGAAAAACTTTGACAAACTCTGTTTGATCTTGTTGTTGCAACTATGTCTAACTCGTAACCAGAATTTCAGCAAGATCAAAAGTTAACCACATAAGCAAGTGACACAAAGGTCTCACGGTAAACTAATATCAATGGCATAATCAGCTACCGAGCAAATAATAATGAGTTTCAGATACCAACAATTCAATCAAAACAAGCATGAAGCAATATGAATAGGTGGTATCTCGCTAGCTCTTTGTGAGACCGCAAAACATAAATGCAAAGCACTTTCAAAGATCAAGGGTTGACTAAACAATGTAATTCATAGAAACGAAGATCTAGTCATAGTCATACTCAATATCAATCAAAAGCAAGGCATAAAAATGAAAGAGGTGCTCTCTAATTGGTGCTTAAACAAGAAGAGGATCACTCAACAGGAAAATAAATGGACAGGCCCTTCGTAGAGGGAAGCATTGATTTGAAGAGGTGCCAGAGCTCAAGCTTTGAAAACAGAGATAATAATTTTGGGTGGCATGCTTTCATTGTCAACGCAATGACCAAGAGTTCTCAATATCTTCCACTCTACTCATGCTATAGGCGGTTCCCAAACAGAAAAGTAAAGTTTTAACTCCCCCACCACCAATCAATCACACTCCACGGCTAGCCGAATCCTCGGGTACCGTCCATACTAACATCAATCCGGGGGAAGTATTGTTTTACAGTTATGTTTTCGATTTAAGCATGGAACTGGGCATTCCAATTACCGGCCCCTTTCTCGTGAATGACAGTGAATAAACACATGTCGAGGATAACACGCCTAACATGGAAGATAGCAATAGCCCCATGTCACCACATGAGTGGTTCGGGCATGCAAAACAGATTATTTCTTGAAGGTTTAGAGAATGTCACATGCAAATTTATTTTGAACGGCAGGTAAATACCGCACATAGGTAGGTATGGTGGACTCTCATGGAAAAACTTTTTGGTTTATGGAAGTGGATGCACAAGAAGTATTCCGCTTAGTACAAGTGAAGGCTAGCAAAAGATTGGGAAACGACCAACTAGAGAGAGACAACGGTCATCAAGATGCAATGAGTTTGACTAACATGGAATGCAAGCATGAACAGGATATAAATCACCATTAACACGAACATCATAGAGGCTATGTTGATTTTGTTTCAACTACATGCATGAATATGCGCCAAGTCAAGCCACTTTAATCATTCAAAGGAGAATACCATCCTATCATACTACATCTTAGTCATCTCAAAATCTATGTTGGCATTGAAGACAAACCATTATAAGCTCCTAGCTAAATAAGCATGGCATCAAAAACTATGATCTATAAGTTGTCATTGCAAACATGGTTCTCTCATAACAAAGCTGAATCTGGGATGACAAGATAGTCATATTTACAAAAACAAAATAGATAGAGTTCATACCAGGTTTTCCAGTCTCAGTCACTTCATCATACATCATCATTATTGCCTTTCACTTCCACGATCGAACGATGTGAACAATAATAAGCGTGCTCGTCCATTGGACTAAGCTGAAATCGGCAAGCAAACACAAAGGAGAAGACAAAGTAATATGGCTCTTTGAAAGCTAAACAGGTATGCATGCAAGAGCCACTAAACATTGTAACCAATATCTTCTACCTTGACTCAAAGAAAAAGAAAACTATTTACACGGGAAAGCTCCCAACAAGCAAAAGAAGAAAGGAAAATCTTTTTGGGTTTTCTCAAAAGGACACAAAACAAGAAAACAAGAAAATGAAAAAGAAAAGAAACTAGCATGGATAATACAATGGCAAAGTGTGAACACCGACGAACAAAGTAAAAGCATAAGCATGAATTTAAGGTCGGTGAGAACACGTACTCCCTCATGCTTAGGCTTTTGGCCTAGCTTGGTCTACTCCCAAGGACGGTCCTGGCAAAATCCAAAATCATAATCGGGGTTATACGGGAGCGCTGCAGCCACTGCCTGAATAGCTGCCTCACGAAGACGAGCAGCCGTCGCCTCCCTCTCATACTCCTCTGCCTCTCCTATGGTTATGTAGTATCTCCGTTTTACCTGAAAGTCAAAGAAAGCAAGAGCAGGAAGGGTAATATGGAAGACACGCTGTCGGTTAAATATCAATCAGTATAGGAGGGATACATCATCCCTCTCAAGAAACTGGTAGTGTGTCAAAGCGACGCGGTCAAGGAAAGTTGTATGGAGCAGGGATCTCCTGCGCGGATGGGTACTCCAAGAAAATTTGCTACACGAGTGGCATAGATGCCGCCAAAGAAATCTCCCTCAATAGTGTTCTTATTTAGCCTCCTTGCTATAATAGCTCCCATGTTGAAGCTTTTGTCACCCGTAACTACGCTCTTAAGGATACTAAGGTCGGAAGCGCATAGGTGACAATGTTCAACCTTACCGTTAATGCATCTACCTATGAAGAGGGGAAAGTAGTGCAAGGCAGGGAAATGAATGCTTCCTATGGTAGATTGCGTGATGTCTCTAGTTTGTCCAACAGATATACTAGAGAAAAAATCTCTAACCGAAGATTTAGCAGGATCTTTAAAATTACCCCCATCGGGTATTTTGCAAATCGTATTGAAATCCTCCAAATCCATGGCATAGGATTTATCATACAAATCAAACAGAATGGATGAGTGACGACCAACTGAAAATTTAAAAATCTACGCATGAAAGAGGTAGTGAGCATAGCATACTGTTCACATTTATCTGAGAGGAATTCTTCTAACTCGGCATTGCGGACAAGTGTATCAAACTCATCCTTGAAGCCTGCTTCGATCATGAACTCATCGGAAGGCCATTCACATGGTTGTACCGGTGCGTCCCTTAGTTGATAAGGATCGGGCTCCCGAAAAGAAAGACGGGGACCCTTCTTACTTGAGGAACCACCATGAAACTTCCTCCTGAACATAATTTCTCTGTGCTGAAATTTTGAAGTTCAAGAGAAAAGTGAATAAAGACCAACCACACCTTGTAGCAACTACTCCTACTAGTGCCTAGAGACCGTATCACGCGCTAAAACTACTTGGGACCAGCTAAAATCAACATTTCAAGCTCAAGAACAGGGTCACCAAGGTAGCAAGAATACGCGAAGGATAAAGCACTAGAGCAAAAACTAATTGGACCAATGGAGGAGTCACTTACCAAGGAGTAATTTCCCCAAAACTGTTCGGACAATGATGCTTTGAGCAAGGAGATCGAAAATCACAGCCAAATGAGCAAGAACACGGGTTTGAGCTGCGAAACAATTTTTTCTAGAGGAAGAAGAAGAGGATGGGAGCTGGAATGAGTGGAGGGGGGCCCTGTGGGCCCCACAAGCTTGCTTGCCGCGGCCAGGGGGGTAGGCCGCGGTGACAGGGCTTGTGGCCCACTGGAGTGGCCCCTAGGCCAGCTCTCAGTCCCACTATTTTTCAAATATTCTAGAAAAAATCATACTAGATTTTCAGGACCATCGGAGAACTTTTATTTTCGGGGTATTTTTCTTCGGGAGGCTAAAACAGAAAACAGGAAAAACTAAACTAAGCCTATGATTTTTCTTCTAAGCAAAAGAAAGTGAAAGCTTAAAACAGAGGTAAGTGACTCTTTGATTCATCCATTTCATGGTCATCGAAAGAAATACGTCAATGGGGTTGATCAAATCCTTATGACAAAACTTTCTCGAATCACAAAAGGAAACGGAGAATTGTCGAATAGCCACTAAGTCACCTCAATGGGGATATGAATCTCCCCAACAAGAAAATCATACTTCATCCTGACACGAGGAATAGGGCATTCAAAGCTCACAATAAGAATCGATGAAGTTTTTTCGATAGCATTGATGCAATGTACTTGATATCGTTTCTTTGGAAAGTGCATGGTATGCTCATTACCGTTGACATGGAAAGTGGCATTGCCTTTGTTGCAATCTATAAAAGCCCATGTAGTGTTTAGAAAGTGTCTTCTGAGGATAACAGCCATGGCATCGTCCTCGGGAATATCGAAGATAACAAAGTCTGTCAAGATAGTGGTATTAGCAACCACAACAGGCACATCCTCGCAAATGCCGAGAGGGAAAGCAGTTGATTTGTCGGCCATTTGCAGAGAGATTTTAGTGGGTGTCAGCGTATCCAGTTCAAGTCTACGATAAAGAGAGAGAGGCATAACACTAACACCGGCTCCAAGGATACATAAGGCAGTTCTTACGTAGTTTCCTTTAATGGAGCAAGGTATAGTGGGCACTCCGGGATCACCAAGTTTCTTAGGAGTTCTACCTTTGAAAGTGTAATTTGCGAGCATGGTGGAGATCTTAAGATCTGGTATCTTCCGTTTATTGGTCACGATATCTTCCATGTACTTGGCATATGGAGACATTTTGAGCATATCAACTAACCGCATCTGAAGAAAGACGGGTCTTATCATTTCAATAAAGCGCTCAAAATCCTCATCATCCTTTTTCTTGGATGGCTTAGGAGGAAAGGGCATAGGTCTCTGAACCCATGCCTCCCTTTCTTTACCATGCTTCCTAGCAGTGAAGTCATTCTTATCGTATCTCTTAGGTTGTGGGTTATCAGGATTAACCGTAGGTTAAATCTCCACATCCTCATCATTGCTAGTTGAGCATTATTATGAACATCGCTGTCCACATTGTCACCAGGTTCAAGTTCATCGCCAGATTGTGTTTCTGCATTAGACGCAGAAATATCATTTGATTCTTCAGGTGTGACAGTATTTGGTGAACTGTCATGCATGTTTCTATCATCCTTCTTCTTCTCATTAGGATGACTGGGTGTATCTACATTAATTCCTTGAGAATCTTGATCAATTCTCTTAGGACGACCCTCAGGATACAAAGGTTCCTAAGTCATTTTGCCTCCTCTAGTAATGACTCTGACAGAGTTGTAATTTAATTGATTGAGCAGGTCATTCTGAGCTTGAAGTACTTGTTCTACCTGAGTAGTAATCATAGAGGCATGTTTACTCAGAAGCTTCAGGTCGTTGACATTTCTGTCTACACAAGCACTTAAATGACTAAGCCTACGAGTACTTTGTTCCAAATGTCTACTAACATAATCATTGAAACACTGTTGTTTGGCAACAAAGTTGTCAAATTCATCAAAGCATAGGCTAGCAGGTTTATCAAAAGGAATATCACTCTCATCAAACCTACGCAGAGAATTTACTTCTACTACCTGTATCGGGTTATCGAGACCATGGATCTCTTCGATAGGTGGCAGATTTTTGACATCTTCAGATCTAATGCCTTTCTCTTGCATAGATTTCTTGGCTTCTTGCATATCTTCCGGACAGAGGAATAGGATACCTATTTTCTTCGAAGTTGGCTTAGGAGGTTGTTCGGGGATAGTCCAAGCATTATCGTTAATCAAGATGTTAGTCAGTAGAGTCTCAGCTTGTTCTACAGTTCATTCCCTAAAAACACAACCGGCACAACTATCTTTGTGGTCTTTAGAGGCACTGGTAAGTCCGTTATAGAAGATATCAAGTATCTCGTTCTTCTTAAGAGGGTGATCAAGCAAAGCATTATCTAGCTGGACGAGCCTCCCCCAAGCTTGTGGGAGACTCTCTGCTTTGAGTTGAGCAAAGTTGTATATTTCCTGCAAGGCAGCTTGCTTCTTATGGGCAGGGAAATATTTCTCACAGAAGTAATAGACCATATCCTGGGGACTACTCACACATCCAGGAGCAAGAGAAGTGAACCAGGCTTTAGCGTCATCCTTTAGAGAGAAAGGAAACAACTTAAGGATATAGTAGTGGCGGATCTTCTCCTCACTAGTGAAAAGGGTGGCTATATCGTGTAGTTTGGTAAGATGGGCTACGACCGTCTCAGACACATAACCGTGGAAAGGATCAGATTCGAGTAGAGAGATTATCTCAGGATCGACAGAGAATTCATAATCCTTATCGGTGATAAAGATAGGTGAAGTGGCAAACTTTGGGTCGTATTTCATCCTAGCTTACAGAGATTTTTCCTTCCACTTGAGAAGTAATTTCTCAGCATCATAGGCATCCTTACACGCCAGAAAATCTTCAGCTATCTCTCCCTCCATAACGTAACCCTCGGGTATATCAGGCAATTCATATCTAGGAGAGCTAGATCTAGCAGGAGCAAAAGAAGGTTCTATCTCAATAGTATCGGCAGTTTTAGAAGCATCACGAGCATTGGCAGTAACTCTAGCAATATGAGCATCAAGGAATACCCCTAGTGGCACATCAGGCAAAGTAGTATCTCTAGCAGTATCAAGCATAGTATCATGAGGCATAGCATCTCTAGCAGTATCAGGCATAACATCTCTAGCATCATCACGCAAAGCAGTATCAGGCATAGTATTTCTAGCAGTATCTGGCATAGCATCTCTAACAGTATCAAGCATAGCATCATCAGGCATAGTATCAAGCATAGCATCTCTAGCAGTAGCAACATAAGCATCATCAAGCACAGGCGACATATCACGATTTCTAGCAGGAGGTGATGTCGCAAACTTACTCATAACTGAAGGTGAATCAAGTGCAGAGCTAGATGGCAGTTCCTTACCTCCGCTCATAGTTGAGGGCAAGATTTTGGTTTTTGGATCTTTCAGATTCTTCATACTGATCAGCAAATATAAATCCCAAGTGACTCAGAGAATATAGCAATACCTCCCCGGCAACGGCGCCAGAAAAATGCTGCTACTGTGACAACAGACCTTCCCCGGCAACGGCGCCAGAAGAATGCTGCTAGCACTCCCCAGCGACGAAACTAGAAGAATGTTGTTGATGAGTCCCTGACTTGATGCCTTCGCGACAACAGAGCCAGAACTACTCCCAATTGCTCAACAATTAGAAATTGTCTTGCAATAGCCCACCAGCGCGTGGGTTCGCGGGAGTTTTCGAGGGTAGAGTATTCGACCCAAATTTGTTGGTACGCCAGTGAGGAGGTGAGAGAATACTCTCGAGTATAAGCAGCTGAATGTGTCGGATTCAACCACACCTGAAAGATTAGTATCTGCAAGCAAACTATCAGCAGCAAAGTAGGATGATAACAACGGTGTCAGAATCGATCTGTTGACGGCAGGCTATTCCTAACCGTCGTATCAACGGCGCCAGAAGTCGCCCGTTGACGGAAATTGTCTTTTCCCATCAACGCCGAGCGAACCAGAATTGTAGCTGGTAGCAGCAGTGTAACCAGTAATAGAAGTGGCAAGGAACAACAGTAGTGACAGCAGTAGCAAGTAGCAGCAGTAGCAAGCGATAGTAGTAACAGGAGTAGCAAGTAGCAATAGTAGTAACAGCAGCACAACAAAACAAGTAACAACAGCAGTGGGACAAACTCATAGGCAATGGTTCGGTGATTTGTTTGGATGATATTCATCATGCAACAGTTATAACATGGAGAGATATGTGGCTAGCTCCCGTTCGTCAATGTGATGTAGGCATGCATTCCGTGTGTAGTCATACGTGCTTAGGGAAAAGAACTTGCATGACATCTATTGTCCATCCCTCCTGTTGCTGTGGGGTCCAAAAACATACTACGGGATATTAAGGTTCTCCTTTTAATAAAGAACCGGAACAACGTATTAGCACTTGCTGAACACATGAACTCCTCAAACTATGGCATCACCGGGAGTGGTTCCGGTTATTGTCACTCCGGGGTTGCCGGGTCATAACACATAGTAGGTAACTACAACTTGCAAGATCGGATCTAAAACACACATATATTGGTGACAACATAATAATTTCAGATCTGAAATCATGACACTCGGGCCCTAGTGACAAGAATTAAGCATGGCAAAGTAGTAGCAACATCAATCTCAGAACATAGTGGATACTAGGGATCAATCCCCGTCAAAACTAACTCGATTACATGATAGATCTCATCCTACTCATCACCGCCAGCGAGCCTACGAATAGATTACTCACGAACGATGAAGAGCTTCATGGAATTGGAGAGGGAAGAAGGTTGATGATGACGATGGCGACGATTTCCCCTCTCCGGAGCCCAAAACGGACTCCGGATCTGTCCTCCAGATGAAGAACAAGATGTGGCGGCGCCTCCGTATCGCAAATGCGACGAAATCTTCTCTTTTATTTTTTTTTCTAGGCGAAAGTGAATTTATAGAGCTGAGTTTGGGGGCGGCAGAGCCACGTGGGCCCCACAAGCTTGGTTGCCGCGGCCAGGGGGGTGGCCGCGGCAACAGGCCTTGTGGCCCACTGGCCCATCCCCTCGGGTGGATCTTTGCGCAGGGATTTTTCCATTTTCAGAAAAATTCTCCGTAAATTTTCAGGACGTTCCGAGAACTTTCATTCCTGCACAAAAACAACACCATGGCAATTCTGCTGAAAACAGCGTCAATCCGGGTTAGTTCCATTCAAGTCATGCAAGTTAGAGTCCAAAACAAGGGCAAAATAGTTTTGAAAAGTAGATACGACGGAGACGTATCATAAGTTTATACCCAGGATCAGTTCTAAGGACCAACCTAGGATGTGGAGGAGTCCGAATCAACATTAATGGGATAAGCTTCATTGCAGATCGCATCGTCATTAAGTCGCAAGGCTTGGACGTGATACTTGGTATGGATTGGTTGGCCAGGCACAAAACCATACTGTAATGCGCCAACAGGGCTATTACCATGACAAGTGACCAAGGGGTCAAAGTCAAGTATGTCCCTGAACCTACCTCCACTCAAGTTCCGCAGGTCAATTGCATATCGGAATAAGAGTTGTACCGAGTACCGATAGTCTGTGAGTACCCGGACGTCTTTCCTGATGAACTACACGGGATGTGTCCTCGTCGAGACATCAAGTTAATCATTGAGCTCATGCCTAGATCAAGGCCTATCAATAAGAAGCCTTATAGGATGGGATCCGAAGAGCTAGCAGAGTTGAAGAAGCAGTTGGATGACCAACCCATGAAGGGATTCATCCGTCCGAGTGCATCACCATGGGGATCACCTGTTCTGTTTGTATCTAAGAAGGATGGGACTATCAGGCTCTGCGTCGATTACCGTTCTCTCAATGAAGGCACGATCAAGAACAAGTACCCACTCCCCAAGATTGAAGACATATTTGACCAATTAAATGGAGGCAAGGTATTTTCCAAGATCAAACTCAGAACTGAATATCGCCAACTGAAGATCCGACCCGAGGACATACCAAAGACGACATTCGTGACCTGGTACGGTCTATATGAGTGCACAGTCATGTCATTTGGGTTGACCAATGCCCCAACATACTTCATGTACCTCATGAACAAAGTCTTCATGGAGTACCAGGATAAGGTTGTCGTCGTCTTCATTGATGACATATCAATCTGCTCCAATTCCGAAGAAGAGCATGAGCAACACCTGAGGCTAGTGTTGGAAAAGCTTCGAGAGCACCAACTTTATGCTAAGTCTAGCAAATGCAAATTTTGGCTGCACGAAGTTGGATTCTTGCGTCATACCATGACGGCAAACGAATTGGTAGTCGATCCTTCCAAGATTACCATCATAACCAACTCGGAGTTGCCAATCGATGTGAAGGAAGTCAGAAGCTTCCTCGGACTCGCGGGAAACTACCGCAAGGTCGTGGAAGGGATCTCCCGCATCGCCCGACCCATGACTCAGCTCTTGAAGAAGAGCAAGAAGGTCGAGTGGACGCCGGAGTGCGAAGAAAGATTCCAGGAGCTGAAGAAGAGACTGACTACTGCCCCGGTACTAGCTACTCCAAATATCAACAAGGAGTTTGTGATATACTGTGGCATCCTAATGCAAGACGGAAGGGTCGTGGCTTACCTATCACGGCAACTACGCTCGCATGAGGAGAACTACACCACTCATGACCTTGAGTTGGCAGCCGTAGTGCATGCTCTGAAGACATGGTGACATTACCTTATGGGGAAGCGATGCGAAATATACACCGACCACAAGATTCTGAAGTATATTTTTACTCAATGGGAATTGAATATGAGGCAGCGAAGAAGGTTGGAGCTAATCAAAGACTACGAGCTCAGCATTCAATACCACCCCAGTAAGGCCAATGTGGTGGCCGATGCATTAAGCCCGAGGGCGTGCACCTTGAATGCTATGCTCAAGGAAAGGCTACACGCCTTATATGATGAGCTAGAGTGCTTCGGGTTGGAGCTAGTTGAACCAGGATTCCTAGCTAACCTCGAAGTCAAACCCACTCCGACAGACATCATCAAAGAGGACCAGAAGGGGCACAAGAGCATCGAAGGCATCAAGAAGAAGATCCAGGAAGTCAAGGCCCCAAAATTCTGAGTGGATGAGCAAGGAGTCATGTGGTTTAGGAAATTTTTAGGCGTACCCAACAAGGCTAAACTGAAGGACTTAATCTTGCAAGAGGCCCACGACACGCCCTACTCGATTCACCCCGGTGGGACCAAGATGAATCAGGACCTCCGGGAAATGTTCTAGTGGCATGGCATGAAGAGGGAAATAGCTTCCTATATCGCCAAGTGCGATGTGTGTCAGTGTGTCAATGCTAAGCACCAGCAACCTGCTGGACTGCTACAACCTCTCCAAGTGCCGCGGTGGAAGTGGGACAGAGTTGGCATGGACTTCATTACCAGTCTGCCCATGTCAAGCAAGGGACACAACTCCATATGGGTCATTGTTGACCACCTAACCAAGGTGGCCCATTTTATTCCGGTCAACACCACCTACGATGGTAGCCAACTGGACAACCTGTATATCCATTGTATTATGAGCCTCCATTGAGTCGCCAAGGAGATCGTATCTGACCGAGGCACGCAGTTCACCTCAAGATTCTAGAAGAAGTTCCAAGAAGCTCTCAAAACCAAGCTCTCTTTCAGCACCGCCTTCCACCCGGAAACGAGCGGACAGACGGAGCGAGTGAATCAGATACTTGAGGATATGCTCCGCATGTGTCTTGGCACACGGGACCAAATGGGAAGACTGTCTGCCATTCACTTAGTTGTCATACAACAACAACTACCAGTCCAGTCTCCAGGTGGCCCCATTTGAAGTGTTATATGGATGGAAGTGCCGCACCCCTCTCCAGTGGTCCGAAACTGGTGAAGGATTTATTTTTGGTCGAGATGTTCTTCGTGAAGCAGAAGATAAGATGCAACTTGTTAGGGAACGCTTGAAAGCATCCAAGTCGCAACAGAAGAGCTATGTGGATTCTCGCCGTAGGTGTACCTTCGCGTCACACCTCTCAAGGGAACCAAGCATTTCCACGTCAAGGGGAAACTTTCTCCGAGGTTCATTGTACCTTTTAAGATCACGGCAAGGCGTGGAGAAGTTGCATACGAGTTGGAGCTACCTCCAGAACTTTCGGGTGTGCACAACGTCTCCCACGTGTCAGAACTTGAAAGTGCCTACCAGCACCGAACCGTCCAGATCTTTATAAGGACATTGGCCATCAAGCCATTGACCTTCAACCAGACCTCACTTATCGCGAAAGGCCGGTCTGCATCCTCGACGAAGCCGAGAGTTATACTAGAAGCCACACCATCAAGTACTTCAAGGTTCAGTGGAGCAACGACACCGAAGAAGAAGCAACTTGGGAGCATGAAGACTATCTCCGATCCGAATTTCCGTACCTTTTCAGCAGCCTATCTTAGGAATCTCGGGGACGAGTTTCTCGTAAGGGGGATAGGTGTCACACCCCACTTTATTAAAACTTTTTAAGGAAGTGCTATGAGTGCCATGATTGCCATTGTTTGTGTGTATGCTTGAATGAGTGGATCCAAAAACAACATTTCTATAACATGATATTTCCAATAAAAACCTTTTTCTCATTTTTGACTATTCCAAAACATTGCTTTGGGTTTGCACTGCAAGTCCGTGATTTCAAGGGAGTGCCTTCACCTAAAGATTGTAATCTGGTTTTAGCACTATTTTAACTCTCCGAAATCATAAAAATTTTATTTAGTAAAATATTTTTCTATTTTATTTGCATGTCCTTTTCTGAGGCAAGAAATGATATTTCTAGATGGAAAATTACTTTTCTGCCTTGGAAAAATCTGAGAAATTTGGAGATACTGAGAGGACATATATTTTCCATACATAAGATTTTGAAACCCTATTTTGTTCAGAATATTTGAGAAAATCCTTGAAAACCTATTCTGTCTGTTTTGACCTTTTGAAACATTTCCAAAATATTTCTAGTAAATTCCTAGAAAATTCTAGCATGCTTCCTAAGCTATAATTGGTGGCCATGCCAAGTTTCACCTCATTCCAAGGTGGTTTGGTTCACCCAGTAATCCTAAAACCCTCTATGTCCATAATCCAGTTGAAGCAACTCTACATACTAAGTTTTGTCCAAATGACTTGAAACTTTGCAGGAGTGCTCAACACCCCAAATGAGGAGACCCGGCCAAAAATTTGATTTGTGGGGATTAATTTAGCCACATTCACTTTTGAAAGGACAGAACTGCCCATTTGGGGGTGAATTCAAGTTGGCACCGCCAAACTTGCCCAATGAAGCTCAAATTTGGCGGAGCATCCTATTTTTGCGTCAAACCAATCGTGTTAACTTTAATCACCAGTGGTGAAGGGTAGCTACCCCAAACACTTGTCGAACACCTTCTGCCAGCTTGGTCAAACAACACTTATTTCACTCTACACCCATACCCTTTCCACCAAACTCTTAGTGCAAGCAGCCAGCACCACTCCTCAACTGTAGACGAGTGGCCCCTCTCTGGTTCCAAGTAGAAGAGCCCAAAATCTCCATTTTAGTTTCTGGCTCAAGACTAACAGCTCCTTTTTAATCACTTCCTTTGACCAGCAGTGAGACCCTTGGCTCTCAAACATCTAAGGAGCATCCAACCCAACCCCCAGACACGCATACAGAACCAAAGCACCTAGAGCGCGCCAGCATGCCGTGGCATGCCAAAACTGCCCTCTGGGTGCGCTACAGGGCGCACCCAAGGCAAAGGTAGCCAGCCCCAGCCGGTTCTCACCTCCCCTCGACGCTTCTCCGCGTCTCCGACAACCCACATGAATCAGGGCAGCCTCAGGGCCCCTCCTCCCCCTCTCGGCTAACCAGGGCGACGCATGCCCCCACGCGCCAGATTCGGCCAGAAGAACGCGGCCACGCAGCAAGCGCGCACCTCGTCCCCTCTCTTTCTCGTTGAGTCTCTAGGGTCCTAAACCATGTCCGCAACACCACGGTTGTGACCCCGAGCTCTCTCAGACTCTCCTGCAAGCCACAATGAAACCACCGGTGCTCCCCACTCAGTGCACCATCGCTAGCCTATAAATAGGTCTCCCCCTCGCTCCAGCACCCTCACACCACTCCTCTAGAGCCTCAATCGAGCCCCTAGCCACCCAATTTGAGCACAAAGAGCTCCAGTGCTCGAGATCGATCGAGGCCCCGCCGCTTCGGAGCTCCGTCGATCTCGGGCTACATGCCAGCTCGCGCGCTCCTCTCATCTCCTCTGTGACCATGGTGAGCTCAGGGAGCTTCCCCACCTCCTCCCCGAGCGAATCCCTGCACGTAGCACCCATCTCCTCCACCTCCCGAATTGGCTCTGTCGTGGCCTCGTCTTCGCCAGTGACCCAGGGCCTCCCTGTCATTTCTTCGACCACCAGCAGGTAGGCGGCAATGTGCTGGTTCCATTCTTGTTGGGGCATGATGGCATCGGTGTCACCGCGGGCTTGCCTCCCCTCCCCTCTGTCCAGAGCAGGAAGATGACCCTCACAGGCATGCCCCACCTACCGGTGGCCCATCTCTCCCCCTCACTCCTCTCTTTGTCGCAGAACGCAGGGGCCCGCGCGTCACGTTTGAACCTCATGGTGCGCACGCCTGGGCTGCTGGCTCGTTGACTGGCCGGTTGGCGAGTTGGGCCGGCCCTGCCACTGACCGAGCCATGCCAGTGTTGAGCCCCTTTTTATTTTATTTTTATTCTGTTATAAAAGATTTTTGTAGAGTTTTTTATTTAATCAAATTTAATTATTTTTCCACCACACACTACAAGAAATATATCAACTAATGACCTTTTGTTAGTGACGCTCGAAGGAATGGTCATAAATCCATGACCTTTTGACATCATTTAGTCGTAAGCTGTCTAGAGGGGTCCTAGCCCCAAAAACCAACGACCATTTTCATAAGAAAGGTCATCACTTGCTTACTGGAAAAGGTCATAAAGCGGACAACACCTGGCACTGCCTTATTTCTAGGCGATAATGACCAATATGAATGGTCGTTACTAAATAGTTCGAATGCACTAGCTTGGTTACGCAGCCACCTTAGCATCCTTGCTTACTTGTCAGTGAGGTAGGACCCATTTGACAGGCAGGTGAGGGGCTGGCGACCGAGCGGGGACATGCGCGAGGCTCGCTTAATTCCCAAAAAAACATGCGCGAGCCTCGCTTAATTCCCGTGGGACTCGAACCCACGACCGAGCGATTCCGCTAAGTGTTTGCTACCGCTGGGCTAGAGAGGGACTATTGCTCACGTATCGGTATTTGGGGATATATGATATTAAATCGCGGGTCTCTCGTATCATTGACAAGTGGGACTGACGAGGACGGCCAACACTTGGCCAATTCCAACAGGGGCCAAGACTTAACAATTTCCGACGCGCAAATCTAGATCTCGAGGGCGGCGGCAACCGACGGGGATGGGGCGGTGGCGATCGATGGGGGCGGTGACCAGCGGTGGTGGTGCTGACGCCACGGCCACCTCACCCATCGGCAGTGGTGGTGGTGCCGACGCCACGGCCACCTCGGCCACGCCTCGACCACGACGACCTCGCCCGGCCAGTGGTGGTGCCGCTCGCCTCAGCCACCTCGCCCACTGGTAGTGGTGGTTGTGCCGCTCGCCTCGGACATATGGGGGACTCGTCGCCGCCGAGCATGAGGGACTCACCGTCGAGCATGGGGGACTCGCTGCTACCGTCGGACAGAAGCTGGATTAGAAAAGGAGTTAGAAGGTTTTCAAAAGAACATATGAAAGGAGTTGATGAATTCATGCAATTTGTTCGGGCAAATTTTTCCAAGGATGCTGTCATTGTTTGCCTATGCTATAATTGCCTCAACCGTTCGAGAAAAGCTCAAGGAGTAGTGGAAGATCATCTTCTTCTTAATGGGATGGCCAGCACATATGATAAATGGATATATCATGGAGAACCTTTAGCCGGACAACCTCAACATATTGAAGCTGATACACAGGCCCCTCATATGATGGGTGGTGGTGGTGCTGGCATTAATTTTATGGAAAATATTTTGCGAGAGAATGCTGGTTTGGATGAAGAGGATGAGCATGAAGATGATAGGATTCCTGACCTATTGAAGGATTTGTACGATGTTGAAGACCGTGCTGATGGGCAGAAGTCGATGTTTGTTGAGGTGTTGGAGGAGGCTAAGCATGCAGCTCTTGAAGGGGGTAAATTTTCAAGATTTACCTTCACCGTGAAGTTACCCCACATCAAGTCTTTCTACCAGATTAGCAATGCTGCATTCAACGCAATACTCCGCCTTTTGACCTTGCAATTCCCTGATAGTTGTGTTCCCAGGTCTTATGATGAAGCATTGAGCATAATCCAGAGGCTGGGGCTAGGTTATGTTTCAATACATGTGTGCCCAAATAACTCTGTCTTGTTTCAGAAGGATTTTGCGAAGCATGACAATTGTACAAAATGCAATGCCTCAAGGTGGAAAGATGCTGATGGGAAGAAGTCAATACCAGAGAAGGTACTGAGGCACTTTTCGTTGATACCAAGGCTGCATCAGAAGTTTATTTCGAAGAAATCGTCGTTGGAGGTACAATGGCACAAGCTTCAGCTGCAACCTGTGGATAATGAGCTGAGCCATCCAGCGGACGGAGAGGCATGGAAAGAATTTGATAGTGAACATGGAGATTTTTCTGTAGATCCAAGAAATATAAAACTTGGCATTGCCACAAATGTTTTTAATCCGTTTGGGAACATGAACACGTCTTATAGCATGTGGCCCGTTTTTGTGGTGTCGTACAACCTGCCACCATGGGATGCATGGATCAGTCCAACTTCATGATGTCGCTGCTTATCCCGGGTCCAAAGTCTCTAGGAAAGGATTTTGATGTCTTTATGGAGCCCCTCGTAGAAGAACTTCTCCAACTCTGGACTGGTGTACGTACATATGATGCCTCTAGTCCGGAAGAAAAGTTCAATCTATGTGCTGCAGTCATATGGTCCATCCATGATTTCCGTCCACTGCACACTCTGTGTGGGAGGATCACAGCGGGTTTATCAGGCATGTGTCCATTGTGACAAAGACCCTTGCTCAAAGAGAATAAGGAGCAAGATCTGCTATATTGGGCATCGCCGCTTTCTTCCCCGAAACCATCGCTGAAGAAGAAGCAAAGGTTTTATTGGTGAGAATGAAACCCGTGACAAGCCAGCTAAATTCACTAAGGAAGAGCTAGAGCAGCAACTTGAGAAGGTGAAGGATGTGAGACCAGGAAATCTTGCAAAGAAAAGAAAGCGCGCGGAAGGTCAATGTTGGGACCGGAGGTCTTGTTTGTGGGACCTGCCATACTAGGCTGGTCTGAAATTAAGGCATAATCTCGATGTAATGCACATTGAGAAAAACAGATGTGAGAATCTGCTAGGGACGTTTCTAAACATTGAAGGGAAGACAAAGGACATGGTTAGTTCTAGGCTTGATTTGGAGGACATGGGCATAAGAGAAGATTTGCATCTACAACATCACGAAGCTGAACATACATTTAAAATGCCACGAGCATGGTATACAATGAGTAAAGAACAAAAGCTAGCATTATGTGAATTCATCAGAGCGGTGAGATTTACAGAGCTTCTAACCTAGCAAAGTGTGTTACTTCTGATGGATTCAAGCTTTTAGTACTGAAAACCCATGATTGTCACATCCTTCTCCAAAGGATTTTACCGGCTGGCCTCCATGGAATCATGGACAATGATATATATGAAGCGGTTGCTGAGCTGGGAAATTTATTTAGAGAACTGTGCGACAAAACACTCAAGTTAATTGTTCTGGAAAGACTTGAAAAAGAAATCCCAATTATTATTTGCAAGCTTGAGAAGATTTTCCCTAAAGCTTTCTTCACCTTGATGGTCCATTTGGCGGTACACTTACCAAAAGAGGCAATGCTTAGAGGCCCTGTGCAATACGGTTGCATGTACCCAATCGAAAGAAGGCTGCTTACTTGTAAGCGTTATGTGCAAAACACGGCAAGACCTGAAGGTTCGATTGCTGAAGCATATGTCGTTGACGAGTGCTTGACTTTTTGCTCTAGATACTTTGGCGATGTGGAATCAAGATGGAACCGGCCGGGCAGAAATAAAGAGCGATCTGATTCGCATATTGGTGATGTCTTGGTTTTCAACCATGGTGTGAACTTTCTTGGAGCCTCGCGATAGTTGGAGGCTGGTGATGAGTATGACAAGATGGTTTGGTATGTGCTCAGCAATTGCGCCGAGGTTATACCATATATCGAGTATGTTATATCTTGTGCACTCGTTATTTGTTTACTTTTGCTTGGGTTGTTGGCACCAGCCTAATATTTTAATTCACATGTTTTGTTGGCATTGCAGGAAATGCAAGGAAGAGTTAAATACGGAAGAAAGCCAGATCAATGTTGATACAAGGGTTGCCAAGGGATTTGCTAAATGGTTTAAGAATCATGTTGGAAAGTTGCATGAGGAGAAGAAAGTCAGTGATGATCTATTTGCTTTGGCATGCTTACCGGATAAGCGAGTGCGAGTGTATTCGGCATGCATTTCTGATGGTGTCCGGTACCACACCGTTGATCGCGAGGAAAAAAGGAAGACACAAAATAGTGGAATCGTCACTGAGGGGTCACATGATCGTGAGAACATTGACTTCTATGGTCAGCTGAGAAGCATCATAGAGTTTCAGTACAACTCTAGTGGAGGAATCCATCGCTCGGTTGTCTTATTTCGCTGTGACTGGTTTGATCTTGGTAACACGAAGAAGAGACGCTCTTGTGTCAAGTATGATGGCCACTTCAAAAGCATCAACACTTCAAGGTGCTGGTATAAGAGTGATCCCTTTATTCTAACAGCGCAAGCAACAATGGTGTTTTACCTGCCAGACACTCTTTTGCATGGAAAATGGCGAGTTGTGCAAAACTTTGAGCACAGACACTTGTGGAGTGTGACTGAAACTGAAAATGAAGTGGAAAAGGGCCCCGGTGGTACTGGCCTAACATATCAGGATGATGACCGTACGGAAGTTCTAGTGCAAGCTGGTGATGACTCTATGGAAGTTCCGGTGCAAAGCAGAGTGCGTAGGGACCGGGAATGTGTGCTCATTGATGCTGCAACAGTTGAAGGCATCAAGAAAAGAAGAAAGGTGGTAGCGGATGGACATGAGAGCGAGGATGAGGAAAACAGGACTGATCATACTATGCTACAATATTGTAGTTACGATGAGGAAAACAGAAGTGGGCGTAGAGTTCCTGGTTTTGGTATCGACGACGATGAGTAGAGAATAGACATGAAGGTAAATATTGTCTCCTTGGAAAACAGAAGTGAACGTTTTGGTATCAACCATCTCTATAGTTCTTGTTGTTGTGATCCAGATGTAGTTTTTGTACTACAATTCTCTCCAGGTAGCAAAATGCATGAGACTGATGGTTGTAGTGATGGAGAGGGAGGAGGTGAAGATCATCATGGCTGGAGAGGCAAAATGATGTTGTTTTGGTGATCATGATGGGTGGAGAGGCAAAATGTTGTATTCAGAAATGGCTCGAGAGGCAAAATGATGTAGTTTTGGTGCCATTTTCTTAGTTTTGGTGAGAACTGTTGGTTGTGATGTGATCCTAATTCAAACTGTTGTGTTGTAATGCAAAATATTGCAAGCTGTTGGTTGTGATGTTCCTGAATTTTTTTTGAACTGAATTGAGATGTTGTTTTCACAGCTATTTTCAGAACTACATCAGAGAGTTGTTGCTATCTACATCAGAGAACCGAATTGACATGTTGCATGTTGCTGTTGTTTTCAGAACTGGGAAACCTTTGCATTATGTCATCATATGTTATAAAGTTACCATGTGAAATAATAAACTTGTAATACGACAATTATTTTTAAAAAGTGTTCACACAAATGAGCTATCATGTGTGAAGATTCATGGCTTTCAAGCCACATGATCAATCTCATGCCGTATTCATGGCATAGTTTGTTGAAATGGTCTCATATTTTGCATAATGGTGCATGTTGGAATGACAAACAATGTTGATTAAGGAAGTTTTCATCTTCCTTGTATGAAAAATTCATTTTTCATTTTTCAAGTGCCTGAAATGAGTTTTTTTTTGTGAAGAACCTACCATATATTTGTTTCAAAATTGGTCCAAATCATTTTTCTAACATACTAGACCATATATAATGTACAATTGACAAAATGGTTGGGTGTAAAAATCTTTTATCCATCTCTCGTGGAAAAGACAAATCTATGTCGAATCAGTTGGAAGCGGGTCAAATTTGAACTACGGCTGCCTTATAGTTTGCTCTTTATTTTTTCCAAAAATCATTTCTAGGTACACAAGTATCTACTTAATCATAGAAACACCAAAAGGTTTCGAACATTAAACCACTAGGTAGGAACGGTCATGCCCGTCGTTTCGACCGCATTTTCAAACGGCCATGAAAAATTAAAAACAAATCAAAAAAATGGGAAACCATTGCATTATGTCATCATATGTGATAAAGTTACCATGTAAAATAATAAACTTGTAATACGACAATTATTTTTAAAAAGTGTTCACACAAATGAGCTATCATGTGTGAAGATTCATGGCTTCCATGCCACATGATCAATCTCATGACCGTATTCATGGCATAGTTTGTTGAAATGGTCTCATATTTTGCATAATGGTGCATGTTGGAATGACAAAGAATGTTGATTAAGGAAGTTTTCATCTTGCTTGTATGAAAAATTCATTTTTCATTTTTCAAGTGCTCGAAATGAGTTTTTTTGTGAAGGACCTACCATATATTTGTTTCAAAATTGGTCCAAATCATTTTTCTAATATACTAGACCATATTTAATGTGCAGTTGACAAAATGGTTGGGTGTCAAATTCTTTTATCCATCTCTCGTGAAAAAGACAAATCTATGTCGAATCCGCTGGAAGCGGGTCAAATTTGAACTGCCGCTGCCTTATAGTTTGCTCTTTATTTTTTCCAAAAATCATTTCTAGGTACAAAAGTATCTACTTAATCATAGAAACACCAAAAGGTCTCCAAGATTCAACCACTAGGTAGGAACGGTCCAGCCCGTCGTTTCGACCGCATTTTGAAACGGACATGAAAAATTCAAAAAAAATCAAAAAAATCATAAACCTTTGCATTATGTCATCATATGTGATAAATTTACCATGTAAAATAATAAACTTGTAATACGACAATTATTTTTAAAAAGTGTTCACACAAATGAGCTATCATGTGTGAAGATTCATGGCTTTCAAGCCACATGATCAATCTCATGACCGTATTCATGGCATAGTTTGTTGAAATGGTCTCATATTTTTCATAATGGTGCATGTTGGTATGACAAATAATGTTGATTAAGGAAGTTTTCATCTTCCTTGTACGAAAAATTCATTTTTCATTTTTCAAGTGCCCGAAACGAGTTTTTTTGTGAAGGACCTACCATATATTTGTTTCAAAATTGGTCCAAATCATTTTGCTAACATACTAGGCCATATTTAATGTACAATTGACAAAATGGTTGGATGTAAAAAGCTTTTATCCATCTCTCGTAAAAAAGACAAATCTATGTCGAATTAGTTAGAAGTGGGTCAAATTTGAACTGCGGCTGCCTTATAGTTTGCTCTTTATTTTTTCCAAAAATCATTTCTGGGTACACAAGTATCTACTTAATCATAGAAACACCAAAAGGTTTCCAAGATTCAACCACTAGGTAGGAACGGTCATGCCCGCCGTTTCGACCGCATTTGGAAACGGCCATAAAAATTCAAAAAAATAAAAATAAAAAAAGGGAAACCTTTGCATTATGTCATCATATGTGATAAAGTTACCATGTAAAATAATAAACTTGTAATACGACAATTATTTTTAAAAAGTGTTCACACAAATGAGCTATCATGTGTGAAGATTCATGGCTTTCAAGCCACATGATCAATCTCATGGCCGTATTCATGGCATAGTTTGTTGAAATGGTCTCATATTTTATATAATGGTGCATGTTGGAATGACAAACAATGTTGATTAAGGAAGTTTTCATCTACCTTGTATGAGAAATTCATTTTTCATTTTTCAAGTGCCCGAAATGAGTTTTTTTGTGAAGGACCTACCATATATTTGTTTCAAAATTGGTCCAAATCATTTTTCTAACATACTAGGCCATATGTAATGTACAATTGACAAAATGGTTTGGTGTCCAAATCTTTTATCCATCTCTCATAAAAAGACAAATATATGTCGAATCTGCTGGAAGTGGGTCAAATTTGAACTGCGGCTGCCTTATAGTTTGCTCTTTATTTTTTCCAAAACTCATTTCTAGGTACACAAGTATCTACTTATTCATAGAAACACCAAAAGGTTTCCAATATTCAACCACTAGGTAGGAATGGTCATGCCCGCCGTTTCGATCGCATTTTGTAACGACCATGAAAAATTCAAAAAAAATTCAAAAAAATGGGAAACCTTTGCATTATGTCATCATATGTGATAAATTTACCATGTAAATTAATAAACTTGTAATACGACAATTATTTTTAAAAAGTGTTCACACAAATGAGCTATCATGTGTGAAGATTCATGGCTTTCAAGCCACATGATCAATCTCATGGCCGTATTCATGTCATAGTTTGTTGAAATGGTGTCATATTTTGCATAATGGTGCATGTTGGAATGACAAACAATGTTGATTAAGGAAGTTTTCATCTTCCTTGTATGAAAAATTCATTTTTCATTTTTCAAGTGCCCGAAATGAGTTTTTTTGTGATGGACCTACCATATATTTGTTTCAAAATTGGTCCAAATCATTTTTCTAACATACTAGGCCATATTTAATGTACAATTGACAAAATGGTTGTGTGTCAAAATCTTTTATCCATCTTTCGTGAAAAAGACAAATATATGTCGAATCCGCTGAAAGCGGGTCAAATTTGAAGTGCGGCTGCCTTATAGTTTGCTCTGTATTTTTTCCAAAAATCATTTCTAGGTACACAAGTATCTACTTAATCATAGAAACACCAAAAGGTTTCCAAGATTCAACCACTAGGTAGGAACAGTCATGCCCGCCGTTTCAACCGCATTTTCAACTGGCCATGAAAAATTCAAAAAAAAATCAAAAAAATGGGAAACCTTCGTGTCGCATCATCACATGTGACCTGCCAACTAGAAAAGATATATAAATTTGAGTATCGATGTCTTCTTGAACTATTCGGTATGATTTTAACCGTTATTTCTACAATGTTTATAAAAAAGAAAAACAAAAAGTCTACCTCCAAACCCCAAAAAACTAGTGAAAATTTTCCCTCCCACCCCACCAAAAATTCCCTCCACTCCCTCTCCCACTACCACGTGGAACCCACCACTCCCCTCTCCATTCCACTCCCCACTACCCACTGCCAACTCCCCACTCCCCACTCCACCACCCCTCCCCTGCTCCGCGCCACCCCGCCTCCCCTCCCCTGCTCCGCGCCGCCCCTCCGCCTCTCTCCCCTCTCCCCGACGACGACTACATCGACAACGTCGACGACTACATCTACATCGACGACGACTACATCGACGACGTCGACGGCTACATCTACATTGACGACGACGGCTACATCTACATCGACGTCGACGGCTACGACTACATCGACGACGACAATACCCCTCCCCTCGACCTATCTCCCGTTGATAGATCCCCTCATGTGTTCTTCTAGTAGATCTTCTATGGTTTGATAGATCCCCCTCATGTGTTCTTCTAGGGTTCATGGTGCTGGATCAATGGGGATGGTTCGGTACATTCATGGGGTTAGGGTTAGAGTTCATGGGGTAAATATGTCCATTGACGTGGTTCATAGGGTTAGGGTTCATGTTGCTTGACTACTATGGCTACACTTGTATGTGCATGCTAGTCCAACTGCTTCAATTTAGTTGCTTGCTTCAACTGTCAGTTTAGTACTGATGTGTTAACTGTATGTGCATTGCTACACATGTATGTGCATGCTGGTCCAAGTGTTTTACATGTATTGGTACTGATCCAACAAGTTTTCTTCACATGTATTACATGTATGTGCATGCTCGTCTAAATGCTTTCCTTTATTGATATAAGTGTATCATCTTACTTTATCCCTATTGTATCTGATTGTTGCTTATTCTATTTTGCAAGCACCACCTCAAGATCATCCATGTCAAGGATGACAAGGTCAAACCCGAGGCCAAACAGTGGTATGAAAGTTGCTCCTTGTGGTTATACTGTCAGATTTATAAATGTCTTGGAGGCTGGTGATGTAAAATACTGTCAGATTTTATTATGCAAATGTATTGCTGTAATCTGAATTAGCTGTGCATGTGTGCTGTTACTCTTCCTTAGCTGAATAAGTAGGATTAAATGATAATAAAATATCATAAGATATGTTTGGCTGTCTGTCCAAGCATTCCAACAATTAACTTAATAATTATGTTTCATTTGCCTTGCAAAGATGAGCCTCCTCTCATTGAGTACGAGAAGGTTAGGGCTAGAAATATGATAAGGAACAATCGGATATTCCAGTCCCTTGGCATTGATGCAATAGCGTCAATGATTAGGAAAACAAATGATGTACAACAAGGTACAACTAATGGGGTTCAAGAAGGTAGTGGAGTTATCAGTGATGACCCAAAGTACAATCCTAAGGAGGATGAAGTTGTAGTGCACAAGACTGTTAAGGTGCAAACTCTGTCTTGCTTGTAGGGTTCGGGTTCTTGTATGCTCTGTGTTTTCTTGTGCTCACATATTTATCTTGTGATCTAATTTTTTTTCTGTGTTATTTATACAAGACACTGAAGGAATCTAGAACGAAGAGGCCTGGTGTTAAGAAGACAACCAGCAAGAATAGGAAGAGCTCAGAAGCATCTGCTGCAATGCCTCCATGAAGGGTGATGGCCCCACCTCCAGGACAAACAAAGAGGATCCTGGAACATGATGAACCTGATAGAGTCACAAGGCAGAAAGCAACTATGGCGGCTGCGACGTACCATCAGGAAAGTCCGCTGGGCATGGACTTTTAGAGCTCGGTGGAAATGCGTGATGAGTTTTCGCCGATGGACGAAGAAACCACTCTCTGCATGGATGAAAGCGGCACTGTGTGCGTACCCCTCAGGCGTGGTGCACCTTCTATTGACAGGAATGATGTCGTCAGTGAAGAAGAACAACAACTTGTGCTTTAACCAGGCAAGTTCACCTTCTCTTTTACTAGTGCATTTTGCAAATCGAAGTGATCATGTATGCTTACCTGTTTAGCAGAACCATTCCTGCATTTGTCGATTTCTTTTCTAATTTACGAGTTCAATTTCATTTTCAGATGCAATGACTAACAAGCATAGACTTAGAAAGGGCAAAGGGCTAGAGAGAATCACCAAGGCGCTTGGCACAAAGGTGCCCATCCAAATTGCCCAAGGGATGAAGCGTCTAGAGAAGCCTCTAAGGTAGCAAAGTTTGCTTCTGAGTGTGGACTCGTTGCAAGAAGCCATCTGTCGGTTCTTCCTCACTTTAAGGAATACAAAAATAATGCTACTCTAGTGGAGGACTACATTGGGAAAGTTGATGTAAGCTACTTGTTTTATAATTAATGTGCTACTCTATTTTCCGTTATGCAGTTAATGATAACTAATGTTGTTCCTTCCTTGTTTGTTGTCTTGGTAGGAAAATTTTGAGATAAACACAGACTCGGAGACCATCAAGTACGCGTGCAAAGATGTTCTACAGAAAAGTTCAAAGAATAGACGTCGTAATATCCAGAAGAACTATTTTGATACCGTAGCAGCAAACAAAGTGAGCACCAAGTCTCCGGTGCCAGATCTGACGGACGGTGAATGGCAAGCTCTGGTGCAGATGTGGTCTACCCCATGACAGAAGGTAGGTATATGCTCTGTTTGTTGATTTATGTTCTGCACATCAGGATGGGAATGGGCCATGGTCCCCTTCTTCCTCTTCCATATTTTTGATCAGAGTAGGAACAATAGAGAGCATCAACTTTCAAAATCAACACCATATGTAATACACTAACTCTTACATAGTACTAGTTGTTCATGTACTTGTGCTAGTGCAGGATAACTGAAATATGTCGAAATCAAATATGCTCAGACTCGTATTGTCCTACTATACTACTGCCTATTCCACTTTCTTTCAACTTGGCAAATAACATTATGCGTTTTTGTAGGAAACCTGTGTGTCGAACAATATTAATCGAGAAAAGGTCGTGTACCAACAGATAACTGGTTCCACGCACTACACCGCACACATTTTTGCCACTGTGAGTACCTTTTTATAAAGACCTTACCGTTTGATCCTCTTTGAATATCATTTCTTATTCTTGCTGAATAACATTTCGATTTTTGTTGAAAAACATTTCAGAAAGAAGAGCGTAAGGGTGAGGAGCGGTCTGCGATTGACTTGTTCAAGGCCACCCACAACAGCAAGAAGCACGGGTTTTCGGAGCCAGTCAAGATTGCTATAGTAAGTCACTCCATGCTTTTGTCCAGCTAGTTCAAACTTTTGTCTATAGACCTCAACCCTGTTTGATTCACATCCAGTAGGAACACACACTATGTTCCATGATTTGATGCTGTTTGCTAGAGCCTAAGATAGGTTTGGTATCTCAACGAAGATATCGGAATTTGTTGTACAGTTCTCAACAAAGATATTATAATTTGCTGTAGCTATTTGTTGCATTTTTATGAGATGATGAAAATTGATCTGAATGTTAGTTCTGAACAAAGAAGCCATATTATATAGAACCACCATATTGTTCCGATTGCATGTCTCTAGATCACATAAGTGTGTACACTTGCTGTAGCCAGATTCAAATAATGCTTTAAGTTTACTAGTTATCATCTACTTCTGCTTGAGTTTGAGTAAAATATCTACATATAGATTTTGTGTGCTGGTTTGATTACTTCAAATAATCCATTTCTTGGTCTGGTTTGGTGGCATTCTTGTTTGGTTTTTCTTGCAGAATGTGAAATAGATCTGCCACTAATGTCTATCATTTTCCTCCATATGCTAGCTTGAGATGAAAAAAATGAAGGACGCGCCGATACCAGAAGGTGAAGAACCGAAGTCTAATGCTGAGATTGTTGAAGAAGTGCTCAAGACCGAAGTCAACCAAAGCACATTCCTTAGGAATGTTGGGCTCAAGTCATCTAGTAACAACTGTAGCAAAGGAACTGCTGTTGTGGCTGCTCATGTTCGTGATCTTCAGCAGAAGCTGGAGAGGTCGGAGCTTCAAGCTGAAGTGATGCAAGAAGAAATGGCAGCAATCAAGCTAAAGGCGGAAGAATATGAAGTTGCACGCGACAAGGAACTTGAGCTGCAGCACAAGAAGTCTCAGGAATAGGAAGAGAAGTTAGCCCACTTGATGGCTCTCTTCGGCGCTAAAGCATTGTAGAAGTTGAACCTGTCGTAGAACCTGTCTTAGAAACAGTGAAGTGGGCTAACTTCTCAAGAACCTGATGAAGTTAGCCCACTTGATTGGTCATTCTGGTGATCAAACAATGTCTTGTTCCATTTTGTGAAGCTGTCCACCTATGAAGTTGTCAATTATTTAAGTTTTGTTTGGACCATTTTGTTTGGGCACTAAAGTTAGTTTGGACAACAAAAAGGTCGAGGCCCAAACAAGAAATAGACTAAGAAGGCTTGGGCCTAAAAAAGAGTAGGCCAAGGCCCAAAAGAAAAGTGGACTAATAAAAAACCTGCTCAATAAAAGATTCTATTCCAGAAAATAAAAGACCAAATTATTGGGCCCGGCCCATGTAGACGATCGGAATGGACCGGGCTGAATCTTATTTACGACCTTTTCATTTGGTCATAATTCTGCCACGACAGGCTGCCACGGTGGATCTGACGTGGTGCGGGCAGACTGCTAGTGACCAAATCATTCGGTCGTTAAACCTACGACCTTCTGTTTGGTCATGAAATCCTACGACCAATCCAGAAAAAGGTCGTTCTAGTTCACTAAAGACCCTCAGCTTTAAACCTTCTGTTTTTGGTCATAAAAAGGTCACAAATGGAAATAAATGACCATTCAGTGACAAATATTGAAGGTCGTTAGTTCACATCTTTCTTGTAGTGACAATTCTTCTAAAAATGTGTAGAATTAAATAGAGCTGTTATACAATTTCTATTACAATTTTTCGGCATAGTTATAATTAAATGGCTTATTTTGAATATTTCGAAGAGTACCTATCCTATGTGGATGATGACGATGACGAAAGTGGTGAGGTTATGGGAATGGCCTCTGTGGCTATTGCATCCTCCTCTCCAAGAAAGGTGTCCCTCATCGACGCCCCCAACGAGAACCACATTGCCAAGTGCCTTACGGCCAAGGCATCCAACAAGGTAACCTCAGACATCAAAACTACCATTTCCACTATCCATCTTCTATGGATAGTGGAGATGAACAAGCGAGGTAAATGTTGAGGAAAATTCCTTAGATAGATTCATGAGGAAGGTCAAGGGTAAAGCCAAGAAGCATTTTTTTGCTCTCTTGGAACAACTAGGAGAGGCTAGTGACCTAACTGAAACTCATGAATAAACTACCTCTATGTTGCAAGGACATAGTCATGACAATGTCCATGAGATAGTGGATCTTTCCATTGCTCTTGAGAAAGATAAAGGTCTTTGTTTGGATCTTGGGGAGTCACATAATGATGACCTTGCTAAATTACGAAAGGCTCATGATCATGCTCTTATTCTTACTTGTGTGCTCCAATCCGAAAAGGTTGCACTTGGGGTTGACCTTTATAGACTCAAGGAAGAGTTTGCTACACTTGACAAGGCTCATAAGTCTTTGAAGATTGTTCATGCTTCTCTAAAAGAGTCTCATGTTCAACTCCAAGTAAAACTCACTAAGGAAATAACCACATGTTCTCCTTTTGTATTAATTGATAATGCTGATGCTACTAACCCTTATTGTGAGCATGTGCATCTTGTGGAGGAGAATGCCAAATTAAAAGAGCAGCTTGAGAAAAGCCTTGTGACATGCATTCAAGGATAAAATAATCTTAATGACCTTTTGAGTAATCAAAAGGAAGCGGTTGCGAAGGAAGAAGTTGGGTTTGTACCCAAATCCAACAAGAAGAAGAAGATCAAGACCAAGAAACCTCCCCCACTTAAGGAAACCTATGTTAAAGTCGGGGAGGGTACTCAGGAAAAGGAGAAGGGAAAAGCTAAGGGTGGTAATACCAAGAAGGGCAAATCCCTCCATCCCAACAATGTGGGCAACTTTAACCCCTCTTATGTTTTATGTCGTGCTAGTGATGGAAATGTCTTTGCTAAATTTGTTGTTTCCCCTTATGAGTACATTGAATGGTCCATTTAAATATCCTTGTTACTAACCTGAAAGGACCCATTAATGAATGGGTACCTAAATCAAAGCATTCATCTTATTTCAGGAGTTTGCTTCCGGAGGAGTGTCATGGTTGCTTGATAGTGGAGCAATGTATCATATGACCAGAAGCAAGGACTTGGTGGTGGACATTGATGGTTTCACGTTGTTAT
This sequence comes from Hordeum vulgare subsp. vulgare, assembly GCF_904849725.1. NCBI lineage: Eukaryota > Viridiplantae > Streptophyta > Magnoliopsida > Poales > Poaceae > Hordeum > Hordeum vulgare. The sequence continues at coordinate 354,368,167 of NC_058519.1, read as the reverse complement.
CTTGTCAACTTTGGATGTTTTGTTTACCTTTTATATCTTTTTTGGGACTAACTAACTAATCCAGTACCAAGTGCCAGTTCCTATTTTTTCTGTGATTTTGACTCTTTTCAGATCTGATTTTGGAACGGAGTCCAAACGGAATAAAATCCCCGAAATAATTTTTTCCAGAACGGAAGAATATCGGGAGGCTTGAGGGCCAAGGCAGGGGGCCCACAAGGAGCACACAAGCCTTGTTGCCGCGGCCAGGGGGCGCGGCAACCAGGCTTGTGGCCTCCCTGGCGCTCCCCTGCCCTAGGTCTTTGGCCTATAAATTCCCTAAAATTCTAGAAAAAATCAACGCATCCACGAAAACACTTTTCCGCCACCGCAAGCTTCCGTTTCCGCGAGATCTCATCTGGAGATCCTTCCCGGTGCCCTATCGGAGGGGACTTTGGAGTTGGAGGGCTTCTACATCAACATCATCGCCTCTCCAATGACTCGTGAGTAGTCCACTTCAGACCTACGGGTCCGTAGTTAGTAGCTAGATGGCTTCTTCTCTCTCTTGGATCTTCAATACAAAGTTCTCCATGATCTTCATGGAGATCTATCCAATGTGATCCTCTTTGGCGTGTGTTTGTCGAGATCCGATGAATTGTGGATTTGTGAACAGATTATCTATGATATATATTTGAGTCTTTGCTGATTTCTTATTTGCATGATTTGATATCCTTGTAAGTCTCTCCGAGTCTTGGGTTTTGTTTGGCTAACTAGATCTATGATTCTTGCATTGGGAGAAGTGCTTGGTTTTGGGTTCATACCGTGTGGTGACCTTTCCCAGTGACAGAAGGGGCAGCAAGGCACGCATCGTGTTGTTTCCATCAAGGGTAACAAGATGGGCTTTTATCGTAGATATGAGATTGTCCATCTACATCATGTCATCTTGCTTAAGGCGTTACTCTGTTCTTTTGGACTTAATACACTAGATGCATGCTGGATGGCGGTCGACGGGTGGAGTAATAGTAGTAGATGCACAAAGTATCGGTCTACTTGTTTTGGACGTGATGCCTATAGATATAATCATTGCCATAGATAATGTTATGACTTTGCGCGGTTCTATCAATTGCTCGACAGTAATTCCTTCACCCACCGTCTACTTGCTTTCATGAGAGAAGCCACAAGTGAACACTACGGCCCCTGGGTCTATTCACAACTATCGTTTCCAATTTCACTTTTACTTTGCTTTGTTTACTCTTTGCTTTCAGTTCTCACTTTGCAAACAATCTATAAGGGATTGACAACCCCTTCATAGCGTTGGGTGCAAGCTCTTTGTGTTTGTGCAGGTACTTGTGAAACGCTCCTCCTACTGGATTGATACCTTGGTTCTCAAACTGAGGGAAATACTTACCGCCGCTGTGCTACATCACCCTTTCCTCTTCAAGGGAACACCAACGCAAGGCTCCAAGGCCGCGGGGAAGTCCTTTGCATATTTGCCAAGGAAGTCCCTATAGGTGTAGCCGTAGCAGCAGGATTCCTGGCGCCGTTGCCAGGGAAGGTCTGTTGTCACAATAGCAGCTCACACCTCCAAGAAAGCCCAAAATCTAGAGCAAGCTCAAGATCAAGACCAAGCTCAAGATCTAGAGCCATCTCAAGATCAAGACCAAGCTCTAGATCAAGACCAAACTCACAAAGGTAGTAAAGGTCACAAAAAGGTTCCTCCTCAAGTTTCCACGGAGGAGTTTCGAGAAAGGCGTGCCGCCAAGAATGCTGCCAAGCTTAAAAATGATCAACTTGTGTTAGAGAATGTCTATGGCAGCTTAAAGAGAGGGGTAGCCACTCGAGATAATTAACAAACTTTAGTGCACATCATGCATTTGTTTCTTGCATTGAACCCCTAAAGGTACAAGAAGCACTTAAATACATGGAGTGTCTTGAAGCCATGCATGATGAACTCAACAACTTCGAGCGCAACAGACTGTGGCAGTTGGTGCCGAGACCGAAGGACAAACACAATATCATTGGAACCAAGTGGATCTTTAAGAACAAACAAGATCCAAACGGTGTGGTCATTCGAAATAAGACAAGATTGGTAACAGATGGCTACTCCCAAGTCTAGGGCATCAACTATGGTGAAACCATTACTCTCGTTCCTTGCCTTGAATCTATTCGCATGTTGCTTGCATTTGCTTAACATCATAACTTCAAATTATAGCAAATGGATGTGAAGAGTGCATTTCTTAATGGTTCCCTTAAGGAGTTGGTACATATCAATAAACCCCCGCGGTTCGAGGGTCCCAAGTTCCCGAATCATGTTTACGTTCTTGATAAGGCACTCTATGGCCTTAAACAAGCCCCACAAGCGTGGTATGAGCACCTTATCGAGATCTTACAACATCGTGGGTTTGAAATTAGGAAAATTGACCCGACTCTTTTGCTAAGAAGGTCAAAGGGAGTTTGTTCATATGCCAACTATATGTTGATGATATTATCTTTGGTTCTCCTAACAAAGCTTTTAATGAAGATTTTGCCGCACTAATAACCAAAGAATTTGATATGTCTATGATGGGAGAGTTGAAGTTCTTCCTTTGATTTGAAGTCAAGCAACTAAGTCAAGGAACCTTAATCAGTCAAGCTAAATATACACAAGACATGCTCAAGAATCTCAAGATGGATGACCTCAAACCAGCCATGGCAAACACTCCCTTTCCCCTCAAATGTCAACTTGACTTCGATCCCAATGGCAAAGCTATGGATCAAAAGGTATATCGCTCTAGGATTGTCTCTTTGCTTTACCTTTGTGCATCTAGACCGAATATTATGTTGAGTGTGGTAATGTATGCATGATTTCGATGTGCACCTAAAGAAAGTCACATGGTGGCTATCAAGCGAATCTTTTGATATTTGGCTCATTCCCCAAACTTTGGCTTATGGTATCCCAAAGTTGCTTCATTTGATCTCATAGGGTATTCGGACTCGGATTGGGCGGGAGACTGTGTGGAGAGGTAGTCAGCTTCTGGAGGTTGGCAATCCTTGGTCGCTCTCTAGTAAGTTGGTCTTCAAATAAACAAAAATGTATTTCTCTCTCGTCCATCGAGGCCGAGTATGTAGCTGCTGCAAGTTGTTCTGCTTAGTTACTTTGGATGAGGCATACTTTAAAGTATTATAGTGTCAATTGTGACAAAGTGCCTCTTTATTGTGATAATGAAAGTGATATATCAATCTCCAACAACCCGATTCAAAACTTCAAGACAAAGCACATTATTATTTGTCACCATTTCAACCGGGTTCATATCAAGCACGGGGAGATTGATCTCATTCATCTTGACACTAATGATCAACTTGTAGATATTTTCACGAAGCCATTGAATGAAGCAAGATTTCGCGACTTAAGGCATGAGATAAATATCAATTATTTGAGCAATGTGGATTGATTTTAGGCACACCCCGTCACTCTCATCATATCATCTTGTTTAGATACATGCATGGATTTAGGGGGGGTGTTGTTCTATCAATTAACTCTCTCTCCCCCTATTATGCATAAATCGATCAAGTCTTTCACATTAGTCATCTTAGATGACACTTGTGCTTCAAAGACAAGTATTGGTCATTGGCGCAAGGTTAAAATATTCGCGATGGCATACCAACTGACTCAAACATAGGTGGCTTCGGCCCCCCCCTCAGGATGAGGTATTTTCTATAATAATCAAGGCCACTACAAGATTCGTTTCTCTTCTTGTATGAACTCTTTTGAATTGGAGTGCCTTCTTGTGAACTTACAAGTGTTTGTGTGTCATCCTTCTCTTCACCGCATAGTCAGATAGGTCTTATTTTGCTGGTTTTGTGGCTGTCTTTTAGGTCACACGCGGTACTACCGCTCCCAAGACGGTACTACCGCTCAAGCAGTACTACCGTGCAGGGTAGCGGTACTACTGCCTCGGGGAGTTCCTGGACGGTTCAAGCAATGGGCAGGGGGAGTTCTAACTCCCCCATACACAGTCACTGCCCCTCCCCTCGACTCTCTCTCTGTGTCTCCCTCTCTCCCCCCCTCTCTCTCTCTCTCTCTCTATGTGGCGACCAAGAACACCACCGGAGGTTGGCTCCGGATCTTCCATTCCGTGTCGCCCTCGACTTTTTCCTCCGGTGGGATCACTCCTCCCGTCTCCCTCATGCCATGGACATCGGTTCCGCCCTCGATCCCTTGTCTTTGTGGTGTTATTTTTTAATCCTTATCTAGGGAATGCATGAGGACTCCATGTCTATTTTCCTTTTTCGTGGCATGAGAGGGATGTGTGATGGATACTAGTTGCAATAGATCACGTAGAGGTATTGAAAATTGAGGTGTAGGGCTCCGGCACTACTGTCCCCATTATCGCGGACGTTTTCTGCCATCCGGGTGGTACTACCACCCGTGCACGACCGGTACTACCGCTGCAGTGGAAGTGCCGCTCCTCCACCAGCGGTATTACTGCCCGGGCATCACAACCCAGTTTTTACAGTGCATCTATCTATTCTTTTTTGTTTGCTTCTTTGACTTATGCAGTCTTTTACACTTGTTTTTCTTGTCAATCTTCTTGTGAGTTCCAAGTGATGGTAACTCTCCTCTAGTTGCTCATTGCATGAACCCTCCCCGTTGCTCCAAGTTCCCATGAACTTCTAATGAGGCAGCGGCTGCTTCTAGTACTCAACCGCAGAGGTAGTCTGTGACGAAGACTATCAGCAAGAAGAAGGATCCCAAAGATCCTCAATATATGACTCAAGACAAGTTTGTGGTTTTTGGCAAAAAGGATCCATGTTGCTTTCCTTAGGACAAGGCTCTTGCTCGGTGTCCGTTCTGGAACAAGGCCTAGTAACTCATATATACCAAGATACAAAAGGACCAATATATTTGTGGATTCCAAGGGTAATGATACACAACACATGACTTCCCAACCTCACGCTGCATATTTTGCTAAAGCTCATGCTCTCAGTCAGTAGTGGGGTCTTGGTCCTAACATCGGCTTCAACAAGGACTTTGACAGCGATATTGTGGCTCAATTTTATGCCACTTTTCACTTTCACGAGGATGAGGTAAGGCGCTTGACATGGATGACTCATGGTCGTGTGCTGGACTCGAACTGGAAGACCTTTATAAACTCTCTGGACTACGGTGACCGTGGCCCGGATGAGCGTGTTGGACTGAGGCCACACACTAAGGGTGTTGCTACTATTCAGAAGTCCAAGCTTATTCGTCACTCTAGGATTGTGAAGACTACAAAGGGTGATCGCACTGAACTCAATTCCTTTCTGGACATCATGCACAGCATTTTCTGCAACACTCTATTTCCTCGTATTGGAAACAAAGATCAGGTTCATTCTTATCTTATGAACCTATTACTTCTCTGCATTAAGGAGCGAGGCCGCTAGTCCACTTTAGATATTTCCCACATTATGTGGATGGAGCTACATTCAACCATTCTTGATAAGAAGAAAGTTCCAATCTATGGCCTGTATTTGTATAAGTAGATTGAGGATACATGGGATGCTACCTTTCCTAGTGAGCTTTTGGTGACTAGCCACATGGTTCATCATGGTGTACTCAACTCCATGTAAAGGAAAATTGGGCTATTCCACCTGCAGTTCGTGAGATTGCTCCCATAGACTCGGATGATGAGCCCGAGCCTCACTATGATTTTGTACCAAGGTCTGAGACTGAAACTTATTGGGCATCCAAGCTAAGGAAGAAAAATGAAGCATCTCTTCTGCTTCCAGGCTAGGGGATAGTATAAGGAACATGTTGAAGCCAACAAGGCATGCAATAGCGACAAGCTAATCATGAGGAAGATCGGCCATGATGTCTAGAGCGGACCAGAGGACATGATCACTGATGAGGAGGACTGGATCAAGGCGTGGACTAAGTCTGAGGAGGAGGTGTCTGCTTAGAATGAGGTGTCTGCTGCTACAAACGAGTCACATGGTATCCGAGAGAAAAAGAACACCAATTATCGTGTTGTGACACTCTATTACCTTGAGATATCTATTGCAAGTGTTAGGAAACCATGTTATCCAAGAGAACCACCTAGTAATCTAGCTATGTTTTGTGATTCTAGTGTGATAATTCTGGTCATCATTATTGAGAACATCCCATGATGTTATATAGTAGTAGGTATTCTATCTATGCGTTCTTAGACCCAAGATTCGTTCTCCTTATTCTTGTTGATAGTGTTTCTCATTCCTTTAGGATGATTAGTAACCCTGTGATACTCTTCAAGGTTTGTGGTTTAACATTCCTCCAATACCATGAACCGGTTTGGTAGGAATTCTTCGTGAACTGAAGATCACAACATGGGTGCTCGTGATTAGTTCTCCATTCTATATTGTGAACCTGCCAATCCTACCTTTCTACATGGATCCCGTGGAAGAAACATGTTGAACTTTGTTCGACGTGCTAATCTATGCATCCACAACTATAGAATCATATGTTCTTTTGAGTTGTCCCTCCTCAGTTGTATTCTGATCTTCAACTATCCATGCATATTCAAGAGTAGTTGTGCATTCATGTTCATCGATACATTTTATTCTTGTGCTCCGTCAAGTCATTCTATTTCAAAATGTCTAGGAGAAACAAATTTGAGTACCTCGTCCATTTCTAGGATTGGGTCAAAACAGTTGTATTCCACACATCAAAATGCAAAATCCAGCTTTTGTTCTGTTTTCCCTTGGAGTGTTACCGTCTTCATGTCAAAAATGTGGTGAGAAATTGCATAATCTCTTATGAATTCTTGATGCAGTGATACCTCCCACCATCATTATTCATTCCTTGGTCTCTGTGTTAGTTGTAACTATAATACTGACAAGTGAGCCATGATGTGTGAGATCAATACTCCTAGTAACCCCATTGCTTGGTTGTTAATGGGTAATAATTTCATTCTTAACGTGTTGGTTATTGAATCATCATTGTAAGATTGATCGTGCTACCTAGTCCATTTTTCATGGGGCATTATTTGATCAGTAAGTTAGGATTCTGTTAGCACTTGCTCATCTGATCATGTCGTCTTGCCATGAAAAGAAAGATTGTTCTCGATCTTAATAACATATCGGTGGTTCGTGATTTTACAAATATCTTCTTGGAAGTACCACTAGGCTGTTCTTTGGCCGTTATGTTGAGTTTGTGATCAAGTTGGTTTTTGTATAAACCATCCCTTCTCCAAGAATCTTTGTTGGATACCCCTACAGCTGGTTGGCTAAGCTAATCAACAAATTTCAGAGTTTGAAGATAAATGCTTCACCCAACTTAGTTCATTCCAAAAGGATACCTTGTGTGTGTGTGTGTGTGTGTGTGTGTGTGTTTAAGAAATATGATATCCCCATCAGTCAATCCTTGTGGTCAATTTTTGCATCTATTGTGTTGTCCAATCCTTGATTTGAGCACGGGCTATCGCAAATCAAACTCAAAAGCAAATATCTTTGTCATGTTCTCTTACTCGTGGACATTTCCTCGCGCATAAACCGATCATTTAGTCCGACCAATGCTAATATCTTGCTCACATAGTTGTGGAATTCCATCTATATGGATATCTCATTGAATTATTGTTGAGAACATCGGTAACATCTTCATCAGTTCCATGATTTATGGTAGACATTAAGCTAGTGTTGTAAACTTTGTAGGAAATCTCTTCATGTTCCGTACATGAACTATATGTTAGGTGTAAGAAGTGACTCCCTCTTAGGTCACGTGCATTTGATGCAAGTTGCCACCGTGAATTCGAGAAAGTTATCTTGGTTCCTTTGGAATCATCCCAAGCCATGCATGCATGTGCAAATGTATGCTATGGTATGGCAGACTAATTACCTCCATTCCATATGTATTCCCTAGCACAACAAGCCACTGATTGATTTGTGCAAGGAAAAGAAGTTCCTTCTTAAGAGCTAACCTAGGCTTGTATATGGACTTTGTTAGCTCCAACGATCGTTCATAACCCAAACTCGATGGTGTTCTGTTGTAAGAATTCCATTTGGTCACGTTTGCCTTGGGTTGTGTGTCCATGTGGGTCTTGTAATCCAGCTCATTATTTGGAGTTGGCTTCTGCAGTTCCTTTTCTTAGAATCTCGCAACGTCATCTCTTGGATTTGTGTAGCAACCTTTCCCTTATAGATATGCTAAGTCTGATATATCCTTTCACCAACCAAATCTGAATCTCGGACAGATTTGACGGTTGGAACATTTCCCAAGGATTATAATATTGGCCCTCTGTAACCCAGCGAAGTGATGTTGTGGCGTATCACCAACATTAGCCACATCGCCATGAGGAATCTGTACGACTTATTCTAGGTGTTGTTCCTTATGGACCCTTTGAGATCCCGAAGTCCAACCTTTACTTGATATTGTAGATACCAAACGTTACCTATAATTTGTTACGCTATTACATCAAGGAGAACATTAGAAGCGTAGTGCTAAATGTCTCCCGCACGATCATCCAGATTTTCATCCCTCGGCATAGCTACGGTGATATGTGAGAAAGTGTTGTCTTCATTTCCATCTGCATCCTCCGTCATTGTTCATCATGGTAGGATGAAGTGTTACCAAGATCCTGGCATGGATGTTGGTAAAACCTTGATGAACATGGGAATGCTCCTGTTCTTGAGAGCATAGTCAGCCACTTGGTTATATCCTCTGTATCAATTGGAATATTCCTTCTATTTTCCAAGTTGACATATAACTCTAGTTTCTTTTCCAAGCCAGGTATGCCATTTGTTCGAACTCTTTCAAATGATCGTTTGCGAATTGCCTTAGTCTGGTTTGAAGAGTTTCAATGATTTATATATAAAAGTAATTCGCTTTGCGACTTAACGTAATAATTCTACGAGTCACCTCTCCTAATGTGACATGTTATTGTGTTAAAGGCAATTATTTCCTTCCTACTTTGAAATATCTTCACCATCTGTTTTTAGCATGGGATTTTTGCCTAGTGGTTAAACTCTCAGCATCTACTTCTTCCCATTTCTCTTGAAATGTGTTTATTGTCTCAGCTTAGGATACGTTCCTATGTCTCACTCTATGAGTTGATCATGAGTTACTCGGTCTTCGAGAAGATTGATTCCTGTAGAGTTTGCTTTTCTTTTCATCCTCGTGATGGATGAAAATTCTAGAGTAGAGATGTCCATATCAACATGATGCGATGAATCAACTTCATCAAGAAGGGAAACTGGACCATGACGATTGTGATAGTTTGGTGTCCCCTCTTCCTCTTACCCTACGCGTGAATGTGGGGACAAGATGAGTTGTCACAGCCCTAGAATTGTTTTGTAAATAGTTGCATCACTGAGCATCCATGCATCATGTTTAATTTCCATGTAACATGAAATGAGGATTGATAAATCCTAGTACCAAATAAATTCCAATAGGTTCAACTTAAAAATAGTTTCAATGAATCCAAAATGGCCTTAGAAAAGTCCCCGATCTTTGGAAAATGTTGAAAACATCAACCAAGGGTAATGCACATTTTTCCTTACAATCTTGGGATTTTTGAATTAATTCAAACTATTTGAAATGGAGCTATTTAAATACCATATATAATTGTAAAAGCTTCAATAATTCTAAAATGCTTCATTTGGCTTTCGACTAATTCAGATAACATCCCCAATTTATTTTAGGGGTTTTAGAAATGATTTGATATTTTATCTAAATCAAAACAGAGTGATAAAAATAGAAAATTGGAACAAACTTACAAAACCTGAGAGAGAAAATTACATAGAACCCACCTGGTCCGCTTAGCCCAGCCGACCAAGGGCACGGCCGTCTTTTTCCTCCTGCCACAATGCAAAGGAGAAGCTAGCCACGACACCCGCCACGCACAGCCATGCCACCTGCCAGCTTAGCCTCCCATGGCTAGAGAAATGCCACAGATAAGTGTCGCGCTGCTGTACGCATCAAGACGGTCTGACCATTCCCTCCCTTGTGTCTCCCTCGCTCTTCTGCCGCCATGGCCAAGAGCCAACCGAGATCATCGTGCCGCCTGCATGGCCATAGTCGTTGCCCTGCCTCCCCAGTCTGTAAATAGGGTTCGAATGCTCGCATTGGTCATCTCCGCCAAGGTATTCGAGCAGGAGCGCCCCGAGGACGACGCCCACGACTGTCTTCTTCATCCACGACCACCGGTTGCCGCCGTCGACTCGGGTCATCGAGCGCCTCATCGAGCCATCCATCTGCACCAAATGACCCTCCGTGTGAGGCCTTAGCATTTCCCTTCACCTCCCTGATACATCTCCAATGTATCTATAACTTTTGATTGTTCCATGCTACTATATTATCATTCTTGGATGTTTTACAATCATTTTATAGAAAGTTTATATAATAGTTTGGATGAACCTATTGACATAGTGCCTAGTGCCAATTGTTGTTTTTTGCTTCTTTTTTACTTTCAGAAAATCAATATCAAACGGAGTCCAAATGAAAAGAAACTTTTTGGAGATTTTTTTGTGCCCATAAGACATCCAAAGGAGCAAAGAACCACCAGAGAGGAGTCACAAGCTTCCCACTAGGCACCATAGCACGCTTGCCCCATAGCGCAACCTGGTACCTAGTGGGCACCTCGTGGCCCATTAGGCGTGATTCCAACAACCAAATATCCTATAAATAGAGAAACCTCCAAAAATAACCCTAGATGAGAAGTTCCGTCACCGCAAGCGTGTGTAGCCACAAAAAAACAATCGGGAGCCCGTTCCGGCACCCTGTCGGAGGGGCGGGATCATTTCCGGTGGCCATCTTCATCATCCAGACGGAGGCCATGTTAAGGAGGGAGTAGTCCACCCTCGGGGCTGAGGGTATGTACCAGTAGCTATGTGTTTAATCTCTCTCTCTCTCATATTCTTGAGATGTCATGATCTTGATATATCACAGGCCTTGTTAATATAGTTCGATCATATGGTGTTTGTCCCATGTTATTGTTGTGATGAATTGAATCTTTCAGTTTAAGATCTCATTATGTTGGATTAAATATTCAGGTTTGAGAGCACATGATGTATGTCTTGCATGTGGATACCTGTAGTGACATTGGGGTATTCAAGTGATTCACTTGATATATGTTTTGGAACTCAACTCGCAGATTCCTGAGCTGACATTGGGGTAATCTATGCATCGGAGTTGATGCATGTTTCCATAATATGTTCTCCAATAGAAATCTTCGGGGTTCTCCTTGAAGTTCTTTGTGTTGGATTGAATATGAAGATTCTAAAATTGTTTGATGCATGTCATATAATTAGCCCACGGATACTTGAGGTGACATTGGAGTATCTAATTGACATTAGGGTTAATTGATATGTATCAATGGTGTTATTTAAGTATGAACTCTCAGATAGATCGATCAGAAATGATAACTTGCTATTTTAGTATGAACTCTTGGAAAGATTGATCAGAAAGAATAACTTTGAGGTGGTTTCGTACCCTACAAACAATTTCTTCTTATGTTCTCCGCTAGATAGGAACTTTGGAGTCATTATTTATCGCATGTTGAGGGATCGTTATGTGATCCAATTATATTAGCATTGTTAGGAAATTGCACTAGAGAAATTATGGACCCTAGGCCTCATTTTCAAGCATTAGAATACAGTTTATTCTCACTTTTGTTACTTGCTACCTTGCTGTTTCTATTTATTCATATTATAAAAAATATTTCTACCATCCATATTACAGTTGTATCACCATCTCTTCGCCGAACTTGTGCACCTATACAATTTACCAACATATTGGGTGTCTTGGGGACACAAGAGACACTTTGTTATTTGGTTGCAGGGTTATTTGAGAGACACCATCTTCATCGTATGCCTCCCATGGATTGATAAATCTCAAGTCATCCACTTGAGGGAAATTTGCTACCGTCCTACAAAATTCTGCTCTTGGAGGCCCAACACGGGTCTACAAGAACAAGTTGTGTAGTAGACATCAAGTTCTTTTCTGGCATCGTTGCCGGGGAGGTGACTGATTGAAGGTATATCTTTAGATCATGCAACTGAATCTTTTAGTTTCTTTTTTGGTCACTAGTTTGATTTATAAAAAGATAACTACAAAAAATGGAACTGAGGTGGTCTCATATTGTTCATCTTTATCATGTCTTTCTTGAAAATGATGAAAATGGAAATTGTGCTCAATTGCTGGAGGAAGAATATATGAAAATTATTAATGTGAAATCCTTCAATGATGAGCATGATATCAATATTGTTGGTATGAATTCTATGGATATCCATGATGCTAATGATATGGAAATCCACAAGCTTGGGGATGCTATGTTTGATGAAGATGATATTTTTAGTCCCCCGAGTTTTGATGATCAAATTTATTATGATGAAAGCATGCCTCATATTTAAGATAACTACATTGACGAAAGTGGGTTTGGAAGAGTTTCAAATTTAGTTCCAAATGATCCCACTAATTTGGAGGGTGTTAAATCTTATTGGCATAATGATAAAAGTGGATTTGGAGAGGTCATGACTTTATTTAGTGATGAGTCCACTATTTTGGTAGAGGTTTCAATTGATAATGAGAACAAAGTTGCTAGCTATGATTATTATTGTGATGACATGTATGATATAAAGATTAATAATAACCATGAAACTTGTCATCATGATTTTAATTTTCATTTGGATTATGCCACTCAAGTATATGATAGTTATTTTGTTGAGTTTGCTCCCACTATTATGAATGAAAACAATTTTGCTTGTGTAGGTAGTAATAAAAATTATGTGCTTACACATCATGAAAAGAATGATTTATGTGATAGTTATATTGTTGAATTCTTTCATGATGCTACTGAAAATTATTATGAGGGAGGAACATATGCTTGTAGGAATTACAATAATATCAAGTTTCATGTCTTTATGTCGTATGTTTTGAAGTATTGCTTGTTTTACTTCCCTATGCTAGTTGATTCTTGTTCCATAAATTGTTTTCTTGAAAAATCCCTATGCATAGTAAGTGGATTAGACTTAAATGTGCTTGTCATGTACTCCATAGATAGTGTGGATACATGCTTGTTTGAATGTGTGCTAAAACAAAAAAACTTTTACGTCGAGTGCAGAATTTCTCCGATTTTACTGTGGCATCAAAAAATTCTGAATTTTTTACACAGTTCTGGTATGCCAATTATCTGCCTTTTCCTAATGTTTCAGAATTTTTAGAGTCATGGAAGTATGGATTTCATTCGCATCTTCACAGACTGTTCTATTTTTGACAGATTCTGTTTTGCATTCATAGTTTGCGTGTTTTGATATTTCCGTAGCTTATATTGAGTGATATGAATTATGTCAATGATATAATACAATAGTTATTAGGTGAGAACAATTATTAATATTATCTTTACAGTACGTAAGTGAATGATCTATCTTAATCCTACTAACCCATCTCACAAAGTTACGTTAAGTTTTGTGTGATTGAAGTTTTCAAGTTTTGAGCGAGATGCCGATATGAGGTGAATAAGGAGCAGAAATAACCTAAGCTTGGGGATTCCCATGGAACCCCCAAGGTACTATCCAAGGAATACTAAAGCGCCTAAGCTTGGAGATGCCCTGGAAGGCATCCCCTCTTTCATCTCCAACATTATCGATATATCTTACTTGGAGCTATTTTTTTATTCGGCACAAGATATGCGTCCTACTTGGAGCGTCATTTTATTTTCTTGTTTCTGTTAGATGTTATTTATAATCTTGTTTATCAATACAAATTTCCAAGAATTGCCTTTAGAATACTTGAATTACATGTGTGATGTGTGCTCCACAAAAACAGAAACTTATGTTGTAGTATTTGAATTATCATATTTTACTGGAACCTGGGAAGTTTCTGAAGTTTTTACATAGTACTTTCATGAAAATTATTTATCTTGTCCTAAAGTTTCAGATTTTTTCAAGAAACATACATACAATTTTATATAGATTTCTATAGACCGTTCTGTTTGGCCACATTGCTGTCATAGTTTTGTTATCTACTTATCATATAGTTTCCATAGCTTATATTGGTTTATATAAATTGTGGAAATGATATTATATAGTTCCTAATGTTTGAAAATTATTATGCAAGTTGTCTCGGCAGTACAGTAAGTGTTGATTTACTTTTATGTGTACTAACCTATCTCACAAGTTCTTTTCAAGTTTTGTGTGGATGAAGTTTTCGACACTTAGGTGAAACGGGGATATGGCGGGATTGAACAAGATAAAAAATATCAAGATTTTGGATGCCGATGTCACCCCAAGTAAAAATTTCAATAATTCTCAAGCATATAAGCTTGAGGATGCTATGCATCCCACCTCTCTTCATTAAACAAATATCGGTTAGCCTATGTTGAGCCTAATTTTTTTTGTCCACATGATATGTGCTATCCTTGGAGTACATTTTTGTTTTCTTTGTTGTTTGAATAAAATATTAAGATCTGAATATCTTTATTTAGAGAGAGAGTCCTCACATAGCTACTTAATTGTTTGACGACTCATTGATCTTCACTTATATCTTTTGAGAGTAGTTTAGTTGAATTGCTACAGTGCTTCACTTATATCTTTTTGAGCACGGTGGTGATGTTATTTTGAATAAATATGGTATCACACTTCACTTATATTATTTTGAGAGTTAGGAAAAACTTTGAATAAATCCTCTCTTTCTTCACTTATATTATTTTGAGAGTTGAAAATTTTGAAGAAACTTGTGCTCTCGGTATTCACTTATATTTTTTTGAGAGCTTGTTATTTGCAATGGCAGTTTGCTTTAAATGAAGCTAGTCCCAAAGTGATAGATATCTAGGAAATATATAATAAAAAATTTCATGAAAATAATTGCATTTTAAACTTAATACTTTGCAATTGTTTTGCGATATGAAGATAGTGATATGTGAGTATGTTGATGAGTAATTATTCCTTACTAAGTATATTGGTGTTAAATTTTGTGATTCCCTATGCATGCACATGAGGTCAATAATTATGCTATGAAATTACATCCTACTTGTCTTGCATTATTCGGTGTTAGTTATGTTTAATGTTCACTTAAGATGATTTTTGTTCCTTGGTTGGGCGCTTCTAATTCTATTTGCTAGCCTTCACTTGTACTAAGTGGGAATAATGCTTGTGCATCCAAATCCTAAACCCAAAGTTGTGCCAAATGAGTCCACCATACTTACCTATATGCGGTATTTCAACACCGTTCTAAGTAAATTTTCAAGTGCTAACTCTAATGTTCAAATATGTTTTTGTTTTGTGTGCCTGTATTGCTCATGAAGCAGCGAGGGGTGGCTGATATCTTCCATGCTAAATAGGTTATTCTCAAGATGAGTGTTTATTCACTTATCATTTCATGAGAATATGGCGGTAATAGGGATACGCAGTTCGAAAAGGCAAAGAAAATCTATTTTATGTTGTCAAATAATAAATTCCTTGGAAAGTGTTAGTATGGACGGTATCCGTGGATGCAACTAGCCGTGGAGTCTAAAAGAATGGTGGAAAAAGGAATGGAATTTATTTTCAGTTTGGGAAGCGCCTATAATTTGCTTAGCATGGAGGATATTGGAAACTCTTAATACTTTTCATTGACATGAAAAGCATACCACCCAAAATATTTTATCTCTCATTTTTTCATCTTGAGCTCTCGCACCTCTACTTATCCCTCCTTCCCTCTGCGAAGGGCCTATCTATCTACTTTATGCATTTTTTATTTTGAATTTGAGTCTCCATCTTCTGTTATAAAGCACCAACTATGGAACAATGTTATCATTCTTGAGCATTGGATGTAGCTAATAGTTGGGTCTGTTCCATGAATGGATCAATGATTGAGCATGATGGGCTAGGGGTAGCGTTCTTTAGCATTGATATTTCGAAACACTTGGTTGCTTGTTGGTATACTTGAGTATTAAAGTTTTCATGTCAAATTATAGACTATTGATTTGAATCATGTACAAGTCCATAAGTCCAAGCTATAGAGAAAAAAGAATATGATGAACATGTTAGGCAGCATTCCACATCAAAAATCATGTTTTTATCATTTATCGACTCGAGGACGAGCAGGAATTAAGCTTGGGGACACTGATACATATCCAACGTATCTATATGTTTTGATAGTTCCATGATATTATATGATCATTCTTGGATGTATTAGAATCATTTTATAGCAAATTTATATAATTTTTTGGGACTAACCTATTGACACAGTGCCCAGTGCCAGTTGTTGTTTTTTGCTTGTTTTATACTTTGCAGAAAATCAATATCAAACGGAGTCCAAATGTCACGAAACTTTTTGGAGATTTGTTTCTACCCATAAGACATCCAAAGGAGCAAAGAACCACCAGAGACAAGGCCGAGGCAGCCCACTAGGCACCAAGCCGTGCCTGCCCCCCTTGTGCGGCCTGGTACCTAGTGGGCACCTTGTGGCACATCTTGGTGTCATTCCAACGCCCAAAATTCCTATAAATAGAGAAACCTCGAGAAATAACCCTAGATGAGAAGTTCCATCACCGCAAGCCTCTGTAGCCATGAAAAACCAATCAGAAGCCCGTTTTGGCACCTTGACAGAGGAGGAGATCACTTCCAATGGCCATCTTCATCATCCTGGTAAAGGGCAAGACAAGAAGGGAGTATTCCACCCTCGGGGCTGAGGGTTTGTGCTAGTAGCTATTGGGTTAATATCTCTCTCTCTCTTCCTCTCTCTCTCTCTCTCTTGTGTTCTTGAGATGTCATGATCTTGATATATCACGGGCCTTGTTAATATAGTTGGATCATATGGTGTTTGTCCCATGTAATTTTGTGATGAATTGAATCTTTCACTTTAAGATCTCGTTATGTTGAATTGAATATTCAGGTTTGAGAGCACATGATGTATGTCTTGCATGCGAATACCCTTAGTGACATTGGGGTATTCAATTGATTCACTTGATATATGGCTTCGCACTCAACTCGCGGATTCCTGAGGTGATATTGGGGTAATTTATGCATAGGGTTGTTGCACGTATTCATACTTTTTTCTCCAATAAAAATCTTGGGGTGCTCCTTGAAGTTCTTTGTGTTGGATTGAATAAGAAGGATCTGAAACTGTTTGATGCATGTCGTATAATTAGCGCACGGATACTTGAGGTGGCATTGGAGTATCTATGTGACATTAGGGTTGATTTATATGTATCAATGGTGTTATTTTAGTACGAACTCTTGGATAGATCGACCAAAAATGATTGTGACGCCCTCGATTTGATCGTACACTAATCATACATGCAAATGTGTACAACCAAGCTCAAGGACTCACGGGAAGATATCACAACATAACTCTAGACACAAATAAAAACATACAAGCTTCATATTACAAGCCAGGGGCCTTGAGGGCAAGAATACAGAAGCTCGATAAACACATGAGTCAGTGAAAGCAACAAATATTTGAGTACACACATGAAACATGATAATGCCTTAGAGAAGGCTAGCACAAAAGTTACAGCGATCGAACAAGGCTAGGCCTCCTGCCTGGGACCTCCTAAATTACTCGTGGTTGTCACCGGCCTCCATGAAGTAGTAGGCATCGTCCGGGTAGCAGTCGTTGTCGTCCCGATACGCCATCTCCTGGGCTCCATCATCTGGTCGCAGCATTCGGATCAAGGGGAAAAGGGGGAGCAAAGCAACGGTGAGTACTCATCCAAAGTACTTGCAAGACTAACATCAAAACTAAGCTAAGTTATGCATCAGTATCAAGGGAAGGGGTATTATGTGGACTGACTGTAGCAATGCGAGAATAGAGAGAGAAGACTAGTCCTATCGAATACTAGCATCTTCATGGGTCTTGCAGCAATACGCAAGAGTAGAACATGCAACACATATATATATAGTCATATTGTTGCAGCAATATTCATTAAAGTCATGCCGAGAGATTCTTCCTTGACTCCCTGCGAGAAAGCAATCCTGGAGCAAAGATTCGAGTTAAGTAATAGTCGTAGTTTTATAAGATCGGGGCACAACTCCAAGTCGCCATGTAACCGTGGACACGGATATCCGAATAGTTAATTTCATCCCTGCACGGGTGGACCAAGTTTCCCATCACGCTTGATAAACTCTGGCCGGATACACTTTCCTTTGACATGCCTGGCCTCGGAACATCAACACATCGCAGCCCCACTTAGGCTCAACACAGAGGCCAGCCCGTCGGAATAAATCCTAAGCACGCGGGGTTCATGGGACCATCACCCATTCTTCTCCTGCACGTTGCGTGGGAGGCCAAGGTCAGTCCTGGCACCTCTTATACAAGAACGGTGATATTCCAGACCACTCGAGCGCACGCCGCTCCATTGTTGAGGTCTGAAGAGCTTTGGCTGATACCACAATGTCGAGTACACATAACTTCTCCCGCGTAGTCGGTTAATGCGAAAAGGTCTCCGACCAACCGAGATCAAATACCGAAATCCTTAGCATTTTAATTAACTCATCATCTCATCTAGCGGGAATCGACCCGCAACACACCATTCATGTTTCCAGTAGCACGGTCAAGTAACTATGTTGTTGTAACATGAGAAGGACTAAAGGTATCACCCTCGATGGATTCCGAACGATGTAACCTTCAAGGTGGTCAGGGAGGAATCACCCTCAGTGGACCACTCTTGATGGGTTGTACAAGAGAGTCGTTATCATATATGGTGAAGGAGGCATCACCCTCCGAGAACCACCACCGGTCAACTACACTACAATGCTAACATCGAAGTACGTAACGAGGTGTCATCCTCGGTACTCGATAGTAGCTCTGAAGCGTTGTACAACTAAGGGGGGTGTGAGTGCTGTGTCAGGTCTTGGCTCGTCGATTAGTTGATCGAGACTTGACGATAAAGCGGGGGCAATTGGGCTAAGGGGGCAACGGGGATGGCTGCTCCACCTATTCTAAACAGTTTAGATTGCGGTACAGTAAAGTAGCAGTTCATCAAAAACAGCCTATGCATCAGAATAGGAGCTATCTACAATAGTAGCAAAACTCTAATACAAGCATGAGGGAGAAAGAAATAGGTGATGCAGGAATGATGAAGGGGGTTTGCCTGCCTTGTTGCTTTGCGGCAAAGGGCTAGTCGTCAGCTGGGTAGTTGTACCAGGCAGCAGCGTCAGTCTCAAGGTCTACCGGTAAGAAGAGGGGGAGAAACAATAAATAACAGCAACACGTGCAACACGATGCATGGCATGGCAATATGCAAGGCTAGGCATGAGCTAACGCGGTATCATTCGTCATAAATAGACCGGGAAAATATCTGACGATATTTCCGGGGTCTCTGGCTACTACTCGTGAGGCGGAATGGATGGAAAAGTTCCACATTCGCCATGCTAGGGACGCGTGACACACGAACGGATAGCGTATCCCGGTTCGTCTCGTTTTTCTGATCAACTTTCATTTACAAATTATTTTCATCTGACTTACAGATTATTTTATATTAATTTTCTAAAGTTTTAATAATATCCAAAAATTAAAATAGATTATTTAAATTTGAAAATCAGGATTATGATATCAACATGATGTCAGCATGACATCATCAGTCAACACCTGTGTTGATTGGTCAAACGGACTAGTGGGTCCTACATGTCATTGGCACAGTTTTTAATTAATTTAATTAGTAATTAATTAGGTTAATTAGTGGGGTGGGACCCACGTGTCATTCACAGCTTAAACTATTAAATGATTTAATTAAACAAATTAATTTTTAGTAACCTAATTAATCTCTTTAATTAACTAGACAATTTATTCACATGTTAATTGAGGCAACTAATTAATTGTATTAATTGGTCCCTTTATTAATGTATTAACTAATAAATTAATTAAAATAATTTATTGATTAACTATTTATTTACATATTATTATTATTATTTACTATTATCATTCTAGTAACACGGGCGTGGGCCCATGTTGTCATCTACTTGGGGGGTGATTTACCCCGAACTAATCTATCACAAGTGGGGTTACCACCCAAGGTTTAACACGGAGGTACTCGGGGCCGGCCGAAGCCAACCAAGGCCAGAGCCATCGTGCAGGAGGGCGGCGACGGGGCCAACGGGCCTGAGGCCAGCGGGGTCGTTGGCGGACGTCGGCATGAGCGACGGGGCCGGTGGCGGTGGCAGGCTGCTGGTAGCAGCCGCGGTGGGGCGAGGCGAGGCAGGCGAGGGACGGAAAGCTAGAGCATTGTGAGGGGCGAGCAATGACCAGAGCTGCAGGGTGCAGGCAAGGCGCGGGGAGCCGCCCGAGTTAGGAGGGGGAGAGAGGACGGGAGGAGCCGCTGGTGAGCTCACTTGGGTTGCCGGAAAGAGGGGGTGGTGTGGCTTGGTTGAGCCTGCGAGGGAGAGAGGGAGGACGACCGACAGGGTGTAGGAGGACGGCGGCGGTCACGAGAGGTGGCTGGCTCGGCCGGAGCAACGATGGGGCGGGGCGGGGCGGGGCGACGCGGCCCAGCCTCGATCTGCCCGGCGAGGGGAAAGGAGCATGGGGGAGGGGCTAGTGGCTGTGGGGTGTGGGGGGAATGAGGAGGGGCTAGTGGGTTAGGGTTAGTGGGGGGTTTATATACCCCCATGATAGTTGGGCCGGTGGGGCTGGCTGGGGCCGGCCCATTGGGTGGGGTTTTTCTATTTTCACTTTTTTTATTTAATTTTCTATTTTAATTTCACTTTTTATTCTATTTTATTTTTAGTGCCTAAAATTACTTTTATAAAAATATAGGACTTGCCTCACGGTTTTATGGTAATTTTATAACATGTCACAATTATTTTTGGGGAGGTTTAGAATTTATTTAATTATAGTAAAATGCGTGAGGGATTTAATAATCGTATCGGCCCAAGTTTTAATTATTTTGAGGCACTAAAATGCTTGGAAAAATATTTGTTTCAATTTTACAAATACTTAGGAATTATTTGTCACCCAAGCATGATTTTTAATTTAAAGATTGCCAAACTTTTAAATCCACTTTTCAAAAGAATTTGAATCACAAAAAGATTTTTCAATCAAACTCGATCCCAATCGTGGTCATAACTCGATCAACAAAAGCACTAGCTTAAGAAGGTGATTACTATAGCTTAATTACTATGATCACTGTAGCATAATCTGAGGATGTCACAACTCTCCTCCACTAACAAGAATTCTCGTCACGAGAATCAAGAGGTGGAAGGAAAGAGCTCGGGGTATTCGTCACGAAGATGATCCTCGCGTTCCCAAGTGGCTTCATCTTCAGAATGATTTGACCACTGCACCTGAAGGAACTTGATGACCTTGCGATAGGTGTGACGTTCAGGTTGATCGAGGATGCGGACCAGATGCTCTTTATAAGAGAGGTCTTGTTGCACCTCAAGCATATCATGATCGACTACTCGAACATCATCTTTTAAGCAGTGACGGATTTGAGACACATGGAAGACATCGTGAACCTACGAAAGATTCGCCAGTACTTCCAATTGGTAAGCTACTTTTCCTTGCCTTTCGAGAACAGTGAATGGACCAATATAGCGAGGAGCTAGCTTGCCCTTGATCCCAAAATGGTGTGGACCTCTCATTGGTGTGACACGAAGATAAGCCTTTTCGCCAGGTTGATAGACCATATCTTGATGATGACGGTCATACTGACTCTTGTGACGAGACTCGACAGCCTTCAGATTCTCATGAATAATGCAGACTTGATCTTCAGCATGTTGGATAATATCCGGATCGAAGAGTGATTGTTCCCCAGTTTCTGACCAATTTAGAGGAGTTCGACACCTTCGTCCATACAACTCTTTGAAAGGGGCCATCTTCAGAATAGCTTGATAGCTATTGTTGTAGGAGAACTCGGCATACGGGAGAGATTCCTCCCATTTCTTACCGAAAGAAATGATACAAGCTTGAATCATATCCTCGAGAATTTGGTTGACTCGTTCAACTTGTCCCTGGGAGTGAGGGTGAAATGCGGTGTTGAGGGACAGATGAGTCCCCGTAGCTTTCTGAAAACTTTCTGAGAATTTTGAATTGAACAAGTTGCCATGGACCGAGCTGATTACCAAGGGAATACCGTGAAGTGAAACAATCCTGGACATATAAAGATCTGCCAGTTGGCTACCATTAATTGTTTTTCGATGGCTAAAAAATGTGCAACCTTAGACAGTCGGTCAATGAAAACAAGAATGTCATCATTACCCTTCTGAGATCTGGGAAAACCGGTGACAAAGTCCATTTCAACACGGTACCATTTCCATTCAGGAAAAGAGATACCGTGCAATGTCTTGTTCCAACAGGCTTTTGATGTTCTGCTTTGATTCGTCGGAAAATATCACACTCTGCAACATACCATGCAATGTCTTGTTTCATATTTGACCACCAGAATCTTTGACGGATGTCTTGTTATATCTTCGTACTACCTGGATGTATACACAATGGGGTATTGTGAGCTTCTTTCATCACCTTTCCGGTCATTCTGAGGTTTTCCCTTGTACTTGGGACAAATAGGCGACCCTTGAAGTACAAGGCGCCATCGTTAGCAACAGTGAAAAAATAGGGTTTACCTTTTGTAAGGTAGCGTTTAATTCTTTCAACATCATCGTCATAACCTTGCATAGTCCTGATGGTGCCCACAAAATCTGGTTCAGCAACTAGGTTACTTAGGGAACCCTGATTAACAACAGAGAGGTTCATCTTATGAAACTCTTCAGGATGGGGAACAAGATAACCCTAAGGGACAATATGGACGTTGAGCATACGGAATTCATCTTCAAGACGGTCATGAACCTTATGAACCTGGAGGTGGTTGCAGTATGACTTGTGACTCAAGGCATCAGCCATTATGTTAGCCTTGCTGGGGGTATACGATATACCACAGTCAAAATCTGTTATATGCTCCGTCCATCACTGTTCACATAGATTCAGATCCGGCTGAGTGAACAAATACTAAAGACTTTTATGATCGGTGTAGATCTCACAGCAATTCCTCAGAAGGTATTGTCGCCACTCTTTCAGTGCATGTACAAGTGTGACAAGTTCGAGATCATGAACTGGATAGTTCTCTTCATGAGCACGCAGCTGACGTGAGGCATAAGTAATCACTTTGCGATCTTGCATTGGGATATAGCCTATCCCTTGACGAGAAGCATCGCAATATATAACGAAATACCTTTTCGTATCCGGAGGAGCAAGTACTGGAGCTTTCTTGACATTTATCAGTCCACTCGAACTTAACTCTTTTGTGAAGCAGATTGGTTAAGGGATTTGCAATCTTGGAGAAGTTCTCAATGAATTCACGGCAATAGCTGGCGAGTCCGAGAAAACTTCTGACTTGCTTGACATTCTTCGAGGGATTCTAGTCAAGAATAGCTTCAACTCGTTCGGTGTTGACCGCAATACCATCCTTGGAGATCACATGACCAAGGTACGTCACTTCGTCCAGCCAGAACTCACATTTTGAATACTTCGCATAAAGTTTATGGTCCCGAAGCTTATCCAGTACAAGAAAAGATGTTCGGAATGCTCTTCTTTATTCTTCGAGTATACCAAAATATCATCCAATTATACCACGACGAATTTGTCGACGTAGTGCATGAATATATAATTCATTAGTCGGGAGAAGGTTGCCGGTGCATTCGTTAAGCCGAAGGACATGACAGTCTACTCGTATGATCCATAGCGAGTAAGAAAGGCGGTCTTTGGGATATCATCCTCGCGAACACGGATCTGGTGGTATTCCAACCTCAAGTCGAGCTTAAAGAAGACTAAGGAACCAGCAAGTTGATCATACAGATCATTTATCCGAGGAAGAGGATATTTATTTTGAATAGTGGCCTCATTGATAGGATGATAGTCCTGAACCAAACGATTTGTTCGGTCCTTCTTCTTAACAAATATATAAGGTTCTCCCCAAGCAGAGGAACTCGGACCAACGTGTGGGGACCCCGACTTATGATTCGATATTGCCGAATGAACGTGCTCAGTGATCCCAGAGGTCAATGCTCATCGGACACACATATACTGAATAATAAGAGTCTTACATCCAAGTACCAAATTATTACATCACGTGACTGCATGGTCAAGTTCACAAGGTAGGTCCTATAAGGCTAAATCACACTGATACAAGTAGTAGCGGAAATCATAGGGCTAAGCGGGTGCCCATTCCTTCAGCCTACAGCAACAGGCATTCTGACTGGGAAGCATCCTAGTTCGCAGGGGCGTCTCCAAAGACGTACTCATCTCCAAACTCCGATCCTTCCATGTCTGGTCAATAATATAACCAGTGGCAAGCCAATGAGTACTTTTGAATGTACTCGCAAACAGCCCATGATATGAACAATGCAAGTGAAGGATAACAATAACATGCTTCTTGGTGGATATCTCTTGGTGGTAAATAAAAATGATCACAAATATGCATCATAAGTTAAGAACTACTTTTGAAGAATATGTTACAGATATCAATATATCTGTTGAGGGATGAACCATCCGGGTTCACCCTATATGCCAAGTTAGCAAACATGGTCATATCATTATTTTCATAATAACTCCTTTTTATCACAACTCACACACACTTGGTTTATGTGGAAACAATTGGACGTAGTTTAAGCAGCACCACCCAACGTCCTTGATAGTGGACACGGCTATTCGAATAGATTTACACTCTGGAAAGGTAGTACGTTGGACCCACGAGATTCGGGAAACTTCCGTGTCATCCACGACTAGCGATATATAACATACCCAAGGTAAGTACCCGATCAATGCCTTTCCCCTGACGATACTAGTCAAAGAAGTCCACTCGATTGGTACCCAGCCCACATGTTGTACGTCTTACGAGCACAGACTCTCGACAGTATCAAACATGAGGGGGCCAACGGTGTGCCTGAAACACGTAAAAACAGCATAGTCGCCCTACCTGGCACGACCCCATCACGAGAGTGACCACATATCACTCCCGCCACTAGTAATTTGCCTCTTTGCTAGCATCGACCAGAGTAATCAACACATCCCCGTCCCATAAGGTGTAGCGTGGTCGTACACGTAAGCTTGGGACGGTCAACACATCATAAATATAATCCCATTTCTGAAACCATACTCACACAAATACCCGGTGCACCACTTCACCAAAAGTGGCCACCCAACTCATCATCACCCTCGGGCATTAGTCGCACCTGACGGGGTTTTCATAAATCTTTGCTTTATACAAAGAACATGTTCATGCTAATATTACTATAACTTTACTTGTCATCATGATACTAGCATGATCCTCATAGGTGGTAGGATCAAGATCAATGGATGTGCTCCAAAGGAGCCATCGGTAACATCACTTCAATGATTTACCGGCATTTATGATCATATGCAACGGAAATACTTGCTATACTAACATGCAATATAACATAGGCTCAATCATGGTCAAAGTGCTGCTTGCCTTGGTGAGCTTGGTATCCACGGTCTTCGAGGTATTGCACTCCGATTCCCTTGTCACACGGATTTTCTATCATCGTCAAAAGATAAAATAAGAAATAGCTCAATCCAAAACAGATCACAAAGTCATTTTAAAAATGTTAGTTATTCCTGATAAATCTAGGTTGTTATTTTAAAAATATTTGCCTCAGATTCCAATGAAGTAATATTTTAAAATCAACTAAACAGAAGCAAAACTATTCCAATTTAATCCTTTTTATTATTATAAAACAAAATAGTTGCTGCAAAAATTCAACCAATGGTTCTATTAAATACTACATGTTTTTAGAAGAATAACAGTGGAAAAATTATATTTTTACACTGGTTAAATATTTTTATAAAAATCATTGAATATCCACATTTTGAAAATAAAGAAAAGGGCTACAGCCCCTGGCCTGGCGTGGCCTGGGACTGGGCCGGCCAAAGGCCAGCCAGCTAGCCTGCCCAGGCCCACGCGCCGTCAGGTTTGAACCTAACGTGCGGGGCCCTACCGTCAGCGGCTACGGGCAGCAAGGGAGAGAGAGATGGGCCACCGACAGGTGGGGCACACCTGTCGGGGTCGTCTCCTTCCTCTGGCCAGAGAGGGGGAGGAGCACGCCAGCGTGGCTAACGACGTCCCCGGGCCCCAACGAAGAAGGGAATGGGTCCCGCTCGTCGTCGCCTACCTGTTGGTGGTCGAAACAACGACGGAGAGGCTCAGGTTCACCGGAGACGAAGAGGCCGCGGCGGAGGAGTTTCGGGCGAAGGTCGAGGGGGTAGCTAGGGGCACGGATTTGCTTGGGAAAGTTGGGGGAAATCTCCATGAGGTCAAGGGGAGTGGTCTCGTGGGCAGAGGGACGCAGGAGCCGTCGTGTAGCCGGAGATCGACCGGAGCTCCGAGGCCGAGGGGCCGCATTCGATCTTGAGCACTTGGGCTCTGTTGGCTTGCTGAGGTAGCTAGGGAGGTGCTAGAGGTTGTTGCGATGCTGTCTGAGGGGAGCTGGAGCGAGGGGTCGAGCTATTTATAGGCTCGTGATGGTGAGTCGGCTCGTGATGGCCGGTGACTCACCATGGCGAGCATGGGGGTGCAGAGAGGTGCTGGGGTTGAAACCACGGTCTCAAGACGTGGTTTTGGCCTGCCAGGGCTCAGTACAAGGAAGGGAGAGAGAGGAGATATGAGCATCCGTGGCCGCGCAACTCTGGCCGGTTTGGGTGCGCACGGGCACGCGTCGCACGAGGTCTTATCGCAGGATAGAAGGGGCCCTGATGGTCGCCTGATGCAAAGGGGTTGTCGGGGAAGAAGTTGGACACCTCGGGGAGGCTGGAACTGGCCGAGGGCGTCGCCCCCACCTTGGAGTTCTCTGTAGCGCGCCCATAGCATAGTTTTGGCATGCCACGGCATGTTGGTGCGCTCTGAGGTGCTTTGGACGTGTCTAGCATGTCCTGGGCACTGGCTGAGATGAGCCTAGCCGTTGGAGTCCCCTGGGAGCTTTGGCTGGTCAAGGGAGACAAGAGAAACAGGTGTTGTCAGCTTTGAGCTGAAGCTTAGATTGGAGATTTTTGGCATTTCTACTTTGAACCAGAGAGAGGCGAGTTGATTGGGGTTGGGCATTGATACGGGACACCTAATCTAAGAGTTTGGGGCAAAGGGGTTAGGTTTAGCTATGGTTAGAAGGGCTTTTACCCATATGCCAGAAGGTGCTCGACGGTGGTTTGGGATGGTTGCACCCCACCACTGGTTCTGCAACTTAACAGGACTCGGTTTGGTGCTAAAACATGGGGTTTCACCAAGTTTGAGCTCCATTGGACAAGTTTAGCTTTGTAAACTTGAAAACTTCACCATTTGACCAGATATGTTCCTTCCAAAGAGAGTGTGGGCAAACTAAGTCCCACAAATCCCATTTTTGGTGTGGAACCCTCATTTGAGGTATTAGGCACTCCTACAAAGTTTCAACGTCATTGGACAAACTTTGCTATGTAGAGTTGCTCTAACTTCAATCTGGACACAAGGGGTTTTTGCAGTTATTTGGGGTCCTTAATCACCTTGGATCAAGGTGAAACTTTATGTGGACAACAAATATGGCTTAGGGATACCAGTGGAATTTTCTAGGAATTTATTGATAATATTTCCTTTGGATATATTTCAAAATATCAAAACAGACAAAAATGGTTTTGAGGGTTTTAATCAAATAATAATAATATAAATAGGGGTTAAAGATCTTACGTATGGAAAATATATGTCCTTCTAGTCATCTCCAAATTTAATCAGATTTTTCTAAGGCAGAAGTGTATTTTCCCATATAGGAATACCATTTCTAGCCTCAAAAATGGACATGCAAATAAATTAAGAAAACAATTCACAAAATAATTATTTTGTGGTTCTGGAGTACCAAAATACTACTAGATTCAAATCACCAACTTTGGTTAAGAACACTCCTTGCCATCAAAGGCATGTAGTGCAACTCAAAGTAGGGTTTTACCTTGATCAGAAATCAGAAAAGATTTTTGGAAAGAAACCAATCTTGTGAAATGTGGTTTTTATCATCACATGATCAAGCACACAAGCATACAATGACAATCATGGCACTCACAACATTAGTTTTGAAAAGGTTTTAAAAAGCTCAGGTTTTTGCATTACACAGAAAGATGGAAGTTAAAACAGGGTGTGACAGACCTATCCCCCTTACAAAAATATCGTCCCCGAGATTCCTAAGCTAGGTGCTAAGAAGGTTTGGAAACTCTGATCGGAGGTAGTCCTCACGCTCCCATGTTGCTTCTGCTTCGGTGTGGTTACTCCACTAAACCTTGAAATACTTGATGGTGCGGCTTCTGGTGCAACGCTCTGCTTCATCCAGGCTGTGGATCGGCTTCTTGCGGTAGGTGAGATCTAGCTGGAGGTCGATGGCCTGATGGTCAATGTCCTTGTAAAGATCGGAACGGTTTAGCGCTTGAAGACACTTCCAAAGTTGTGACACGTGGAAGACGTTGTGCACACCAAAAAGTTCCGGACATAGCTCCAACTGGTAAGCAACTTCTCCATGCCTTGTCGTGATCTTAAAAGGTCCAATGAACCTGGGAGCAAGTTACCCTTTAACATGGTAACGCTTGGTTCCCTTAAGAGGGGTGACACGGGGTACACCTGATCTCCGGGAATGAACTCCACGTCTCTGCGGTCAGAGTTCGCATAGCTATTTTGTCGCGACTTGCTGCCTTTAGGTTTTCTCGGACAAGCTACACCTTCTCTTCTGCCTTGTGAAAAACTTCCGGCCCAAAAAAAAAACCCTTCACCGGTTTCGGACCAGTTGAGCGGGGTGCGGCACTTCCGTTCGTACAACACTTCAAATGGGCCCTCTGGAGATTGGACTGGTAGCTGTTGTTGTATGAGAACTCAGCAAACGGCAGACAATCTTCCCATTTGGCACCATGTGCCAAGACACAAGCGCGGAGCATATCTTCGAGTATCTGGTGTACTCTCTCCGTTTGTCCGCCCGTTTGCGGGTGGAAAGCGGTGCTGAAAGAGAGCTTGGTTCCGAGGGATTCTTGGAACTTCTTCCAAAATCTTGAGGTGAACTGCGTGCCTCGGTCAGATACAATCTCCTTGGGAACTCCATGAAGGCTCACAATACGATGGATATACAGACTAGCCAATTGGTTTCCATCATAAGTGGTGTTGACTAGAATGAAATGGGCCACCTTGGTCAGATGGTCGATAATGACCCATATGGAGTTATGCCCTTTGCATGACGTGTGCAGTCCAGTGGTGAAGTCCATGCGACTTTGTCCCACTTCCATTCTGACACTTGAAGTGGTTTTAGCAGTCCAGCAGGTCGCTGATGCTCAGCCTTGACTCGCTGGCATACATCGCACATGGCAACATAAGAGGCTATTTCCCTCTTCATGCCATGCCACCAGAATTTTTCTCGGAGATCTTGATACATCTTGGTACCACCGGGGTGAATAGAGTATGGTGTATCATGTGCTTCCCGCAGGATCAAATCCTTGAGTTCAGCCTTACTGGGTATGCATAATCGTGACCCAAACCACACTACTCCTTGTCATCCACTGAGAATTCTGGGGGCTTGCCTTCTTGAATCTTCTTCTTGATGCCTTCAATGCTCTTGTGACCCTTCTGGGCCTCCTTGATATCATCAACC
This sequence comes from Hordeum vulgare subsp. vulgare, assembly GCF_904849725.1. Taxonomy (NCBI): domain Eukaryota; kingdom Viridiplantae; phylum Streptophyta; class Magnoliopsida; order Poales; family Poaceae; genus Hordeum; species Hordeum vulgare. The sequence continues at coordinate 354,338,692 of NC_058519.1, read as the reverse complement.
AGCGTTGGCTTGACTTCGAGGTTAGCTACGAATCCTGATTCCACTACCTCCAATCCAAAGTTCTCCATTTCTTCATATAAGGCGGGTTGCCTTTCCTTGAGCATGACGTTCAAGGTGTTGGTCTTCCTGCTTAAGGCATCAACCACTACATTGGCCTTACCGGGGTGATATTGAATGATGAGGTCATAATCTTTGATTCACTCCAACCACGTTCGTTGCCTAATATTCAATTCCCTTTGGGTGAAGATATACTTCAGACTTTTGTGGTCGGTGTATATTTCACATTACTTCCCCAGAAGGTAATGTCGCCATGTCTTTAAAGAATGTACCACTTCTACTAACTCGAGATCATGGGTGGCATAATTCTCCTCATGCGGGCCCAGTTGTCGTGACAGATACGCCACAACTCAGTCGTCCTGCATTAGAACCCCACCGAGCTCGGTTCTAGAGGCATCACAATATATCACAAACTCCTTGCTGATATCTAGAGTGGCCAATACCGGGGCGGTAGTTAATCTCTTCTTCAACTCTTGGAAACTTGCTTCACACTCCGGCGTCCATTCGAACTTCTTGCCCTTCTTCAAGAACTGAGTCATGGGTCGAGCGATGCGAGAGAATCCTTCTACAAACTTGCGGTTGTATCCCGCGAGTCCGATGAAGCTCATGACTTCCTTCATATCAATTGGCGACTCCAAGTTGGTTACCGTAGTAATCTTGGAGGGATCAACTGCCAATCCACTTGTTGTCATGGTATGACCCAAGAATCCAACTTCGTTCAGCCAGAATTGGCACTTGCTAAATTTGGCATAAAGTTGGTGCTCTCGAAGCTTTTTCCAACACTAACCTCAAGTGTTGCTCATGTTCTTCTTCGGACTTGGAAAGGATTAATATGTCATCAATAAATATGACGACAAACTTATCCACGTATTCCATGAAGACTTTGTTCATGAGGTACATGAAGTAAGTTGGGGCATTAGTCAACCCGAAAGACATGATAGTGCATTCTACAGACCGTACCGGGTCACGAACGTAGTCTTGGGTATGTCTTCAGGTCGGATTTTTAGTTGGTCATATCCAGATCGGAGATCTATCTTGGAGAATACCTTGGCTCCATTTAACTGGTCAAACAAGTCTTCAATCTTGGGGAGTGTATACTTGTTCTTGATCGTGACCTCATTGAGGGAACGATAATCGACACAGAGTCGGATAGTCCCATTATTCTTGGACACGAACAGAACATGTGATCCCCAAGGTGACGCACTCGGACAAAATGAACGCTTTCCTGAGTTGCTCATCCAGCTACTTCTTCAGCTCCGCTAGCTCTTCGGATCCCATCCTGTAAGGCTTCTTATAGATAGGCCTTGATCCGGGCATGAGCTCTATGATGAACTCGATGTCTCGGTCGGGAGGCATCCCTGGTAGCTCATCAGGAAAGACATCCGGGTACTCACAAACTATTGGCAGTCGATCAAATTCTACCTCTGATAGGCTGTTAACCTGCGGTACTCGAGTGGTTACTTTCTCAGAGACATACTTAACTTTGACCCCTTGGTCGCTTGTCATGGAAATAGCCATGTTGGCACAGTCCAAGATGCTCTGATGTTTGTCCAACCAATCCATGCCGAGAATTACTTCTAGGCCTTGTGACTTAATTACAATGAGGTCCGCTGAGGAGCTTATCCCATTGATAACAATCCCGACCTTCCTACATCCTAGGTTGGTCCTCAATACTGCTCCCGGGGTTTGAATTGCCATTTTCCTGTTAAGCAGAGTAGGCTTTAAACCACATTTTCCGCAAATCTTTGTGTAACAAAATAATGCGAAGCACCACAATCAAACAGTACTATTGCTGGGGTGGAGTTGACGAGGAACGTACCCAGAATGAAGTACGGGTCTTCCTGTGCCTCTTCTGCGGAGATATGATTGATCTGCCCCCTGCTGTGATAGGGCTGATTGCGGGGAGCTTGGTTCATGCCTAGTGCTCCTTGGCCTTGGTTTGGCGCATTGGAGCATGGTGCGTCGGGCTTCTTGTTGGGACACTGCCTGGAATAGTGCCATGTGTGAACACATCCAAAACAGGTAACTTGTGCGGGTCTTGACTCCGCTGTTGTTCGGTGGGTTGAATGTTGGCTTGGCGTTTGCTTGCTGCTGAGGCTTGTAGTTTTGGTGGAATGTTGGGGACTTGTACTGCTGCTGTTGATAGTTGGGTCTTGCTAGAGGTGACTGCCATGGGCGTGGCTTCGGGTTACTAGGTCCTCCACTACCCATTACCTTGCGTTTACGGGTGTCATACATAGCACGACGCTTATCCTCCAACATAAGGGCCTTATTAACCAGATCGCTGAAGGTCCGGCATTCCCAAACAACCAGCTGATACTGGAGTGACTGTTGTAGTCCTTCCATAAAGCGTTCCACTTTGGCGGCCTCGGTGTTGACATCTTCTAGTCCATATCTTGACAGGAGGTTGAACTTCTCCAAATACTCCATGACGGATCCACTGCCTTGCCTTAAGGCTCGGAGTTCCCGCTTCTTAATAGTCATCATTCCGGGAGGAATGTGAGCAGTGCGGAACCCTTCTTTGAACATAGCCCAAGTGATGACTTGCCCTGCTCGCATGATCTGAAATCCATCCCACCAAGCTCTGGCTGTACCTCCGACACAGTGAGAAGCATAGAGGACTTTATCACGGTCATCGGTGCATCTGACCAGCGCGAGGAGGTCTTCGATAGTATGGATCCAGTCATCGGCATCCAATGGTTCAGTCGTCTCCGTGAATATGGGTGGCGTAATTCGCATGAACTCAGCGAGAGTAGAGCGAACATTGCCATTCCCGTTCGGCGGTTGGTTGTTCCCCAAGACTTGAGCCAGCTGCTGAATAGCAGCATTGTTGGCTTGACGTTCCTCTCGAAGAGCTTGAAGGAACTGAGGCATATTCAAGCTTTCAGGAGGAGGTGGGGGCGGTGGAACATCGTCTTGCAGCTCATGGTGATCTCCAGCTTGAGCGTCCCCTCCGGTTCCCTGATGCTGACCTGAAGAGGCAGAGCTGGGGTTGCCGAAGGTGCTGGTGCGAGTTGCAATCACCAACCTGTCAGGGGAGTAGACAGGTCAACTTGCCGAACAGGCCGGAATCATAAGGGATGATGCTCTAGTAAAGAGGGGTCTGGTGCTGTGCTAGTGTGAAATTTTTAAGCCAAAGGTTTTTGGAAAAGCTAATGCATTAGATTAAAACAAGCGATATAGTCGCTCACAAATTGCCTAAGGCAGAATGCGACTCGCATCCAACATGCTTACACAACCCTCATGGTTCACACGAACCGATACATTAACTCCTATGCTCGGGGAGAAGCTCCTAATTGCCTACGTCATAATACTAAGCGGCGGACTGCGCGGTCTCATAGGCGGATTCTGCGGGCTTCGTCTTCATCTTCATCTTCATCAGTACTTCCCTCCTTTAAAGGGGTAGGAGAAGGAAGCGGTCCATCACGACGTCTCTTGGTGGGTGAGGCAGCGAAGAGTTCGGCGTACTCTTCTGCGGTCAGGCGACGACTCTGAATAGGAGTGGCCTGAAGCGGTGGTACTCCTGCTCGGAAAGCAATGCCTGATTGTCCTTCGGATGCTCCTTCCTTCTTCACCTTGCGGTTCTTCATCTTCTCCACATGGAGTAGATCCTTGACTTGGTGCAGCTCTTGGCATATCTTTGTTGACTCCTTGATCAAAAGGTGTGTCAAAGTGTCGGAGGAGAGGTTGAAGTAGGTCTGAAACCTTAGTGGCGTCCCGTCCTCAGAAGATGGGTTGAGTGTCCAACTCCCTTCTATCCCATCCTTAACAAAAGGTAGGTGAATAGTAGCTGGCTCGTTAGCCATCTCAGGAAGGATATCGCAGAGACGCACGAGCACCTCTCATGCGGCTGTCTCCACTGCCAACATCAGATCCTCCATTTGTGGTCCTTCAAAGAACCAACTAGTCGTGGAGTCATTAGCCTTCACTATCACATCCACGTGATACTCCTTAGTGTCGACGTTGACCCAGTGCTCGTGGTAGAGGAAGATGGGCGTGCGGCTTACTTGGCACTTCTCGAGGCTATCACCCAAAAGTAGGGGAAATCCCGTCTCCAGAAGAATCTCAGGTACGGCGGCCATCTACAATATGTAGGGGCGAAGGTTAGAAAGTTTTTAGTGGGTGCAGAATCTCAGGTTAGGTTCTATGTGCACTAGTCATCTGGGCTATCGTCCATGCTACCTAAGGCTTCCTATAGTCAACCTCGCTCTGATACAAGCTCTGTGGGGACCCCTACTTATAAGTCGAGATCGCCAAATAAACGTGCTCAGTGATCCCAGAGATCAATGCTCATCGAACACACAGATACTGAATAATAAGAGTCTTACATCGAAGTACGGAATTATTACACCACGTGACCGCATGGTCAAGTTCACAAGGTAGGGCCTATAAGGCCAAATCACACTGATACAACTAGTAGCAGAAATCATAGGGCTAAGCGGGTGCCCATGCCATCAGCCTACACCAATAGGCATTCTGACTGGGAAGCATCCTAGTTCGCAGGGGCGTCTTCGAAGACGTACTCATCTCCAAACTCCGATCATTCCATGTCTAGTCAATAATATAACAAGTGGCAAGCCAATGAGGACTTTTGAATGTACTCGCAAACATCCCATGATATGAACAATGCAAGTGAAGGATCACAATAACATGCTTCTTTATGGATATCTCTTAGTGGTAAATAAACATGATCACAGATATGCATCATAAGTTAAGAACTACTTTTGAAGAACAGGTTAGAGATATCAATGTATTTCTTGAGGGATGAACCATCCGGGTTCACCCTATATGCCAGGTCACCAAACTTTGTCATATCATCATTTTCGTAATAACTCCTTTTTAGCACAACTCACACACACTTGGTTTGTACGGGAACAATTGGACGTAGTTTAGGCAGCACCACCCAACTGTCCTTGACCGAGGACACGGCTATTGGAATAGTTTTACACTCTGCAGAGGTAGTACGATGGACCCACGAGATTCGAGAAACTTCCATGTCATCCACGACTCGCGTATGTAACATACCCGAGGTAAGTACCCGATCAATGCCTTTCCCCTGACGATACTAGTCAAAGAGGTCCACTCTATTGGTACCCAGCCCACATGTTGTACGTCTTATGAGCACCAGCTCTGGACAGTATCAACCATGCAGGCACCAACGGTGTGCCTGGAACACGTGAAAACGGCATAGTCGCCCTACCTGGCACGACCCCATCACGAGAATGACCACACATCACTCGTGCCACTAGTAAAGTGGCTCTTTGCTAGCACCAACCAGAGTAATCAACATAGCCTTGTCCCATAAGGGCTAACGTGGTCGTACATGTAAGGTTGGGACAGTCGACACATCATAAATCTGATCCCATTTCCAAAACCATACTCACACAAACACCCGGTGCACCACTTCAACAAAAGTGGCCACCCAACTCATCATCACCCTCGGGCATTACTGGCACCCGACGGGCTTTTCATAAATCTTTGATTTATACCAACAACATGCTCATGCTAATATTACTCTAAATTTACTTGTCAACATGATACTAGCATGATCCTCATAGGTGGTAGGATCAAGCTCAATGTATGTGCTCCGGAGGAGCCATCGGTAACATCACTTCAATGATTTACTGGAATTTATGGTCATATGCAACGGAAATACTTGCTATACTAACATGCAATATAACATATGATCAATCATGGTCAAAGGGTTGCTTGCCTTGGTCAGCTAGGTATCCGGGGTCTTCGAGGTCTTCCGCTCCGATTCTCTCGTCACACGGATTTTCTATCTTCGTCAAAAGATAATATAAGAAATAGCTCACTCCAAAACATATCACAAAGTCATTTTGAAAATGTTGGTTATTTCTGATTAATCTAGGTTGTTATTTTAAAAATATTTGCCTCAGATTCCAATAAAGGAATATTTTTAAAATCAACTAAATAGAAGAAAAACTATTCCAATTTAATCCTTTTATTATTATAAAACAGAATAGTTGGTGCAAAAGTTCAACCAATGGTTCTATTAAATACTACATATTTCTAGAAGAATAAAAGTCGAAAAATTATATTTTTACACTGGTTAAATCTTTTTATCAAAATCTTTGAAAATCCAGGTTTTTATCAAAAGCCTGGCCTGGCCTGGGACTGGGCCGGCCCAAAGGCAAGCCAACTAGCCTACCGTGGCTACCGGGCGCGTGTGGTCGGGTTTGAACCTGACGTGCGGGCCCTTGCGGTCAGCGGCTGCGGGCAGCGAGGGAGAGAGAGGTGGGCCACCGACAGGCGGGGCACACCTGTCGGGATCGTCTCCAAACTCTGGCCAGAGAGGAGAAGGAGCACGCTAGCGTGGCTACCGACGTCCTCGCGCCCCAACGAAGACGGAAATGGGTCCGCCTCGTCGTCGCCTACCTTCTGGTGGTCGGAACAACGACGGAGAGACTCAGGTTCACCGGCGGGGAGGAGGCCGCGGCGGAGGAGATTCGGACGAAGGTCGAGGGGGTAGCTAGGGGCACAGATTTGCTTGGGAAAGTTGGGGGAAAGCTCCCTGAGGTCAAGGGGAGTGGTTTGGTGGGCAGTGGGACGCAAGAGCCGTCGTGTAGCCGGAGATCGACCAGAGCTCCAAGGTGGAGGGGCCTCGGTCGATCTCGAGCACCAGGGCTCGGCTGGCTTGCTGAGGTGGCTAGTGAGGTGCTAGAGGTTGTTGTGATGTTGTCTGAGGGGAGCTGGAGCGAGGGGGAGCCGACTCGGGAGTGCCGGTGACTCAATGTGGCGCGCATGGGGTGCAGAGAGGAGCTGGGGTCGAAACCACGGTCTCAGGACGTGGTTTTGGACTACTAGGGCTCACTGGAAGGAAGGGAGAGAGAGGAGAGACGAGCATCCATGGCTGCGCAACTCTGACCGGTTCTGGTGCGCGCGGGCATGCGTCGCAGCGCTTACCGTGGGAGAGAACGGGCCCTGATGGTTGCCCGATGCAGAGAGGTTGTCCGGGAAGAACTAGGACACCTCGGGGGAGGCTGGAACTGGCCGAGGGCGTCGCCCCACCTTGGAGTTCTCTGTAGCGCGCCCAGAGCGCAGTTTTGGCATGCCACGGCATGCTGGTGCGCTCTGAGGTGCTTTGGACGTGTCTAGCATGTCCTCGGCACTGGCTGGGATGAGCCTAGCTGTTGGAGTCCCGTGGGAGCTTCGGCTGGTCAAGGGAGACAAGAGAAACAGGTGCTGTCAGCTTTGAGCTGAAGCTTAGAATGGAGATTTTGGTATTTCTACTTTGTACCACAGAAGGGCCAGTTGACTCGGGCTGGGCATTGATACTGGCCACCTAATGTGAGAGTTTGGGGCAAAGGGCTTGGGTTTAGCTATGGTTAGAGGGGCTTTTACCCATCTGTCAGAAGGTGCTCGACCATGGTTTGGGGTGGTTGCACCCCACCACTGGTTCTGCAACTTAACAGAACTTGGTTTGGTGCTAAAACATGGGGTTTCACCAACTTTGAGCTCCATTGGACAAGTTTAGCTTTGTAAACTTGAAAACTTCACCATTTGACCAGATCTGCTCCTTCGAAAGAGAGTGTGGGCAAACTAAGTCCCACAAATCCCAAATTTTGTGTGGAACCCTCATTTGAGGTATTAGGCACTCCTGCAAAGTTTCAACATCATCGGACAAACTTTGCTATGTAGAGTTGCTCTAACTTAAATCTGGACAGAAGGGGTTTCGAAGTTATTTGGGGTCCTTAATCACCTTGGATCAAGGTGAAACTTTATGTGGACATCAAATATGGCTTAGGGATACCACTAGAATTTTCTAGGAATTTATTGAGAATATTTCTTTTGGAAATTTTTCAAAAGGTCAAAGAGACAAAAATGGTTTTCACGGTTTTAATCAAATAATAATAATATAAATAGGGGTTAAAAATCTTATGTATGGAAAATATATGTCCTTCTGATCATCTCCAAATTTAATCGTATTTTTGTAAGGCAGAAGGGTATTTTCTCATATAGGAATACCATTTCTGGCCTCAGAAATGGACATGCAAATAAATTAAGAAAACAATTCATAAAATAATTATTTTGTGGTTTTGGAGTACCAAAATAGTACTAGATTCAAATCACCAACTTTGGGTAAGAACACTCCCTACCATCAAGGGCATGTAGTGCAACTCAAAGTAGGGTTTTACCTTGATCAGAAATCAAAAAAGCTTTTTGGAAACAAACCAATCTTGTGAAATGTGGTTTTTATCATCACATGATCAAGCATACAATGACAATCATGGCACTCACAACATTAGTTTTTAAAAAGTTTTAATAAGCTCAGGTTTTTTTGCATTACACAAAAAGATGGAAGTAAAAACAGGGTGTGACACAATGAAACCAAAACGAAGCAAATTGTCAATTTCTTGCTTAAGTTCAAGAAGTTTATGTGGTAGCATTTTATAAGGACGCTTGGCGATAGGAGTGGTACCGGGTACTAAGTCACTGACAAACTCGACAGCTCGAGCATGGGGAATCCTCGGAAGTTCTTCTCGAAAGACATCTTGGAATTCCCGAACAACTGGAATGTTTACGATCCCTTCAAGAGGCGACGCATTTAATGCATTCAAGGCATATAGCCGTGCCTCAGCATCTCAAACGAGATGAGCATGATAGCTTGTTAATTCATTTGAAGGGTGTAGGAGTTGGACGGTTATCATGGCACAGATGATTGAAGCCGTATGAGCCTTCAACCAGTCCGTTCCAAGTATAAGGTCAGTGTTAGAAGACTTCAATAATATAGGTGCGGCCAGGAATTCCAATCCTTCGATTTCTAGAGGAACATTGGGGCAAACCACGCAGGTTCGACATTGGCTCCCGTGGGTGTTTACGACTATCGAAAGGTTCATCTCTTCGCTTCTAATGTCATGCAAATATGAAAAAAAATTGGACATAAAGGAATGCGTGCTCCTCTATCAAATAATACAGAAGCAGGTACTGAGTTAACAAGAAGTGTACCCATGACGGTAGCAGGTTGGTCTTCAGCTTGACCCATATCAATGTTCTTAGCGTGACCACAAACATAAGAAGGCTTGGCATTGTTGTTGCGGTTCTGGTTGTTGCCACTGCCAGTTGAGGGAAGTGCCAGTTGATTCGGATTCTGCCTGGAGTCTCTAGCATGGTAATTACAATGATTAGATTAATTACAATGATCACTGCAGCATAATCCGAGGATGTTAGTGTTGGGGAACGTCGCATGGGAAACAAAAATTTTCCTACGCGCACGAAGACCTATCATGGTGATGTCCATCTACGAGAGGGGATGAGTGATCTACGTACCCTTGTAGACCGTACAGCAGAAGCGTTATAGAACGCGGTTGATGTAGTGGAACGTCCTCACGTCCCTCGATCCGCCCCGCGAACAATCCCGCGATCAGTCCCACGATCTAGTACCGAACGGACGGCACCTCCCCGTTCAGCACACGTAGAGCTCGACGATGATCTCGGCCTTCTTGATCCGGCAAGAGAGACGGAGAGGTAGAAGAGTTCTCCGGCAGCGTGACGGCGCTCCGGAGGTTGGTGATGACCTTGTCTTAGCAGGGCTCTGCCCGAGCTCCGCAGAAACGCGATCTAGAGGAAAAACCGTGGAGGTATGTGGTCGGGCAGTCGTGAGAAAGTCGTCTCAAATCAGCCCTAATTGCTCCATATATATAGGAGGAGGGAGGGGGGCCTTGCCTTGGGGTCCAAGGACCCCCAAGGAGTCGGCCGAGCCAAAGGGGGGAGGACTCCCCCCCCAAACCGAGTTGCACTTGGTTTGGTGGGAGGAGTCCCCCTCCCTTCCCACCTCCTTCCTTTTTTTTTTCTTTCCTCTTGATTTTTCTTCTCTTGGCGCATTGGGCACTTGTGGGCTGTCCCACCAGCCCACTAAGGGCTGGTGTGGCTCCCCCAATGCCTATGGGCTTCCCCGGGGTGGGTTCCCCCCCCCCCCCCGGTGAACTCCCGGAACCCATTCGTCATTCCCGGTACATTCCCGTTAACTCCGAAAACCTTCCGGTAATCAAATGAGGTCATCCTATATATCAATCTTCGTTTCCGGACCATTCCGGAAACCCTCGTGACGTCCGTGATCTCATGCGGGACTCCGAACAACATTCGGTAACCAACCATATAACTCAAATACGCATAAAACAACGTCGAACCTTAAGTGTGCAGACCCTGCGGGTTCGAGAACTATGTAGACATGACCCGAGAGACTCCTCGGTCAATATCCAATAGCGGGACCTGGATGCCCATATTGGATCCTACATATTCGACGAAGATCTTATCGTTTGAACCTCAGTGCCAAGGATTCGTATAATCCCGTATGTCATTCCCTTTGTCCTTCGGTATGTTACTTGCCCGAGATTCGATCGTCAGTATCCGCATACCTATTTCAATCTCATTTACCGGCAAGTCTCTTTACTCGTTCCGTAATACAAGATCCCGCAACTTACACTAAGTTACATTGCTTGCAAGGCTTGTGTGTGATGTTGTATTACCGAGTGGGCCCCGAGATACCTCTCCGTCATACGGAGTGACAAATCCCAGTCTTGATCCATACTAACTCAACTAGCACCTTCGGAAATACCTGTAGAGCATCTTTATAGTCACCCAGTTACGTTGCGACGTTTGATACACACAAAGCATTCCTCCGGTGTCAGTGAGTTATATGATCTCATGGTCATAGGAATAAATACTTGAGACGAAGAAAACAGTAGCAACAAAATGACACGATCAACATGCTACGTCTATTAGTTTGGGTCTAGTCCATCACGTGATTCTCCCAATGACGTGATCCAGTTATCAAGCAACAACACCTTGTTCATAGTCAGAAGACACTGACTATCATTGATCAACTGGCTAGCCAACTAGAGGCATGCTAGGGACGGTGTTTTGTCTGTGTATCCACACATGTAAATGAGTCTTCATTCAATACAATTATAGCATGGATAATAAACTATTATCTTGATACAGGAATTATAATAATAACTATACATTTATTATTGCCTCTAGGGCATAATTCCAACAGTCTCCCACTTGCACTAGAGTCAATAATCTAGCCCTCACATCACCATGTGAATTACATTGTAATAAATCTAACACCCATACAGTTCTGGTGTCGATCATGTTTTGGCCGTGGAAGAGGTTTAGTCAGCGGGTCTGCTACATTCAGATCAGTGTGCACCTTGCATATATTTACGTCCTCCTCCTCGACGTAGTCGCGGATGAGGTTGAAGCGTCGTTTGATGTGTCTGGTCTTCTTGTGAAACCTTGGTTCCTTTGCTAAGGCAATGGCACCAGTGTTGTCACAGAACAAGGTTATTGGATCCAGTGCACTTGGCACCACTCCAAGATCCGTCATGAACTGCTTCATCCAGACACCCTCCTTAGCCGCCTCCGAGGCAGCCATGTACTCTGCTTCACATGTAGAATCTGCTACGACGCTTTGCTTGGAACTGCACTAGCTTACCGCACCCCCATTAAGAATAAATACGTATCCGGTCTGCGACTTAGAGTCGTCCGGATCTGTGTCAAAGCTTGCATCGACGTAACCTTTTACGGCGAGCTCTTCGTCACCTCCATACACGAGAAACATCTCCTTAGTCCTTTTCAGGTACTTCAGGATATTCTTGACCGCTGTCCAGTGATCCACTTCTGGATTACTCTCGAACCTACCTGCCATACTTATGGTCAGTCCAACATCCGGTCTAGTGCACAGCATTGCATACATGATAGAACCTATGGCTGAAGCATAGGGGACGGAGCGCATATGCTCTCTATCTTCATCAGTTGCTGGGCACTGAGTCTTACTCAATCTCGTACCTTGTAAAACTGGCAAGAACCCTTTCTTGGACTGTTCCATTTTGAACCTCTTCAAAACTTTATCAAGGTATGTGCTTTGTGAAAGTCCTATCAGGCGTTTTGATCTATCCCTATAGATCTTAATGCCTAGAATGTAAGCAGCTTCTCCTAGGTCCTTCATAGACAAACTTTTATTCAAGTAACCGTTTATGCTCTCCAAAAGCTCTACGTTGTTTCCAATCAGTAATATGTCATCCACATATAATATTAGAAACGCCACAGAGCTCCAACTCACTTTCTTGTAAATACAAGATTCTCCAACCACTTGTATAAACCCAAATGCTTTGATCACCTCATCAAAGCGTTTGTTCCAACTCCGAGATGCTTGCACCAGTCCATAAATGGATCGCTGGAGCTTGCACACCTTGTCAGCATTTTTAGGATCGACAAAACCTTCGGGTTGCATCATATACAACTCTTCCTTAAGAAAACCGTTAAGGAACGGCGTTTTGACATCCATCTGCCAGATTTCATAATCGAAAAATGCAGCTATTGCTAACATGATTGTGACGGACTTAAGCATTGCCACGGGAGAGAAAGTCTCATCGTAGTCAATTCCTGGAACTTGTGAAAAAACCCTTTGCCACAAGTCGAGCTTTATAAACGGTCACATTACCGTCAGCATCCGTCTTCTTCTTAAAGATCCATTTGTTCTGAATAGCCTTGCGGCCCTCAGGCAGTATCTCCAAAGTCCACACTTTGTTCTCATACATGGATCCTATCACGGATTTCATGGCTTCTAGCCATTTGTTGGAATCTAGGCCCACCATTGCTTCTTCATAATTCGCAGGTTCATTGTTGTCTAACAACATGATTGATAAGACGGGATTACCGTACCACTCTGGAGCAGCGCGTGATCTCGTCGACCTGCGTGGTTCAACAGAAACTTGAACTGGAGTTTCATGATCATCATCATTAACTTCCTCCTCAACCGGCGTCGCAATGACAGAGGTTTCCCCTTGCCCTGCGCCACCATCCAGAGGGATGAGAGGTTCGACAACCTCGTCAAGTTCTATCTTCCTCCCACTCAATTCTCTCGAGAGAAACTCCCTCTTGAGAAAAGTTTCGTTCTTAGCAACAAACACTTTGCCCTCGGATTTGAGATAGAAGGTGTACCCAACTGTCTCTTTTGGGTAACCTATGAAGACGCATTTTTCCACTTTGGGTTCCAGCTTTTCAGGCTGAAGCTTTTTGACATAAGCATCACATCTCCAAACTTTAAGAAACGACAACTTTGGCCTTTTGCCATACCACAGTTCGTATGGTGTCGTCTCAACGGATTTTGATGGTGCCCTATTTAAAGTGAATGCAGTTGTTTCTAATGCATAACCCCAAAATGATAACGGCAAATCAGTAAGAGACATCATAGATCGCACCATCTCTAACAAAGTACGATTACGACGTTCGGACACACCATTACGCTGTGGTGTTCCAGGCGGTGTTAACTGCGAAACAATTCCACATTGTCTTAAGTGAGCACCAAACTCGAAACTCAGATATTCACCCCCACGATCAGAGCGTAGGAACTTGATCTTCTTGTTACGATGATTTTCCACTTCACTCTGAAATTGCTTGAACTTTTCAAATGTTTCAGACTTGTGCTTCATCAAGTAGACATAACCATATCTACTTAAATCGTCAGTGAAGGTGAGAAAATAACGATATCCACCGCGTGCCTCCACGCTCATTGGACCACACACATCGGTATGTATGATTTCCAACAAGTCACTTGCACGCTCCATTGTTCCGGAGAACGGAGTCTTAGTCATCTTGCCCATGAGGCATGGTTCGCACGTGTCAAGTGAATCAAAGTCAAGTGACTCCAAAAGTCCATCAGCATGGAGTTTCTTCATGCGCTTTACACCAATATGACCCAAGCGGCAGTGCCACAAAAATATGGCGCTATCATTGTTTACTCTAACTCTTTTGGTCTCAATGTTATGTATATGCGTATGGCTATCAAGATTCAATATGAACAATCCTCTCACATTCGGTGCATGACCATAAAAGATGTTACTCATAGAAATAGAACAACCATTATTCTCAGACTTAAAAGAGTAACCGTCTCGCAATAAACAAGATCCAGATATAATGTTCATGCTCAACGCAGGCACTAAATAACAATGATTTAAGTTTATCACTAATCCCGATGGTAGCTGAAGTGACACTGTGCCGACGGCGATTGCATCAACCTTGGAACCATTTCCTACGCGCATCGTCACTTTGTCTTTCGCCAGCCTTCGTCTATTCCGCAGTTCCTGTTTCGAGTTGCAAATGTGAGCAACAGAACCGGTATCGAATACCCAGGCACTACTACGAGAGCCGGTTAAGTACACATCAATAACATGTATATCAAATATACCTGATTTTTCTTTGCCCGCCTTCTTATCTGCCAGTTACATGGGGCAATTGCGCTTCCAGTGACCCATACCCTTGCAATAGAAGCACTCTGTTTCAGGCTTAGGTCCAGCCTTGGGTTTCTTCGGCGGATTGACAACAGGCTTGCCGCTCTTCTTCGAATTGCCCTTCTTGCCTTTGCCGTTTCTCTTGAAACTAGTGGTCTTGCTCACCATCAACACTTGATGCTCTTTACGGAGTTCAGACTCTGCGACTTTTAGCATCGCAAACAACTCACCGGGAGACTTGTTCATCCCTTGCATGTTGTAGTTCAACACAAAGCCTTTATAGCTTGGCGGCAGTGATTGAAGGATTCTGTCAGTGATAGCCTCTTGCGGAACATCAATCCCCAGCTCAGCTAGACGGTTTGGGTACCCAGACATTTTGAGCACAAGTTCACTCATAGACGAGTTTTCCTCCATCTTGCAAGCATAGAATTTATCGGAGGTCTCATACCTCTCGATCCGGGCGTTCTTCTGAAAGATAAACTTCAACTCCTGGAACATCTCAAATGCTCCATGACGCTCAAAGCGACGTTGAAGTCCCGGTTCTAAGCCATACAAGACTGCACATTAAACTATTGAGTAGTCCTCCTTACGCGCTAACCAAGTGTTCTTAACATCCTGATCAGCCGTAGCGGGTGGTTCATCTCCTAGCGCAGCATTAAGGACATAATCCTTCTTCCCAGCTTGTAAGATTAGCTTAAGATTATGAGCCCAGTCTACAAAGTTGCTTCCATCATCTTTCAACTTAGCTTTCTCTAGGAACGTATTAAAATTCAGGATGACACTCGCGTGAGCCATGATCTACAACACAAATATATTCAAAGTGGACTTAGACTATGTTCAAGATAATTAGAGTTCAACTTAATCAAATTATATGCTAAACTCCCACTCAAAAAGTACATCTCTCTAGTCATTTGAGTGGTTCATGATCCACTTACACTATCCCAAGTCCGATCATCACGTGAGTTGAGAATAGTTTCAGTGGTAAGCATCCCTATGCTAATCATATCAACTATATGATTCAAAATCGACCTTTCGGTCTCATGTGTTCCGAGGCCATGTCTGCACATGCTAGGCTCGTCAAGCTTAACCCGAGTGTTCCGCGTGCGCAACTGTTTTGCACCCGTTGTATGTGAACGTTGAGTCTATCACACCCGATCATCACGTGGTGTCTCGAAACGACGAACTGTAGCAACGGTGCACAGTCGGGGAGAACACAATTTCGTCTTGAAATTTTAGTGAGAGATCACCTCATAATGCTACCGTCGTTCTAAGCAAAATAAGGTGCATAAAAGGATTAACATCACATGCAATTCATAAGTGACATTATGTGGCCATCATCACGTGCTTCTTGATCTCCATCACCAAAGCACCGGCACGATCTTCTTGTCACCGGCGCCACACCATGATCATCCATCAACGTGTTGCCATCGGGGTTGTCGTGCTACTTATGCTATTACTACTAAAACTACATCCTAGCAAAATAGTAAACGCATCTGCAAGCACAAACGTTAGTATAAAGACAACCCTATGGCTCCTGCCGGTTGCCGTACCATCGACATGCAAGTCGATATTTCTATTACAACATGATCATCTCATACATCCAATATATCACATCACATCGTTGGCCATATCACATCACAATCGTACCCTGCAAAAACAAGTTAGACGTCCTCTAATTTTGTTGTTGCATGTTTTACGTGGTGACCAAGGGTATCTAGTAGGATCGCATCTTACTTACGCAAACACCACAACGGAGATATATGAGTTGCTATTTAACCTCATCCAAGGACCTCCTCGGTCAAATCCGATTCAACTAAAGTTGGAGAAACCGTCACTTGCCAGTCATCTTTGAGCAAAGGGGGTTACTCGTAACGATGAAACCAGTCTCTCGTTAGCGTACGAGTAATGTCGGTCCAAGCCGCTTCAATCCAACAATACCGCGGAATCAAGAATAGACTAAGGAGGGCAGCAAAGCGCACATCACCGCCCACAAAACCTTTTGTGTTCTACTCGAGAAGACATCTACGCATTAACCTAGCTCATGATGCCACTGTTGGGGAACGTCGCATGGGAAACAAAATTTTTCCTACGCGCACGAAGACCTATCATGGTGATGTCCATCTACGAGAGGGGATGAGTGATCTACGTACCCTTGTAGACCGTACAGCAGAAGCATTATAGAACGCGGTTGATGTAGAGGAACGTCCTCACGTCCCTCGATCCGCCCCGCGAACAATCCCGCGATCAGTCCCACGATCTAGTACCGAACGGACGACACCTCCGCGTTCAGCACACGTACAGCTCGACGATGATCTCGGCCTTCTTGGTCCAGCAAGAGAGACGGAGAGGTAGAAGAGTTCTCCGGCAGCGTGACGGCGCTCCGGAGGTTGGTGATGACCTTGTCTCAGCAGGGCTCCGCCCGAGCTCCGCAGAAACGCGATCTAGAGGAAAAACCGTGGAGGTATGTGGTCGGGCAGTCGTGAGAAAGTCGTCTCAAATCAGCCCTAATTCCTCCATATATATAGGAGGAGGGAGGGGGGCCTTGCCTTGGGGTCCAAGGACCCCCAAGGAGTCGGCCGAGCCAAAGGGGGAGGACTCCCCCCCCCCAAACCGAGTTGGACTTGGTTTGGTGGGAGGAGTCCCCCTCCCTTCCCACCACCTTCCTTTTTTTTCCTCTTGATTTTTCTTCTCTTGGCGCATTGGGCACTTGTGGGCTGTCCCACCAGCCCACTAAGGGCTGGTGTGGCTCCCCCAATGCCTATGGGCTTCCCCGGGGTGGGTTGCCCCCCCCCCCCCCCGGTGAACTCCCGGAACCCATTCGTCATTCCCGGTACATTCCCGGTAACTCCGAAAACCTTCCGGTAATCAAATGAGGTCATCCTATATATCAATCTTCGTTTCCGGACCATTCCGGAAACCCTCGTGACGTCCGTGATCTCATGCGGGACTCCGAACAACATTCGGTAACCAACCATATAACTCAAATACACATAAAACAACGTCGAACCTTAAGTGTGCAGACCCTGCGGGTTCGAGAACTATGTAGACATGACCCGAGAGACTCCTCGGTCAATATCCAATAGCGGGACCTGGATGCCCATATTGGATCCTACATATTCTACGAAGATCTTATCGTTTGAACCTCAGTGCCAAGGATTCGTATAATCCCGTATGTCATTCCCTTTGTCCTTCGGTATGTTACTTGCCCGAGATTCGATCGTCAGTATCCGCATACCTATTTCAATCTCGTTTACCGGCAAGTCTCTTTACTCGTTCCGTAATACAAGATCCCGCAACTTACACTAAGTTACATTGCTTGCAAGGCTTGTGTGTGATGTTGTATTACCGAGTGGGCCCCGAGATACCTCTCCGTCATACGGAGTGACAAATCCTAGTCTTGATCCATACTAACTCAACTAACACCTTCGGAAATACCTGTAGAGCATCTTTATAGTCACCCAGTTTCGTTGCGACGTTTGATACACACAAAGCATTCCTCCGGTGTCAGTGAGTTATATGATCTCATGGTCATAGGAATAAATACTTGACACGCAGAAAACAGTAGCAACAAAATGACACGATCAACATGCTACGTCTATTAGTTTGGGTCTAGTCCATCACGTGATTCTCCCAATGACGTGATCCAGTTATCAAGCAACAACACCTTGTTCATAGTCAGAAGACACTGACTATCATTGATCAACTGGCTAGCCAACTAGAGGCATGCTAGGGACGGTGTTTTGTCTATGTATCCACACATGTAAATGAGTCTTCATTCAATACAATTATAGCATGGATAATAAACTATTATCTTGATACAAGAATTATAATAATAACTATACATTTATTATTGCCTCTAGGGCATAATTCCAACAGTTAGAACTCTCCTCCACTAACAAGAATACTCGTCCCGAGAATCAAGTGGTAGAAGGAAAGAGCTCGGGGTATTCGTCACGAAGATGATCCTCGCTTTCCCAAGTGGCTTCATCTTCAGAATGATTTCACCACTTGACCTTAAGGAACTTGGTGACCTTGCAACAGGTCTAACGTTGTAAGCTACTTTTCCACACCTTTTGAGAATAGTGAAAGGACCAATATAGCAAGGAGCTAGCTTGCCCTTGATCCCAAAACGGTGTGCACCTCACATTGGTGTCACACAAAGATAAGCCTTTTTCCAGGTTGATAGACCATATCTTGATGATGACAGTCATACTGACTCTTGTGACGAGATTGAGCAACCTTCAGATTCTCGTGAATAATGCAGACTTGATCTTCAGCATGTTGGATAATATCCGGACCGAAGAGTGATCAGTCCCTATTTTCTTACCAATTCAGAGCAGTTCGACACCTTCGTCCATACAACACTTTGAAAGGGGCCATCTTCAGACTAGCTTGATAGCTATTGTTGTAGGAGAACTTGGCATACAGGAGAGATTCCTCCCATTTCTCACCGAAAGAAATGACACAAGCTTGAAGCATGTCCACGAGAATATGGTTGACTCGTTCAACTTGTCCCTGGGATTGAGGGTGAAATGTGGTGCTGAAGGACAAATGAGTCCCTGTAGCTTTCTGAAAACTTTCCCAGAATTTTGAAGTGAACAAGCTGGCACGGTCCGAGCTGATTACCAACGGAATATCGTGAAGTGAAACAATCCTGGACATATAAAGATCTTCCAATTGGCTAGCATTAATTGTTTCTTTGATGGCCAGAAAATGTGCAACCTTGGATACTGAGTCAATGACAACAAGAATAGCATCATTACCCTTCTGAGATCTGGGAAAACCAGTGACAAAGTCCATTTCAACATGGTCCCATTTCCATTCAGGAATAGAGATAGGTTGGAGAGTTCCAGCAGGCTTTTCATGTTATGCTTTGATTCGTCACCAAATATCACACTCTGCAACGTACCGTGCAATGTCTTGTTTCCTATTTGACCACCAGAATCTTTGACGGATGTCTTGGTACATATTGGTACTACCCGAATGTATACACAACGGGGTATCATGAGCTTCTTTCATCACCTTTCCGGTCATTTTGAGGTTTTCCCTTTTACTTGGGACGAATAGGCGACCCTAGAAGTATAAGGAGCCATCGTTAGCAACAGTGAAAAAAGAGGGTATACCTTCTGTAAGGTAGCATTTAATTCTTTCAACATCATCGTCATAACCTTGCATAGTCTTGATGGTGCCCACAAGATGTGGTTCAGCAACAAGGTTACTCAGGGAACCCTCATTAAAAACACAGAGGTTCATCTTGCGAAACTCTTCATGAGGGGGAACAAGATAACCCTCAGGGACAATATGGAGGTTCAGCTTACGGAATTCCTCTTCAAGAAGGTCATGAACCTTATGAACTTGGAGGTCGTTGCAGTATGACTTGCGACGCAAGGCATCAGCCATTAGGTTAGCCTTGCCGGGGGTATACAATATTCCACAGTCAAAATCTATTATACGCTCCGTCCATCTCTGTTCACGTAGATTCAGATCCGGGTGAGTGAACAGATACTTCAGACTTTTATGATCGGTGTAGATCTCACAGCGATTACTCAGAAGGTATTGTCGTCACTCTTTCAGCGCATGTACAACTGTGGCAAGTTCGAGATCGTGAACTAGATAGTTCTCTTCATGAGCACGCAGCTGACATGAGGCATAAGCAATCACTTTGTGATCTTGCATCAGGATACATCCTATCCCTTGACAAGAAGCATCACTATATATAACGAAATCCCTTTTCGTATCCAGAGGAGCAAGTACCGGAGCGGATGTCAGTTTTCCTTGAGTGCCTGGAAACTTCCTAAACATTTATCAGTCCACTCGAACTTAACACCTTTGTGAATCAGATTGGTTAAGGGATTTGCAAGCTTGGAGAACTTCTCAATGAATTGATGGCAATAAATGGTGAGTCTGAGAAAACTTCTGACTTGCTTGACATTCTTCAGGGGAGTCAAGTGAAGAATAGCATGAACTCGTTCGGGATTAACCGCAATACGATCCTTGGAGATCACATGACCAAGGTACGTCACTTCGTCCAGCCCGAACTCACATTTGGAATACTTCGCATAAATTTTATGCTCCTTAAGCTTATCTAGTACAACACAAAGATGTTTGGCATGCTCTTCTTTATTCTTTGAATATACCAAAATATCATCCAGTTATACCATGGCAAATTTGTCGAGGTAGTCCATGAATATATAATTCATCAGTCGGGAGAAGGTTGTCGGTGCATTTGTTAAGCCGAAGGACATGACGGTGTACTCGTATGATCCATAGAGAGTAACAAAGGCGGTCTTTGGGATATCCGCCTTGCGAACACGGATCTGGTGGTATCCCAACCTCAAGTCGAGCTTAGAGAAGACTGAGGAACCAGCTGGTTGATCATACAGATCATTTATCTGAGGAAGAGGATATTTATTTTGAATAGTGGCCTCATTGATAGGACAATAGTCCTGAACCAAACGATTTGTTCGATCCTTCTTCCTAACAAAGATAGAAGGTGCTCCCCAAGCAGAGGAACTCGGACGAATGAAACCCAGACTAAGCAAATTGTCAATTTTTTGCTTAAGTTCAAGAAGTTCACGTGGTGGCAATTTATAAGGACGCTTGGCGATAGGAGTGGTACCGGGTACCAAGTCAATGACAAACTCGACAGCTCGAGCAAGGCGAATCCCCAGAAATTCTTCTAGAAAGACATCTTGGAATTCCCGAACAACTCGAATGTTTACGATCCCTTCAAGAGGTGACGCATTTAATGCATTCATGGCATATCGCCGTGCGTGAGCATCTCAGACGAGATGAGCATGATATCTTATTAATTCATTTGAAGGGTGTACGAGGTGGACAGTTTTGGTGGCACAAATGATTGAAGCCGTATGAGCCTTCAACCAATCCGTTCGCGGTATAAGGTCAACTTTGGAAGACTTCAGTGAAATAGAAGCAGCCAGGAATTCCAATCCTTTGATTTCTAGAGGAACATTCAGACAAACCACACAGGTTCGACATTGGCCCCCGGGGGTGTTTACCACTATCGGAAGGTTAATCTCTTCGCTTCTAATGTCATGCATGTATGCAAAAATTTCGGACATAAAGGAATGTTATTCTCCTCTATCAAACAATACAGAAGCGGGTACTAAGGTAACAAGAAGTGTACCCATCACGGTAGCAGGTTGGTCCTTAGCTTGACCCATATCAATGTTGTTGGCCTGACCAAAAACATAAGAAGGCTTGGCATTGTTGTTGCGGTTTTGGTTGTTGCCACTGCCAGTTGAGGGAAGTGTCTGCTGATTCGGATGCTGCCTGCAGTATCTAGCCCGGTGACCTGGACGGCCACACTTCAAGCATAGCCCATCCTTAGGACGAGAAGAAGGAACTCGAGGCGGTGGAGCTGGAAGCCTCGGCTGCCTAGGTGGTGGAGGAGTAGGACGAGGTGCACCATAGGACGACCTAGGAGCAGGAGCAGGTGCATGGTACATGTTGCGGGGAATCCAGATCTTCCTCTTCTGTGCAGATGGGCCCAAATTGGAACCCATGTCACGGTTGCGCTTGTTGCTATCCTTGTATTCCTGGGACCAGTCTCAACCTGAATGGCCTTGTTCACTAGGGTGGCGTAATCAGCATAGTCCTGAACAAGGAGCGCCAGCTTGATATCAGGGTGGAGGCCCTTGCGGAATTTCTCCTCTCTGCATGCATCAGTTGCAATGCCTTCTTCGGCATAGCGGGACAAGTCCAGAAACTCCCGCTGATAAGCATCCACAGTTTTGTTGCCCTGTACAAGGTTGCGGAACTCACGCTTCTTCCGGTCCATGATTCCCCAAGGAATGTAGCGAGCACGGAAGGCAGCCTTGAACTTCGTCCAAGTGTTGACAGTTCCAGCGAGCTAAGAGCGCCTGTGACTGTCACACCATTGAGAATCAGGACCCTTCAGAAAGTAGGCTGCAAAGTTGACATAGCTCGCCAGGGGCACATTGGCAGACTCCAGCTCATAAGCAATATCAGAGAGCCAGTCATCGGCATGAAGGGGCTGAGTTGTGCTGCGGTAGATCGCAAGGTTGAGGCGGCAGAAGTCTTGTAGTGTCACGCCTTGTTGATGATTCATGTTTGGCCTTTGGAACTGGACCAAGATCCCTTGCATAAACTTGTGGTTCAGTTCAAACTGTTGGATCATCCCCGCCATATATTCAGGAGGCAGGGGTGGTGCATCGTTGGCGGGGCCACAGGGCGGCCAGCTGGTTTAACCATACTTCTAAATATTTAACAGGGGTAGTTTAGAATAAGGTAATTGCAAAGGCATTGTAGTCATTCATGAAGTAATCAAGAATGACGAAAGGAAAATGCGATAGATGCTCCATAGTAGTTGAGTTCGACATACACACCCATACATAAGTTCCATTACAGACCATCAATTACGAATTCAAAATTTGGTGATAACCAGGACGAATTAGATGATAACCTAGACTCACTAGGCGGCTCTCAGGCACGCGGTGGAGGGATACAACAATGAGACATAGCGATAATGCTACATCAACATCGAATAAAACGGCTAAATCCAGGTAGCTGACGATGACACTGATAGGAGAACCTAGGGGCGGGATTCTGCATCCTGTGACGACTCATGTGCTAGTACCGTATCAAATTGGGGAGTAGAGGTCCAAGTGCAAGGGTACGACCCCCAACAGCAGGCCACTCAAGACCCGGTGGAAGCTCTCACCTACACGGCTGGAGGATGAACGCTGGGTGGATCCTCGCGTTGACTGCTGGCTATAGTTGTGTCAACATGTCATAAAGATGGGTACGCGTGGTATACAGCTCTACAGTCTGATCCCGGAAGGCATGATCCAGCGCCTCAGTGTACTACACCAGAACCTGTGAGTTGTAGTGATGCCTCACGTAGGGGATACAAACAGCGACGTAGGATCGGTCGTTGCGCTCCCGAACGTGAGCACTGTAGGCAGTGAGATCAGATCCACTTTCATCCCCACCTTGATTATACGGGATGTATCTGAAACCAGTCTCCTCCAAGCATGGGTACACTCCACGAAGGCGGGTGGTAGAGATATAGGCCGCATCATGGACGGCCATATCGATCGACAACCCAACACCACAGAAGGTGTGGAGCTCGTTGGTGGAGCTGTCCGTCTGATCGAAGATGCGAACCTCCGCCTAGTACTGGTACTGGTTGAACTCGCAGAAGTCCTCGTACATCGTGTACTCGGGGTATGAGAAATATCCCAGCGTGGTCAAGAGGTCGACTAGAATGTCTGGGAACCAAGTCGCATCGATAGCCATAGTCAAGCGTACGCGCTACCTTGCGGGACGCATCTAAAAAGGAAGATTCAAGGATGTCAAATGACAGTGTGTGTAACATATTATCAGAAGAACAACAGTAGATAATCCAGCTCTCCGGGTCAATGTGATTACGAGAACCTAATGTTAGAATTAGCAAATTCTTTAACCAGAAAGAGAAGAGAGAGTAGAACCCAGAGTATAGAAAAGGAGTAAAATATACTAATACCATCCAATTGATATGTTGGCCCGAAAGCCACAACATCAAAGTTAGTAAGTTTTTCAAGTACTAGACTCAACTTCGGCCAAGGAGTTGGAAAGGGGGCTACCTAAAGGTAGTCAGCTCTTATACCAACTTGTGACGCCCTCGATTTGATCGTACGCTAATCATACACGCAAATGCGTACGACCAAGCTCAAGGACTCACGGGAAGATATCACAACATAACTCTAGACACAAATAAGAACATACAAGCTTCATGTTACAATCCAGGGGCCTCGAGGCCTAGAATATAGAAGCTCGATAAAAACACGAGTCAGCAGAAGCAACAAATATCTCAATACAGACATGAAACATGATAATGCCTTAGAGAAGGCTAGCACAAAATATACAGTGATCGAACAAGGTGAGGCTTCCTTCCTGGGACCTCCTAAACTACTCCTGGTCGTCAGCAACCTCCACAAAGTAGTAGGCACCATCGGGGTAGCAGTCGTTGTCGGCGGGATACACCATCTCCTGGGCCCCATCATTTGGTCGCAGCAATCGGATCAAGGGGAAAAGGGGGAGCAAAGCTACGGTGAGTACTCATCCAAAGTACTCGCAAGATTGACATTAGAACTAAGCTAAGTTATGCATCAGTATCAAGGGAAGGGGATTTATGTGGACTGACTGCAGCATTGCGAGAATAGAGAGAGAAGACTAGTCCTATCGAAGACTAGCATCTTCAGGGGTCTTGCAGCAATAGACGAGAGTAGAACAAGCAACACAAATATATAGTCATATTGTTGCAGCAATATTAATTAAAGTCATGCCGAGAGATTCTTCCCCGATTCCCTGTGAGGAAGCAATCCCGGAGCAACCATTCCAGTTAAGTAACGGTTGTAGTTGTATAAGATCGGGGCACAACTCCAAGTCATCATGTAACCGTGGACACGGCTATCCAAATAGTTAATTTCATCCTTGCATGGGTGCACCAAGTTTCCCGTCACGCTTAATAAACTCTAGCCGGACACACTTTCCTATGACATGCCCGACCTCGGAACATCAACTCGTCACAGCCCCACCTAGTCTCACCAAAGAGGCCAGCCCGCCGGTCTAAATCCAAAGCGTGCAGAGTTCATGGGCCCATCACCCATTGTGCTCCTGCACGTTGCATGGGGGCCTAGGTCAGTCCTGGCACCTCCTATACAAGAACGGTGATAATACATACCACTCGGGCGCGTGTTGCTCCATTGCTGACGTTTGAAGAGCTTCGGCTGATACCACGACTTCGAGTACCCATAACTTCTCCCGCGTAGCCGGTTAGTGCGAAAAGGTCTCTGACCAACCCAGATCAAATACCCAAATCCTTAGCATTTTAATTAACTCATCATCTCATCCACGCAGGAATCCACCCGCAACACACCATTCATGTTCCCAGTAGCACGGTCAAGTACTGTGTGGTTGTAACATCAGAGGGATCCGAGGTATCACCCTCGATGGATTCAGACCGATGTAACCATCAAGGTGGTTAGGGAGAAATCACCCTTGGTGGACCAGCTTGATGGGTTGTACGACAGAGTCGTTGTCGGAGGTGCTGAAGGAGGAATCACCCTCTGAGAACCACCGCTGGTCAACTACACTACAATGCTAACATCAAAGTACGTAACGAGGTGTCAACCTTGGTATTCGATAGTAGCTCTGCAGCATCATACAACTAAGGGGGTGTGAGTGCTGTGTTGGGTCTTGGCTTGTCGATTAGTTGATCGAGACTTGATGATAAAGTGGGGGCAACTGGACTAAGGGGGCAACGGGGATGACTGCTCCACCAATTCTAAATAGTTTAGATTGCGGTACAGTAAAGTAGCAGTTCATCAGAAACAGGCTATGCATTAGAATAGAAGCTATCTACAACAGTAGCAAAATTCTAATGCAAGCATGAGGGAGAAAGAAATAGGCGATATCGAAATGATCAAGTGGGTTTGCTTCCCTCGTTTCTCTGCGGCAAAGGGCTGGACGTTAGGTGGATAGTCGTACCCGGTAGCAGCATGAGTTTTGGAGTCTACCGGTAAGAAGAGTGGGAAAGAAACAATAAATAACAGCAACACGTGCGACATGATGCATGACATGGCAATATGCAGGGCTAGGCATGAGCTAACACGGTATCATTCGTCATAGACGGATCGGGAAAATATCTGACGATATTTCTTGGGTCTGTGGCTACTACTAGTCACGCAAAAGAAATGGGAAAGTTCCACATTTGCTATGCTAGGGACGCATGACACACAAACGGATAGCGTATCCAGGTTCGTCTCGTTTTTCTGATAAACTTTCATGTACAAATTGTTTTCATTTAACTTACGGATTATTTTGTATTAATTTTTTAAAGTTTTAATAATATCCAGAAATTATAACAGATTATTTAAATTGAAAATCAGGATTATGACGTCAGCATGATGTCAGCATGATATCATCAGTCAACACACGTGTTAACTCGTCGAACTGACTAGTGGGTCCAACATGTCATTAACACAGTTTTTAATTAATTTAATTAGTAATTAATCAGGTTAATTACCGGGGTGGGACCCACGTGTCATTCACAGCTTAACTATTAAATTATTTAGTTACACAAATTAATTTTTAGTAACCTAATTAATTATTTTAATTAACTAGACAATTTATTTAGAGGTTAACTAAGGCAACTAATTAATTGTATTAATTAGTCACTTTATTAACTTATTAACTAACAAATTAATTAAAATAACTAATTTATTAACTATTTATTTATATATTATTATTATTTAATATTTATTATTATTGTTATGTTAACACGGGCATGGTCCCTTGTTGTCATCCACTTGGCGGGTGGTTTACGCCAAACTAATCTATCACAAGGGGGGGGGGTGTTACCACCCCAGGTTTACAAGGAGGTGGTTGGGGCTGGCCGAATCCAACTGAAGCTGAAGCCATCAGCTAGTAGGGCGACGACGGTGCCAACGGGCCCAAGGCTAGCGGGGGTCGCTGGCGACGGTGGGCGGAGCGACGCAGGGAACGCGAGCGGTGGGGTCGGGGGCGGGGCGGCCTGCTTGTAGCAGGCGTGATGGGGCGAGGCGCGGCGGGCGAGGGGGCGGCGAGCTGGAGCACTGTGAGGGGCGAGCAACGGCCGGAGCTGCGAGGTGCACGCGAGGCGCGGGGAGCCGCTGGAGTTGGGAGGGGAGAGAGCTGAGGGGAAGAGATGTCAGTGAGCTCACTTGCGTTGTAGGGGAGAGGGGGCGGCGTGGCTTGGTGGAGCCCGCGAGGGAGAGGGTGAGGAGGACCGGCGGGGTGGAGGAGGCGGCGGCGGTCGCCGGAGGTTTTATAGGACTTGCCTCACAATTTTTATGGTAATTTATGACATGTCACAATTATTTTTGGTGAGGTTTATAATTTATTTATTTATAGTAAAATGCCACACGGATTTAATAATCGTATCGGCCCGAGTTTTAATTATTTTGAGGCACTAAAATGCTTGGGAAAATATTGGTTTCAATTTCATAAATATCGAGGAATTATTTGTCACCCAAGCATGATTTTTAATTTAAAGATTGCAAAACTTTTAAATCCACTTTTGAAATGAATTTGAATCGCAAAAAGATTTTTGAATCAGAGTCGATCCCAACCGTGATCATAACTGGATCAGCAAAAGCACTAGCTTAATCAAGGTGATTATTGTAGCTTAATTACAATGATCACTATAGCATAATCTGAGGATGTCACGATGATAACTTGTTATTTTAGTACGAACTCTTCGAAAGATTGATCGGAAAGAATAACTTTGAGATGGTTTCGTACCCTACAAACAATTTCTTCTTATGTTCTCCGCTAGATAAGAAATTTTGTGTGATTCTTTATCGCATTGTCGGGACCCCGATCCTAAGCCATAGGAATCCAGCCTGTAACACATCGCATCCCTTTGTGGTCTCACGCATGGTTAACTCCACGGCTGCAGCCTTACCTTAGCCGGGACCGTTTGCGTCTTTTGACTCACGTATGTGATAGTGTCGCTAGCAATCCAATGTCAAAGAACACGGATCGACATGTCTAGTCAAAAACCTAAGTGGCAGTACCGCACAAGGACAGGCATACATGACCCAACAAAGCAGGTGTCGGTCATCAGCGAATGTAGACGAGTCGTAGCAAGCTACAAGGATTCCATTACATCGCATGACATTTCCCCAAAGGGGACAGACACAGCAGCTAAGAAGGACACATGCCGGTCCACCAATGTGTCCAGAGGAGTAGCGAACTACCAAGGCTCGTTGGATCACAATGGGGCATTTCCTTGTAAGGAGAGCTACTAAAGTTCATGACTAGGTAATCGAACCCCATACATATCAAGTACGACACACGTACGCATGACATACCGATATGTATAGATACATCGATGGCATCACAACATAACCATAAACATACAACCTTTATTTAAGAGGCCCGGAAGAGCCACACACATAATATTACACATTAAGGGTCTCACGACCCATAATAGCAGTCATAAAATACAAGCCAGCGGAAGAGTTATAAACTGTCTAGGAACAGACAGTGCAACTAGAAGGCACATGGCCTGACTATACTACAGAGCCGACATAGGGCCAGATCGTAGCTGGGACACCAGCTACTCGTCGTCGTCGATGTCTACGAAGAACCCTACATTAGGGTCATTAGCAATCTCTGCAACATTTATTAAGCAAACATGAGTATGAAGGTACTTAGCAAGACTTTAGGAGAACTAACTACTCATACAAGGTATCAAAAGGTATTGTGGGGTTTCATGCGGGAAGCCAGCATTTGACTCGTGGCTAGACAACTTGCATTTTGAAATTAGTTTTGACAACTTGATTTCTCGCACACGAGTCCACTAACACCACAACAATACACTATCGTGGAATCATTCCGTCTCCATACGGAAATGCCGTCCACGACTCTCACGCTTATCTTGACAACTTTATGAGTAGCCATTGAAGTTATCTATGAACAACATATGTCCCCAAGTAGTCCATATCCGCGGACGCGGCTATTCGAATAGATCATAACCCTGCAGGGGTGTACTTCGTCACACACGCTCTCGCCACTTATCGCTATGTGCACGTCATGCACCTCGACAACCTTCAAGCGGAAGCCCAGCGAGGGAGTCGGCCACGACCGTTAACCACGCTAGTACCTAGTCCAGGTTTATCACCTATCTGAGAGTAACCCGTACGGAAGTCCGGCCGAGGTTTCCGCCACGGCCTCAAACAATGTGCGCAGGGTTCCCAAGCCCACCATCCAGGTGCCACTTGGTACACAGTGCCACTGCCTACCGCATCACGGCCCACCTCTCAGGTCAACACCATGCACGGCCTCCAGCATTACTATAAACACCAGAAACTACTTGCAACTCCTGGACCGGGTACTACGCGATTAATAGGCCGAGCGGGGTCATATTTCAGGGCCCAGCATGTGGTAGTATCTAGTCTTGGAATACATACACGGAACTCAGTTCCTAAGGACGGTTCCAATGAAACAACCCGCCATGTACTCCTACACAGCCTTTCACCGGTACCTTTACCAACTCAAGTTCAACACACAACCTTTGCCTACCGAACACATTCCACATTTCTGTTCATCTCCCAGATGACAGACCATACACAACTCTAAGCATAGCATGCATAGCAGGATAAGGCACAACATAGCTCAAACAACTACCAGGTATGCTAGGTTGCAAGGTTTGGCTATTTACTGTGACAAGGTTAAGTCATGCAAAGGAAGTGGGTTCAACTATCGTGGCAAAAGCAGTTGAAGCATTTGATCTTAAATGCAATAAATAGGTGCAGGAGCAAGAACATGGGAATTATCGGGATGATCAAAAGGGTTGCTTGCCTTGTTGCTCAGAGGAGGAACGATATCCGTCAGACGGATATTCGGTGGAATCCGGGGGTGCGGAGCCTACCGAAATGAATGGCAACATTCAATAACAATCATATGCACTCAAAATGATGCATGAGCATGGCATGAGAATGCAAGGTGATAAGTTATTATTTTCAACATGTATTAGGTTTAGAGTTGATTTGAATCACATTCGAATAGCAATTGAAACGGGGTATTCTCGGATACCGGTTTAATTGATTCGACCTGATGCTTAGATCAACTTGATGTTAACATGCATGAAATGTTATGTTATGGTACTGATTTGTAATTAGGACAGTGGTGAACATTGTATATATAATGAAATTTGAATATTTTTGCAAATTCCATTTAAAAAGTGATTATAAGAATTGAATTATTCCTTATTCCACAATTTAGGGTTCTGTAACTTTTTTAAACATGGTTGAAAGTAGCATAATCAGAATCCTTGAATTTTTCTCATACTTTTTCATATATAAATTATTTTCATTGGAGTTACAGATTAATTTCTATGATTTCTACAATTTTTAGCAATTTCCTGAATTAGTTTTATACTGGAAATTCTATTTATTGCATCAGACTGACGTCAGCAGGTCAGCCGACCTGTTCAGGTCAAACCTGACAGGGGGCCCCACTGGTCCGCCTCTCTCGGACTAATTCCGCGCTGACCAGCCCTAACTGAGGTTTGACTTGGCCTTGGGCCCACTTGTCAGCGAGTGATTAGGTGCTGAGCTGCTGGGTTAGCTTTGCCACGTCGACATCCACCGGCGGCGAGGTCGTCCTCGCCGGCGGGGAGCCTCCGGCGACCACCAGCATGGCGGAGGGGCTCGGAAACGGCGCACAGGGGGCCAAATGCTGCGCGGAGAGCACCAGAGGAACGACACGTCTCCCGCAGCTTCATTTCTGCACTTAGCCGGGGCTGATCTGGCCAGAGATGACACCGGCGACGAGCTTGGCGGCGGCCAAGGCTCGGGTGTCATCTGGGTCTTTGAATCAGAGGGATCTACGCTCGGTTCTTAGCTGCTACAACATCTACGTGTCGACCTGGAGCTGCTGGTGCCCTCGGAAAGACGAGCTGATCATCGGAGGGCTACCGGCGACGAGCGGCAGCGGCGGTCCTCGTCGGGCTCCGATGAAACTAGAGCTAGAGGACGGGATCGACGGGGAAAACTTAGGGAAACGACCGCATGCTCACGGGGAGTGCAGAGCAGAGCTTAGATGGCTCGGGGAAGGCCTGGGGGCGACGAATCAACGGGAGAGGTCCGGCGGCCGGAGGTGGAAGACGACGGCGTTGCGGGGGTTGCAGGGCTCGAGGAAGCTTCGACTTCTGCAGAGATGACCAGGGCGACGAGGCGGAGCTAATGGCGTGCTCTGGGAGGGAATCCTATGGCTAGGGGCACGGGCAGCTTGAGTTCAAGCTCGGCTCTAATGGCGGCAGCAAGGAGGAGGAGGAGATCCGGGAGGAGGAAGAGAACCGAGGCGGGGAATGGATAGGGGAGGCCCTGGGGAACTTATCCCCGTCGTCGCCAGCGCGAGGCGGCGGCCACGCAGGCACGCAGGTGCGTGGCTGCGCCGGAGGGGGCGGCGGCCACCTCCTGCTGCCTACTGGCGCGAGGGAGGGGACGAGCGAGGGATGGGCCGGGCAAGGCTTAGGCGACAGGTAAGGTTTTTCCATTTTTTTCTGTTTTTGTTTTTCTGTTTTGCTAATTAATTCAGCTCCAAAACAATAAGTAAAAACTATTTTAGACCTCCTGAAATATTTGTTATAATATCCCCAACCATTTCCAAGGTTTTCAACATTTTTGGAAATTTATAGTTTCTGATTTCAAATTTAAAACTTGAAACCACTAGCCTTTTTCATTTATTCAAAAAGCTTAAAGTGTCAAGAAAATAGTTTTCTCCAATGCTAATTTACTTTCATGATTTATCAGCAAGTTTGAACATTTCTTGAGGCCATTTTGGGTTCATTGATTTTGACTAGTTTGACATTTCCTTTAATTGAAATGGTGGCTAGGGTTTTGAGTTTTTCCTTTGCCACTTTGTTGTTTTTGTTGAAACTTCTTAGATGCAAATGCAAAGAATACATGAGCACAATGCTATCTTTCTTCAGGGTTAGGGATGTGACAACTCACCCCCACTCAAAAGAATCTCGTCCCGAGATTTAGAAGTCGTCAGGAATAACGCAGGATACTCAAGTCGGAGACGATCCTCTCTTTCCCAAGTTGCCTCCTTCTCAGAATGATTTGACCATTGAACTTTAAGAAACTTGAGGTTTCGACGTCGAGTGGTACGCTCATCTTGATCAAGAATACGCACGGGGTATTCTCGGTATGAAAGGTTATCTTGGAGATCAAGCGTTTCGTGGTCCACTTCACGGATAGGATCCGAGAAGCAACGCCTGAGTTGCGAGACGTGGAAAACATCATGAACCTTGGAAAGATGCGGAGGAAGTTCCAACTGGTAGGCAACTTCTCCTCGTTTGGCAAGAATGCGAAAAGGACCAATGTAACGAGGAGCCAATTTGCCCTTGATACCGAATCGATAGGTACCCTTCAAAGGTGTAACCCGAAGGTAAGCCTTCTCGTCAACTTCAAAGGTCACAACCTTATGATGACGATCATATTGGCTCTTTTGACGAGACTGGGCTGGTCACAACCTGCTCTTCTGCATCCTGGATCATGTCCGGGCCAAAGAGTTGCCTCTCTCCAGTTTCTGACCAATTAAGAGGGGTTCGACATCTTCGTCCATAGAGAACTTCAAAAGGGGCTTTGCCCAAGCTTGATTGATAACTATTGTTATAAGCGAATTCGGCGAATGGAAGGCACTTCTCCCAATTCATCCCGAACGAAATAACACAAGCTCGGAGCATATCTTCTAGAATTTGATTCACTCTTTCTACTTGACCACTTGATTGGGGATGGAAAGCAGTGCTAAAAGATAAGTGAGTCCCCATGGCATTCTGAAAACTTTCCCAGAAGCGAGAAGTAAAGATACTTCCACGGTCCGAGTTAATTTCCAGGGGAACACCATGAAGAGACACTATTCGAGAGATATATAACTTTGCTAGCTGGCTAGCTGTTATACTCTCACGAACAGGAAGAAAATGAGCCACTTTGGAAAGACGGTCAATGACCACAAAGATAGCATTATTTCCTTTCTTGGTCTTGGGAAATCCGGTAATGAAATCCATGCTAACTTTATCCCATTTCCATTCAGGAATAGCTAGAGGCTGAAGGGTGCCAGCAGGCCTTTGATGTTCTGCCTTAACTCGACGACAAACGTCGCAGTTAGCAACGAACTCAGCAATTTCTCTCTTCATCCTAGTCCACCAGAACCTCCGGCGTAGGTCCTGATACATCTTAGTACTACCGGGATGAATGGTGAGAGGAGAATCATGAGCCTCCTTAAGGATTAACTGCCTTAGATGTGGGTTCTTAGGAACCACTAAACGATTCTGGAAGAACACAACACCTTGATCATTCATGGAAAATTCTTTAGCGTTTCCGCAAAAAATATTCTCCTTGATCTGTGATATACCCTTGTCACGCTTTTGGCCAGCTATAATTTGATCCTTAAGAGTAGGCTTCGCCACCAAGGTAGAAAGGAATCCTTGAGGAACAATATGAAGATTCAACTTCCGCAAGTCCTCATGGAGATGTGGTTGACCTTGTTGTAGCATCAAATTGTTATAATAAGATTTACGACTTAGTGCATCGGCCATAACATTGGCCTTCCCCGGGGTGTAAGTTATCCCTAAGTCGTAATCCGAGATCAACTCAACCCACCGTCTTTGCCTGAGATTCAAACCGGCTGGGTGAAGATATATTTCAGACTTTGGTGATCAGTGAATATTTCGCAACGATTACCCAAAAGGTAATGTCGCCAGGTTTTTAGTGCATGGACCACAGATGCAAGCTCAAGGTCATGTGTTGGATAATTATCCCCATGTGGACGCAACTGTCGAGATGCGTATGCGATCACATGACGATCTTGCATGCGAATGCAACCTAATCCTTGTCGCGAGGCGTCGCAATAGATAACAAAGTCCTTAGAAAAATCTGGTGGTAGCAACACAGGTGCGGAAGTCAGGCGTCTTTTCAGTTCCTGAAAACTATGCTCACACTGTGGTGTCCACTCGAACTTTTTATCCTTCTTGAGGAGTTCAGTTAGAGGCTTTGCAACCTTGGAGAAATTCTCGACGAAGCGGCGACAATAGCTCGCTAGACCAAGAAAACTCCTAACTTGCTTAACCGATTCAGGTTGAGTCCAATCAAGGACAGCTTGAACTCTCTCGGGATTGACAATAATACCCTTACCAGAGATTACGTGGCCTAGATAGGTCACTCCTGGTAACCAGAATTCACATTTTGAAAATTTGGCCTAAATGCGATGCTCTCGAAGTTTCATCAATACCAGCCTTAGATGCTCGGCATGTTCTTGTTCATTCTTTGAGTAGATGAGAATATCATCGAGGTATACTACGACGAATTTATCCAAATACTCCATAAAGATTGAATTCATCAGTCGAGAGAAGGTGGTTGGGGCGTTGGTTAAACCGAAGGACATAACGGTGTACTCATATTGGCCATAACGAGTAACAAAGGCCGTTTTTGGAATGTCCCCGTTCTTAATCTTGATTTGATGGTATCCCAACCTCAAATCCATTTTAGAGAAGACTGAGGATCCAACGAGCTGATCGTACAGATCGTTGATCCTGGGGAGCGGATACTTGTTCTTTATGGTGACCAGGTTAACTGGTCGGTAATCTACAACCATCCGATCCGTTCCGTCTTTCTTCTTGACGAAGAGGACGGGACAAGCCCAAGGAGAAGAGCTAGGACGAATGAAACCTTTGTTCAAGGCCTCATCTAATTGCTTCTTAAGTTCGGCTAGCTCTAAGGGTGCCATCTTATAAGGTCTTCTGGCTATTGGGACAGTTCCCGGAACAAGATCTATCACAAACTCTACATCTCTGTCAGGTGGAATTCCTGGCAGTTCCTCTGGAAAAACATCCGGGAAGTCACGGACTACCGGAATGTCTTCAAGTTCCAGAAGAGGGTTGGCATTTAGGGAATAGAGTTGGCATTTGGCAACTCGAGTAGAGACATTTACTATCTCACCCGAGGGATGGGTAAGTTGGACATTTCTAGAATGAGTATCAATCTTGGCATAGTGAGCTGACATCCAGTCCATGCCCAAGATGATATTAATATCCGAAGATTTCAATGCTATCAATGAGGCTAGAAAAACTAGCCTGTCTACTAGAATTTCATTGTCATAGGTTATCCTAGAGGTTTGCCATTTACTACGAGGGGTTTGTACAACCAATGGGATTGGCATATCACAAAATGACATGTTATGCAACTATGCATAACTTTCCGAAATGAAGGAATGAGAAGACCGAGTGTCAAAGAGAACGGACGCTGGGTGATGATTAACAAGAAGCGTACCCAGCATGACGTCGGGATCCTCTGCAGCTTCTTCTGCTGACACATAGTTCACACGGCCACGTGCAGGAGTTGGCTTCACATAATAAGCTTTGCCCGACTTGGCCTGCCCGACGGACTTTCCGGGTTGCTTGGCACCCACATTCTGAGGACACTCACGGGAATAATGCCCTGGTTCTCCACACTTGTAGCATATCACCTGGTTGGCACGTGGTGCAGCATTGCTAGCTGGACCACCATAAGCTTTTGCTGGAGGGTTGGCCTGATTCGTCTGAGACGCCACGTAGGATGGCCTCGGAGTGTATCTTGGCGGCAGAGAACTGTTTGGAACCCACAACCTGCGTTTTGGAAACGCGGAACCAAAAGATGAGCCAAAGTCACGGGAGTGCTTCCTTGTGGCTTCGAAATCAGTATGACCAGTCTCCGCACTGATCGCTTTGTTGACCAGGGCTTGAAAACTTGCACACTCATGGAGGCGCAGGTCTCGACGGAGCTCAGGGCTCAGACCCTTACGGAATCTTGCTTGCTTCTTGGCGTCAGTAGACACCTCCTGTGTTGCATAGCGGGCGAGGTTACCGAACTCGCGGCTATAGGCATCCACAGACAACTTGCCCTGAGTGAAGGCACAGAACTCCTCTCTCTTTCTGTCCATCAGGCCCTCTGGAATATGGTGCAGACGAAAAGCTGCACTGAAGTCTGCCCACGTGGCCACTGGTTCAGCGGGACGCATAGCTTCAAAATTCTCCCACCACAGATTGGCGGGTCCCTCCAGGAAATACGCCGCAAAGGTCACCTTGTCGGCCTCAGACACATTCGCCGAGCGAATCTTGCGTGAGATGCTGCACAGCCAGTCATCAGCGTCGAGGGGATCGACGGAATGATGAAACTTCGGAGGATTCAGCTTCACAAAGTCATTGAGGGACACTGCAGCATTCCTAGGTTGTCGAGACGTATTCTGCTCAATACGCTCTAGCAGTCGGTTGGTCTCCCTTTTGTTTCTTTCTGCCTCAAGCATCACTTCTACTAGAGAAGGTGGGTGAGGCAGGTCTTCCTGCGACGCTTGACTACCCTCTCCTTGCTCATGAGCAGGGGCACGGTTCAACCTGGTGAACACCATCCTGACAAACAAACTCATAGCTTAGACCAATATCATATCAATACTAGCTATGGATTAAGAATGTACTGAACACACGGAATGCGGAAATGAATATCCGAACAACATGGTAACAAGCAACTGCTATATATACACCATGGTTCATACACACCCTTACATAGTTCGGTACAAACTTACTCGAAGAGCAAACTACTGAAATGGTGGAACTACTCATCAGAGGCTTACAAGCTTCCTATACATTATTTATCTAGGCCTCCGGAATTCATTTCACATTACTACCATACTTCACAAGTCACGCAGGATTGTGAACGTACGGCTACTACCATACTATCCTTCCGCTCACAGCTCAGGCATCCGCATAGAACATCTCATAGAGATTACCTCCATGACCTGGAAGCTCAACCTGCAGATCAGGAAACACTCTAGCCTGAGATCCCTGGGATCCATAAGGACACGGATGTGGCCTTGGTCCCCTGACTGGTGGTAAGAGGGGTCCCCGAAGAGGTGTGACTCCTCCTATAGCTGGCCAGTCAACGTGGGCCGGAAGATGGGTTCTAACAGGGTTCAGCATCTCCATCTCTCCATACCCTGTCTGGACTACCGGTGCCAGCTGCGTCAAAGCTGTCCACAGACGGGCACGGGTAGCATAAAGCTATGCGGAGAGCACGAGCATCCCTGTCTCTGTTCTCTAGCATCTCAACATTGGACTGCAGAAGTGGATCCTCCATAGAAGAATCAAAATAGACTCCACTGAGGTATCCCTCTTCACCAGACTGAGAGGCCGGAACATAGCAGAACTCTGAATTCTGCAGCAGTGCATGTCTTGCTCTCATAATAGTCAGCATTGAATAGGCAGCATCCTGTACTGCCATGTCAACGGTGACCCCCAACCCATAGGACCAATGGATTGGCTTCTCAGCTCCAGTGTAGTCTGGAAATACCCTAACCGTGCAGATGTACTGGCTCTGGTTGAAGTCTCGGTACTGTTCCTCCACTGTGTACTCGGGGTACCAGCGGTAACCGCACACCGACATCACCCTGACCAGCATGGCCGTATGACCCGGTACATCAATGCACCTGGTCAGACGTACCACCTGACGAGAAGGACGGCCAGGCATCTGTAAATAGAGAGTAATGCAAAAGCATTAGAGCTCTGAATGCAAAATTGGGCAGCATAACGGCTGTAATTGCTCAAAACAAATTTTGAGACAACCCAAAAATGGAATAGCGTAACCACTCAACTATCAAGTTCAACTCTCTGATCATCAAACTTACTTCCTGCTTCCGAGGAATAAAAGAAACCCAATATCTCTCGACCTGTAGTCCTATAATCTACCGATCAGAAACACGAGCCTAGGAGAAGATGAGTAACCTAGTCCTTAATTCCCGCAGAAAAGACGAGGATGACCAGAATAGAATATCTTGAGAAGAGAACAAGAGTGTTACGTTCCCTTCCACAAACAATTCCCTTATATATAAATAAGAAATTCTAGACTCAACTTCGACCAGTTTGGCTTAGTAATCCTACAGTCAGTCAGGCTCTGATACCAACGCTGTCGGGACCCCGATCCTAAGCCATAGGAATCCAGCCTGTAACACATCGCATCCCTTTGTGGTCTCACATACGGTTAACTCCACGGCTGCAGCCTTACCTTAGCCGGGACCGTTTGCGTCTTTCGACTCACGTATGTGATAGTGTCGCTAGCAATCCAATGTCAAAGAACCCGGATCGACATGTCTAGTCAAAAACCAAAGTGGCAGTACCGCACAAGGACAGGCATACATGACCCAACAAAGCAGGTGTCGGTCATCAGCGAATGTAGACGAGTCGTAGCAAGCTACAAGGATTCCATTACATCGCGTGACATTTCCCCAAAGGGGACAGACACAGCAGCTAAGAAGGACACATGCCGGTCAACCAATGTGTCCGGAGCAGTAGCGAACTACCAAGGCTCGTTGGATCACAAAGGGGCATTTCCTTGTAAGGAGTGCTACTAAAGTTCACGACTAGGTAATCGAACCCCATACATATCAAGTACGACACACGTACGCATGACATACCGATATGTATAGATACATC
Organism: Hordeum vulgare subsp. vulgare; assembly: GCF_904849725.1. Lineage (NCBI taxonomy): Eukaryota > Viridiplantae > Streptophyta > Magnoliopsida > Poales > Poaceae > Hordeum > Hordeum vulgare. Next base: position 354,300,340 of record NC_058519.1, on the reverse strand, counting down.
GATGGCATCACAACATAACCATAAACATACAACCTTTATTTAAGAGGCTCGGAAGAGCCACACACATAATATTACACATTAAGGGTCTCACGACCCATAATAGCAGTCATACAATACAAGCCAGCGGAAGAGTTATAAACTGTCTAGGAACAGACAGTGCAACTAGAAGGCACATGGCCTGACTATACTACAGAGCCGACGTAGGGCCAGATCGTAGCTGGGACACCAGCTACTCGTCGTCGTCGATGTCTACGAAGAACCCTCCATTAGGGTCATTAGCAACCTCTGCAACATTTATTAAGCAAACATGAGTACGAAGGTACTCAGCAAGACTTTAGGAGAACTAACTACTCATGCAAGGTATCAAAAGGTATTGTGGGGTTTCATGCGGGAAGCCAGCATTTGACTCGTGGCTAGACAACTTGCATTTTGAAATTAGTTTTGACAACTTGATTTCTCGCACACGAGTCCACTAACACCACAACAATACACTATCGTGGAATCATTCCGTCTCCATACGGAAATGCCGTCCACGACACTCACGCTTATCTTGACAATTTTATGAGTAGCCATTGAAGTTATCTATGAACAACATATGTCTCCAAGTAGTCCATATCCGCGGACGCGGCTATTCGAATAGATCATAACCCTGCAGGGGTGTACTTCGTCACACACGCTCTCGCCACTTATCGCTAAGTGCACGTCATGCACCTCGGCAACCTTCAAGCGGAAGCCCAGCGAGGGAGTCGGCCACGACCGTTAACCACGCTAGTACCTAGTCCAGGTTTATCGCCTATCTGAGAGTAACCCGTACGGAATTCCGGCCGAGGTTTCCGCCACGGCCTCAAACGATGTGCGCAGGGTTCCCAAGCCCACCATCCGGGTGCCACTTGGTACACCGTGCCACTACCTACCGCATCACGGCCCACCTCTCAGGTCAGCACCATGCACGGCCTCCAGCATTACTATAAACACCAGAAACTACTTGCAACTCCTGGACCGGGTACTACGCGATTAATAGGCCGAGCGGGGTCATATTTCAGGGCCCAACATGTGGTAGTATCTAGTCTTGGAATACATACACGGAACTCAGTTCCTAAGGACGGTTCCAATGAAACAACCCGCCATGTACTCCTACACAGCCTTTCACCGGTACCTTTACCAACTCAAGTTCAACACACAACCTTTGCCTACCGAACACATTCCACATTTCTGTTCATCTCCTAGATGACAGACCATACACAACTCTAAGCATAGCATGCATAGCAGGATAAGGCACAACATAGCTCAAACAACTACCAGGTATGCAAAAACAGTTGAAGCATTTGATTATAAATGCAATAAATAGGTGCAGGAGCAAGAACATGGGAATTATCGGGATGATCAAAAGGGTTGCTTGCCTTGTTGCTCAGAGGAGGAACGATATCCGTCAAATGGATATTCGGTGGAATCCGGGGGTGCGGAGCCTACCGAAATGAATGGCAACATTCAATAACAATCATATGCACTCAAAATGATGCATGAGCATGGCATGAGAATGCAAGGTGATAAGTTATTATTTTCAACATGTATTAGGTTTAGAGTTGATTTGAATCACATTCGAATAGCAATTCAAACGGGGTATTCTCGGATACCGGTTTAATTGATTTGACCTGATGCTCAGATCAACTTGATGTTAACATGCATGAAATGTCATGTTATGGTACTGATTTGTAATTAGGACAGTGGTGAACATTGTATATATAATGAAATTAGAATATTTTTGCAAATTCCATTTAAAAAGTGATTATAAGAATTGAATTATTCCTTATTCCACAATTTAGGGTTCTGTAACTTTTTTAAACATGGTTGAAAATAGCATAATCAGAATCCTTGAATTTTTCTGATACTTTTTCATATATAAATTATTTTCATTGGAGTTACAGATTAATTTCTATGATTTTTACTGTTTTTAGCAATTTCCTTAATTAGTTTTATACTCGAAATTCTATTTATTGCATCAGACTGACGTCAGCAGGTCAGCCGACCTGTTCAGGTCAAACCTGACAGGGGGGCCCCACTGGTCAGCCTCTCTGGGACTAATCCCGCGCTGACCAGCCCTAACTGAGGTTTGACTTGGCCTTGGGCCCACTTGTCAGCGAGTGATTAGGTGCTGAGCTGCTGGGTTAGCTTTGCCACGTCGACATCCACCGGCGGCGAGGTCGTCCTCGCCGGCGGGGAGCCTCCGGCGACCACCAGCACGGCGGAGGGGCTCGGAAACGGCGCACAGGGGGCCAAATGCTGCGCGGAGAGCACCAGAGGAACGACACGTCTCCCACAGCTTCATTTCTGCACTTAGCCGGGGCTGATCTGGCCGGAGATGACGCCGGCGACGAGCTTGGCGGCGGCCAAGGCTCGGGCGTCATCTGGGTCTTTGAATCAGAGGGATCTACGCTCGGTTCTTAGCTACTACAGCATCTACGCGTCGACCTGGAGCTGCTGGTACCCTCGGAAGGACGAGCTGATCATCGGAGGGCTACCGGCGACGAGCGGCAGCGGTCGTCCTCGTCGGGCTCTGGTGAAACTAGAGCTAGAGGAGGGGATCGATGGGGAAAACTTAGGGGAAACGACCGCATGCTCACGGGGAGTGCAGAGCAGAGCTTAGATGGCTCGGGGAAGGCCTGGGGGAGACGAATCGACGGGAGAGGTCCGGCGGCCGGAGGTGGAAGACGACGGCGTTGCGGGGGTTGCAGGGCTCGAGGAAGCTTCGGCTTCTGCAGAGATGACCAGGGCGACGAGGCGGAGCTAATGGCATGCTCTGGGAGGGAATCCTATGGCTAGGGGCACGGGCAGCTCAAGCACGAGCTCGGCTCTAATGGCGGCAGCAAGGAGGAGGAGGAGATCCGGGAGGAGGAAGAGAACCGAGGCGGGGAATGGATAGGGGAGGCCCTGGGGAGCTTATCCCCGTCGTCGCGAGCGCGAGGCGGCGGCCACGCAGGCACGCAGGTGCGTGGCTGCGCCGGAGGGGGCGGCGGCCACCTCCTGCTGCCTACTGGCGCGAGGGAGGGGACGAGCCAGGGATGGGCCGGGCCAGGCTTAGGCGACAGGTAAGGTTTTTCCATTTTTTTCTGTTTTTGTTTTTCTGTTTTGCTAATTATTGTTTTTCTAATTAATTCAGCTCCAAAACAATAAGTAAAAACTATTTTAGGCCTCCTGAAATATTTGTTATAATATCCCCAACCATTTACAAGGTTTTCAACATTTTTGGAAATTTATAGTTTCTGATTTCAAATTTAAAACTTGAAACCAATAGCCTTTTTCATTTATTCAAAAAGCTTAAAGTGTCAAGAAAATAGTTTTCTCCAATGCTCATTTACTTTCATGATTTATCAGAAAGTTTGAACATTTCTTGAGGCCATTTTGGGTTCATTGATTTTGAACTAGTTTGAGATTTCCTTTAATTGAAATGGTGGCTAGGGTTTTGAGTTTTTCCTTTGCCACTTTGTTGTTTTTGTTGAAACTTCTTAGATGCAAATGCAAAGAAGACATGAGCACAATGCCATCTTGCTTAAGGGTTAGGGATGTGACACGCATGTTGAAGGATTGTTATGTGATCCAATTATATTAGCATTGTTGAGAGATTGCACTAGCGAAAGTACGAACCCTAGGCCTCATTTTCAAGCATTGCAATACCGTTTATGCTCACTTTTGTTACTTGCTACCTTGCTATTTTTATTTATTCAGATTATAAAAATATATTTCTACCATCCATAGTACACTTGTATCACCATCTCTTCGTTGAACTAGTGCACCTATACAATTTACCATCATATTGGGTGTGTTGGGGACAGAAGAGGCTCTTTTTTATTTGGTTGCAGGGTTGTTTGAGAGATACCATCTTCATCCTACGTGGCTATACCTCCCACAGATTGATAAACCTTAGGTCATCCACTTGAGGGAAATTTCCTATTGTCCTACAAAACTCTGTGCATGGAGACCCAACACGAGTTTAGAAGAACAAGTTGTGTAGTAGACATCACTACCCCTCTCGTGTTCTTCCTCTAGGCACTACCCCTCGAGCACCTGAGTCCACCATCTTCCATTACCATTGAGCACATTGGAGCCCCACACCTACACTGCCCTTGAACCTCTCGTAGTGCTCTTGGCACCCATAGGTGTCGATTAACTACTCGGTTTGCTCGATTTCGCGTAGATGGCCGAACTCCGACTGCCGCCAAAGCCGACACGGTTCTCGAACCAAGCCACCTCGTGTCCACCTGTTGCCGCCAATGGATGTGTGTGAGTGCCAGCAAGCTATAGCCACAAACTTCTCGTCGATCCGTGCCTTGTAGCATCGTCCTGAGCAACTGCGGCGTGCCTACGCCATGGAATATGGTCGCCACATGCAACGCAGATGTGATGTCATCATTAGGGCTTAATTCCCATGCTAACCACCCCATCCCCATGCTTATTTTTTGATGGTTACATTAGGTCTAACCAGCAACATGTTAACATGTCAAAATGATGCATCATAGTGCTGCATTTCTGTGAATTATACATTGCTCCTTTTCTATTTGTCGGTGTTTGTTCCCTCTCGGTAGACGTTGTTCCAACAATGAAATTGGTGTCACTGATGAAGACTTGTTGTTATATTCACATGTGCCAGGAAAGCAACCCCATTGAGCATACTGATATAAACCCACTCTCTCGTTCATGCTCTCTTATACTGCATTAGGACAATCATGATTAAACTATTATGTGTTCTCGATAGTTGAAACCATTCCTTTGCATGACATGTCTTTGTCACAGTAAATAGTTGAAACACTTAGCATGTGTAACAACTGATTGAGCCTTGTGGTGCCTACTCATCCATGCTTGCTTACTGTGCCTACTATGCTTAGAGTCGTGTCGGGTCTGATCCATTTGTGCGATGGATTGGAATGGATGTGTTCATGTTCTGTTGTGTGAGAGCTAGGTGTGTGAATCCGATATGGTAAAGTTAGCAATGAGAGGCTATGTAGGAGTACATGGATGGTTGTCTCATTGGTACCGTCCTTAAGAATTGAGTTTTTTGTATGTTACCAGGACAATATACTACCACACATTGAATGGATACTTTAAAATACACAAGATAAGTGTGAGTTCTGTGAATGGCCTTCTCGTAGAGGGAGGTGGGAGAGGATCCATAGTGGTGTATTGATGTGGTGAATATGTGGCCTCGTATGCGCCCTCTCACCCCAAAGATACTACTTGTAGTCGTAGCAGGTTAGCCAAGAGTCAAATCTGGCTTGGTGCAATAAAGTCCACAAGCCCCTTTGTTTATAATGACACATATGTAGACAGTTGTGATATAAGTCTTATTGAGTACCTTTGTACTCATGATTGCTTAATTTTGTTTATGCAGAGGAGAGGTTAGTATGGTTATTGGTTTTCTACGCGAATGTTCGATGTTGACCGGATTAGCTTGGGAATCCCAGACAGAGGTCTGGCTCCTTTGGTAGTGTCGTTGTAGATTTTCAGGCTCCTCCAGCCACTTTTAGTAGATGTGTGTACCCACACATGATATGCTTCTGCTTGTTGCTCATATGACTTTCACTGTTGGGTCATGTGACCCCTGTTTGTAATATCACACCATGTTGGCTCTTATTTGTCCTTAATAAATACTTGAGTCATATTGTTATGTTGTGATGCCATGTTGTATCTACGCATATCGTGCATATTGTGTGTATGTTTGAAATGCATTGGTATATGTGGGATTTGACACCTAGTTGTATGCCTAAGGTAGGCTTCTTTAGAGGGAAATGCCTCTTGGTGCTTCCACTTGGCCTTGGTAGCTTTCTACTGCTTCAGATACACTGATTGACCGACTTGCATCCTTCTTTGCTGATATGTCTATCCCTACCAGGAAATGCCACATGGTGCAATGGAGTCCATGTAGCTTGCTACGACTCATCTACAAGGAAATTTCATGCGGTGTAATGGAGTCCATGTAGCTTTCTACGACTCATCTATAGACATTGATGACCGACACCTGCATTGATAGGTTATGTATGTTTGTTCATGTATGGTTGTGACACTTGGGTCTATAACTAGCGAGTCATCTCAATCTGGGTTCTCTGACTTATGATTACTAGAAACATATTCATATGCATGGGCCAAAAGGCACAAACGGTCCCGACCAAGGTAAGGTGGCAGCCGTGGAGCTAACCGTGCGCGAGGCCGCAAAATGATACCATGTGTTACATGTTAGATCCGTATGGTTTAGGATCGGGGCCCCAACACACGACCAACCTTAGAATGGTGATTTAATAACCAACACACTAAGAATTAATTTATTGTCCATTAACTTCCAAGCAATATGGTTCCTAGGAGTATTGATTTCACACATCACGGTTCACTTGTCGGTATTCCGGTTACAACAACCCAGAGACCAACGAGTGAATAATGATGATGAGAAGTATCATTGCATCAAGAATTCGTAAGGGGTGGTGCAATTCTCACGACAATCTTGACATAAAAGAGGGTAATACTCCAAGGTAGAACAAAACATAAGTTGGATTGGCGTTCTTGATCTCTGGTATACAACTACTTTGACCCAATCCAAGAAACTAATGAGGTGTTGGAGTTTGTTTCTCCTAGTCATTTTGGGATAGAATGGTTTGAAGGACCACAATAATATCATGTATTCATGAACATGAATGCACCATTACACTTGACTATCAACTCCTAGATAAAGGCTGGAATACAACCGACCTGGTATAACTCAAAGAACACATGAATTCTAAGTTGTGGATATATATATTAACATGTTGAACAAGGCTCAACGTATTTCTTTAGTATAAACCAACGCAGAAAAAGAAGGATTGTAAGAGTCTCAAATATATACTGGAGAACTCCCCAAGAGCTGTCTCATTTGATATTTTTGTTCAAGATGAACACATACCATAATTGGTTCGTGGTATAGAAAAAATGATATGCCAAGAACTTCGAAGGCTAGAACAAGGTTACTAATCATCCTAATGGTACGAGCTAGTAATATAAACTGGGGTGAAAGAATGGAACATCGGTTTAAGAACACAAAAATAGAATACCTACTAACTAAATGACTTCACGATATACTTGCCAGAATGGTGGCCTAAATTATCCTCGAGCAAATTCTCGACTAAGTTTCGATACAATCATGTGGCAGCATGAATGGGCCATGACGAGTTGACTGAACTTTGGAAAATGAGTATACCGCCTCTGATTATTTTTTTTCTTATGGCAGCTTGTTATGGGCACATTGCCCTTCGGTGACCAAGTACTCAAACAAGACATCCCTCGGGATGGACAATGTGTGTTTTGTGGGGTCGACGAGGACCTAAAAAATATTTTATTCTATTGTATATCGGCCTAGTTATTGTGGAGTTACTTCAGGGAGGTTTTGGGAAATAGTTGAGACCCAACCAACTTACCTCATTGCCATCAACTCATTTGATCACGGGATGAACAATATTCTGATCACGACATGAGAATAGTACCGTGATAACTACTTGACGTGGCATAGAAGTAGGAGTTGAACTTCACCCGATGCGATGTTAAACTTCCGCTCATTTTATCGAAATGGGGCTTGTGATATATCGTTGTTAATCTGTGGACACGAGGGTCACAACCTAGGTTGAACTTTTGGGAAAATCTACATTGTTTAAGAGAAGTTTTGAAAACCGTTTTCTTCATACAAAAAACATGAATCATATTTTCAAGGTTATTTCTAAACCGTTTATCACAATGAGGAAAATGTTATGGTGTTGGAAAACTCCTCCAAATCCGCTCATTTCACATGTTGAAAGTTTTCCCGAAGTTCCTACGGTAAAGAGGAATATCTCAAACCGAACAGTTGGGTTCGTATTTTTGGGTTAATTTGGAAACCGCTAGTCAGATTGATGCAAATGATTTGGCGTTGTAAAGCTTATGAATATGTGCTTACTTTTAAATAAAAAGTTTTCTCCAACTTTCAAAAGTTTAAAAGTAATTTCGAAAACGACCCGAGTTCATATTTTCGCGTTATTTTCATAACGGTTTGACAGAATACAACAAATGATATGGCGTTGGAAAGCTTGAACAAATGGGAAAATTTTATATGTAGATTGTTTCTTCCAATTCTTAAAGATTTTAAGTCAATTTTATAAATGGCTAAAAACGCATTTCGGCAGTAATTTTTACAAACGTTATCGAAATGGGGCAAATAATATAAAAGTGAAAATCTATGGAAAATGCAAAAAAAATCATATAGATAGTTTTCTCTATTTCCAAGCCGTTTTCAAGTAATTTTTAAAACAAAGAGATCATGTGTTATGCATTTATCGAGAAACAAAGTCTTTGAAAATGCACCGCGTGAAGAACTTGAACTTCTTCGCATGTGTACTTGAACTTCACTCTGTTTTCCATGTATTGAGCAAATGATATACCGATTGAGCAAATGATATACCGATGGAAAGCTTCTGGAAACACGCAACTTTTCCGTGTTGAACCTTTCTTCATACAAATGACGGTTTAAAATATTTTCATTTGACATTCATGAAGTGTAGTAGTTGAACTTCCCGTTGTTTTCACGTTTAACTTTTGTCTCGTATTTTCATTTGTAATTTCTTACCTATTTGTTGGTGTTACACAAATGATATTCCTTTTTGAACAACCCTCTATCACAATATTTTTGTAACTTTTTTCGACCGAGGACTTGAACTTATAGAAAAAATGGACCTTGCCTTTTTATTGATTTTTCTCATATCAAACACACACCATGTAGTACGTCAACTTTCTCCATTTTTATAATTTGAATTTTCAATTTTCCTTTTGAAATCGAATTGCTCCCAAATAATAACCGAACTTATTTGTGGATTGAGAGAATTATTTTAAAACACAAAAAACATTTTTTTGTGTTTTTGAACATGGAAATACAAGGTGAACCTCTCGTGCAAGAATTTTTGAATTTCCCGGGCACAGCACGTGAACTTCTTTCAACAAACCTTTTAATCTTTTATTTTTCTATTCTTTTATTCTCACCTAAAATGCATTCCTTCGTCTACTTGAACTTCCCGTTGTTTTCACTATGAACTTCTCTCACATTTTTGTTTAAAGTTCTCACTTTTCCTAATTTAGTTCAAAAAATTCTTTACATGTCAAACTACTCCATTATTTTAATTTGAACTTCTGAGCTTTTTTATTTTCAACTTCTATGTATTTATTTTATAAACAAGGAAAATAAAAGTGAACCATATTTCGTGTAAGGAATTTTCACAGGTTTAATTTGAACTTCTCACCTTTTTTTATTTGAACTTCTTCATTTGACTATTTAGTAATGAGAAAATATTGAGTTTTTTATAAACTTTGAACTTCTGTTCTATTTTAATTTGAACTTCTTACTATTATTTTTAGGAAGGAAATATGTTTTTAAATAAGCCTCAAACATTTTTTGAAACTGAACTTCGGAGTGTTATTTTCCTAGAAACGGATATAATTTGAGTTTCGGTTACATCGAACTACTCGTATATTTTAATTTGAACTTCTTCGTTTTTATTATTTGGTAACAAGGAAAATGTGAAAAAAAAATCGAACTTCTTAATTTTTTTAATTTGGAATTCTTGGTTTATTTCTTTTGTATCGAAATATCCTAGTTTTGTAATAAATATTGGACCATCCATTATTTAAATTTGAACTTCGAGAGTTTTTAAATTTTAGAAACGATGATAACCCTTTTATGTTTTTTAACTTCTCTATTACCAAAATTCAAACTTCTTGTTTTTATTGTTGGACTTCTTGTTTTTCATTCTTCAATAATTCGAACTGCTCCTTTTTTGAACTTACACTTCTTGGGCCTTTTTCATCTTTAAATCATGAGAGCTCAACCAATTAGACACACTGAGAAAAGAACTACAACCATGTATCGGTGCTCCCCTACGCACATTGTTTCTTTATTCTTCTTGTAATAATCATTGAAGCACACATGTTGTTTTTCCTTCCTGTAATACGCACATTGAACCACAAGCTTATAGTTCGTCCCTTAATATCAGACGACGGTAGGTAGAAACACTCTCCGAAGAATGTGTGTGGTTAGTGGAAACACCAAAAAATAAAGAAAAATATATGTATTCAGAAAAAGAACTACTTCTATATGCTAGGCACAGGAACCATGTGGGTGCATATGATTCCATGTGGATCTAATCGTTGTTGCGGCAGCAAGAACAAGACAATTCAACTATCATGTTACTAGAACACAAGTTTGCAATAACTTCTATATAAATAACTTGGTCCATCATGTAGGATCTGAAGTTACAATTAACTGGAACAAAATCAAGCACACATACATGGAGTTCATCAATTGTTGTTCCATCTAAACAAGTACTTTTCAAATAAAAGGCATACGACCCTTATGCATTTTCACTGAAAATGGAACCACGATGTGACACAAGCATTAGTAACATAAAGAACACGACACATGAGCTTTAGTATACATGAGCTTTAGTATACATGAGCTTTCTGTTATATGTAAACTTTCTTCTATCAACATATGAACTTCACACACAGGTGAATCCTATGGAAAATCCCATGGATGACCTCACCCATTTTTTATTTGTTAGAAGTGGTGAACCCCCAGCCACTCTACAACCAAGAACACACCAAGACAAGAATGATGGGTTAGACAGTAGACCATGAAGAATTCTATAGAGAAACAAAGTACTTTTTCATTTTTGCAGAGTGCATGGAGTTGCCCATATTGCTTCGGTAAGCAAAACACAGTCCTCTTTCAGTAAAAACAAAACGATGATCAATTTCCTCTAGCTATAGCAGCAACACGAATACATCTACTCTAGTGCTCTCAGAATTTATTTCCTTTTTACCTTATATGAACCATCAAGTTCCCCATATAAACATTGCTTTTTCTATACAACGAACTGGAGCATGCATAATTTTTGAACTTCACCAGTTTGTACATCTTTGTAGAAAAGTGTAGAAAAAACTAGTAAAATACACAAAAAATCAAGTCGTGTAATCCACATGACATGGAAATCATGAGCAAAATAATTGTGTTCCTGTCAGAATTTTTCACAGATTAAACATCCATGGCACAAGAAGTTCAACATTCATTTTCAATCATTCTTTTTTTGGCAAATACTTTGAACGAGGAAAAAGAAAGAGGGACAGAGTGCAGAACACATTAGAGGGGAGGGAAGGTCACAGTAGAGTGCAGAGAAGGTCACGACGGGGGTGGGGAAGTTGGGGGTAGGTGGAAGGGAGGTAGTCGGGGCTTGGAAATAAAAATTAAAGTATCCGCAAGAAGATCTCATCTTGAACTCGTAATACAGCCAAACCTATCCTTTTTCATATAATTTCAACGAAAAATTGAAGGGTCTGTTTTTAGGGGGGAATCCACCATTTTGCATCTTGATCCACATGCACTTTTCATCGCTTCTAACATAGGTGAGGATGAGCAGATAGGGAGAAAGAGGTATGTCCATAGGGGAGGATGAGAAGACAAGACAAAGAGGCATGTCCTCGTGGCTTATTTTGCAGGTGCCGCTCATAATCCCCAAGTACAAGGAATCATCATAGCAATTTCCAAAGATGGAAGTGATAAGTATGGAGTGTCGCACCCACAAGGAGCTAAAGGTAAGATCAATATTCTCTCAAGTCCTATCTGCCAACGATATGACTCTACGTACACCGATCGTTTGCTTCCAACTAGAAACGAGAAATAAAACTACGTTGTGGGTATGAAAAGAATAGCTTTGCATGATAACGGAGAACTAGAATCCAAAAATAGGTGATGTTATCATAAAGTTAGAATATACTACAAACAGCGAGTGTGGAATAATGATGGGTCGGTGTGCGGAATTGTCCTAGGGAATTGTTAACAAGATCGGTAATCATTATTGAAATTTTATATGAGGGAGAGGCATAAGCTAACATACTTTCTCTACTTGGATCATATGCACTTATGATTGGAACTCTAGCAAGCATCTGCAACTACTAAAGATCATCAAGGTAAAACCCAACCATAGCATGAATGCATGAAGTGCCCTTTATCCCATACGCAACAACCCTATTACTCGATTTTATGCTTCTGTCACTCAAGCAACCCAATATAAGCGAATCACGAATGCATTGCAACACCCTACAACGGGAATCCTTCACGTGCGCACGGCATGAAAGGCACCATAGGACAACACCATAATAAATATACAAGTCACACCAATCTAGATCATCAATCAACCCAAAGGACAAAAGAAATCTACTCAAAACATCATAGGATGGCAACACATCATTGAATCATAATATGCGTCATAAAGCATCATGTTCAAGTAGGGGATTACAGCGAGATGCGGGATAGCGGACTGCTGAAAGAACATGAGGATGGTGATGAAGATGGTGATGTTGATGAAGATGATCACCGCGGCGATGGTTCCCCTGATGGCACTCCAGGGCCACCGAGAGAGAGAGAGGGAGAGGTTCTCCCCCTTGTGCTTCCTCCTCCATGGCTTACCCGGAGTGGGGAGAGGTTCTCCCTCTGGTCCTTGGCCTCCATGCCGATTATGGAGACCGTCGGGATGATGAAGATGGCCTCCGGTGAAGATGACCCCCTCCGACAGGCTGCCGGAGATGGCCAAGATTGATCTTTCGTGGATCTGGAGGCTTGTGGTGGAGGAACTCCCGATCTAGGTTTCTTCTGGGGTTTTTGGTATTTATAGGAATTTTTAGCGTTCGTCTCACGTCTGAAAGGTTCCCGAGGAGGTCACAAGCGACACGGGCGCGGCCTAGGGGGTGGTCGCGCCCAGAAGGCTTGTCGCTTACTCATCCACGTCCTAGCCCATGTCTATTGCTTCTGTGGTCTCTTTTGGTCCATAAAAAATCACCGTAAATTTTCAGCCCATTCCGAGAACTTCTATTTCTGGACAAAAACGACACCATGATAGATCTGCTCAAAATAGTGTGAGTTCAGGTTAGTTCTAACAAAATCATACCAAAATCATACAGAATTATTGTAAACATGGCATGAATACTTCATAAATTACAAATACATTGGAGACATATCAGCATCCCCAAGCTTAATTCCAGATCGTCCTTGAGTAGGTAAATGACAAATGAAATAATTTATGGAGTGTGAATGCTAGCAAGTTTGATCAATGAAAATTTCACTCACTTTTTTCTAGCACCAATATATACCATAAACAGTAGCTCAGCTCATAAAACTTCTCATGATGAACTAACAAGCTATTCACATGTTAAAGTATAGACCACAAAGTTTCTTGAAAACTAACAAACTATGCTTGTAGCCACCAAACAATTGCAATTCATCTTATTTTCAGGAAGGGTCTAGGTAAGAAATTTTGATTTAGCAAATTCCACATACTCAACTATTATCTAGTCTTCCATGATTTCTAACACTCAAAGCATAATTTTAGAACAAATAGCATCCATCAGACACACAGAAAGATAGGGGCTTAGTGTTTTGCCTCCCAACTTATTTATCATATAGATAATGGCCAACAATAATAACTCGTGATAAAATATGTTTTTGTGCATATATATGTCTAGATCATTCGTCAACACATGACTCTTGCCAAGAGAAAAAGGCGAAAACTATAGGAAGTGGTGAAGATCACCATGACTCTTGCATAAAGGTAAGTACTAGAAAGTAAAAGGTAGACCCTTCGCAGAGGGAAGCAAAGGTTGGGATGCGCATTTTGTTTTTGGATGTGCTAACCCTTAATGCAAAGGAACGTCACATTGTATTGCCCTTTGTGATAACAACCTTTAGTATGCAGTCTGTCGCTTTTATTTCTTTACCAGCACAAGTCCGTACAACGCTTATTTTCCCATACAATAAAAGATCTTACATATTTAGGAGCAATGTTTATTGCTTTTTGCACCGATGACAACTTACTTGAAGGATCTTACTCAATCCATAGGTAGGTATAGTGGACTCTCATGGCAAAACTGGTATGAGGGTGTTTGGATGCACAAGTAGTATTTCTACTTGGTGCGGAAGTTTTGGCTAGTATGAGGTGGAAGCAAGCACCACCTGTTGGAGGATCCATAACAATATAACTTCCATACAAATATACCCAAACATAACTCATTAAGTTGTCTTCCTTGTCCAACTTCAAATAATTTTCTCAAGTTTGAAAATAATTAATGGGGTTCAAAATCATAGAAGATGTCCAAGATAGTATATTTATACATGGAATCTCTCTTCCTTCAATATTCTTTCATGAATTGTTCAAGTGACAAATGCGGTGTTTGCTAACTTTCAATAAATTTTACCACCTATACTTATTATGTGTGAACTAATTACTCCCCATGGTATAAGTATATGAATCATATTTAATTTCAGATTTATGATATTCAACTCATTCAACCATTTACTCATAGGATAAAAGTGAAGCACGAAAGTAAATGACAAAACTACTCCAAAGCATATAAGTAAATGACAAAACTACTCCAAAGTATTCAAACAAGTAAGTAGCTATGTGAGGACTTTATCTCTCTCTCTTAATAAAGATTTTCAGATCCAAATATTTTATTCAAACAACAAAACAAATAAAAGTGGGACTCCAAGAATAGCCCGCAACATGTGAACGAATAAAAATTTAGGCTCAATATAGGCTAATCAATAATTATTTATGAAGAGAGGTGGGATGCATAGCATCCGCAAGCTTATATGCTTGAGAGTTCTTGAAATATTTACTTGGGGTGCCTTGGGCATCCCCAAGCTTGAGATTTTTTATCTTGTTCAATCCTCTTGTATCCCAGTTTCACCTATTCTCAAAAACTTCATCCACACAAAACTCAAAAAGAACTTGTGTGATAGGTTAGTGCACATAATAATAAATCAACTCTTTATGTACTGCCAAGACAAGTTTCATAATAATTGCAAACATCATCTACTATTTACTATCATTTCCACAATTTATATCTATCAATATAGGTTATGGAAACTATAGGATAAGTAGATAACAAAACTATGAGAGCAATTTGTCGAAACAGAACAGAATGTAGAAATTTATAAAAAAGTGTACTTTCAAAACTCAAACAATTATGAAAATTTAGGAAATGATATAAAATTCATATGACAACACTGTGTAACAATTTCAGAAAGTTTCCATGTTCGAGTAAAATATGAAAATTCAAACACTACAACAAAAGTCTCTGTTTTAAACAGCATACATCAAACATGCAATGCAAGCATCCTAAAGGCAATTCTTGGAACTTTTTATTGAAAAGCAAGATTATGAGTAACACCTAACATAAAATAACAAAATATAATTATGATCCCAGCAAAGCACATATTATGTGACTAATAAAATATAGCTCCAAGTAAGATATACCGACAATGTTGAAGACGAAAGAGGGGATGCCTTCCGGGGCATCCCCATGCTTATGAGCTTGAGTATTCCTTATATATTACCTTGGGGGTGCCTTGGGAATCCCCAATCTTAGGTTATTTTCACTCCTTATTCTCTGCATATCAGTGTCTCACCCAAAACATGAAAACTTCAATCACACAAAACATGACGGAACTTTGTGAGATGGGTTTGTATAATAAATAATTATCATTCACTTAGGTACTGTCAAGAAAAGATTCATAATTGTTCTCACATGATACCTAATGTATTATACCATTCCATAATTTATATCACTGAATATAAGCTATGGCAACACTAAAACAAGCAAAATATGCATGCAAAACAGAATCTGTCAAAAACAGAACAGTGTGAGAAGATCTGTAATGTAAACATACTTCCGTGTCTCTAAAAACTCTGAAAAATTAGGAAAGTCCAGGAAATTTGTATATGAATCGTGTGTAAAATATTCAGATCAAAATCATGTTCCAGTGATTTTACAAAATTCTTTGTCTGAGAGAAAAAGTTTCTGTTTTTGCACGGAATCAAGTCAACTATCATCTACACTATCCCAAAGGCTTTACTTGGCACTTTATTGAAATAAAAAAGCATAAAACATGATTACTACAGTAACTTAATCATGTGAACACAAAAATCAGAAAGTAAAAGTTTTGGGTTATCTCCCAACAAGCGCTTTTGTTTAAAGCCTTTCTGATGGAAATTTTATTCATACTCTAAAAGATATAAGTGAAGTTCATAGAGAATTCTACTATTAATATAGATAAACCAATATCCAATCTCAAAATATATAACTGAAGCACACAAAGCATTCTATAAGGCCATACTCAAAAGATTTAAGTGAAGCACAAAGAGCATTTTTCACATCCCTGGAATTCCCTACTTAGGGTTTAGCAACTTGTGCTCATGTCTTCTTTCAAGAAATGGAAATAAACTCAAAAGAAGTGGTGAAATCCAAAGGAAAACACTAGCCACTCCTTATCCAAAAGAAATCCAACTATTGCCAAAATCAATGAACCCAAAATGGCCATTATAATAGTTCACCTTTTTGATAAATGTAGAAAACAAGATATCAGGGGTGAAACTTATTTTCAAACTACTTTTGGCATTTATTTCAAATTTGAAAGTCACTGAAATCAAATATATATTTGGTTTCAAATATTTTAAAGTTTCCAAAAATGTTGAAAACTTTATGAGTGGTTGGAAATATTCCAACTAACACTTTCGTATTTTTCAAACTATTTTTAGGAATAGTTTGGAGCCAAAAATAAATGAAACAAATATCAGAAAGGATAAACAGAAATAGAAAAGAAGAAGAATGGGAAAAACACTTACATGTCGCTCACCTGAGGCCCAGCCCATATCTACGCCTGTCGTCTTCCTCCTTCGCGAGTCGGAGCAGGAGGTGACCGTCGCATTCCCCGACGCGCCCCCGCAGGTGTGTGCTCCCCTGCTTCACCCTGATGCACCGGAGGGGAGGGATAAGATCCCCACGCTCCATCCCCGAGGTCTCCCCCTCGCCATTCGCCTCCTGCTCTCTCCCCCTCTCGGCCGCCATGACCGCGAGCTCGAGCTCGAGCTAGCAGTCCCTCCAGCCTCCTTCCTCTCTCCTGATCCACGCAACAGCTCCGCCAAAGCTCCGTGAAGCTCCTAAGCCAGTCGCTCGAAGCCGGGAAGCTCTGAAACGTCGTGACGCCGTCGTCTTCCTCCTCGGGTCACCGGAGCTCGCCCTCATCGTTTTCCCTCCTCAGACCATCCCCGAGCCCACTCTCGTCGCCTTTGCACTCCTCGTGAGCTCAGGAATCTTTCCCCCAAGTTTTTCCCCTCGATTCCTTCCTCTTTCACCCGATTCCACCGGAGCCCAATGAGATTCATCGCGGGAGCTCGTCGCCGGTAGCTCTCCGGTGGACGGCTAGTCGTTTTGAGGCCACCAAAAGATTCAGCATGTTGCATAGGTGCTCTAGGAGCTAAGACCCGCTCGATTTGCCTTCGGTTTCATCGATCCCGACATAGCCCGAGCTCCGGCAGCCGCCGAGCTCGGCGTCGGCGTCATCTCCGGCCATATTAGCCTCGGTTCTTTGCAGGAATGGAACTGCGGCTGAGTGCTGGTTCGTTTGGTGTTCTTTGCCGTGCAAATGGTCGCTGGAATCGAATTCCCAAAACCCTCCGCCGTCTCTGGTGCTGCCGGAGGCTCACCGTCGGCGAGATCGACCTTGCCGCCGGTGGATCTGACTCCCTTGAGTCACTGGCGGGTGGGACCAGCCCCTAGGCTAATTAGGATTAGTTTAATAAAAATAAAGATTATTTTAAAACCCAAGCAGACACTGACATGTGGGTCCAACCCCGTTAATTAGCTAATTAAGTTTAAATTTAACTAAAACCTCGCCACAGTCACTGACGAGTGGGTCCCACTGGTCAGGTTTGACTTTCAATGGTCAGTTGGACCTGCTGATGTCATGGTGATGCAATAACTCATTTTCTATTTAAAAACAATTCCAGAATAAGTCCAAAACTTTGGGAATTCATAGAAAATTGAATATAACTCCAAATTTGACAAATAATATATGTAAAATGATCAGAAAAATTCAAGGAATCCAATGGTGCTATTTTCTTGCATGAAAAACAAAGTTATGAAACAGTATCAGGTCAAATCAATTAAAAGAATTTGATAAATTATAATTCAAATGATATTTCAATTATGATTCCAAATCAAGATCACCCCAAAGGGTTCTGCTAGTCATCTTAAACCATGCTACATTGCATTTCATGCATCATTTTGTTGTATATGTTTGATATTGATTGATTGTTGTTATTCCGATAGGCCCCACCCCTCCGGATACGACTGATTATACGAGTGATGGATATCACCCCTCTGCTGAGCAACAAGGCAAGCAACCATTTTGATCATCCCGATAAATCCCATGTTCTCGTTCCTGCTCTTATTATTGCATTAGGTCAAAATGCTTTCAATGCTTTTACCACGTTACTTGAACCCACTTCCCTTGCATGACATGTCCTTGTCACAGTAAATAGCTGAACCTTGCAAGCTAGCATACCTGGTAGTTGCTTGAGCCATGATGTGCCTTATCCTGCTATGCATGCTATGCTTAGAGTTGTGTATGGTCTGTCATCTGGGTGATGAACAGGATCGTGAGAATGTGTTCAGTTAGTAAAGGTTGTGTGTTGAACACAATTTCGTAAAGGTACCGGTGAAAGGCTATGTAAGAGTACATGGCGGGTTGTTTCATTTGAACCGTCCTTAGGAACTGAGTTTCGTGTATGTAATACAAGACAAGATACTACCACATGCTGGGCCGTGAAATATGACCCCGCTCGACTTATTAACCGCTTAGTACTCGGTCTAGGAGTTGCAAGTAGTTTCTGGTTTCTATAGCCATGCTGGAGGCCGTGCATGGTGCTGACCTTAGAGGTGGGCTATGATGCAGTAGGAAGTGGCACGGTGTACCAAGTGGCACCCGGATAGTGGGCTTGGGAACCCTGCGCTCATCATTTGGGGCCGTGGTAGAAACCTCGGCCGGAGTTCCGTGCGGGTTACCCTCAGATAGGAGATAAACCTGGACTAAGTATTAGCATGGTTAACGGTCGTGGCCGACTCCCTCGCTGGGCTTCCGCTTGAAGGTTGCCGAGGTGCATGACGTGCACATGGCGATAAGTGGCGAGAGCGTGTGTGAAGAAGTACACCCCTGCAGGGTTATGATCTATTCGAATAGTCGCGTCCGCGGATATGGACTACTTGGAAGCATATGTTGTTCATAGATAACTATAATGGCTACTCATAAAATTGTCAAGATAAGTGTGAGTGTCGTGGATGGTATTTTCGTAGGGAGACGGAATGATTCCACGATGGAGTATTGTTGTGGTGTTAGTGGACTCGTGTGCCAGAAACTTAGTTGTCAAAACTATTTAAAAATGCAAGTTGTCTAGCCAAGAGTCAAAGGCTGGCTTTCTGCATGAAACCCCACAACTCTTTGTTGATACATTGCATGAGTAGATAGATTATGCTAAAGTCTTGCTGAGTACTTTTGTACTCACGTTTGCTAAATAAATTGTTGCAGAGGTTGTTAATGACCCTAATGGAGGGTTCTACCAAGACGTTGACGACGACGAGTAGCTGGTGTCCCAGCTACGATCTGGCCCTAGGTTGGGTCTGTATATAGTCAGGCCATGTGCCTTTATCTTTCTATTTTCTGTACTCAGACAGTTTGAGTCTTCCGCTGGCTTGTAAGACTCGTGTGTATGACTTGTGATGATGGGTCGTGAGACCCCTATCTGTGTAATATTATGTGTGAGGCTCTCCCGAGCCTTCTAAATAAAGTTTGTATGTTTATGGTTATGTTGTGATGCCATCGATGTATCTATGCATATCGGTATGCCATGCGTACGTGTGTTGTACTTGATATGTATGGGGTTTAGTAGCACTCCTTACGGGGAAATGCCCCTTTGTGATTCCATTGAGCCATGGTAGTTCGCTACTGCTCCAGACACATTGGTTGACCGGCATGTGTCCTTCTTAGCTGATGTGTCTGTCCCTTCGGGAAATATCACGCGTTGTAATGGAGTCCTTGTAGCTTGCTACGACTCATCTACATTCGCTGATGACCGACACCTGCTTTGCTGGGTCATGTATACCTGTCCCTATACGGAACTGCCGCTTGAGTTTATGACTAGACATGTCGATCCGGGTTCTTTGACATTGGATTGCTAGCGACACAATTGCATACGCGAGTCAAAAGGCGCAAATGGTCCCGGCTAAGGTATGGATGAAGCCGTGGGGATAACCATGCGTGAGACCACAAAGAGATGTGATGTGTTACAGGCTGGATTCCTATGGCTTAGGATCGGGGTCCCGACAGCGTTGGTATTAGAGCCTAACTGACTGTAGGATTACTAAGCCAAACTGGTCGAAGTTGCGTCTAGAATTTCTTTAGTTATATATAAGGGAATTGTTTGTGGAAGGGAACGTAAGATTCTTGCTTCTCTTCTTTAATTACTCTATTCTGGTCATCCTCGTCTTTTCTGCGGGGATTAAGAATTAGGTTACTTATCTTTCTCTCAGGATCGTGTGTTATTGATCGGTAGGTTATAGGACAACGAGTCGAGAGTTACTTCAAGTTTCTCTTATTTCAAGGAAAAGGAAGTAAGCTTTGATGACCATGAAATTGAACTTGGTAGTTGAGTGGTTATGCTATCCTATCTTTGTGGGTTGTCTCAAATTGTTTTTGAGCATTTCAGCCGTTATGCTGCCCAACTTTGTCGTCAGAGCTCTAATGCTTGTTGCATTACTCTCTATTTTCAGATGCCTGGCCGTCCTTCTCGTTAGGTGGTCCGTCTGACTAGGTGCATTGATGTGCCGGGTCACACGGCCATGCTAGTCAGGATGATGTCAGTAGCCGGTTACCGCTGGTACCCAGAGTACACAGTGGAGGAGCAGTACCGGGATTTTAATCAGAGTCAGTATCTCTGCACTGTTAGGGTATTCCCAGATTATCCTGGAGCTGAGGAGCCGATCCATTGGTCTTATGGATTGGGGGTCACTGTTGACATGGCAGTACAAGATGTTGCCTATTCAATGTTGACCATCATGAGGGCCAGACATGCACTGTTGCAGAATTCAGAGTTCTGCTATGTTCCTGCCTCTCAGCCAGGAGAAGAAGGATACCTCAGTGGGGTCTACTTTGATTCTTTATGGAGGTTCCGCTACTACAGTCCACTGCTGAGATGCTAGAGAATAGAGACAGGGATGCTCGTGCCCTTCGTATGGAGCTCTATGCCACACGTGCCCGTCTGTGGACGGCTTTGACACAGCTGGCACATGTAGTCCAGACAGGGTATGGAGATATGGAGATGCTGAACCCTGTTAGGACCCATCTTCTGGATCATGTTGTCTAGCCTGCTATAGGAGGAGTCACCCCTCTTCAGGGACCTCTACTACCACCAGTCAGGGGACCAAGGCCACACCCGTGCCCTTACGGTTCCCAGGGGTCTCAGGCTCGAGTATTTCCTGATCCGCAGGTTGAGCTCCCAGGTCATGGAGGCAACCTTTATGAGATGTTCTATGCGGATGCCTGAACCCGTGAGTGGAAGGATAGTATGGTAGTAGTTATACTTCCATAGTCATGTGTGTCTTGTGGAGTATGCTTATGTCGTGAGATAAATTCCGGAGGCATAGATGAATAATGTATAGGAAGCTTGGAAAGCCTCTGATGAGTTGTGTCATCTTTTCAGTAGTTTGCTCTTTGGTTAAGGTTGTTCTGAACTTTGTAATGGTGTGTATGAACCATGGTGTATATATAGCAGTTGCTTGTTACCATGTTGTTCGGATGTTCATTTCCGCATTCCATGTGTTCAGTGCATTCTTAATCCATAGTTAGTATTGATGTTGATATTGGTCTAAGCTGTGGGTTTGTTTGTCGGGATGGTGTTCACCAGGTTGAACCGTGCCCCTGCTCATGAGCAGGGAGAGGGTAGTCAAGCATCGCAGGAGGAGCTGCCTCACTCGCCCTCTCTCCCGGAAGTTATGCTTGACGCAGAAAGAAACAAAAGGGAGACGAGCCGTCTGTTAGAGCGTATTGAGCAAAATACGGCTCGTGAGCCTAGGAATGATGCAGGGCCCCTCAATGACTTCGTGAAGTTGAATCCTCTGAAGTTCCATCACTCGATTATACCTCGATGATAAATTCGTCGTATTATAACTCGATGATATTCTCATCTACTCGAAGAACGAACAAGAACATGCCGAGCATCTAAGGTTGGTATTGATGAAACTTCGAGAGCACCACCTGTATGCCAAGTTTTCAAAATGTGAATTTTGGTTACCAGAAGTGACCTATATAGGTCACGTATTCTCTGGTAAGGGTATTGCTGTCAATCCCGAGAGAGTTCAAGATGTCCTTGATTGGAGTCAACCTGAATCGGTTAAGCAAGTTAGGAGTTTTCTTGGTCTAACGAGCTATTGTCGCCGCTTTGTCGAGAATTTATCCAAGGTTGCAAAGCCTCTAACTGAACTCCTCAAGAAAGATAAGAAGTGCGAGTGGACACCATAGTGTGAGCATAGTTTTCAAGAACTGAAACAACGCCTGACTACCACACATGTGTTGCTACCACCAGATTTCTCTAAGGACTTTATTATCTACTGCGACGCCTCGCGACAAGGATTAGGTTGCATTCTCATGCAGGATCGTCATGTAATTGCATATGTATCTCGACAGTTGAGTCCACATGAGGATAATTATCCCACACATGATCTTGGGATTGCAGTTGTAGTCCATGCACTTAAACCTGACGACATTACCTTCTTGGTAATCGTTGCGAAATATTCACTGATCACCAAAGTCTGAAATATATCTTCACCCAGCCGTATTTGAATCTCATGCAAAGACGCTGGGTTGAGTTAATCACGGATTACGACTTAGGGATAACTTACACCCCGGGGAAGGCCAATGTTATGGCTGATGCACTAAGTCGTAAGTCTTATTGTAACAACCTGATGCTACAACGAGGTCAACCACATCTCAATGAGGAATTTCAGAAGTTAAATCTTCACATTGTTCCTCAAGGATTCCTTTCTAACCTGGTGGCGAAGCCTACTCTTAAGGATCAAATCATAGCTGGCCAGAAGCGTGATAAGGGTATATCACGGATCAAGGGGAATATTATTAGGGGAAATGCTAAGGAATTCTCCATGAATGATCAAGATGTTGTGTTCTTCCAGAATCGTATAGTGGTTCCTAAGAATCCACATCTAAGGCAGTTAATCCTTAAGGAGGCTCATGATTCTCCTCTCACCATTCATCCTGGTAGTGCTAAGATGTATCAGGACCTACGCTAGAGCTTTTGGTGGACTAGGATGAAGAGAGAAATTGCTAATTTCATTGCTAACTGCGACGTTTGTCGTCGAGTTAAGGCAGAACATCAAAGGCTTGCTCGCAACCTTCAACCTTTAGCTATTCCTGAATGGAAATGGGATAAAGTCAGTATGGATTTCATCGCCGGATGTCCCAAGACCAAGAAAGGAAATAATGCTATCTTTGTGGTCATTGACCGTCTTTCCAAAGTAGCTCATTTTCTTCCAGTTCGTGAGAGTATAACAGCTAGCCAGCTAGCAGAGTTATATATCTCTCGAATAGTGTCTCTTCATGGTGTTCCTCTGGAGATTAACTAAGACCGTGGAAGTATCTTTACTTCTCGCTTCTGGGAGAGTTTTTAGAATGCCATGGGGACTCACTTATCTTTTAGCACTGCTTTCCATCCTCAATCAAGTGGTCAAGTAGAAAGGGTGAATCAAATCCTAGAAGATATGCTCTGATCTGTGTTATATCGTTCGGTATGAATTGGGAGAAGTGCCTTCCATTTACCGAATTTGCTTATAACAACAGTTACCAATCAAGCTTGGGCAAAGCTCCTTTTGAAGTTCTCTATGGACGAAGATGTCGAACACCTCTTAATTCGTCAGAAACCGGAGAAAGGCAACTCTTTGGTCCGGATATGATCCAGGATGCAGAAGAGCAAGTTCGCATTATTCGTGAAAAGTTGAAAATAGCCCAGTCTCGTCAAAAGAGCCAATATGATCGTCATCATAAGGTTGTGACCTTTGAAGTTGATGAGAAGGCTTACCTTCGGGTTACCATGTTGTTCGGATGTTCATTTCCACATTCCATGTGTTCAGTGCATTCTTAATCCATAGTTAGTATTGATGTTGATATTAGTCTAAGCTGTGAGTTTGTTTGTCAGGATGGTGTTCACCAGGTTGAACCGTGCCCCTGCTCATGAGCAGGGAGAGGGTAGTCAAGCATCGCAGGAGGAGCTGCCTCACTTGCCCTCTCTCGCGGAAGTTATGCTTGAGGCAGAAAGAAACAAAAGGGAGACCAACCATCTGTTTGAGCGTATTGACCAAAATACGACTCGTTAGCCTAGGAATGATGCAGGGTCCCTCAATGACTTCCTGAAGTTGAATCCTCTGAAGTTCCATCACTCCGTTGACCCCCTCGACGCTGATGATTGGTTGTGCAGTATATCGCGCAAGATTTGCTCTGCAAATGTTTCTGAGGCCGACAAGGTGACCTTTGCGGCGTACTTTCTGGAAGGACCCGCCAATCTGTGGTGGGAGAACTTTGAAGCTATGCGTCTTGCCGGGCCAGCAGCCAGATGGGCAAACTTTAGTACAGCCTTCCGTCTGCACCATATTCTAGAGAGTCTGATGGACAGAAAGAGAGAGGAGTTCTGTGCATTCACCCAGGGAAAATTGACCGTGGATGCCTATAGCCGCGAGTTCGGTAACCTCGCCCGCTATGCAACTGAAGAGGTGTCTACTAATGCCAAGAAGCAAGCAAGATTCCATAAGGGTCTGAGCCCTAAACTTCGTCGTGATTTGCGCCTCCACGAATGTACAAGCTTTCAAGCTCTTGTCAACAAGGCGATCAGTGCCGAGACTGGTCATACCGACTATGAAGCCACAAAGAAGCACTCCCGTGACTCTGGGTCGTCATGTGGTTCCGC
Source organism: Hordeum vulgare subsp. vulgare (assembly GCF_904849725.1). Taxonomy (NCBI): domain Eukaryota; kingdom Viridiplantae; phylum Streptophyta; class Magnoliopsida; order Poales; family Poaceae; genus Hordeum; species Hordeum vulgare. Next base: position 354,275,447 of record NC_058519.1, on the reverse strand, counting down.
GTTCCCGAAACGCAGGATGTGGGTTCCAAATAGTTCTCTGCCGCCAAGATACACTCCGAGGCCATCTTATGTGGCGCCTCAGGCGAATCAGACCAACCCTCCAGCAAAAACCTATGGTGGTCCAGCTAGCAATGTTGCACCACGTGCCAATTAGGTGATTTGTTACAAGTGTGGAGAACCAGGGCACTAATCCCGAGAGTTTCCTCAGAATATGGGTGCGAAGCAACCCGGAAAGTCCGTTGGGCAAGGCAAGTCGGGTAAAGCATACTATGTGAAGCCAACTCCTGCACGAGGCCGTGTGAACTATGTTTCAGCAGAAGAAGCTGCAGAGGATCCCGGCGTTATACTGGGTATGCTCCTTGTTAATCATCACCCAGCGTCTGTTCTTTTTGACACTGGGTCATCTCATTCCTTCATTTCAGAAAGTTATCCACAGTTGCATAACATGTCTTTCTGTGATATGCCAATTCCATTGGTTGTCCAAACCCCTGGTAGTAAGTGGCAAACCTCCAGGATAACCTATGACAATGAAATTCTAGTAGACAGGCTAGTTTTTCTAGCATCTTTCATAGCACTGAAATCTTCGGATATCAATATCATCTTGGGTATGGACTGGATGTCAGCTCATTATGCCAAGATTGATACTCATTCTAGAAATGTTCAGCTTACCCATCCCTCGGGTGAGATAGTCAATGTCTCTACTCGAGTTGCCAAATGTCAATTCTATTCCCTCGATGACAACCCTCTTCCAGAACTTGAAGACATTCCGGTAGCCCGTGACTTCCCGGATGTTTTTCCAGTGGAACTGCCAGGAATTCCACCTGACAGAGATGTAGAGTTTGTGATAGACCTTTTTCCGGGAACCGTTCCAATAGCCAGAAGACCTTATAAGATGGCACCCCTGGAGCTAGACGAACTTAAGAAGCAATTAGATGAGGCCTTGAATAAAGGTTTCATTCGTCCTAGCTCTTCTCCTCGGGCTTGTCCCGTCCTCTTTGTCAAGAAGAAAGACGGAACGGATCGGATGGTTGTAGATTGTTGACCAGTTAATCTGGTCACCATAAAGAACAAGTATCCACTCCCCAGAATCAACGACCTGTATGATCAGCTCGTTGGATCCTCAGTCTTCTCCAAAATGGATTTGAGGTTGGGTTACCATCAAATCAAGATCAAGAACGGGGACATTCCAAAACCGGCTTTTGTCACTCGTTATGGCCAATACAAGTATACCGTCATGTCCTTTGGTTTAACCAATGCCCCAGCCACCTTCTCTCGCTTGATGAATTCAATCTTCATGGAGTATTTGGATAAATTCGTCGTATTATACCTCGATGATATTCTCATCTACTCGAAGAACGAACAAGAACATGTCGAGCATCTAAGGCTGGTATTGATGAAACTTCGAGAGCACCGCCTGTATGCCAAGTTTTCAAAATGTGAATTTTGGTTACCAGAAGTGACCTATCTTGGTCACGTAATAAGGGTATTGCTGTCAATCCCGAGAGAGTTCAAGATGTCCTTGATTGGACTCAACCTGAATCGGTTAAGCAAGTTAGGAGTTTTCTTGGTCTAACGAGCTATTGTCGCCGCTTTGTCGAGAATTTCTCCAAGGTTGCAAAGCCTCTAACTGATCTCCTCAAGAAAGATAAGAAGTGCGAGTGGACACCACAGTGTGAGCATAGTTTTCAGGAACTGAAACAACGCCTGACTACCGCACATGTGTTGCTACCACCAGATTTCTCTAAGGACTTTGTTATCTACTGCGACGCCTCGCGACAAGGATTAGGTTGCATTCTCATGCAGGATGGTCATGTGATTGCATATGCATCTCGACAGTTGAGTCCACATGAGGATAATTATCCCACACATGATCTTGAGATTGCAGCTGTAGTCCATGCACTTAAAACCTGGCGACATTACCTTGTTGGTAATCGTTGTGAAATATTCACTGATCACCAAAGTCTGAAATATATCTTCACCCAGTAGGATTTGAATCTCAAGCAAAGACGGTGGGTTGAGTTGATCACGGATTACGACTTAGGGATAACTTACACCCCGGGGAAGGCCAATGTTATGGCTAATGCACTAAGTCGTAAGTCTTATTGTAACAAACTGATGCTACAAAGAGGTCAACAACATCTCTATGAGGAATTTCGGAAGTTAAATCTTCACATTGTTCCTCAAGGATTCCTTTCTAACCTGGTGGCGAAGCCTACTCTTAAGGATCAAATCATAGCTGGCCAGAAGCGTGATAAGGGTATATCACGGATCAAGGGGAAAATTATTAGCGGAAACGCTAAGGAATTCTCCATGAATGATCAAGATGTTGTGTTCTTCCAGAATCGTCTAGTGATTCCTAAGAATCCACATCTAAGGCAGTTAATCCTTAAGGAGGCTCATGATTCTCCTCTCACCATTCATCCTGGTAGTGCTAAGATGTATCAGGACCTACGCTGGAGGTTTTGGTGGACTAGGATGCAGAGAGAAATTGTTGAGTTCATTGCTAACTGCGACGTTTGTCGTCGAGTTAAGGCAGAACATCAAAGGCCTGCTCGCACCCTTCAACCTTTAGCTATTCCTGAATGGAAATGGGATAAAGTCAGTATGGATTTCATCGCCGGATGTCCCAAGACCAAGAAAGGAAATAATGCTATCTTTGTGGTCATTGACCGTCTTTCCAAAGTAGCTCATTTTCTTCCAGTTCGTGAGAGTATAACAGCTAGCCAGCTAGCAGAGTTATATATCTCTCGAATAGTGTCTCTTCATGGTGTTCCTCTGGAGATTAACTCAGACCGTGGAAGTATCTTTACTTCTTGCTTCTGGGAGAGTTTTCAGAATGCCATGGGGACTCACTTATCTTTTAGCACTTCTTTCCATCCTCAATCAAGTGGTCAAGTAGAAAGGGTGAATCAAATCCTAGAAGATATGCTCCGAGCTGTGTTATATCGTTCGGTATGAATTGGGAGAAGTGCCTTCCATTTACCGAATTTGCCTATAACAAAAGTTACCAATCAAGCTTGGGCAAAGCTCCTTTTGAAGTTCTCTATGGACGAAGATGTCAAACACCTCTTAATTGGTCAGAAACCGGAGAAAGGCAACTCTTTGGTCCGGATATGATCCAGGATGCAGAAGAGCAAGTTCGCATTATTCGTGAAAAGTTGAAAATAGCCCAGTCTCGTCAAAAGAGCCAATATGATCGTCATCATAAGGTTGTGACCTTTGAAGTTGATGAGAAGGCTTACCTTCGGGTTACACCTTTGAAGGGAACCCATCGTTTCGGTATCAAGGGCAAGTTGGCTCCTCGTTATATCGGTCCTTTTCGCATTCTTGCCAAACAAGGAGAAGTTGCCTACCAATTGGAACTTTCTCCGCATCTTTCCAAGGTTCATGATGTATTCCACGTCTCACAACTCAGGCGTTGCTTTTCGGATCCTATCCGTGAAGTGGACCACGAAACGCTTGATCTCCAAGATAACCTTTCATACCGAGAATACCCTGTGCGTATTCTAGATCAAGCTGAGTGTACCACTCGACGTCGAGACCTCAAGTTTCTTAAAGTTCAATGGTCAAATCATTCTGAAAAAGAAGCAACATGGGAAAGAGAGGATCGTCTCCGACTTGAGTATCCCGCGCTATTCCCGAGGACTTCCTAATCTCGGAACGAGATTCTTTTGAGTGGGGGTGAGTTGTCACATCCGTCGAATTCCCTACTTAGGGTTTAGCAACTTGTGCTCGTGTCTTCTTTCATTGCATTCAAGAAATGGAAATAAACTCAAAAGAAGTGGTGAAATCCAAAGCAAATCCCTAGCCACTCCTTATCCAAAAGAAATCCAACTATTGCCAAAATCAATGAACCCAAAATGGCCATTATAAAAGTTCACCTTTTCTGATAAATGTAGAAAACAAGATATCAGGGGTGAAACTTATTTTCAAACTACTTTTGGCATTTATTTCAAATTTGAAAGTCACTAAAATCAAATATATATTTGGTTTCAAATATTTTAAAGTTTCCAAAAATGTTGAAAACTTTATGAGTGGTTGGAAATATTCCAACTAACACTTTGGTATTTTTCAAACTATTTTTAGGAATAGTTTGGAGCCAAAAATAAATGACACAAATATCAGAAAGGATAAACAGAAACAGAAAAGAAGAAAAATGGGAAAAACACTTACCTGTCACTCACCTGAGGCCCGGCCCATCTCCATGCTTGTCGTCTTCCTCCTTCGCGAGTCGGGGCAGGAGGTGGCCGCCGCGTTCCCCGGCGCGCCCACGCAGCTGTGTGCTCCCCTGCTTCACCCTGATGCGCTCGAGGGGAGGGATAAGATCCTCGCGCTCCATCCCCGAGCTCTCCCCCTCTCCATTCGCCCCCTGCTCTCTCCCCCTCTCAGCCGACATGACCGCGAGCTCGAGCTCGAGCTAGCAGTCGCTCCAGCCTCTCTTCCTCTCTCCTGATCCGCGCAACAGCTCCGCCGAAGCTCCCTCAAGCTCCTAAGCCAGTCGCTCGATGCCGAGAACCTCTGAATCGTCGTGACGCTGTCATCTTCCTCCTCGGGTCACCGGAATCGAATTCCCGAAGCCCTCCGCCGTCTCTGGTGCTGCCGGAGGCTCACCGCCGGCGAGATCGACCTCGCCGCCAGTGGATCTGACTCCCCTGAGTCACTCGCACGTGGGACCAGCCCCCAGGCTAATTAGGATTAGTCTAATAAAAATAAAGATTATTTTAAAACCTAACCAGACACTGACATGTGGGTCCAACCCTGTTAATTAGCTAATTAAGTTTAAATTTAACTAAAATCGGGCCAGAGCCACTGACCAGTGGGTCCCACTGGTCAGGTTTGACTTTCAACGGCCAGTTGGACCTGCTGATGTCATGCTGATGCGATAACTCATTTTTTGTTTAAAATAAATTCTGGAATAAGTCCAAAACTATGGAAATTCATAGAAAATTTCATATAACTCCAAATTTGACAAATAATACATGTAAAATGATCAAAAAATTCAAGGAATCCAATAGTGCTATTTTCTTGCATGAAAAACAAAGTTATGAAATAGCATCAGGTCAAATCAATTAAAAGAATTTGATAAATTATAATTCAAATGATATTTGAATTATGATTTCAAATCAAGATCACCCAAAGGGTTCTGCTAGTCATCTTAAACCATGCTACATTGCATTTCATGCATCATTTTGTTGCATATGTTTGATATTGATTGATTGTTGTTATTCTGGTAGGCCCCGCCCCTCCGGATACGACTGATTATCCGACTGACGGATATCACCCCTCTGCTGAGCAACAAGGCAAGCTACCATTTTGATCATACCGATAAATCCCATGTTCTCGCTCCTGCTCTTATTATTGCATTAGGTCAAAATTCTTGCAATGCTTTTACCACGTTAGTTCAACCCACTTCCTTTGCATGACCTGTCCTTGTCACAGTAAATAGATGAACCTTGCAACCTAGCATACCTGGTAGTTGCTTGAGCCACGATGTGCCTTATCCTGCTATACATGCTATGCTTAGAGTTGTGTATGGTCTGTCATCTGGGTGATGAACAGGATTGTGAGAATGTGTTCAGTTAGTAAAGGTTGTGTGTTGAAACCAATTTGGTAAAGGTACCGGTGAAAGGCTATGTAGGAGTACATGGCGGGTTGTTTCATTGGAACCGTCCTTAGGAACTGAGTTTCGTGTATGTAATCCAAGACAAGATACTACCACATGCTGTGCCCTGAAATATGACCCCGCTCGACTTATTAACCTCTTAGTACTCGGTCCAGGAGTTGCAAGTAGTTTCTGGTATTTATAGTCATGCTCGAGGCCGTGCATGGTGCTGACCTTAGAGGTGGGCTATGATGCGGTAGGCAGTGGCACGGTGTACCAAGTGGCACCCGGATGGTGGGCTTCGGAACCCTGCGCACATCATTTGGGGCCGTGGCGGAAACCTCGGCCGGACTTCCGTGCGGGTTACCCTCAGATAGGAGATAAACCTGGACTAAGTATTAGCGTCGTTAACGGTCGTGGCCGACTCCCTCGGTGGGCTTCCGCTTGAAGGTTGTCGAGGTGCATGACGTGCACATGGCGATAAGTGGCGAGAGCGTGTGTGAAGAAGTACACCCCTGCAGGGTTATGATCTATTCGAATAGCTGTGTCCGCGGATATGGACTACTTGGAAGCATATGTTGTTCATAGATAACTATAATGGTTACTCATAAAATTGTCAAGATAAGTGTGAGTGTCGTGGATTGCATTTCCGTAGGGAGACGGAATGATTCCACGGTGGAGTATTGTTGTGGTGTTAGTGGACTCGTGTGCGAGAAACTTAGTTGTAAAAACTATTTAAAAATACAAGTTGTCTACGAAGAGTCAAATGCTGGCTTTCTGCATGAAACCCCACAACTCTTTGTTGATACATTGCATGAGTAGATAGATTATCCTAAAGTCTTGCTGAGTACTTTTGTACTCACGTTTGCTTAATAAATTGTTGCAGAGGTTGGTAATGAACCTAATGGAGGGTTCTACCTAGACGTTGACAACGACGAGTAGTTGGTGTCCCGGCTACGATCTGGCCCTTGGTTGGGTCTGTAGATAGTCAGGCCATGTGCCTTTATCTTTCTATCTGTTTGTACTCACATAGTTTTAGTCTTCTGCTGGCTTGTAAGACTCGTGTGTATGACTTCTGATGATGGGTCGTGAGACCCCTATCTGTGTAATATTATGTGTGAAGCTCTTCCGAGCCTTCTAAATAAAGTTTGTATGTTTATGGTTATGTTGTGATGCCATCGATGTATCTATGCATATCGGTATGCCATGCGTACGTGTGTTGTACTTGATATGTATGGGGTTCGAATACCTAGTCGTATGCCTTAGTAGCACTCCTTACAGGGAAATGCCCCTTTGTGATTCCATCGAGCCATGGTAGTACTTCTTAGCTGTTGTGTCTGTCCCTTTGGGAAATGTCACGCGCTGTAATGGAGTCCTTGTAGCTTGCTACGACTCGTCTACATTCGCTGATGACCGACACCTGCTTTGCTGGGTCATGTATGCCTGTCCCTGTACGGAACTGCCGCTTGAGTTTATGACTAGACATGTCGATCCGGGTTCTTTGACATTCGATTGCTAGCGACACAATTGCATACGCGAGTCAAAGGGCGCAAACGGTCCCGGCTAAGATAAGGCTGCAGCCGTGGGGATAACCGTGCGTGATACCGCAAAGAGATGTGATTTGTTACAGGCTGGATTCCTATGGCTTAGGATCGGGGTCCCGACAGCATTCTACAAAGCCATACTCAAAATATTTAAGTGAAGCATATAAAGCATTCTACAAAGCCATACTCAAAAGATTTAAGTGAAGCACATAAAGTATTATATAAATCAATGAGGACTCATACTTTAAGGGTGCAAAAAAAGGATAAGAAAAATACTAAAGATGCATATCATGTGAACAAAACAAAAACTGAGGTATACCGATAATTATTGAAGAATAAAAATGGGATGCCTTCCAAGGCATCCCCAAGCTTAGATGCTTGAGCCTCCTTGAAATGTTTACTTGGAGTGCCTTGGGAATCCCCAAACTTGAACTCTTGTACCTACGTATTCTTCTTTTGTCGATACCTCCTCGATCTTCGAACACTTCATTCCTCTAAACTTAACAAAACCCTCATGAGATCCGTTAGTATAATAAAGCAAAATACTACTTTGAGTATTGTTGCGAACTCATTCCAAATTCATATTAGCATTATATCTACTTTAGTTTGACTTTACCATTGATGGGGTTATAGTCCCACGGTAGGGTCATAGGCCTGCCCTATAGGTCCTATCCAAGGACTACCCTTCATAAAGGACAAGGCCCTTAGACAGTTCCGACTGAACTAAGGACTTCCCATCATCCAGTCGGTGACGATTCCCCCATCATCCAGTCGGTGACGAGCATTCGGAGCGTATTAAACGTACCGACTAGATTCCACTCTGTATATCGTAACCTCCCTGGAGGGCAACGATCATACGTTTTCATACACCATTATTAGCATTTAAGGCATACGTTACCTATAACGTAGCATTTATTCGCCACTACTCCACCCCTGTCCACCGGGTCGTTGTGATGGGCAGTGCACTCTTTATAAGCCACCCTTCCCCACTGGTGCAGGGGTTGGCATTTACTGTAACCTATATTCCACTCGACACTAAGCTCCCAAGAGCACTGAGACGTAGGGCTTTTACCTCCACCGTAGAGGGGCCTGAACTCATACAACCTCGTCGTAGCTAAGGCTCTGCCCATCCTTTCGTACCCTATACATCTACTGTCAGACTTATACCCACGACAGTTGGCGCCCACCATGGGGCAGGCGTCTAAGCAACTTCCGGTGAGTTTAACTTCATCTTTTCATCATGTCGTCCGGCGGAGATTTGTGCATGGGTCATGAGATCCTCTTCGGTGCACTCTCCTTCATCATCGACGATTCGGCATGGCTTCGGGATGCGCCTCTCGACGTCGAGGCGCTCCCCAGTCGCGGGGCTACACACTTCCGTGCCGGCGCCCGCGGCGTCCTTCTTCTCCAGCAATCGGCTCCGGTGTCGATCTTCGCCCCCGTCATGCGCCGCAACAAGCGATCCCGCCGTCTGCGGCTCCAGCGTTGGGTGCGACACGCCCAAGCACGCCAGAACGCGTCCTCTCAAGTGGCAGTCCTCGAGTCGGTTGTGGTCGCACCGGCGTCCCAGTGCTGGGACTCAGTTCCGACTGAGTTGCCTTCCGAGTACTTGGGCCGCGGGCCTCCAGCCGAAGTTCTCATGGCTAATTCCCATGAAAGTCCCCGCCAGACCAGTCGGAACGAGCACGAGGTCGGCGAGTCATCCGGCGCTCGCCGTCAGCCCCGCCGTTCTGCCAGTCGACGCACTCGTCAGAGCAACGTGGAGGTGTTCCGCACACCCGTCCTCAACCTGGCTGCCGCTGCCAAGATAGCTAATTCCCTCCAACCGAGTGATTCAGAGGCTGGTAAAGGGATCGAGCAGATCCGTGCCCTATTGCACACGGCACAGCAACAGAATTCGGCAGTCTCCCAGTCGCACAACAGGATCCACAACAGTTCTGTTCACGCGAACACGCATCGATCAGTTTACAGCCCTGATTCTCATTGGCGACACAGAGGAGGCAGTCGTTCCATGAATCCCAAAGATCGTCGCCGTTCATGCTCCCCTCCGCGGGGTGGGCCTTACGGGCCCCGACATCATGATGATCGGCGTTCAGTCAGTGACACGTATGATCCGAGGCCCGACGCAAGAGGGTACATCGCCTAGAGCAAGGTCGACACGAGTCGACCCACCGTGATGGTCACGATAGAGACCGTCCGAGTGGAAGCAGGACCATCGTCTCTGGCCCTGACTGCTTCAGCCGGGCCATCCCTTCAGCTAACATCCCTCCTAACTTCCGATTGGCGACGGGGATCAGCAAGTTTACAGGAGAATCCAAGCCAGAAACGTGGTTGGACGACTACCGAGTGGCGGTCCAGATCGGTGGCGGAGATGACCAGGTCGCCATGAAACATCTCCCCCTGATGATCGACGGCTCGGCACGAGCGTGGCTGAACCAGTTGGCCCCTTCAAGCATCTATAGCTAGGCAGATCTGGCCCGAGTCTTCATCAGGACCTTCGAGGGCACGTGCAAACGCCTTGCTGGTCTCGTGGAGCTCCAGCATTGTGTCCAGAAGCAGAATGAGCCCGTGCGCGATTTCATCCAGCGTTGGACGACCCTCTACCACACGGTGGAGAACGTCACAGAGCACCAAGCAGTCTGCGCCTTCAAGGCAGGCGTGCGGTACAGAGATCTGTACCCGAAGTTCGGTCGGACAGGAGACATCTCCATGAGAAAGATGATGGAGATAGCCGCACGCTATGCAAATGGCGAAGAAGAGGACCGCATTCGTAGCGTCAAGCATAAGGCAGTCGCTGATGGAGATGGGAACAGCAATCGGAAGTAGAAGCAGAAAGCTCCGTCCACTCCGCAGGCAGAGGCAGCAGCCGTTACCAATTGCAAGTTCAAGGGCAAGGGGAAAGCTCAGTGCACCCCCAAGAAGAAGCAGTTCGGGAACTCCATCCTGGATCAGCCACGTCCAATCCACACGAAGATGGACGAAGAAGGCAACGCCATATTCCCGAAGCACACCACTCGGCAATGTCGCCTCCTGATCCAAGGGTTCGGCGAAGGACAGCCAAGTGAAAAGGACAACGAGCAGGATGATGAGGACAAGGAGGATCCGTTCCCCCAAGTCCATGCAACATTGATGTTTTTTTCTAACGCGGAAAGCAAGAGTCGACTAAAGCTGGTGAACAGGGAGGTGAACATGGCCACCCCAACCAACCCCACGTTCCTCAAGTGGTCTCAGACTGCGATCACCTTTGACCAGTCGGATCATCCTGCACACGTGCCCACCCCAGGGAGGCAAGCTCTGGTCGTCGACCCGGTGGTGGAAGGAGGCCGACTGCGCAAAGTCCTCATGGACGGCGGCAGCGGCTTGAACATCATGTACGCTGACACTCTCAAGGGGATGGGCATTCCGATGTCCAAACTTAGCGAGAGCAGCATGCAGTTCCACGGAGTCGTCCCAGGACGAAAGGCCAAGTCTCTTGGCCAGATCGCGTTGGACGTTGTTTTCGGCTCCGACAAGAACTTCCGCAAGGAAAAGCTGACATTCGAGGTGGTGGACTTCCAGAGTGCATACCATGCGATTCTGGGCCGTCCGGCGTATGCGCGTTTCATGGCCCGTCCATGTTACGTGTATTTGAAGTTGAAGATGCCGGGTCCCAAAGGTGTGATCACGGTCACGGGCAATCGGCAGCGGGCCGAGAAGTGTCTGCAGCAGGGGTCGAGGATCGTCGATCAGCAGATGGCTATCCTCGAGCTGGACGAGTACAAGAAGACAGCCGACCCCGCTGACTTGATGCGTTCGAAGAAGCCAGCTTCGGAGTCCGCATTCCAGTTGGCGGGAGACACGAAGAAGGTCAGCATCCACCCGACGGATGACACTGCTGCCCCGACGAACATCTCCACCACCCTTGATCCAAAATAGGAAGTCGAGCTCATCCAATTCCTCCGTGAGAACTGGGACATTTTCACATGGAAGCCCACTGACATGCCAGGTGTACCCAGGGAGTTGGCTGAGCACCGACTGCATGTGGATCCTGCTGCTCGGCCCGTCTGAGAACGCCTGCGTCGGTCCGCCGCGCACAAGAGGAAGGCAATCGGAGAGGAGGTGGCTAAACTTTTGGCAGCCAACTTCATTCGCGAGGTACACCACTCCGAGTGGCTCGCCAATGTTGTCATGGTGCCCAAGAAGGACAAGTCTCTCCGAATGTGCATCAACTTCAAGCATCTCAATAAGGTCTGCCCGGAAGACCATTTCCCGCTTCCCCGCATTGATCAAATTGTTGATACGACTGCGGGTTGCGAGCGTTTGTCATTCCTTGATGCCTACTCGGGCTATCATCAGATCCGTCTGTATGGTCCCGATGAATTAAAAACAGCCTTCATCACCCCATTCGGGTGCTTCTGCTACATCACTATACCATTCGGTTTGAAGAATGCAGGAGCAACTTTTATGCGCATGATCCAAAAATGCCTCCTTGACCATATCGGTCGAAATGTGGAGGCGTATATGGATGATATCGTAGTCAAGTCACGCAAAGGTTCCGACCTGCTGGCTGACTTGGTAGAAACATTCGCCAACCTTCGTAGGTATGATATCAAGCTCAACCCTGCCAAGTGTTCATTCGATGTTCCCAATGGAAAGTTACTCAGTTTCTTCGTTTCTGAACGAGGGATCGATGTCAACCCCGAAAAGATCAGGACCATCGTCCAAATGGAGCGGCCGGTCAGAATACATGATGTTTAAAGGCTCACAGGTTGCCTAGCGGCTTTGAGCAGGTTTATCAGTCGACTCGGCGAGAAGGCGCTACCTCTGTACCGACTCATGAAGAAATCAGATACTTTCAAGTGGACAGACAAGGCCCAAATTGCATTCGACGACCTCAAAGCCCTGCTTTCCACCCAGCCGGTTCTTACTGCCCCGCTCAGTAAAGAACCCCTTCTTTTGTACATCGCGGCTACAAATCAAGTCGTCAGCACTATTCTCACAGTCGAACGCGAAGAAGAAGGCAAAGCGTACAAGGTTCAGCGGCCAGTATATTATGTCTCCGAAGTCCTGACTCCTTCCAAGCAGAGGTATCCCCATTATCAAAAGCTTATTTACGAGATCTACATGACTGCGAAGAAGGTGGCTCACTATTTCCAAGACCACTCGGTGTCTGCCGTTTCTGATGCTCCGTTGTCGGAAATCCTCCACAATCAGGACGCATCAGGCCGAGTGGCGAAGTGGGCAATGGAGATGTTATATTGCGACATCAAGTTTGAAGCCAAGAAGGCTATAAAGTCTCAAGCTCTGGCTGACTTCATAGCAGAATGGGTAGAACAACAACAACCGACTCACATCTACTCGGCTCATTGGACTATGTTCTTTGATGGGTCCAAGATGTTGAATGGCTCCGGCGCTGGCGTAGTGATCATATCGCCAAAAGGTGATAAACTTAAGTATGTGTTGGAGATACATTTCGATTCCTCCAACAATGAGGCAGAGTATGAAGCTCTCCTTTATGCATTGCGCATGGCCATCACACTCGGCGTCCGTCGCCTGATGGTCTATGGCGATTCATATCTGGTGGTTAATCAAGTGATGAAAGAGTGGGATGTAAGGAACCCCACCATGACTACATACTACAACGTAGTAAGGAAGCTCAAGAAGAAGTTTGAAGGTGTGGAACTTCACCATGTTCCACGACTGAAAAACCAAGCAGCTGATGAATTGGCTAAACTTGGATCCACTCGGAGACCAGTTCCGAGTGATGTCTGCCTCGAGCACCTGCATCTCCCCTCAGTAAAAGAGGATCCTTTCACAGAGGAACCGGTACAACCAAAGAGCTCAACAGATCCGACTGAAGTCGAGGTCCCTCCAGTGGTTGATTTTATCATGGAGATTCTTGCTCTCATCCCCGATTGGACTGTGTCGTTCATTGCGTACATCCTCAGGCAAGAATTACTAGAAGACGAAGTCCAAGCGAGGCAGATCGTCCGCAGGTCGAAGTCCTTCACCGTCATTGATGGCTAGTTCTACAAAGAAAGTGTTTCAGGCGTCCTTCAGCGATGCATCTCCCCTGAGGAGGGACAGTTAATCCTGGAAGAAGTTCACTCGAGAACCTGCGGCCATCATGCCTCCTCCAGAGCAATCGTCGCCAAAGCATTCAGAGCTGGCTTCTTCTGGTTGCAGGAGAAAGATATGGTCGACCGATGTGAAGGCTGTCAATTCTATTCAAACAAGTCCCACAAGCCAACATCTGCGCTGAAGACAATCTCTCTTGTTTGGTCGTTCGCGGTATGGGGATTAGATACAGTCGGACCATTCAGATCAGGCCAAGGGGGATTCACTCATCTCTTGGTAGTAATCGACAAGTTCACCAAGTGGATTGAAGCCAAGCCCATCAAGAATCTCGACGCCCTTACGGCCATCAAGTTTGTCAGAGACATCATCGCCAAATTCGTGGTTCCGCACAGCATAATCACTGACAATGGCACAAACTTTGACTCGGACAGATTCAAAGGTTTTTGCACTGGCCAAGGTATCCGAGTGGATTTTGCATCTGTGGCGCACCCCCAAACAAACGGGCAAGCAGAGCGGGCGAATGGACTTATTCTTCAAGGGTTGAAGCCTCGACTCCTGCAAGAAGTTGGACATGCCGCCGACGCATGGGTCACCGAGCTGCCTTCGGTGCTGTGGGGCCTCCGCACAACTCCAAATAGATCTACGGGGCGATCCCCGTTCTTCCTCGTTTATGGAGCAGAGGTAGTCCTTCAGAGTGACTTGTTTCACAACTCTCCACGAGTCGAACTCTTCTCCGAAGCCGAAGCAGAGCAAGCCAGGCAAGACGGAGTGGATCTTCTAGAAGAAGAGCGCGAGATGGCACTGACTCGCTCAACAATTTATCAACAAGACGTGCGGTGTTTTCACGCGTGGCACGTCAGGAGTCGTACATTCCAAGCAGGCGACCTGGTGCTCCGAGTGGATCAGCAGAGACCTCACAAGTTGGCTCCCGCCTGGGAAGGACCCTTCATCATCTCCAAGGTGCTGAACAATGGAGCATATCGACTCTACAACCTCGACAGGGAAACGGACGAGCCGCGAGCATGGAACGGAGATCTCCTGAAGCGCTTCTACACGTGACCGCCGACGGAGGCAATGTAAAGAACAAGTATCATTGAAGTAATACAAAGAAGATTGATTTTTTGCAAGTTCAATATTCTTCCGCGTTGGCAGACTCCGGTCTAAAAAATAAAAAAATCGCTACGAGTGCGCAATAAAAGTCGCACTCGGAGGCTTAGCTGCAACCCAGAGTCGCCTAAGTACAAACTCTCTCCGAGTGTGCACTAAAAGTTGCACTCGGGGACTTAGCTGCGATCCAGAATCGCCTAAGTACAAACTCTCTCCGAGTGTGCACTAAAAGCCGCACTCGAGGACTTAGCTGCGACCCAGAGGCACCTAAGTACAAACTCTCTCCTAGTGTGCACTAAAAGTCGCACTCGGGGACTTAGGTGTGATCCAGAATCGCCTAAGTACGAACTCTCTCCGAGTGGGCACTAAGAGCCGCACTCGGGGACTTAGCTACGATCCAGAATCGCCTAAGTACAAACTCTCCCCGAGAGTGCACTAAAAGTCGCACTCGGGGACTTAGCTGCGATCTAGAATCGCCTAAGTACAAACTCTCTCCGAGTGTGCACTAAAAGCCGCACTCGGGGACTTAGCTGCGATCCAGAATCGCCTAAGTACAAACTCTCTCCGAGTGTGCACTAAAAGTCGCACTCGGGGACTTAGCTGCGATCCAGAATCGCCTAAGTACAACTCGCTCCGAGTGTGCACTAAAAGACGCACTCGGAGACTTAGCCGCGACGAAGAGTCGCCTAAGTAAAAAACTCGCTTCGAGTGCGCCCTAAATGCCGCACTTGGGGACTTAGCTGCGATCCAGAATCACCTAAGTAAAAAAGCTTCCTTCGAGTGTATCCTAGAGATCCACTCGGAGGCTTAGCAGACCCTCATTGAAGCTCATGTGGATGTGAAGACAACTGACAACTACATGAGTAGCAACTCGCTCCGAGTGCAAGCTTACAGTCGCGCTCGGGGACTTAACTGCGATCCAGAACCGCCTAAGTAAAAAATCTTCCTTCGAGTGTATCCTAGAGATCCACTCGGAGGCTTAGCAGACCCTCATTGAAGCTCATGTGGATGTGAAGACAACTGACAACTACATGAGCAACAACTCGCTCCGACTGTGCACTAAAAGCTCGCACTCGGAGACTTAGCTGCGACGAAGAGTCGCCTAAGTAAAAGCTCGCTCTGAGTGCGCACTCAGATACTTGGCAGACCCTCATTGAGGCTCATGTGGATGTGAAGACAACTGACAACTACATGCTCCGCATGTTTGCCACTGGCTTCACCAAGAAACGCCAAACAAAAACCACGAGCCAAAATCGTGTCAAATTTTTTTTTGGCGAAACAAGAGGAAAATATTCTATTCGGATTCAAAGTTGGTTCAACGATAGTCGGCTAGGTGTGGATCAAGATTATCCACACCAAACCACGAATGTGACGGCCAACAGCAGTGGCCAAAGTTTGATACAGATACCACTCGGCATATCGAGGTAAAGTTTTTCAAGCGTCACCAGGAGTGGCACCGGGACTGGCAGGCTCCACAAAAGTGTCAAGGTCGATCCCGTCTGCGATGTGAGTGGCTGTCTCAAGGAAGGTCTCCATGAAATCTTTGAATCGAAGCTTCTTGGTGTTGGCGACTTGCAACACCTTCAGCTTTTCTTCGTGAGCTTCCTTGCAGTGCACTCGGACCAGCGATAGCGCCACGTCCGCACCACAATGAGCGGCAGACTTCTTCCACGCCTGCTCTCTATTCGGGACGTCCTCCAGCCGAGTCACCAACCCTTCTATTTCCCGCCGTGAATCGTCTTCGGGCCACAACTCCTTGTCAATCCGGCCGATGACTTCTCTTAGGCGGCCGATGAAAGGTCCCACTCTGCCAAGGCGAATATGCGCTCGAAGCATGTCCCGATTGGCTTCATCGCCGAGTGGAACGTTCGGAATAACCGACCGCTCAATGTCAGCTGCTTCAGCCTCAGCGTCGAGACAAAAGTCTGCAAAAAAAAACGAGCAGAAAGTAAGCATAGAACGAACTACAAAGTCAGGAAGCACTCGGCAAATAGCTTACCACCGAGCAGCGCAATCATCTTCCTTGCCCAGTCGCTGACGTACTTCTGCTGCGAAATGCACCGACTGTTCATCAACTTCATCTGAGCCATCAGTTCAGTTCTTTGCTTGCCCATTTTCTCAATTTCGGCCACCAATGCCTTGTTGGTCTCCCGGGACTCCTCCAAAGACTTCTCTCGGTCAGCAAGAGCCCCCTTCACACCAGCTAAGTCATTCACAATCGCCTCCAATTCCGCAGCAAGCTGAATCTTTTCAGCCTTCACAGCATTGTATGTGGATCCCATTTCGCAAGTCTTTTGTAAATCAGCGCAAAGGGAAGATCAGACACATTCAACAAGGAAAATAATAAAAGCTCAAAGTTCTTCAGACCCGTGCCGACGCAAGCAGTCGACAGCGGTCTCGGGGACTACACCCACTTGGTTCACTAAGAGTGACCCCACTAGCATGAAGCTCGAACAGGTCCGCCCTATTGAGCTACATGACAAACAGACAAGCCTATGAGACTACTATTACCCGAGCTGAGTAAAAGTACTCTCGGGGACTACTTCCAGTGGGTGCACTCGGAGTGCCCCCGCTGGTACCATTCGGGCAGATCAGCTCTGATCCGATCAAGTCATGGAAAATGTATATAAAGACAACTGCCGGTGCAAGCACTCGACAGAAGTCTCGGGGACTACACCCACTGGGTTCACTCGGAGTGAACCCACTGCAAAATAATCCTACTGTATTCGAGTATATCACTTAAACCCCCAGTGGGTTACAAGAGGAAAGTAAACACTTACTAGCGCACTTACTCGGATATCGTCCTGGAGCTCCAAGCTTCTCTTGTACAAAGATGCGATGGAGTCGTACGCTCCCTTGGCATCACCCACCATCAACTCCACCTGCATCAGGGCCTCCTTGGCGGCTCCCACTTGGTCTTCCGGGAGGTGTCGGGCGTCGTACTGGACGGTCGACGGACCAGGCACGACAGGAGATTCCTTGGGCATCCCAAGTCCCGCTCCAGTCGGTTCCGCCACGAGGGGCACCGCCTCAGTCGACGGCATCATCTCGGTCGGCGGCGCGTCCATGGTGGGAGCAGCAGCAGATGGAACAGCCTCAAGGACAGGCGCCAAAGTTTGCCCTGACCCCTTTTGGTCGTCCTCCTCCAGATGAATCACCTCCGAAGGAAGCCCGACTGAACAACATGAGATTACAGAAAAAGGGCAAGATTAAAGACAACACTCGCAAAACAATAATGCGAACTCTCGGAGTCATCACAACGTACCTTGCTGGGATGTAGCAGCGTTATCCATATCCATGGGATCATCGTCCTGGCGTGGCAGAGAGGTGGCGGAGGTAGCAGCTCTGTCGAGTAAAATCCACTCGACCGATAAGCATGAGTTCAATCAAATACTGAAATAAGATAGGAGAACAAGACACTTACGCTGAGGCAACTGGAACAGCGATCCTCATCCGAGGCAAAGCTTTCCAAGGCTTGGACCCACTCGGTTTGGCCACCTTGGATGGTTGGTTCGTGGACTCAGTAGCAGCGTCCCTGGTCCTCTTCATGCTCCGAGCACTCGAAGCCACGGGAGGAGCTGGCGGAGCACTCGGGGCCGCTGGAGGAGCCGACGGAGTCGCAGGTTTGTGACGGCACTTGGTTCGAGGCTCTGATGGTGGAGGTGGCGATCTCTGCTCCCCAACCTCCCCCTCCTCCTCTTTGGCCTCCTCCTCCATCTCCCCACTGTCGGAGACGTACTCGGCGCTGTCCACGCTGCCCTCCTGGCTGCCCTCCTCTTCCTCAGCTGGATTCCTGTTTGAGACGGGAGAATACCAGTTGGTCCACTCCTGCACAAAAAACAGTCGACAACATCAGACGTCAGGTGGTGGTACAAGAAAAAACGATAAATCTAAGAAGATTGAAAGCACTCGACAAGATGTGCTCACCTCATTCGGAGGAGGACTGTCAGCGCGGAAGGGCTTTACTCGCCGGGCTCCTCTGGGGTTATCGCAGGCGCCTGTGATGCCGCGGACCCACGTCGTCACAACCTCCCCGGTTACGCATTCTGGATGAGTCCGAGTGGAGTCCTCAGGCCCCGTGTAATGCCACATGGCGTGGTGTCGGGCTTGCAGCGGCTGGATGCGCCGACCCAGGAAAGTCTCTAGCAAATCCGTGCCATGACCCCCTTGCGGACGACAGCAATCAGTGTGTCGACCAGAGGTTGGATCTGGATCTTCTCCACCTTTGTGAGCGCAAGCTGTCTGGGAGGGGCCGGACGGTCTAGGCTAAAGGGTGGCAGCCCAGTCGCGACATTCGGACAAGCTATGTCCTGGCAGTAGAACCAGGTCGACTGCCAGTTCCTAAATGACTCGGACAACTGGAGAGAGGGGTAGCTACTCTTTGTTTTCTTTTGGAAGCCTAAGCCCCCGCAAAGCTAGAGGAGATGGGTTTTGTCGTCCAACTGGCTAAGCTTTTTGGCAGTCTGGGACCTAGCGGAGAAGATGTACTTAAAGAGCCCCCAATGGGGGGGACATCCGATAAAACACTCGCAAAGGGTGACGAATGCGGCGAGATGGGCTATCGCGTTTGGAGGAAAATGATGGAGCGGTGCCCCGAAGTGGTTCATAATACCTTTGAAGAAGGGGTGAGGAGGCAGAGAGAAGCCCCTGTACACGTGGTTGAGCAGCAAGACGCGCTCTCCCTCCTGCGATGCCGGCTCCGTCTCGCCCTCCGCCGGCAGCCTCCACGACTTGTTGGCAATCATGCCTTGCTCCAGCAGCTCCAGCAGGTCGTCCGCCGTCACCGTGGAGGGGAGGAAAGCCCCCTGGATCCAACCCGATGGCAGTGCCCATTGTAGCCGCTGAGCAGGGGCCACCACCTTCTTCTTCTTCTTCTGCGACTTGAGCTTGCTCGTCTGCCCCTTCGTCATGGTGGAGGCAGCAGATCCACATAGGAGGAGAGGAAGGAGGTGGCTTGGAGCCCGCAGGGAGATATGGGAGAAGCGAGGCGAGTGCGAGTAACCAGGGGAGCGCAACAAGAAACCCCCGCTGGAGAGGTTTAAATAAGCTTCCGAATGGTCACTAACAGGTGGCCCCGAAATCTTATCCCCTGACCGACTGCTGCGATATTAGTGGAGAAGATAAAGGCGCGGTAATCGAGGCGGCAGAAACTACTCGATGACGATGTCGTCATCCCCGCTGAGCGCGCGGCAACCAAAATTTGAGGATCCCAGAAAATCCGCCACTGTCAGTTGACCGGTCACATTGAAAGATTCCGCGGAAGCACTCGGTCCCTGACGGTTCGTTTCACGGATATATTCACTCGGATCACTGGTCGAGAGGATAAAATGGATCGAGGCAAACAACGCCAAAGTCACATCCATATAGTCGGATCCGTACTCCACGCATCACTTCGTCGTTCCAACCCCGATCCATTCGGGGACTAATGATGGGGTTATAGTCCCATGGTAGGGTCATAGGCCTGCCCTATAGGTCCTACCCAAGGACTACCCTTCATAAAGGACAAGGCCCTTAGACAGTTCTGACTGAACTAAGGACTTCCCATCATCCAGTCGGTGACGATTCCCCCATCATCCAGTCGGTGACGAGCATTCGGAGCGTATTAAACGTACCGACTGGATTCCACTCTGTATATCGTAACCTCCCTGGAGGGCAACGGTCATACATTTTCATACACCATTATTAGCATTTAAGGCATGCGTTACCTGTAGCGTAGACATTTATTCGCCACTACTCCACCCCTGTCCACCGGGCCGTTGTGAAGGGCAGCACACTCTTTATAAGCTGCCCTTCCCCACTGGTGCAGGGGTTGGCATTTACTGTAACCTATATTCCACTCGACACTAAGCTCCCAAGAGCACAGAGACGTAGGGCTTTTACCTCCACCGTAGAGGGGCCTGAACTCATACAACCTCGCCGTAGCTAAGGCTCTGCCCATCCTTTCGTACCCTATACATCTACTGTCATACTTATACCCACGACAACCATGGTTCATACCCCCTAGTATTACCCATAGATTCATCAAAATAAGAGAACAATGCATGGAAAACAGAATCTGTCAAAAACAGGACAGTCCGTAGAATTCTGGAAACTTTGCATACTTATGTAACTCAAAATATGCTGAAACTTTAGGACAAATTAAAGAATTTGTATAGAAGTAATGTGTAAAAATTTCAGAAACTTTTGACATTCCAGTAAAAATGAGATTCATGCACTAGAGTCGGAGTTTCTGTTTTTGCACCGCACAAAGCAAACAAGCTATCTAATCGTCCTAAAACCAAATCTTGGCACATTATTTTTATAATACAATGGATATATACAAGGGGATAATTATTTTTGAGAAACTTCCATGAAAAATTCTACATTGTTTCAATGAGCATGAACACAAGTGTTCAAGGTCGACCCTCACTTCTCCAAGCACAACTTTCTAATCACTTATCTTTTTGAAAAACTTCTTAAGCATAAGGGGCAAGTAATTGTTTTTGTATTTTTAATTATTTGAATTTTTTTGTTTGTTTCACACACAACTAAAGAAATCAAAAAGGGAAAACAAAATCTACTTAGTGAAGAAAGAAAACAAGCACACACGAGAATACCAACCCCACGCTATTGCTCCCCGGCAACGGTGCGAGAAAAGAACTTGATAATCCCCCAAGTGCAAGGAATCATCATAGAAATTTCCAAAGGTCGAAGTGATAAGTACGGAGTGTCGAACACACAAGGAGATAAAGGTAAGATCAATATTCTCTCAAGTCCTATCTGCCAATGATACGACTCTACGTACGTCGAACGTCTGCTTCCAACTACAAACGAGAAATAAAACTACGTTGTGGGTACGAAGAGAATAGCTTTGCATGATAACGAAGAAATAGAATATAAAAATAGGTGTTGTTATAATAAAGTTAGAATATATTACAATATATTACAAACGCTACAATATATTACAAACGCTGAGCGTGGAACAATGATTGGTCCGTGTGCGGAATTGTCCTAGGCAATTGTTAAAAAGATCGGTAATCATTATTGCAATTTTATATGAGGGAGAGGCAAAGCTAGCATACTTTCTCTACTTGGATGATATGCAGTTGCGATTGGAACTCTAGAAAGCATCTGCAACTACTAAAGATCATTAAGGTAAAACCCAACCATAGCATTAAAGCATCATATCCCCTTTATCCCATATGCAACAACCCCCTTACTCTGGTTTATGCTTTTGTCACTCAAGCAACCCACTGTAAGTGAATTATGAACGCATTGCAACCCCCTATAATAGGAATCCTTCACATGTGCATGGCACGGAAGGAACCATAGGACAGCGCCAAAATTAATATACAACTCACACCAATCTAGATCATCAATCAACACAAAGGACAAAAGAAATCTACTCAAAACATCATAGGATGGCAACACATCATTGAATCATAATATGCGTCATAAAACACCATGTTCAAGTAGGGGATTACAGCAAGGTGTGGGAGAGTGGACCACTGAAAGAAGATGAGGATGGTGATGAAGATGGTGATATTGATGAAGACGATCACCGCGGCGATGGTTCCCCCGATAGCACTCCGGCGCCACCCAAAGAAAGAGGGAGAGGTTCTACCCTTGTGCTTCCTCCTCCATGGCCTCCCCCTGAGTGGGGAGAGGTTCTCCCTCTGATCCTTGGCCTCCATGGAGATTATGGAGACTGCCGGGATGATGAAGATGGCCTCCGGTGAAGATGACCCCCTCCGGTAGGGTGTCGGAGAGGGCCAAGATTGATCTTCCGTGGCTCTGGAGGCTTCTGGCGGCGGAGCTCCCGATCTAGGTTTCTTTCTGGGGGTTTTCGTATTCATAGGAATTTTTGACGTTGGTCTCACGTCCGGAAGGTTCCCGAGGAGGTCACAAGCTACAGGGGTGCGGCCTAGGGGGTTGGCAACTCCCAGCAGGCTTGTGGCTTCCTCATCCACTTCTTCGCCCAGCTCTGGTGCTTCGAGGGTCTCTTTTGGTCCATAAAAATCACCATAAAATTTCAGCGCATTCAAAGAACTTTTATTTCTGCACAAAAAACGACACCATGGTAGTTGTGCTCAAAACAGCGTCAGACCGAGTTAGTTCTAATAAAATCATACCAAAATCATATAGAATTATTGTAAACATGGCATGAATAGTTCATAAATTATAGATACGTTGGAGACGTATCAGCTGACATTAGAGGCCATGGGGCAAGAGTTCTTGGGGTGGCGACGGATTTGCATCACGTGGCTGCCTACGCGCACATGGGAAGCTGGCGTGCCGGGAGCCCGTGGTGATGGAGCATACGAGCCAAGACCCTGGCGATGGCAACACTTAGGATCCATGGCCCTGCGGTAGCATACATGGATCCAAGACCTGACAAACAATATATGGTGTTCTGGGGCCCATGCGGGGGCTGGATCTTAGGGTGGCGTGTTGGGGAACGTCGCATGGGAAACAAAAATTTTCCTACGCGCACGAAGACCTATCATGGTGATGTCCATCTACGAGAGGGGATGAGTGATCTACGTACCCTTGTAGATCGTACAGCAGAAGCAATGTGAGATCGCGGTTGATGTAGTGGAACGTCCTCACGTCCCTCGATCCGCCCCGCGAACAATCCCGCGATCAGTCCCACGATCTAGTACCGAACGGACGGCACCTCCGCGTTCAGCACACGTACAGCTCGACGATGATCTCGGCCTTCTTGATCCAGCAAGAGAGACGGAGAGGTAGAAGAGTTCTCCGGCAGCGTGACGGCGCTCCGGAGGTTGGTGATGATCTTGTCTCAGCAGGGCTCCGCCCGAGCTCCGCAGAAACACGATCTAGAGGGAAAACTATGGAGGTATGTGGTCGGGCAGCCGTGAGAAAGTCGTCTCTAATCTGCCCTAAAAGCCCCATATATATAGGAGGAGGGAGGGGGACCTTGCCTTGGAGTCCAAGGGACTCCAAGGGGGTCGGCCGAGCCAGGGGGGAGGACTCTCCCCACCCAAACCGAGTCCTACTTGGTTTGGTGGGAGGGAGTCCTTCCCCCTTCCCACTTCCTCTCTTTTTTTTTCTTTCTTCCTTTGATTTTTATTCCTTGGCGCATAGGACTTAGTGGGCTGTCCCACCAGCCCACTAAGGGCTGGTGTGACCCCCACAAATACCTATGGGCTTCCCCGGAGTGGGTTGCCCCCCTCCGGTGAACCCCCGGAACCCATTCGTCATTCCCGGTACATTCCCGGTAACTCCGAAAACCTTCCGGTAATCAAATGAGGTCATCCTATATATCAATCTTCGTTTCCGGACCATTCCGGAAACCCTCGTGACGTCCGTGATCTCATGCGGGACTCCGAACAACATTCGGTAACCAACCATATAACTCAAATACGCATAAAACAACGTCGAACCTTAAGTGTGCAGACCCTGCGGGTTCGAGAACTATGTAGACATGACCCGAGAGACTCCTCGGTCAATATCCAATAGCGGGACCTGGATGCCCATATTGGATCCTACATATTCTACGAAGATCTTATTGTTTGAACCTCAGTGCCAAGGATTCGTATAATCCCGTATGTCATTCCCTTTGTCCTTCGGTATGTTACTTGCCCGAGATTCGATCGTCAGTATCCGCATACCTATTTCAATCTCGTTTACCGGCAAGTCTCTTTACTCGTTCCGTAATACAAGATCCCGCAACTTACACTAAGTTACATTGCTTGCAAGGCTTGTGTGTGATGTTGTATTACTGAGTGGGCCCCGAGATACCTCTCCGTCACACGGAGTGACAAATCCCAGTCTTGATCCATACTAACTCAACTAACACCTTCGGAGATACCTGTAGAGCATCTTTATAGTCACCCAGTTACGTTGCGACGTTTGATACACACAAAGCATTCCTCCGGTGTCAGTGAGTTATATGATCTCATGGTCATAGGAATAAATACTTGACACGCAGAAAACAGTAGCAACAAAATGACACGATCAACATGCTACGTCTATTAGTTTGGGTCTAGTCCATCACGTGATTCTCCCAATGACGTGATCCAGTTATCAAGCAACAACACCTTGTTCATAATCAGAAGACACTGACTATCATTGATCAACTGGCTAGCCAACTAGAGGCATGCTAGGGACGGTGTTTTGTCTATGTATCCACACATGTAAATGAGTCTTCATTCAATACAATTATAGCATGGATAATAAACTATTATCTTGATACAGGAATTATAACAATAACTATACATTTATTATTGCCTCTAGGGCATAATTCCAACAGTCTCCCACTTGCACTAAAGTCAATAATCTAGCCCTCACATCACCATGTGAATTACATTGTAATAAATCTAACACCCATACAGTTCTGGTGTCGATCATGTTTTGGCCGTGGAAGAGGTTTAGTCAGCGGGTCTGCTACATTCAGATCCGTGTGCACTTTGCATATATTTACGTCCTCCTCCTCGACGTAGTCGCGGATGAGGTTGAAGGGTCGTTTGATGTGTCTGGTCTTCTTGTGAAACCTTGGTTCCTTTGCTAAGGCAATGGCACCAGTGTTGTCACAGAACAAGGTTATTGGATCCAGTGCACTTGGCACCACTCCAAGATCCGTCATGAACTGCTTCATCCAGACACCCTCCTTAGCCGCCTCCGAGGCAGCCATGTACTCCGCTTCACATGTAGAATCTGCTACGACGCTTTGCTTGGAACTGCACCAGCTTACTGCACCCCCATTAAGAATAAATACGTATCCGGTTTGCGACTTAGAGTCGTCCGGATCTGTGTCAAAGCTTGCATCGACGTAACCTTTTACGGCGAGCTCTTCGTCACCTCCATACACGAGAAACATCTCCTTAGTCCTTTTCAGGTACTTCAGGATATTCTTGACCGCCGTCCAGTGATCCACTCCTGGATTACTCTGGAACCTACCTGCCATACTTATGGCCAGGCTAACATCCGGTCTAGTGCACAGCATCGCATACATGATAGAGCCTATGGCTGAAGCATAGGGGACGGAGCGCATATGCTCTCTATCTTCATCAGTTGCTGGGCACTGAGTCTTACTCAATCTCGTACCTTGTAACACTGGCAAGAACCCTTTCTTGGACTGTTCCATTTTGAACCTCTTCAAAACTTTATCAAGGTATGTGCTTTGTGAAAGTCCTATCAGGCGTTTTGATCTATCCCTATAGATCTTAATGCCTAGAATGTAAGCAGCTTCTCCTAGGTCCTTCATAGAGAAACTTTTATTCAAGTAACCTTTTATGCTCTCCAAAAGCTCTACGTTGTTTCCAATCAGTAATATGTCATCCACATATAATATTAGAAACGCCACAGAGCTCCCACTCACTTTCTTGTAAATACAAGATTCTCCAACCACTTGTATAAACCCAAATGCTTTGATCACCTCATCAAAGCGTTTGTTCCAACTCCGAGATGCTTGCACCAGTCCATAAATGGATCACTGGAGCTTGCACACCTTGTCAGCATTTTCAGGATCGACAAAACCTTCGGGTTGCATCATATACAACTCTTCCTTAAGGAAACCGTTAAGGAACGCCGTTTTGACATCCATGTGCCAGATTTCAAAATCGAAAAATGCAGCTATTGCTAACATGATTCTGACGGACTTAAGCATCGCTACGGGAGAGAAAGTCTCATCGTAGTCAATTCCTGGAACTTGTGAAAAACCCTTTGCCACAAGTCGAGCTTTATAAACGGTCACATTACCGTCAGCGTCCGTCTTCTTCTTAAAGATCCATTTGTTCTGAATAGCCTTGCGGCCCTCAGGCAGCATCTCCAAAGTCCACACTTTGTTTTCATACATGGATCCTATCTCGGATTTCATGGCTTCTAGCCATTTGTTGGAATCTGGGCCCACCATTGCTTCTTCATAATTTGCAGGTTCATTGTTGTCTAACAACATGATTGTCAAGACGGGATTACCGTACCACTCTGGAGCAGCGCGTGATCTCGTCGACCTGCGTGGTTCAACAGAAACTTGAACTGGAGTTTCATGATCATCATCATTAACTTCCTCCTCAACCGGTGTCGCAATCACAGGAGTTTCCCCTTGTCCTGCGCCACCATCCAGAGGGATGAGAGGTTCGACAACCTCGTCAAGTTCTATCTTCCTCCCACTCAATTCCCTCGAGAGAAACTCCTTCTCGAGAAAAGTTCCGTTCTTAGCAACAAACACTTTTCCCTCGGATTTGAGATAGAAGGTGTACCCAACTGTCTCTTTTGGGTAACCTATGAAGACGCACCTTTCCGCTTTGGGTTCCAGCTTTTCAGGCTGAAGCTTTTTGACATAAGCATCACATCCCCAAACTTTAAGAAACGACAACTTTGGTCTTTTGCCATACCACAGTTCGTATGGTGTCGTCTCAATGGATTTTGATGGTGCCCTATTTAAAGTGAATGCAGCTGTTTCTAATGCATAACCCCAAAACTATAATGGCAAATCAGTAAGAGACATCATAGATCGCACCATTTCTAACAAAGTACGATTACGACGTTCGGACACACCATTACGCTGTGGTGTTCCAGGCGGTGTTAACTGCGAAACAATTCCACATTGTCTTAAGTGAGTACCAAACTCGAAACTCAGATACTCACCCCCACGATCAGACCGTAGGAACTTGATCTTCTTGTTACGATGATTTTCCACTTCACTCTGAAATTGCTTGAACTTTTCAAATGTTTCAGACTTGTGCTTCATCAAGTAGACATAACCATATCTACTTAAATCGTCAGTGAAGGTGAGAAAACAACGATATCCGCCGCGTGCCTCCACGCTCATCGGACCACACACATCGGTATGTATGATTTCCAACAAGTCACTTGCACGCTCCATTGTTCCGGAGAACGGAGTTTTAGTCATCTTGCCCATGAGGCATGGTTCGCATGTGTCAAGTGAATCAAAGTCAAGTGACTCCAAAAGTCCATCAGCATGGAGTTTCTTCATGCGCTTTACACCAATATGACCTAAGCGGCAGTGCCACAAAAATATGGCGCTATCATTGTTTACTCTAACTCTTTTGGTCTCAATGTTATGTATATGTGTATCGCTATCGAGATTCAATATGAACAATCCTCTCACATTCGGTGCATGACCATAAAAGATGTTACTCATAGAAATAGAACAACCATTATTCTCAGACTTAAAAGAGTAACCGTCTCGCAATAAACAAGATCCAGATATAATGTTCATGCTCAACGCAGGCACTAAATAACAATGATTTAAGTTCATCACTAATCCCGATGGTAGTTGAAGTGATACGGTGCCGACGGCGATTGCATCAACCTTGGAACCGTTTCCTACGCGCATCGTCACTTCGTCTTTCGCCAGCCTTCGTCTATTCCGCAGTTCCTGTTTCGAGTTGCAAATGTGAGCAACAGAACCGGTATCGAATACCCAGGCACTACTACGAGAGCCGGTCAAGTACACATCAATAACATGTATATCAAATATACCTGATTTTTCTTTGCCCGCCTTCTTATCTGCCAGATACTTGGGGCAATTGCGCTTCCAGTGACCCATACCCTTGCAATAGAAGCACTCTGTTTCAGGCTTAGGTCCAGCCTTGGGTTTCTTCGGCGGATTGGCAACAGGCTTGCCGCTCTTCTTCGAATTGCCCTTCTTGCCTTTGCCGTTTCTCTTGAAACTAGTGGTCTTGCTCACCATCAACACTTGATGCTCTTTACGGAGTTCAGACTCTGCGACTTTCAGCATCGCAAACAACTCGCCGGGAGACTTGTTCATCCCTTGCATGTTGTAGTTCAACACAAAGCCTTTATAGCTTGGCGGCAGTGATTGGAGGATTCTGTCAGTGATAGCTTCTTGCGGGAGTTCAATCCCTAGTTCAGCTAGACGGTTTGAGTACCCAGACATCTTGAGCACATGTTCACTGACAGACGAGCTTTCCTCCATCTTGCAAGCATAGAATTTATCGGAGGTCTCATACCTCTCGATCCGGGCGTTCTTCTGAAAGATAAACTTCAACTCCTGGAACATCTCAAATGCTCCATGACGCTCAAAGCGACGTTGAAGTCCCGGCTCTAAGCCATACAAGACTGCACATTGAACTATTGAGTAGTCCTCCTTACGCGCTAACCAAGCGTTCTTAACATCCTGATCAGCCGTAGCGGGTGGTTCATCTCCTAGCGCAGCATTAAGGACATAATCCTTCTTTCCAGCTTGTAAGATTAGCCTAAGATTACGAGCCCAGTCTACAAAGTTGCTTCCATCATCTTTCAACTTAGCTTTCTCTAGGAACGTATTAAAATTGAGGATGACACTTGCGTGAGCCATGATCTACAACACAAATATATTCAAAGTGGACTTAGACTATGTTCAAGATAATTAGAGTTCAACTTAATCAAATTATATGCTAAACTCCCACTCAAAAAGTACATCTCTCTAGTCATTTGAGTGGTTCATGATCCACTTACACTATCCCAAGTCCGATCATCACGTGAGTCGAGAGTAGTTTCAGTGGTAAGCATCCCTATGCTAATCATATCAACTATATGATTCATGATCGACCTTTCGGTCTCATGTGTTCCGAGGCCATGTCTGCACATGCTAGGCTCGTCAAGCTTAACCCGAGTGTTCCGCGTGCGCAACTGTTTTGCACCCGTTGTATGTGAACGTTGAGTCTATCACACCCGATCATCACGTGGTGTCTCGAAACGACGAACTGTAGCAACGGTGCACAGTCGGGGAGAACACAATTTCGTCTTGAAATTTTAGTGAGAGATCACCTCATAATGCTACCGTCGTTCTAAGCAAAAAAAGGTGCATAAAAGGATTAACATCACATGCAATTCATAAGTGACATGATATGGCCATCATCACGTGCTTCTTGATCTCCATCACCAAAGCACCGGCACGATCTTCTTGTCACCGGCGCCACACCATGATCTCCATCATCATGATCTCCATCAACGTGTCGCCATCGGGGTTGTCGTGCTACTTATGCTATCACTACTAAAGCTACATCCTAGCAAAATAGTAAACGCATCTGCAAGCACATATGTTAGTATAAAGACAACCCTATGGCTCCTGCCGGTTGCCGTACCATCGACATGCAAGTCGATATTTCTATTACAACATGATCATCTCATACATCCAATATATCACATCACATTGTTTGGCCATATCACATCACAATCATACCCTGCAAAAACAAGTTAGACGTCCTCTAATTTTGCTGTTGCATGTTTTACGTGGTGACCAAGGGTATCTAGTAGGATCGCATCTTACTTACGCAAACACCACAACGGAGATATATGAGTTGCTATTTAACCTCATCCAAGGACCTCCTCAGTCAAATCCGATTCAACTAAAGTTGGAGAAACCGTCACTTGCCAGTCATCTTTGAGCAAAGGGGGTTACTCGTAACGATGAAACCAGTCTCTCGTAAGCGTACGAGTAATGTCGGTCCAAGCCGCTTCAATCCAACAATACCGCGGAATCAAGAAAAGACTAAGGAGGGAAGCAAAACGCACATCACCGCCCACAAAACCTTTTGTGTTCTACTCGAGAAGACATCTACGCATGAACCTAGCTCATGATGCCACTGTTGGGGAACGTCGCATGGGAAACAAAAAATTTCCTACGCGCACGAAGACCTATCATGGTGATGTCCATCTACGAGAGGGGATGAGTGATCTACGTACCCTTGTAGATCGTACAGCAGAAGCGATGTGAGATCGCGGTTGATGTAGTGGAACGTCCTCACGTCCCTCGATCCGCCCCGCGAACAATCCCGCGATCAGTCCCACGATCTAGTACCGAACGGACGGCACCTCCGCGTTCAGCACACGTACAGCTCGACGATGATCTCGGCCTTCTTGATCCAGCAAGAGAGACGGAGAGGTAGAAGAGTTCTCCGGCAGCGTGACGGCGCTTCGGAGGTTGGTGATGATCTTGTCTCAGCAGGGCTCCGCCCGAGCTCCGCAGAAACACGATCTAGAGGGAAAACTATGGAGGTATGTGGTCGGGCAGCCGTGAGAAAGTCGTCTCTAATCTGCCCTAAAAGCCCCATATATATAGGAGGAGGGAGGGGGACCTTGCCTTGGAGTCCAAGGGACTCCAAGGGGGTCGGCCGAGCCAGGGGGGAGGACTCTCCCCCCCAAACCGAGTCCTACTTGGTTTGGTGGGAGGGAGTCCTTCCCCCTTCCCACTTCCTCTCTTTTTTTTTCTTTCTTCCTTTGATTTTTATTCCTTGGCGCATAGGACTTAGTGGGCTGTCCCACCAGCCCACTAAGGGCTGGTGTGACCCCCACAAATACCTATGGGCTTCCCCGGAGTGGGTTGCCCCCCTCCGGTGAACCCCCGGAACCCATTCGTCATTCCCGGTACATTCCCGGTAACTCCGAAAACCTTCCGGTAATCAAATGAGGTCATCCTATATATCAATATTCGTTTCCGGACCATTCCGGAAACCCTCGTGACGTCCGTGATCTCATCCGGGACTCCGAACAACATTCGGTAACCAACCATATAACTCAAATACGCATAAAACAACGTCGAACCTTAAGTGTGCAGACCCTGCGGGTTCGAGAACTATGTAGACATGACCCGAGAGACTCCTCGGTCAATATCCAATAGCGGGACCTGGATGCCCATATTGGATCCTACATATTCTACGAAGATCTTATCGTTTGAACCTCAGTGCCAAGGATTCGTATAATCCCGTATGTCATTCCCTTTGTCCTTCGGTATGTTACTTGCCCGAGATTCGATCGTCAGTATCCGCATACCTATTTCAATCTCGTTTACCGGCAAGTCTCTTTACTCGTTCCGTAATACAAGATCCCGCAACTTACACTAAGTTACATTGCTTGCAAGGCTTGTGTGTGATGTTGTATTACTGAGTGGGCCCCGAGATACCTCTCCGTCACACGGAGTGACAAATCCCAGTCTTGATCCATACTAACTCAACTAACACCTTCGGAGATACCTGTAGAGCATCTTTATAGTCACCCAGTTACGTTGCGACGTTTGATACACACAAAGCATTCCTCCGGTGTCAGTGAGTTATATGATCTCATGGTCATAGGAATAAATACTTGACACGCAGAAAACAGTAGCAACAAAATGACACGATCAACATGCTACGTCTATTAGTTTGGGTCTAGTCCATCACGTGATTCTCCCAATGACGTGATCCAGTTATCAAGCAACAACACCTTGTTCATAATCAGAAGACACTGACTATCATTGATCAACTGGCTAGCCAACTAGAGGCATGCTAGGGACGGTGTTTTGTCTATGTATCCACACATGTAAATGAGTCTTCATTCAATACAATTATAGCATGGATAATAAACTATTATCTTGATACAGGAATTATAACAATAACTATACATTTATTATTGCCTCTAGGGCATAATTCCAACATGGCGATGGATGGAGGCTCGTCGGACATGGCAGAGGAAGTGCCCCAATCGCATAAAAGGACGCGCATCGTCCGTTAAGGAGGAGGGTAGGTGGCCAAGCGGGAGGTGGCTTGTCGGTCGTGGGAGGAGGGGTGTCGATTGCACCGAAGGAGGCGCCTCGACCACGGGTCTGGTGTCGCGCCAGCCATGAAGGAGGGGTGCTAACTGCGCACGACGAGGCGCTCTAGCCACAGGGGTTGTGGCGCACCGACCATGGAGGAGGGGAGCCGGCCATGCGGGAGGTGTTGTGGCGATTTGGGAGAGAATGTGAGGAAGTTTCGGATAGAGGAGACTAGTGGTAGTTGCATTTTTTCTTCTCCGGCCCACCGGTTCGGGAACAAGTCAATCGCCCCTATATAGGGCACGTCATGATGAGAATACTACTCTCATGCTCGGATCAGAATAATATTATGATCACATCATGCCTAGGAGGCGCGGAAGTCCTCCCGAACTCGATCAAAAAATAGAACATTTGTCCCCCACCACCCGTACCTCGATCCCCACCTACCCCATCTCTATCCCTAACCCCAACCTACCCACCAACAACCCCTCTCCCCCACCTATCGTCGATGTGTGCAACCTTCGCATCGAGATCTAGCTGCCAACGCGCCTCCACCTCACGCGACCTCTCTGCTGCCCTCTTCCCGTGACCCTTCTGCCAGCCTCCTGTCGTGGCCTAGATATCTACCCAGCTCCCACAATGGCACCCGACCCAACGACATCGGCTCCAATCTCCACTGCCACCGACATCATCGCCTTCGCCCCCAACCTGTGCCTTCGACGGTTGTTTCCTCGTCCAGCTTTGTTCTCTGGCTTCTTCTTCCTCTGGCTTTGCCTCCAGCTTCCATCGTCTTGCCACGGCGATCCACCCATGGACGCATTCCTCCAGCTACCTATTCATGGATGGCTTCGGGACGAGGAGCATGGAGCGAGGCCACAATCATGGCTTCCTCCTCCAGCTCTGACGCGTGACCAGTGCCCTCTGGACGCTGCCGTAAGCCATAGTATCCCCTCTCTAGAGCGCCTCCCATGCACAACGCCGACCTGCTACTTGGAGCAGTGTGCCTCCTCCTTCTACCACCCCGCTCACCCGTGATGAGCCCAGCGCTATTCAAAGCACAATTGCTCCCTAAGGTGGTTTTGGTAATTGATAACAACATATGCATCATTGGACTAATGATCTTATCCAAGTTTATTTTAGAGAAGTTTAAAGACGCCTTGGCTAAAGGATTGTGAGGAGAAACCCCTTGATGAATGAAGGAATAGGATTGGCTCAAGCTTCAAGCAAGAAGACTCTAAATTTTACATTTGTGAGAAATCACTTTGAATCCATAGGAAAGCCAATACTATTAAAAAGGGGCGAGGTATTATGATGAATTGGTTGCTCAAATTCTTAGAGGTAGCCACCAAATATATTCACTCATTCTCCCACAAAATATCTCTGTCCAAAGCTAAACGAGCAAAATCGGTGCCACCAACTTTTTCCACTCGGCCCTACCGATTTTCCACCAAACAGTTACTTTGCCATACCCTAATCTCTCGGTACCATCAACTTCCATATTGATGACACCGAGATTCATAGACCAACATTCTGTTGAGCTAATTCCAGGAATCATAATTTCTGAGAATGGAATTGGTCTCACCGAGATTTGGAAACTGGTCTAGGGCATCGTATCGGTACCACCTAGATTCATATATCGTTCTCATCGAGAACTCAAAAGTTGCCACATTTAGTGTAAATTGGTACCGTCGAGATTCTTTTTAGTGACACCGAGTTGGGAAATAATGTTGTAATGGTTGGATTTTGGGGGATGCCTATATATACCCCCTCCACATCCTCTCATTCGCACTGGAAGCACTCAGAACACACTTACACTTGCCGGATCCATTTTTCTGAGAGAGAGACACCTACTCATATGTTGAGATCAACAGGTTCCAATCCAACCATTTGAAACTTGATCTCTAGCCTCCCCAAGTTGCTTTCCATAAGATCAATCTACCCTACCCCTCCAAATCGATGTGAGAGTGATTGACTGTTCAAGAGACTATCTTTTGAAGCACAAGAGCAAGAAGTTCATTGTTCTACTGCATATATTACCTTTTGGAGGGTGGTGCCTCCTAGATTGGTTAGGTGTCACTTGCGAGCCTCTTATTTCGTATTGTGGAGTTGAACCAAGAAGTTTGTAAGGGCAAGGAGATCGCCTACTTCTTGAAGATCTACCGTGAGTGAGGCTAGTCCTGTGTGGACGTAAACCAAGGCGGGATAGACAAGGTCACTTCTTCGTGGACCCCTTGTGGTCAGAGCCCTCCATGGAATCTCACAGTCGTTACCCTTCGTGGGTTGATTTATCCACTAACGCGAATATACGATAGCACCACCTATCGGAACCACGCCAAAAATGGTCATGTCAACCTTTGTGTTTGATCTTCCAACCTTACCCTCTACATTATATTTGCATGTCTTTACTTTCCGCTGCTACACTCTTAGATATGCATGTGTAGGGTGAACTTGGCTATTCATAATTGCTAGAAGTCACCCACAACTAAAATTGGGAAAATGCTAAGTTTTTATCTTGTCAAGTAATCTAATCACCCCCCTCTAGACATACTTCGAATCCTACAAGTGGTATAAGAGCTTTGGCCTCCATCACATAGGTTTCACAAACTAAGAGAGTATGGAGTCTAGTGAGGGAAATTATCACCATAGAGGTCCATATTCCAACGGTACGAACTTTGCTAGTTGGAAGCATAAGAAGAAAATGCATATTCTTGGTCGTAATCTCGACGTTTGGGTTGTTGGTCGTGTTGGTGTGCAAGGTGATTTCTTCGGAAAAGGAAGAGAACCAGATTGTGATGCGACTACAGATGAATTAAAGATGTTGCAATACAATGCTCAAGCGTGCAATATCATGTTCAATCGTCTGTGCCCCGAAGAATTCAACAAAATCAGCCGCCTTGAGAATGAAATGGAAATTTGGGATACTTTGACTAATATGCACGAAGGTAGTAATTCTGTCAGGGAATCTAAGTTGGATGTGCTTCAAAGTCAGCTTGACAAGTTCAAGATGAAGGATGGTGAAGGAGTCGCTAGGATGTATTCTAGGCTAGCTCTCATCACAAATGATATTACTGGCTTAGGAAGCAAAGAGATGACTGAAAAATTGACCATCAAGAAGATACTTAGAGCCTTGGATGGAAGATACGACACCGTGTGCACATTAATCCAAATGATGCCAAACTACAAGGATGTCAGGGCAACTGAATTCATTGGAAAGATTGTTGCTCATGTAATGTCACTCAAGGACAAATATGTGCTGCATAAAAAGTCAAGCGGTGCTTACAAAGCTTCAAGTGATACTCCCGCTACTTCAAATGACAATCGTGTTACCAATGAAGAGAGCCTCATGGTGAGAAAATTCAACAAGTTCTACAAGAGTAGAGGGAAAGAGAGAAGCTCAAGCTCAAGATATGATGAGAAGCATCCGTCTACAAGTGTTCGGCTCCCCACAAAAGAACGGAAGAGTCGCCTAGAAGACGAACCTCAAGAGATGAGTCACCTCGCAGAGACAGAAGGAGTAGAGGACATCATTATGAACGAAGACACTCCCAGAGAGGCATGAAATCAGAGAAGAAGGACAAGTACACCAAGAGCAGCTCAAGAAGAAGAAACCAAGCTCATGTTGGTGAATGGTTTTTTGGCTCCAAGTCTGACAACCAATCCGAGAGAAGCTACCACTCCAATTCCGACTATAGTCAAGATGAAGGTGTTGTCGGTCTTGCACTTGTTTCTTCCACTTCCTATGAATTATTTGATTCACCAAATGAAGGGATTGGAAACTGCTTCATGGAAAAAGGCCCAAGGCATCACACCCCAAGTACATTGACTTTGATAGTGGTGAGGATGACTTGTTAGGAGAAGATGACTTGCTCTTTTATAAGACTAGTGATAACATTGAAAATGAACTTGAAAATAATCATGCTAGTCAAGAGAAGTCGTATGATGATGATAAGAAAGAGATTGAACCAGTAATGAAAGAATTAGACACTCTTAAGTTAGCTCATGAAACTACTCTAGAAGATCATAGAGACCTTACAAGGACTCGTGAGAAGCTACGCTTCGAGACGCTAAATTTAGAGCAAGAGCATGAGTTTCTAAAAGCAATCAATGATGATCTTTGAAAGAAGAGTTCTTCTTATCTAGACAAATGACTACTCTTGTCTACTTTTGTTTCACAAGTCAAACCTAAGAATACTAGTAACAAAGGCAACAAAGTTTCTTCATCTAGTAAGAACAATGCTAAAGTTAAATCAAATGATGTTGTTACTAGCAGCTCTCTTGATTCCACTAATGATTTTCTTAGCCCAGTTACACTTGAGCAAGAAAACGATTTATTGAAAGGAATTATAGAGAGAGGTGTCTTCAAGTGTCTTGCCGGAAGTAAGCAATTAGAGTAAATTGTGCGCAAGCAAGGAGGACATCGAAAGAAGCAAGGTGTTGGGTACTTCAATGCCAACGGAGTTGAACAGGAGGAAGGTCCATATACAATTCCAAAGTTTGTTCCTCAAGAGGAGAATTATGATCCTACTCCTCCCAAGGGAACAAGCTCTCAAGATGACCTTCCACCACAGGACCACAAGGGCAAGGGCAAGCTTTAAAATGAGATTGGATCATTTGAGGAAGAGCCCCAAGCCAAGGTCGGGTGGGTTCCCTAGGACACTACTAGCACTACCTCATCTAGTGCTACCACAACTCCTAGGATCCCCATCAAGTTTATGTGTCTCCCCAATAGGAACACCTAGACAATTCTTGAGTTGTGACTCCGCCAATGAAATTCACTCTTATTCATTTTGGCAAGAACTATATGCAATCAACTCCGACCATATGCATTACTTCAAGGAGTCACATATTCCCTCAAAGGTAATCAAGGGACAAGGTAACTAATGCATATTTGGACATCATCTCACATGCACTTCATTCCGTGTCCATAGATATACTTGCATATGTTCCTTGTGCTTTGGGACTAACCCATGTAAGTGTGAAGCGTAAGAAATAACAAGGATTGCTTCCAATTGAAGATGATATCCATCAACAATGAGCATTCACCACTACTACACGCACTTGAAGTCTTCTATGACAAAACCATAGGTTAGTTTATCCCTCTTAGGGGGGATGTCACGTCAAGGCGGAGCTTTTCTCTAAGACTTGAGTATAGCCATCTCCTAAAGATGTGAACACATTAATGCTTTATGTAAAAGTGGTAACCCCACTTGTTCTTAAATGATGAGTATGACCTATGATCAAGTATTCTTACTTGGATCCTATGTCAATATACTCATATATATATAACTTTGTCATTGCCAAAGGGGTTGGTAGACGCTAGAGTAGTTGTGCATGTTCACCATGTTTTATTTGACATCTATCGCACGAGGTCCAATTGCCATGAAAATTTACGGAGATTTTGTTTAGACCAGAAGGAAACTTGGGAGCCAAGGATGAGCAGCACACGAGGCCGAGGGGGCTACTAGACATGATGCCACGCCAGAGCCCCCTGCCGCGGCCTGGTGTCTAGTGGGTCCCTCGGACACCTCCTCCACCACCTCTGATCTCTATAAATACCCTAATATTCAGAAAAACCTAGGGGAGTCAATGAAAAATCGTTTCAGCCACCGCAAGTTCCACAGCCACGAAATCCAATCTAG
Source organism: Hordeum vulgare subsp. vulgare (assembly GCF_904849725.1). Taxonomy (NCBI): domain Eukaryota; kingdom Viridiplantae; phylum Streptophyta; class Magnoliopsida; order Poales; family Poaceae; genus Hordeum; species Hordeum vulgare. The sequence goes on along the minus strand of NC_058519.1, from coordinate 354,238,016 downwards.
AGCCCGGTCCAGAGAGGAACGCGATCACAGAGGGGTTCACCATCCTCATTGATGCTCCTCTAAAGATGCGTGAGTAGTTCTTATTAGACCTACGGGTCCATAGGCCATCGCTAGATGTCTTTCTCTCTCGTTCTGTTTCTCAATCCAATGGTCTCTTGGAGATCCATATGATGTAACTCTTTCTTTTGCGATGTGTTTGTTGGGATCCTTTGAATTGCGAGTTTATGATCAGATCTATGAAATCATATTCATGCTTGATTATTATGTCCTTGTATTTCTTCTCCAATATTTCGTTTTTGTTTGGCCAACTTTATCTTTTATATTTCAATGGGAAGAGGTTCTTTGTGATGGGTTCGATCTTGCGGTGCTCAATCTCAGTGACACAACGAGACATAACACACATATATCATTGCTACCAAGGATAAAACGATGGGTCTATTTCTATATGAATAGATATTGTCTACATTATGTCATTGTTCTTAAGGCACTACTCCGTTTCTCCATCAAATCAATACACTAGATTCATGTTGGATAGCGGTTGATGTGTGGAGTAATAGAAGTAGATGCAAGCAGAAGTCGGTCTACTTATCTTGGACGTGATGCCTATATACATGATCATTGTCTTGAATATCATCATAATTATTTGCTCTTCTATCACCCAACAGTAATTTTTCTACCAACGGTTTCCTATTTCTCGAGAGAAGCCACTAGTGAGACCTACGGTCCCCGGGTTTACTTCACATAATCTATCTGAAATCTCTACTTTGCCATTTTGCGTTTCTACTTTATTTGCTATATTTTTTTCAGATCTATATTATCAGAAAACCCAAAAGTCTTTGTTGCATTCTATTTGATATCACTCTTATTTGCATCTATCAATATATCCTTACTTTACCCACGAGGGATTGACAACCCCTCCACGCGTTGGATTGCGAGGATTTGTTGTTTGTGTGCAGGTTCTGCTTATATAGTCTTGTGGATCTTCCAACTAGATAAATACCTTGTTTTCTTAACTGAGGTAAATACTTGCCTTCACTGTCCTACATCACCCTTTAAGCTTGGAGGGAAACCAATGCATTAGCAAGACTAAGGAAGATTTTTGGCGCCATTGCCAGGGAAGATCAAGTCAAGATCTATGAGGTTCCTACACACAATTTGCATATCCTTGCAATTACATTATGGGCCTTTTGCCTCTCATTTTCCTCTGCCTCACTTCACAAAACTTTTCCTTTTTATTTGCATTCTTTCCGCTTGCCATTTTGTTGAGGAATCTCTTGTTTGCTTGTGTTCTTGCTTGCGTAGTCACGATGACTCAAGAAAACACTAAGTTGTGTTTTTTCCAGTACCAACAACTATGATTTTATTAGCACTCCTATTGATCCTTTCGCCACTAGTGCGGAACCTTATGATATCAATGCCGCTTTGTTGAATCTGAAAGAGTAATTTTCCGGTACTCCTAATGAGGATGCCCTGTTCCATCTAAACACTTCCGCAGAATTGTGTGATATGAAAAAGAAGAAAGATGTGGAAAATTATATTGTCAAGCTGAAATTATTTCCGTTCTCTTTGCGTGATTGTGCTAAAATTTGATTTTCATCTTTGCCATGAAATAGTATTGACTCTTAGAACAAGTGCAAATATGCTTTTATCACAAAGTATTTTCCTCCTGTGAAAATTATTTCTCTTAGAAATTAGATTATTAATTTTAAACAACTTGAGCATGAGCATGTTTCCTAATCATGGGAAAGTATGAAACCGATGATAAGAAACTGCCCAACTCATGGTTTGAATTTGTGGCTAATCATACAAAATGTTTATGTGGGATTAAATTTTGTTTCTAGAAATCTTTTTGAATCCGCCGCGGGTGTTACTTTTGTCGAAATTACTTTGGGTGATGCTACTAAATTGCTTGGTAATATTGTGGCTAATTATTCACAATGGCATACTGAAAGAGCTCCTACTAGTAAAAAGGTTAATTATATTGAAGAAATTGGTGCTTTGAGTGAAAAAGTTGATGCTCTTATGAAATTGGTTGATAGTAAGCATGCTCCTATTGATCCTAATGATGTGCCTTTGTCTACTTTGATTGAGCAAAATAAATGGTCTCGTAGATGTGAATTTTGTCTCGCGTTTTTTAATAATAATGCTTATAGGAACAATTTTAATTCTAGGTCGTATCCTGGAAGTTCTTCTAATAATTATGGTAATTCCTCTGGTAATTTTCATGATCATAATGCTAGGATACCCTCTGATTTTGAGAGTAATATTAAGGAATTTACCAATGTGCACAAAGCTTTCAATACCACAGTGGAAGAAAAGTTGAGTAAGATTGATGATATGTCTAGAAGCATTGATAGAATTTCGCATCATGTAGAAAATCTCAAGAATAAAATTTTTCCTAAGGTTGATATTAATGAATCAAATAAAGCTTTATATGTTTCCATAGATGAAAGTAAGAAAATAAACGCTATGCTTAGAGCTAAAATAGAATTTCTAGAAAGATTGTTTCCTGATTGCTTTCATAAAAATAATGAAGAAATTAAAATGATTGGTGCTTCCTCTATTGATTCCCTGCTTAGTAATGTTAAAATTAATGATGATGGAACTGAATAAGATTCAAATTTAGTTAGAGGGTGTTCCCATGATTTGGAGGGTGAAAATCCTATTGAATAAATTGATAAAAGTGGGATTAAAGATGTCAAAACTTTAGCTAGCGATGCACCCACTATTTTGGATTGCAAAAACTTTAATTTTGATAGCTGCTCATTGATTGAGTGTATTTCTATGTTGCAATGTATGATAAATTCATCCAATGCCGATGAAAAAAATAAAGGTTTTACTAAACATATTTCGGATGCGGTGATAAAATATTTAGAAGAAAAGTTAGAGATACAGATTTCAATTCCTAGAAAATTACATGATGAATGGGAACCCACCATTAAGATCAAAATCAACAATTTTGAGTGTAATGCTTTATGTGATTTGGGTGCTAGTGTTTCCACAATTCCAAGACATCACTTAAAATTTATGATATCTGCCTTGCTGGGGGCGTAAAATGATTGGGCTTGTTGGGAGGCAACCCAATGAATAAAATTGATTTGTACTTTTGCTTTCTGTTCTTGAGTGTTTGCACAACTATTCTATTGTTATAATTGTGTTTTATTGTGTTCTATTTACTGTTTGTGCCAATTAAAGCCTTTGGGATCATGTGGGGTGTTAGTTGCTTTAATCGTATTGAAAAATGGAAACTTTTGCGTCTAGTAGAAAAAATCCTAAAAATCACACGAACGTCAAAAGTGTGTGAGATTTTTACACAAGATTTATATACAAATTCCCTACCTTGTCCTAATATTTCATAATTATTGGAGTTATATAAGTATAAGTAAATTTTGAATCTTTACAGACTATTATATTTTTAATAGATTCAATTTTCTTTGTGTTATGTTCTTATTTTAATGACTCTATGGTTTATATCGGGGGCATAAGCCATGATAAAGTTAGAATACAGTAGGTATAATACAAAAACAAAATTGTAATAGATTTTAAACAGTGCCTATAGTAAAGTTTGGTTTTCTTTTAATAATGGATCTCACGAAAATTTTGTTGAGTTTTGTGTGATTGAAGTTTTCAAGTTTTGAGTGAGATCGCGATGGATGAAGGAATAAGGAGTGATAAAAGCCTAAGCCTGGGGATTCCCCATGGCACCCCAAGGCAATATCTAAGGAGTACCAACCAGCTAATCTTGGGGATGCCATGGAACCCATCCCCTCTTTCTTCTAAAAAGCATCGGTAATTTTACTTGGAGCTATATTTTTATTTGTCACATATCATGAGTTTTGCTTGGAGCATTTTGTATACTTGAGTGTTTACTTTCTTTGTTGGTTAGTTTTTTATAATAAATCTTGCTGGACACACCCATTTTAGAGAGCCAAATTATGCTATGATTTCTTAGAATCGCTCTCTATGCTTCACTTCAATTTTTTGAACCATGGAATTGCTCAAGTACTTCACTTATATCTTTTTGAGCATGGTTGTGCTATTATTTTGAGGAAAATTGCTCTCATGCTTCACTTAGATTATTTTGAGAGTTTCTCAAATTTTGAAGAAATCCTCTCATGCTTCACTTATATAATTTTGGGAGTTGAAAATTTTAAAGAAACTTGTGCTCTCGTTCTTCACTTATATTTGTTTGAGAGCTTGTTATTTGCATGGCAATTTGCTTTAAATGAAAATTAGTACCAAACTGATGACTGTCCAGGAAAGATATAATAAAAACATTCATGAAGATAAATGGATATTAAGCTTGATTATTTGCAATAGTTTTGCGATATGAAGATAGTGATATGTGAGTTATGTTGATGAGTAATTATGCTCTAGTAACAATATTGGTGTTAAGGTTTGTGATTCCCTATGCATGCACATGAAGTCAATAATTATGCTGAAATTACATCCTACTTGTGTTGCATTATTCGGTGTTAGTTATGTTTAATTTTCACTTATGATGATTTTTGTTCCTTTGTTGGGCGCTTCTCAATCTATTTGCTAGCCTTCACTTGTACTAAGCGGGAATACTGCTTGTGCATCCCAATCCTGAACCCAAAGTTGTGCCAAATATGTCCACCATACCTACCTATATGAGGTATTTCAACGCCGTTCCAAGTAAATTTGCAAGTGCCAACTCTAATTTTCAAAATAAATTTATGTTTTGTGTGCCCGTACCGCTCATGAAGGGGAGAGGGGTGACCGGTATCTTTCATGTTGAATTGCTTATTCTCAAGATGAGTGTTCATTCACTTATCATTGCACGAGAGTATGACATTAATAGGCATGCCCAATCCCAAAAATAAAAAAGAAATTGTTTTATGTTGTCAAATAATAAATTCCTTGGGAAGTGTTGATATGGACGGTGCCCGTGGATACGGCTAGCCGTAGAATGTGAAAGAATGGTGGAAAAGGAATAAACTTTATTTTCAGTTTGGGAACCGCCTATAATTTTTTAGCATGGAGGATACTGGAAACTCTTAATCGTTCTCGTTGACAGGGAAAGCATGCCACCCTAAAAAAATTATCTCTAAGTTTTTCACTTTATGTTGTGGCACCTCTACAAATCCATGCTTCCGTGTGTGAAGGGCCTATCTATTTACATTATGAAAATTTTATTTTTCTTTGAATTTGAGTCCCCATCTTACCTTATAAAGCACCAACTAAGGAACATCATTATCATACTTAAGCATATGATGTAGTTAACATTTGAGTGTGTTCCATGAATGGATCAATGGTAGAGCATGATGGGCTAGGGATAACGTTCTTTAGCATTGATATTTTGAAAGACTTAGTTGCTTGCTGATGCACTTGTGTATTGAGATTTTGTTGTCAAATTATAGACTATTGATTTGCATCATCTATAAGTCCATATGTCCATGATGAAAGAAAAATAATATGATGAACATGTGAGGCAGCATTCCACATCAAAAATTCTGCTTTTATCATGTACCTACTCGAGGACGATCATGAATTAAACTTGGTAATGTTGATACGTCTCCAACGTATCTATGATTTTTTTATTATTCCATGCTATTATATTATTGTTGGGGAACGTAGTAGTAATTCAAAAGTTTCCTATGTTTCACAACGATATATCTAGGAGAAACCAGCAAAGAGCAATGGGGTAGAGCATCTTCATACCTTTGAAGATCACTAAGCAGAAGCATTACTAGAACGCGGTTGATGGAGTCGTACTCGTAGAGGTTCAGATCGCGAAAGATTCTGATCTAAGCGCCGAACAACGGCGCCTCCGCGTTCAACACACGTGCAGTTCGGTGACGTCTCCTACGCCTTGATCCATCAAGGAGAGAAGATAGGTTGAGGGAGAGCTCCGGCAGCATGACGGCGTGGTGACGGTGGAGCTGCATGGTACTCCGGCAGGGCTTTGCCAAGCGCTATGGAGGATGAGGAGGAGGAGAGGTAGGGTTGCGCCGAGGGAGAGATGGAATTGTGTGTTTGCAGCCCCAAACCCCTTGGGTTTATATAGGACGAGAGGGAGGAGGGTGCGCCACCCCTAGGATTTCCCCTAGGTGGTGCGGCAGCACTAGATGGGAGAGGGGCGGCACCCTAGGGTGGGCTTGGAGCCCAAGGCAGCCTCCCACGCCTAGGGTTTGGCCCCCTTAGCCCCTTTGTGCGCCTTGGGCCCTTGGTGGTGCATCAGCCCACCTCGAGGTTGGTTCCCATCCATTTTGGCCCATGTAGCCCTCCGGGGCTGGTGTCCCTTCCCGGTGGACCCCTGGAACCCTTCCGGTGGTCCCGGTACATTACCGGCAAATCCCGAAACACTTCCGGCGATCAAATCTCCACTTCCTATATATGAATCTTTACCTCCAGACCATTGCGGAACTCCTCGTGATGTCCGGGATCTCATCTGGGACGCCAACAACCTTCGGTAACCACATACTATTCCCATTACAACCCTAGCGTCATCGAACCTTAAGTGTGTAGACCCTACAGGCTCAGGAACCATGCAGACATGACCGAGACACCTCTCCGGTCAATAACCAACAGCGGGGTCTGGATATCCATGTTGGTTCCCACATGTTCCACGATGATCTCGTGGGAGGAACCACGATGTCGGGGATTCAATCAATCACGTATGCAATTCCCTTTGTTTACCGGTATGATACTTGCCCGAGTTTCGAACATCGGTATCCCTATACCTTGTTCAATCTCGTTACCGAAAAGTCTCTTTACTCATTCCGTAACACATCATTCCGTGGATAACTCCTTAGTCATATTGAGCTCAGTGTGATGATGTATTACCGAGTGGGCCCAGGGATACCTCTCTGTCACACGGAGTGACAAATCCAAGTCTCGATTTATACCAACCCAATAGACACTTTCAGAGATACCTGTAGTGCACCTTCATAATCACCCAGTTACGTTGTGACGTTTGATACACCCAAAGCACTCCTACGGTATCCCGGAGTTGCACAATCTCATGGTCTAAGGAAATGATACTTGACATTAGAAAAGCTTCAGCACACAAACTACACGATCTAGTGATATGCTTAGGATTCAGTCTTGTACATCACATCATTTTCCTAAAGATGTGATCCCGTTATCAATGACATCCAATGTCCATGACCAGGAAACCATGACCATCTATTGATCAACGAGCTAGCCAACTAGAGGCTCACTAGGGACACATTGTGATCTATATATTCACACATGTATTACGGTTTTCGGTTAATACAATTATAGCATGAATAATAGACAATTATCATGAACTACCAAATATAATAATAACCACTTTATTATTTCCTCTAGTGCATATTTCCAACAATTATCATTCTTGGATGTTTTATGATCATTTCATAGCAAGTTTATATCATTTTTTGGGACTAACCTATTGACATAGTACCTAGTGCTAGTTCCTATTTTTTGCTGCTTTTTCCTTCACGAAAAATCCATAACACATGAGGTCCAATTGCAATGAAACTTTATGGAGATTTTTTTTGGACTAGAAGGAAACTTGGGAGCCAAGAATGAGCAGCACACGAGGCCCAAGGGGCCCACTTGACATCAGGGCGTGCCAGAGTCCGCTGGCACGACCTAGTGTCTAGTGCAGCTCTTGTGTACCACCTCCATCGCCTGTGAGGTCTATAAATACCGCAAAATTCAGAAAACCCTAGGGGAGTCGACGAAAAATTCATTTCAGCCACCGCAAGTTCCAAAGGCACGAAATCCAATCTAGAACTCGTTCCGGAGAGGAACACGATCACACAGGGGTTCACCATCCTCATTGGTGCCCCTCACATGATGTGTTAGTAGTTCATATCAGACCTACGGGTTTGTAGGCAGTAGCTAGATGGCTTTCTCTCTTGTTTTTTCTCAATGCAATGGTATCTTGGAGATCCATATGATGTAACTCTTTCTTTGCGGTATGTTTGTTGGGATCCGATGAATTGTGAGTTTATGATCACATCTATGAGAACATATTCATGCTTGATTATTATAGCCTCGTATTTCTTCTCCGCTATTTGGTTTTGGTCTAGCCAACTTGATCTTTTATCTTGAAATGGGAAGAGTTGTTTTGTGATGGATTCGATCTTGCGGTGCTCAATCTCTGTGATAGAAGGAGACATGACACGCATGTATCATTGCTATCAAGGATAAAAAGATTGGATCTATTCCTACATGAAAACATCTTGTCTACATCATATCATCATTCTTAAGGCATTACTCATTTGCTCCATAAAATCAATAGACTAGATACATGATGGATAACGGTCGATGTGTGGAGTAATATAAGTAGATACAGGCAGAAATTGGTCTACTTATCTTGAACGTGATGCCTATATACATGACCATTGTCTTGAATATCGTCATAATTATTTGCTATTCTATCAATTGCCCAACAGTAATTTGTCTACCCACCGTTTGCTATTTCTTGAGAGAAGCCACTAATGAAACCTACGGTCCCCTGGTATACTTCACATCATCTTTTGCAATCTCTACTTTGATATTTGTGTTTCCACTTTATTTGCTCTTTTGTTTTCAGATCTCTATTATCAAAAAAGCTAAAAATACCTTGAAGTGTTCTATTTGTTATCACTCTTATTTTCTTCTATCAATCTATCCTTACTTTACCCATGAGGGATTGACAACCCCTCCACGCGTTGGGTTGCGAGATTTGCTATTTTTGTGCACGTGTTGCTTACATAGTCTTTTGAATCTTCCTACTCGATTGATATGTTGGTTTCTAAACTGAGGGAAATACTTGTCGTCGTTGTGCTACATCACCCTACTAGATTGATATGTTGGTTTCTAAACCAACGCATCACCGAGACTAAACAAGATTTATGGCACCGTTGCTAGGGAAGATCAAGTCAAGATCTATCAGGTTCCTACACACAAATCCCATATCCTTGCAACTACATTATTCTCCGTTTTCCTCTCCCCCACTTTAGAAAATTTTGTCTTTTTATTTGCCTTCTTTCCTCCTGAACTTTTCCTGCCAAATCTCTTGTTTGCTTGTGTTCTTGCTTGCGTAGTCACAATGACTCAAGAAAACACTAAGTTGTATGATTTTTCCAATACCAACAACAATGATTCTATTAGCACTCCTATAGCTCGTCCCGCCACTAGTGCGGTGTTTTATGATAATAATGTCGCTTTGTTGAATCTTGTTTTAAAAGAGCAATTTTCCAGTACTCCTAATGAGGATGTCGCTTCCCATCTAAACACTTCCGTAGAATTGTGTGATATGCAAAAGAAGAAATATATGGACAATGATATTGTCACACTGAAATTATTTTCGTTCTCTTTGCGTGGTCATGCTAAAATTTGGTTTTCATCTTTGCCACGAAACAGTATTGATTCTTGGAACAAGTGCAAATATGCTTTTATCACAAAGTATTTCCTCGCGTGAAAATTATTTCTCTTAAAAATCAGTTTATGAATTTAAAACAACTTGAGCATGAGCATGTTGCCCAATCATGGGAAAGGATGAAATTGATGATAATAAATTACCCAATTCATGGTTTGAATTTGTGGATGATCATACAAATTCTTTATGCGGGATTGAGTTTTGTTTCTAGAAATCTTTTAGATTCCACACCGAGTGGTACATTTATGGAAATAACTTTGCGTGATGCTACTAAATTGCTTAATAATATTATGGATAATTATTCACAATGGCATACTAAAAGAGCTCCTACTAGTAAAAAGGTTAATTCCATTGAAGAAATTGGTGCTTTGAGTGAAAAAGTTGATGTTCTTATGAAATTGATTGCTAGTACGCATGCATCCTAATGAAGTGCCTTTGGTTACTTTGATTGAGCAAAATAATGATCCCGTAAATGTGAATTTTGTCTCGTGAAACAATTTTAATAATAATGCTTATAGGAACAATTTTAATCCTAGGCCATATCATGGAAGTTCTTCAAATAATTATGGTAATTCCTATGGTAATTCTCGTAATAATAATTCTAGGATACCCTCTCATCTTGAGAGTAATATTAAGAATTTTATCAATGCGCAAAAAGCTTTCAATACCATGTTAGAAGAAAAGTTTAATAACGTTGATTATATGTCTAAAAGCATTGATAGAATTTCGCATGATGTAGAAAATATCAAGAGTAAAAAAATCCTAAGGTTGATATTAATGAATCAATTAAAGCTTTTATGTTTTCATAGATAAAAGTAAGAAAAGAATCGCTATGCTTAGAGCTAAAAGATAATTTCTAGAAAGAGTGTTTCCTGATTGCATTCATAAAAATGATGAAAGAATAATTTTTTTGGTGTTTCTTCTATTGATTCCCTTTTTAGTAATGTTAAAATTAATGATGAGGGAACTGAATGATAGAGGCAAAGTTGTCCCTGTCTTTCGATGAGATGGTGGTTTCGTTTTGGTAGAGTCGACTTTGATGAACTGACTACGAACGTGTAACAACGTCGCGCCTTAGCAATCGCTAAACCAACTCCAAGAGGTTATTGACTACGCCGGAGCACGATCAACCTGACCACGAAGGTTTGTTTCGTGCACGCAAACGAAGAACAAGCAAGAAACTAAGATTGCAATCAAGATATTGCGAATATAAGAGGAAAGCTTTATTGATGAAGGTGGGGTTATGTGACGCCTTTGTCTGGTCGTGGAACACAAACAAAGAACGTGAAGTTGCAGCTATCGCGAACTTGTAATGTAAACAAAACCAAGTCTAAATGGTGCCCTAAGGGCTGTATATATGAGGGAATAGAGAGGCAATTTCGTGACCCTTGGAGGAGGGGTCCGAGAACAACCCTAAACTCGGTTTCCCCACACATACGGACTCTACAAACAGCCTATATTATGGTATTTCGAAATTACATGGGCCTGACACAAAAATAAGGTGGTGCAACACCTATAATAGCCTATAGACGAAATTTATAAAGTGGTGTATTGAATATTTCGTCCAAGCCTTCATGCTCTCCTTATGGTGGCTTTAAAGTGCGAAAATCACCAGTGGAAGCTCCATTGTTCTTTCCCGCGCGTGCACCTTCTTCACCTTCTTCTCCATGTATGATCTCGGTCCAACGGATAGCCTTCTTGTCCATGATAGGTCCTTCATTCATAAGTACAACAAAAGTATCTAACTTAGGCAACATCATATGTTCATGAACATTAGAAGTATTTCCAAGAAACAGAAGTACCTGATAATTCAATTGGCGTGCGCGAGCTCCAGTAACTTGTCCAGTATGTATAGGAGCTGGGGTTGTGGGTGTAATAATGGTGTTGATGTCCTCATCATCCTCCCCTTCTTGAACTAAAGTCGTCCTCGACGGAAGCTCATCTTCCTCACCCAAATATGGCTTCAAATCTGCAATGTTAAAAGTGGGACTAACCCCAAAATCTGCAGGCAGCTCAAGTCTATATGCATTATAATTTATTTTCTCTAACACTTTAAAAGGACCATGAGCACACGACATTAGCTTTGACTTGCACAAATCTGGAAACATATCCTTACGCAAATGCAACCAAACAAGATCTCCAGGTGCAAAGACAACATGTTTTCTACCCTTATCTCCAACAAGTTTATATTTAGCATTCATGCTCTCAATATTTTCCTTAGTTAACTCATGCATCTTTAATATCCAATCAGCATGTTCTTTAGCATCAAAATTAACCTTCTCCGAAGATGGAAGAGGTAACAAATCAATAGGTGCACGAGGTAAGAAACCATACACAACTTCGAAAGGACACATATTAGTAGTAGAATGCAGCAAACGATTATAAGCAAATTCAATATGAGGCGAGCATTCTTCCCACAGTTTTAGATTGTTCTTCGAAACAACCCTAAGCATAGTAGACAAAGATCTATTGACTACTTCAGTTTGTTCATCAGTTTGGGGGTGACATGTAGTACTAAAAAGAAATTTTGTCCCCAACTTAGCCCATAAACATCACCAAAAGTGGCTAAGAAATTTAGCATCACGATCTGAAACAACCATATTTAGCACACCATGCAAGCGAATAATTTCACGAAAGAACAAATCAGTTACATTAGCAGCATCATCACTTTTATGACATGGTATAAAGTGTGCCATTTTTGAAAATCTGTCCACGACAACAAATATGCTATCCCTCCCCTTCTTTGTTCGAGGTGAACCTAAAACAAAGTCCATAGATGTATCCTCCCAAGGAACACTAGGTATAGGCAAAGGCATATATAAACCATGAGGATTGAGTTGTAACTTAGCTTTTTGACATGTTGTGCAGCGAACAACAAAACGCTCAACATCCCGTCGCATCCTTGGCGAAAATAAATGTGTAGCAAGTACGTCCTCCGTCTTCTTTATGCCAAAGTGTCCCATCAATCCTCCTCCATGCGCCTCCTGTAACAACAAAAGACGAACGAATCTAGCTGGAATGCATAGCTTGTTAGCACGAAACACAAATCCATCATTAATGATGAACTTGTTCCATGTTCTCCCTTCTTTACAATTCTCCAACACATCTTTGAAATCAGCATCATGCACATATTGATCTTTGATGGTCTCCAAACCAAATATTTTAAAGTCAAGTTGTGAAAGCATAGTATAACGATGAGACAAAGCAACAACAATAACATTTTCATTACCCTTCTTGTGTTTAATGACGTAGGGGAAAGTCTCAATGAATTCAACCCATTTAGCATGTCTACGGTTCAGTTTTGCTTGACTTTTAATATGTTTCAAAGATTCATGATCAGAATGTATGACAAATTCTTTGGGCCATAAATAATGTTGTCATGTTTCCAAAGTCTGAACAAGAGCATATAATTCCTGATCATAAGTAGAATAATTCAGACTAGGCCCACTTAATTTTTCAGAAAAGTATGCAACAGGTTTACGATCTTGTAATAACACACTTCCTAATCCAATTCCACTAGCATAACATTCAAGCTCGAAAGTCTTACTAAAATCAGGAAGTTGTAGTAAACGAGCATGTGATACTTATCTTTCAAAACCGTGAAGGCTTCTTCCTGTGCGGTACCCCAAGAATAAGGCACATCCTTCTTTGTAAGCTCATTGAGAGGTGCAGCAATGGTGCTGAAATCTCTCACAAAACGCATATAAAACCCGGAGAGTCCAAGGAAACTCCTCACTTGTGTGACCATTTTGGGCTATGACCAACTCTCAATAGCTTCAATCTTGGCTTTATCAACTTCAATGCCCTGTGGGGTAACAACCTAGCCAAGAAAAGATAATTTGTGTGTGCAAAAGGTGCACTTCCCAAGGTTACGAAACAAATGTGCATCATGTAGAGAAATAAAAATAGCATGCAAATGATCCAAGTGTTCCTCCAAAGATCTACTATAAATCAATATATCATCAAAGTAGACTACCACAAATCGTCCAATGAAAACACGTAAAACCTCATTCATTAATCTCATGACAGTGCTAGGTGCATTAGTCTATCCAAAAGGCATAACTAACCACTCATATAAGCCAAACTTAGTTTTAAATGTTGTTTTCCATTCATCTCCCAATTTCATGTGAAATTGATGGTATCCACTAAGCAAATCAACTTTGGAGAAAATTGTAGAGCCACTTAATTCATCAAGCATATCATCTAGCCTAGGAATAGGATTACAATAAGGAATAGTAATATTATTAATGCCTCTACAATCAACACACATACGTGATGTACCATCCTTTTTTGGCACTAGAATAATAGGAACAGCACAAAGACTAAGAGATTCACGTATATAACCTTTGTCGAGAAGCTCATGTACTTGACGCATATTCTCCTTCGTCTCCTCTAGAATGGTAAGGTATGGTGCGCGGTTGGGTAGCGATGCACCGGGAATTAAGTCAATATGATGCTCAATCCATCTAATAGGTGGTAATCCTAGTGGCACGTCTTGTGGAAAGACATCAGCGAACTCCTGTACGATGTTAATGACAGCAGGAGGCAAACAGGGTGGCATGTCCTCGAATGAAAATAATACCTCTTTGCATACGAAAGCATACCAAACAGATGTAGTAATATCCAAATCAGTAATATCAGATTTAGTGGCAAGTAAACAACCACTCTTCATGTTTGATTTCAGGTGGAACACTAGATGATTATTTATTAGGCTTATTGTGTTGCTCGAATTCCTTTACTACAATCTGATTTTCACTCTTATGTAGGTCCTGTTTTTCTTTACTAGCTCTAGCAATGTCATCTTTCATAATATGTCCAGGAGACATAGGAACCAAAGTTATATTTTAATCCTTATGAATAAGAGTATACTGATTTGTTCTACCATGGTGTACAGAATTTTTATCAAATTGCCATAGTCTACCAAGTAAAACGGAGCTTGCTTGCATGGGTACCACATCACAATCAACAAAATTAGAATATGTAGCAATGCTAAAATGCACACGAACAGGACGTGTTACCTTAACCTTGCCATTGTTGTTGAACCACTGGATATAATAAGAATGAGGATGTGGTCTGGTGGTGAGAGACAGCTTCTCCACCATCTCCATACTAGCTAAGTTGTTGCAACTCCCTCCATCGATGATTACACGAACAGAACGTTCCTTTACAACTCCCTTTATATGGAATAAGTTCTGCCTCTGATTTTTCTCAGCCTCTGTTACCTGCACACTTAAAACACATTGAGCAACTAAGCTTTCATACCTGTCAGCGTAGTCAGGAGCCATGTATTGTGTCTGTTGTTAAGTATCATGGTCACTCTGTTCTTTACTTGCAATAAGATCCAGAGTCTCCTCATCATAATCACTAGCGGAGTCATATCCACCATCCTCAGTAATAATCATCACGCGCTTTGATGGGCACTCTTGCGCATAATGACCTCCACCCTTGCAACAATGACAAATAACCTCATGTGTTTGCCCTGTGGATGCCATGGATGAAGAAGAACTCTGTGCGGGCCCGGAAGGTGTGCTCTTGGCGAAGGGTGTGGCAAGGGCCTGTTTCCTGGTATCTCTGGAGGAATTGGTGGCTGAAGTAGGCGGCGCTGATGCAGGAGGACGTGTGGAAGTAGATGAGGTATGTGGCGTCCATGAGGAAGTGTGACCTGCAAAAAAATTAGTTCTCGCCAATGCGTGTCGATCCTGCACTTCACGTTCAGCTTTGCAAGCAAGATGGAATAAAAGAGTGATAGTGTTATAATCCTTATATTCTAGACTAGTCTGAATATCTCTATTTAATCCACTCACAAAACGTGCAAGCATAGCTTCATTGTCCTCAACAATACCACATCTAATCATTCCAGTTTGTAATTCCTGATAATATTCTTCTACAGACTTTTACCTTGTCTTAAACGCTGCAAGTTTTGAAGTAATTCACGTTGATAATATGGTGGAACCCAACGAGTACGCATAGCAGTTTACAAAGCAGCCCAAGTAGTTGGAATATTAGCATGACGTATTCGACAATATTCAGACCACCAAACACAAGCAAAACTAGTGAATGAACAAACGGCAACAGCAACACGTCTATCGTCGGGAAATTGCAAGCAGGTAAAACGTTGCTTTTTTTCTAACTCCCAAATAAGATATATATCAGGAACATATCGACCATCAAAAGTAGGAATATTCAATTTAAGTTTAGTGAGATGGTCATGATCCCGTACCTGAGGGTGTGGTGCATCCCTACCATTGCGATTGTATCCATGTGGACGACTAGCGGCTTGTCGTGGTGGTTGTTGTTCCTGGTGCTGAACTGGAGCAACATGTCCCTCATCATCGTAATCACCATCCTAATCATCATCATAATCCTCATTCTACTCAGCCACAGAAACCTCGGTAGTAGCAGTAGGAGGAGCAGCAGTAGGAGCAACACTACCAAAATTCTAAACTTAGTCGACAGGCACACATCACGCTCGTAGGCGTTGTTGTTGTTGTGGTTGAAGAGGGACAAAAGCTGCAGCTGGTGGTGGTAAACTGGCAAGCACCTCATTGAACTTGGCGTTCGTCTTGGTGTCGAATTTCTTCTCCATACCTTCGAGCTTGTCCATGTCCTCTCCAAAGGTGGTCACGAAATCATGTACCTGGTCAGACATCATTTGCTGAAATTTATCATGGAGCTCCCGGTTGGTCAGTTTCTCCCAGTTGATCTCCTCGTCGTGTGATCCTGTCATGGTTAGCAGCAATAGGAACACAAAATAAAAAGAACCTACATACTACTAGGAAGTTGTGGTGGTGGTGTGTCACAAATCCATCAAGCAAATATCAATTTCTTACCAATTCTTACCCAGCAGCAGGTGGCGATCGACATTCGGTGTAGTCAAAACTCTCAAAGCTTGGATAGAGCGATTGCCACGTGGTGCCAAACACACGATGTACATGTATGTGGAGCTGGGAAGGCTTATAATATGGTAGCAAGAAGAATCAGCAATAGTCAGTTAGAGATGCAAAGTTGAAAAGACGCTCAACGACGGTACCATGCTTGTCGTAGGCTAGACCGTACTAGAGACTGATACGTCTCCATCGTATCTACTTTCCAAACTCTTTTGCCCTTGTTTTGGCCTCTAACTTGCATGATTTGAATGGAACTAACCCGTACAGACGATGTTTTCAGCAGAATTGCCATGGTGTTCTTTTTGTGCAGAAATGAAAGTTCTCGGAACGTCCTGAAAATTTACAGAGAATTTTTCTGGAAAATATGAAAAATACCTGCGCAAAGATCCACCGGAGGGGATGGGCCGGTGGGCCACAAGCCCTGTTGCCGCGACCACCCCCCTGGTCACGGCAACGAAGCTTGTGGGGCCCACGTGGCTCTGCCACCCCCAAACTCAGCTCTATAAATTCACTTTCGCCTAGAAAAAATCAGAAGAGAAGATTTCGTCGCGTTTGCGATACGGAGGCGCCGCCACATCCTGTTCTTCATCTGGAGGACAGATCTGGAGTCCGTTTTGGGCTCCAGAGAGGGGAAATCGTCACCATCGTCATCATCAACCTTCTTCCCTCTCCAATTCCATGAAGCTCTTCATCGTTCGTGAGTAATCTATTCGTAGGCTCGATGGGCGGTGATGAGTAGGATGAGATCTATCATGTAATCAAGTTAGTTTTGACGAGGATTGATCCCTGGTATCCACTACGTTCTGAGATTGATGTTGGTACTACTTTTCTATGCTTAATACTTGTCACTAGGGCCCGAGTGCCATGATTTCAGATCTGAAAATATTATGTTGTCACCAATATATATGTGTTTTAGATCCGACCTTGCAAGTTGTAGTTACCTACTATGTGTTATGACCCGGCAACCCCGGAGTGACCATAACCGGAACCACTCCCGGTGATGACCATAGTTTGAGGAGTTCATGTGTTCACCAAGTGGTAATGCATTGTTCGAGTTCTTTACTAAAAGGAGAACCTTAATATCCTATAGTATCCTTTTGGACCCAGCTGCCACGGGAGGGATGGACAATAGATGTCATGCAAATTCTTTTCACTAAGCACGTATAACTACACACGGAATGCATGCCTACATCACATTGACGAACGGGAGCTAGCCACATATCTCTGTGTGTTATAACTGTTGCATGATGAATATCATCCAAACAAATCACCGACCCATAGCCTACAAGTTTGTCCCACTGCTGCTGTTACTTGTTTTGCTCTGTTGCTGTTACTAGTTTTGCTCTGCTGCTACTACTTGCTACTGTTGCTACTTGCTACTGTTGTTACTACTGTCGCTTGCTACTGCTGCTACTTGCTACTGTTGCTACTTGCTACTGCTGTCACTACTGATGTTCCTTGCCACTGTTGTTACTCGTTACACCGCTGCTACCTGCTACAATTCTGGTTCGCACGACGTTGACGGGAAAAGACAATTTCCGTCAACGGGCAACTTCTGGCGCCATTGATACGACAGTTAGGAATAGTCTGCCGTCAACAGATTGTTTCTAACACCGTTGTTATCATCCTACTTTGCTGCTGATACTTTGCTTGTAGAACTAATCTTTCAGGTGTGGTTGAATCTGACACACTCAGCTGCTAATACTCGAGAGTATCCTCTCACCTCTTGTCTGGCTAACCATCAAATTTGGGTCGAATACTCTACCCTCAAAAACTGCCGCGAACCCACGCGCTGCTGGGCCATTGCAAGACAATTGCTAATTGTTGAGCAACTGGGAGCAGTTCTGGCTCTGTTGTCGCGAAGGCATCAAGTCAGGGACTCGTCAACAACATTCTTCTAGTGTCGTTGCCGGGGAGTGCTAGCAGCATTTTTCTAGCGCCGTTGCCAGGGAGGTATTGCTATATTCTCTTAGTCACTTGGGATTTATATCTGCTGATCACTATGAAGAATCTAAAGGATCCAAAAACTAAAGTCTTGCCCTCAACTACGAGGGGAGGTAAGGAACTGCCATCTAGCTCTACACTTGATTCACCTTCAGTTATGAGTAAGTTTGCGACATCACCTCCTGATAGAAATCTTGATATGTCGCCTGTGCTTGATGATGCTTATGATGCTACTATGCTTGATGCTATGCCTGATACTGCTAGAGATGATATGCCTGATACTGCTAGAGATGTTATGCCTGATACTGCTGGAGATGCTATGCCTGATACTGCTATCCATGATGCTATGCTTGATACCGCTTTGCCTGATGATGCTAGAGATACTACTTTGCCTGATGTGCCACTAGGGGTATTCCTTGATGATCATATTGGTAGAGTTACTGCCAATGCTCGTGATGCTTCTGAAACTGCCGATACTATTGAGATAGAACCTGCTTTTGCTCGTGCTAGATCTAGCTCTCCTAGATATGAATTGTCTGATATACCCGAGGGTTACGTTATGGAGGGAGAGATAGCTGAGGATTTTCTTGCGTGTAAGGATGCCTATGACGCTGAGAAATTACTTCTCAAGTGGAAGGAAAAATCTGTGAAAGCTAGGATGAAATACGACCCGAAGTTTGCCACTTCACCTATCTTTATCACCGATAAGGATTATGAATTCTCTGTAGACCCTGAGATAATCTCTCTAGTCGAATCTGATCCTTTCCACGGTTATGAGTCTGAGACGGTCGTAGCCCATCTTACCAAACTACACGATATAGCTACCCTTTTCACTAGTGAGGAGAAGATCCGCCACTACTATATCCTTAAGTTGTTTCATTTCTCTCTAAAGGATGACGCTAAAGCCTGGTTCACTTCTCTTGCTCCTGGATGTGTGAGTAGTCCCCAGGATATGGTCTATTACTTCTGTGAGAAATATTTTCCTGCCCATAAGAAGCAAGTTGCCTTGCAGGAAATATACAACTTTGCTCAACTCAAAGAACAGAGTCTCCCACAAGCTTGGGGGAGGCTCGTCCAGCTACAGAATGCTTTGCCTGATCACCCTCTTAAGAAGAACGAGATACTTGATATCTTCTATAACGGACTTACCGATGCCTCTAAAGACCACCTAGATAGTTGTGCCGGTTGTGTTTTTAGGGAACGAACTATAGAACAAGCTGAGACTCTACTGAATAACATCTTGATCAACGATAATGCTTGGACTATTCCCGAACCACCTCCTAAGCCAACTCCTAAGAAAATAGGTATTCTATTCCTCAGTCCCGAAAATATGCAAGAAGCCAAGAAATCTATGCAGGAGAAAGGCATTAGATCCGAAGATGTCAAAAACCTGCCACCCATCGAAGAGATCCATGGTCTCGATAACCCGATACAGGTAGTAGAAGTAAATGCTCTGCGTAGGTTTGATGAGAGTGATATTCCTTTTGATAAACCTGCTAGCCTATGCTTTGATGAATTTGACAACTTTGTTGCCAAACAACAGAGTTTCAATGATTATGTTAGCAGACATTTGGGACAAAGTACTCGTATGCTTAGTCATTTAAGTGCTTGTGTAGACAGAAATGTCAATGATCGGAAGCTTCTGAGTAAACATGCCTCTATGATTACTACTTAGGTAGAACAAGTACTTAAAGCTCAGAATGACATGCTCAATGAATTAAATTACAACTCTCAGAGTCATTACCAGAGGAGGCAAAATGACTCAAGAACCTTTGTATCCTGAGGGTCATCCTAAGAGAATTGATCAAGATTCTCAAGGAATTAATGCAGATGCACCCAGTCATCCTAAGGAGAAGAAGAAGGATGATAGAAACCTGCATGTTAGTTCATCAAATACTGTCACACCTGAAGAACCAAATGATATTTCTGCGTCTGATGCAGAAACACAATCTGGTGATGAACATGAACCTGGTGACAATATGGACAGCGATGTTCATAATAATGCTCAACCTAGCAATGATAAGGATGTGGAGATTGAACCTACGGTTAATCCTGATAACCCACAACCTAAGAGATATGATAAGAATGACTTCACTGCTAGGAAGCATGGTAAAGAAAGAGAGCCATGGGTTCAGAGACCTATGCCCTTTCCTCCTAAGCTATCCAAGAAAAAGGATGATGAGGATTTTGAGCGCTTTATTGAAATGATAAGACCCGTCTTTCTGCAAATGCGGTTAGTTGATATGCTCAAAATGTCTCTGTATGCCAAGTACATGAAAGATATCGTGACCAATAAACAGAAGATACCAGATCTTGAGATCTCCACCATGCTTGCCAATTACACTTTCAAAGGTGGAACTCCTAAGAAACTTGGTGATCCCGGAGTGCCCACTATACCTTGCTCCATTAAAGGAAACTACGTAAGAACTGCCTTATGTGACCTTGGAGCCGGAGTTAGTGTTATGTCTCTCTATCTTTATCGTAGACTTGAACTGGATAAGTTGACACCCACTGAAATCTCTCTCCAAATGGCCGACAAATCAACTGCTTTCCCTATTGGCATTTGCGAGGATGTGCATGTTGTGGTTGCTAACACCACTATCTTAACAGACTTTGTTATCTTGGATATTCCCGAGGACGATGCCATGACTGTCATCCTCGGAAGACCCTTTTTAAACACTGAAGGGGCTGTTATAGATTGCAATAAAGGCAATGTCACATTCCATGTCAATGGTAATGATCATACCGTGCACTTTTCGAAGAAACGATATCAAGTACATTGCATCAATGCTATCGAAAAAACTTCATCGATTCTTATTGGGAGCTTTGAATGCCCTATTGCTCGTGTCAAGATGAAGTATGATTTGCTTGTTGGGGAGATTCATATCCCCATTGAGGTGACTTCGTGGCTATTCGAAAATTCTCCATTCTCTCTTGCGATTCGAGAAAGTTTTGTCATAAGGATTTGATCAACCCCACTAACGGATTTCTTTCGATGACCATGAAATGGATGAATCAAAGAGTCACATACCTTTGTTTTAAGCTTTAATTTTATTTTGCTTAGAAGAAAAATGATAGATTTAGTTTAGTTTTTCCTGTTTTCTATTTTAGTGTGCCGGAGAAAAATACCCCGAAATAAAAGTTCTCCGATGGTCCTGAAAATCTAGTATGATTTTTTCTGAAATATTTGAAAAATACTGGGACTGAGAGCTGGCCTGGGGGCCACCCGAGTGGGCCACAAGCCCTGTCACCGCGGCCACCCCCCTGGCCGCGGCAAATAAGCTTGTGGGGCCCACAGGACTCCCTCCACTCATTCCAGCTCCCATCCTCTTCTTCTTCCTCCAGAAAAAATTGTTTCACACCTCAAACCCGTGTTCGTGCTCATTTGGCTGTGATTTTCGATCTCCTTGCTCAAAGCATCATTCTCCGAACCGTTTTGGGGAAATTGCTCCTTGGTAAGTGACTCCTCCATTGGTCCAATTAGTTTTTGCTCTAGTGATTTATCCTTCGCGTATTCTTGCTACCTTGGTGACCCTGTTCTTGAGCTTGAAATGTTAATTTTAGGTGGTCCCAAGTAGTTTTAGCGCGTGATACGGTCTCTAGGCACTAGTAGGAGTAGTTGCTACGAGTTGGGTTAATATTTACTCACTTTTCTATCAAAGTCTCTAAAATTTCAGAATTTTTCAGAGCTAGAAAAGGAAAAGATGAGGAGGTTCTTGAGAGGCTCTTCAAGCCATAACCCCAAGGATGATGAGAAGAACCTCCCCAAGTACGTGGTTCCTCGAGTCACAGAAGTTTGAGGTTGCGAGTGGCCAAGTGATGAATTTTTACGCGCCACCGGGCTTTATGAAGACTTTTATCACTTGGTGGAGAACGCAGGTCTTACCGCATTCGTTGAAGATAAGTGCTCACAATACCTCCTCCTCACCAATATTTTCGTTCAAAGCTTCAATATTTAACCGAGGAAGAATCCTCCCATGGTTGAGTTCATGTTGTACAATATCCCCCAATGCATGACACTACAGGATTTTTGCAATGCATGCAAATTACCTTATGTTGGGGATATTCATGATCCTCGTCCACGGGACTTGGAGGATTTCATAGGTACTATTGCTGTTGGAGAGGAGAGAGGAGTGTCTCGCGCTAGAATTGCTAGCATACATTTTCCTGTGCTTCAGTACTTCTCATTATTTGTGGGAAAATGTTTGATTGGCCGTAGGGAGGCTGGATCACTTAGCTCTCCAGACCTTGCGGTTTTGCGCGAAGGCCTTTATAGCACTACGACTTATAGCCTAGGTGCTATAGTAGCTCAGCGGTTGAACACAAACCGTTCCAAAGGTGTCGTCTATGGAGGTATCTATGCTACTAGTCTTGCTAGACACTTTGAGATACCTATTAGACTTCGCGAGGAAGAAGAGATGCTTCTTCCTGAGAAATATCTGGATTATGACAGCATGGTTCGCCATGATTTTCTGGATAGAGATGCTAGTAGACGGATGATTTATAACCTCGTATTTAGTCAGGGTACTCGAGAGACTATTACTATGACTGCTCCTTCTTTGTTCGATCTTCATGCAGGCAGGTACACTATTAGGCCCTCGTACATCTACGCATATTGGGGCTTAGCCCAACCACAGGTGCCCGTGCCCGAGCCGCTAGTCGAGTACCAGACGCCAGTTTATCAGTGGGAGCCAAAGGAGCTCGCACAGCAGTGGCATCCACAATCCGCTCTGGAGTATCCCGGAGCTGGTTATTTCCCTCCTTGGGAGTAGACCAAGCTAGGCCAAAAGCCTAAGCTTGGGGGAGTACGTGTTCTCACCGACCTCACATTCATGCTTATGCTTTCACTTTGTTCATCGGTGTTAACACTTTGCCACTGTATTATCCATGCTAGTTTATTTTTCGTTTTCTTGTTTTCTTGCTTAGTGTCCTTTTAGGAAAATCCAAAAAGATTTTCCTTTCTTCTTTTGCTTGTTGGGAGCTTTCCCGTGTAAATAGTTTCCTTTTTCTTTGGGTCAAGGTAGAAGATATTGTTTACAATGTTTAGTGGCTCTTGCATGCATACCTGTTCATTTGTTAAAGAGCCATATTACTTTGTCTTCTCCTTTGTGTTTGCCTGCAGATTCAGCTTAGTCCATTGCACGAGCACGCTTATTATTGTTCACATCGTTCGATCGTGCAAGTGAAAGGCAATAATGATGATATATGATGAAGTGATTGAGACTGGAAAAGCTGGTATGAACTCTATCTATTTTGTTTTTGTAAATATGACTAGCTTGTCGTCTCAGATTCAGCTTTGTTGTGAAAAAACCATGTTTGCAATGACAACTTAGAGATCATAGTTTCTGATGCCATGCTTATTTAGCTAGGAGCTTATAATGGTTTGTCTTGAATGCCAACATAGATTTTGAGATGACTATGATGTAGTATTTGTAGGATGGTATTCTCCTTTGAATGATTCAAGTGGCATGACTTGGCGCATGTTCATGCATGTAGTTGAAACAAAATCAACATAGCCTCTATGATGTTCGTGTTCATGGTGATTTATATCCTGTTCATGCTTGCACTCAATGTTAGTTAATCTCATTGCATCTTGTTGACCGTTGTCGCTCTCTAGTTGGTCGCTTCGCGGTCTTTTGCTAGCCTTCACTTGTACTAAGCGGAATACTGCTTGTGCATCCACTTCCATAAACCCAAAAGTTTTTCCATGAGAGTCCATGATATTTGTTGTGTATGCCTTGCAACGGCGCCAGAAATAGTTGTGTTGACGGCACCAAGCAAGTATGCAACCCCGTGGCCTTGGAGCCTTGCGTTGGTGTTCCCTCGAAGCGGAAAGGGTGATGTAGCACAGCGACGGTAAGTATTTCCCTCAGTTTGAGAACCAAGGTATCAATCCGGCGGAAGAGTATCTCAAGATCCTGCACAAACACAAAAGCTTGCACCCAACGCTATGAAGGGGTTGTCAATCCCTTATAGATTGTTTGCCAAGTGAGAACTGAAAGCAACAAAGTAACAAAGCAAAGTAAAAGTGGAGATGTAAATGATGGATGTGAATAGACCCGGGGGCTGTAGTGTTTACTAGTGGCTTCTCTCATGAAAGCAAGTAGACGGTGCGTGAACAAATTACTGTCGAGCAATTGATAGAACTGTGCAGAGTTGTGACGATATCTATGCAATGATTATTTCTATAGGCATCACGTCCGAAACAAGTAGACTGATACTTTATGCATCTACTACTATTACTCCACACGTCGACCACTATCCATCATGCATCTAGTGTATTAAGTCCATAAGAACAGAGTAACGCCTTAAGCAAGATGACATGATGTAGAGGGATAATCTCAAACCAATGATAAAAACCCCATCTTTTTACCCTTGATGGCAACTGCTTGATGTGTGCCTTGCTGCCCCCTACTATCACTGGGAAAGGTCACCACATGGCAGAACCCAAAACCAAGCACTTCTCCCATTGCAAGAATCATAGATCTAGTTGGCCAAACAAAACCCAAGACTCAGAGAGACTTACAAGGATATCAAATCATGCATATAAGAAATCAGCAAAGACTCAAATATATATCATAGATAATATGATCACAACTCCACAATTCATCGGATCTCGACAAACACACCGCCAAAGAAGATTACATCGAATAGATCTCCATGAAGATCATGGAGAACTTTGTATTGAAGATCCAAGAGAGAGAAGAAGCCATCTAGCTACTAACTACGGACCCGTAGGTCTGAAGTGAACTACTCACGAGTCAATGGAGGGGCGATGATGATGATGAAGAAGCTCTCCACCTCCAAAGTCCCCTTCGGTAGGGTGCCGGGAAGGGTCTTCAGATGAGATCTCACGGAAACGGAAGCTTGCGGCAGCGGAAAAGTATTTTCGAGGCTCCCCTGATTTTTTGCGGAATATTTGGGAATTTATAGGCCAAATACCTAGGTCAGGGGGCGGCCAGGGAGTCCACAAGCCTGCCCACCGCCGCCTCCCCCTGGTGGCGGAGTGGGGGCTTGTGGGCTCCCTGTAGCCCACCTGGCTTGGCCCAAAAGCCCCCTGGACTTCTTCCGTTCAGGAAAAAATCATTTCGGTGTTTTTCTTCCATTTGGACTCCGTTCCAAAATCAGATCTGAAAAGAGTCAAAAACACGAAAAAAAGAGGAACTGGCACTGAATTAATAAGTTAGTCCCAAAAAGATATAAAAAGGTACATAAAACATACAAAGAAGGCAAGATAACAACATGAAAACATCAAAAATTATAGATACGTTTGAGACGTATCAAGCATCCCCAAGCTTAACTCCTACTCGTCCTCGAGTAGGGAAGTGATAAGAATGAATTTTTGATGCTTTCATGATACCTAGCATAGGTGTCCTTTGTAATTCCTCTTATGTGACGTGAATTTTCAGATCCATCAGATTCAAAACAATACTTTGCTATTGACGTGGAAACAATAATAATTCAAGCAAACTAGCAAAGTAATCATGAACTTTCAAAATAACAAGGCCAAAAGAAAGTTATCCCTACAAAAGCATATAGTCTGGATATGCTCTATCATCATTGCACAACGAGTTTAAATCATGCACAACCCCGGTATTGGCCAAGTAATTGTTTCACACCTTTACTTTCTCAAGCATTTTCAACTCTCACGCAATACATGAGCGTGAGCCATGGTTATAGCACTATAGATGGTGTGGAATGTGGTGGGGGTTGCAATACAAAAAGGAGAAGGTAGTCACATTAACTAGGCATATCAATGAGCTTTGGAGATGCTCATCAATAGATATCAATGTGAATGAGTAGGGATTGGCATACAAATGATGCACTAGAGCTACGAGTATGTGAAGGCTCTTAAAGAAAACTAGTGGGTGTGCATCCAACTTGCTTGCTCACGAAGACCTAAGGCAATTTTGAGGAAGCCTATCATTGGAATATACAAGACAACTTATATAATGAAAATTTCCCACTAGCTATATGCTGGTGACAAAACGAGAGACTCTCAATAATGAAGATCAGGGTGCTCAAAATGCACAAGTGTGGAAAAAGTGGTAGCATTGTCCCTTCTCTCTTTTTCTCTCATTTTTTTTGGTGGGCTCTTTGGCCTCTTTTTTTTTATGGGATTCTTTGGCCTCTTTTATTTCCTCACATGGGACAATGCTCCAATAATGATGATCATCACACTTTCAACTCAAAACTTAGAGCAATTATGACTCTATATGGAATGCCTTCGGTAGTGTACCGTGGCAACGATCTAGCATGGCATAGACATCAATGGAAACATCATGTTAGCTATCTTATGATCATGCAATGGAAATGTAGACGTGGTGGCACATGTCATGGTGGTAGTTGCATGCCAATATATCTCGGAATGACTTTGAAAAAGCCATAATAGGTAGGTATGGTGGTTGTTTTGAGGGAGGCTAATGGTGGGTTTTGTGCACCGGCGAAAGTTGCACGTCACTAAGAAGATAGTGATGGTGGAAGGTGAAAGTGCATCTAAACCATGGACTCAACATTAGTCATGAAGAACTCATATACTTGTTGCAAAAGTTTTATTAGTAATCGAAACAAAGCATTCAACGCATACTCCTAGGGGAAGGGTTGGTAGGTATAAACCATCGCGCGATCCGGACCGCCACGCAAAGGATGACAATCAATATACTAATCATGCTCGGATTTCATCACCTAGCGGTTCACTATACGTGCATGCTACGGGAATCACTAACTTCAACACAAGTATTTCTAGATCCACAACACCTTACTAGCATGACTTCAAAATTACCATAACCACAACTCAAAACTAATTGAGATGAATCAAACTTCTCTAACTATTCAATGCACATGAAGGTGGAAGTTTTCGTATCCCTTTGGATAACTACCCCTTTTGAGACTACTTTCAAAGCATAGATCAACTACCAAGCCACGCACCATTGTGCTCTAAAATATATAATTGAAGCACATAGAGCAAAAGTATCTAGCTCAAAAGATATAAATGAAGCACATGTGAGCTGAATTGTCTACCAAAAGATATATGTGAAGCTCGACAAAATCACGGTGTGCGCATGTCTCTCTCTCTAGGTGTGCATCAAGGATGATTGTGACACAACAAAAAAATAAAAGACTCCTATGATACAAGACGCTCCAAGCAAAAACACATAACATGTGGTGAATAAAAATATAGCCCCAAGTAACGTTACCGATGGATTGAAGACGAGAGAGGGGATGCCTTCCCGGGGCTTCCCCAAGCTTAGGCATTTATGGCATCCTTGAATCTCTTGGGGTGCCTTGTGCATCCCCAAGCTTGAGCTCTTTCCACTCTTTATCTTTTTGTCCATAAGAACTTCACCCAAAACTTGAAAACTTCACAACACGAAACTTCAACAGAAACTCGTGATAACATTAGTACAAGAAAGCAAACCACCACTTCCTTAGGTACTATAGAAACTTAAATTCTATTTGTTCTGATGTTGGGTTACTGTACTTTCAATCTTCCATGGCTAATACCCCCGATACTATCCATAGTTTCATCAAAATAAGCAACCAACACAACAAAAACAGAATCTGTTAACAGCAGACCAGTCTGTAGCAATCTGTTTGTTTCCTATACCTCTGGTACTTCCAAAATTCCGAACAATTACGACAGTCTGAAGAATGTGCGTAGAAATCATCAGCAAAAAGAATCAACTCAAAATCTCTTACAGAAAAAAAAATGAAAATTCTTTTCGTGAGCAGAAAGTTTCTGTCTTTTCCAGCGTGATCAAACGATCATCCTCAAGACTAATCATAACAGTTTTGCTTGGCACAAACGCAAAAAGAAACACAAAAAAACACAATCATAACAGAATTATGAAAGTGTGGAAAACACAAAACATAAATAAAAGGATATATTCGTTGGGTTGCCTCCCAACAAGCGCTTTTGTTTAACCCCCTTAGCTAGGCGAAAGTGATGGAATCACGTATAGTCATCTTTGCTGCTCAAACCATAAGTAGCGTGATCATTTATCATCTTAAGATTTTCTTCTTTATTAGATGACTCACCACTAGCTCTAGGAACAAAAACAGGCTTGACGGTCTTCTTGAGAGTAAGATTTGGAGTATTTTGCACAGCGGCAAAAGTGGAACCCAAGTTGGTTATGGCATCTTCTAATTTGCCAATTCTAGAAGAATCATTAACTATAAGTTCCTTCTCCTATAAATTTTACAAAAAGTTTCCCACTTTGGATCTATACTGAGTAATTTGATTGTGGATATTTCTATCCAAACCCTTAATAAGTTCAAATGTGGCAATTTTGTTTTCAATAGCATCAAGCCTTTGCATCACGTGTTCCAAGGTCAAGATAGTTCCATTAACCATGAGCGGGGGTGAGCCTACCAAATTAATGATAGCTCTATAGGAGTCAACAGTATGGCTCCCCAAAAAGTTCCCGCCTACAATGGTATCAAGGATATAGCTATTCCAAGGAGAAATTCCAACATAGAAACTGCGAAGGAGGACGGTAGTGGATTGCTTACGAGTAGATCTACTTTGAGCATTGCAAATCCTGTACCAAGCGTCCTTCAAATTTTCTTCCTCATTCTGCTGAAATTGAGAACTTCTTTTTCAGGGGTGTCGTTTGGAGTGGTGGGTCTAGCCATTGATGGACTATCTCACGCACAAACGAGCGGGAAGAGAGAATGAAACGGGCAAAAGAAAACCACAAAAGAGAAAGGCAAATGAAAACGGCAAATGTGAAGTGGGGGAGAGGAAAACAAGAGGCAACTCGCAACAAAAGTAAATGCAAGAGAAGAGTTTGTGAGACCTACTTGGATAGATCTTGATTTCTCCTCCCCGACAACTGTGCCAGAAATACTTCTGATGTTTTCTATGTATCCCTTGCAACGGCGCCAATAATAGTTGTGTTGACGGCACCAGGAATCCTTCAACTACGGCTACGCCTTAAGGGACTTCCTAGGCAAGTATGCAAAGGATTTCCCCCGTGGCCTTGGAGCCTTGTGTTGGTGTTCCCTCGAAGCAGAAAGGGTGATGTAGCACAAAGACGTAAGTATTTCCCTCAGCTTGAGAACCAAGGTATCAATCCGGCGGAAGAGTATCTCAAGATCCTACACAAACACAAAAGCTTGCACCCAACGCTATGAAGGGGTTGTCAATCCCTTATAGATTGTTTGCCAAGTGAGAACTGAAAGCAACAAAGTAACAAAGCAAAGTAAAAGCGGAGATTTAAACGTTGGATGTGAATAGACCCGGGGGTCGTAGTGTTTACTAGTGGCTTATCTCATGAAAGCAAGTAGACGGTGGGTGAACAAATTACTGTCGAGCAATTGATAGAACTGTGCAAAGTCGTGACGATATCTATGCAATGATTATTTCTATAGGCATCATGTTCGAAACAAGTAGACCGATACTTTCTACATCTACTATTATTACTCCACACGTCGACCGCTATCCAACATGCATCTAGTGTATTAAGTCCATAAGAACAGAGTTACGCCTTAAGCAAGATGACATGATGTAGAGGGATAATCTCAAACCAATGATAAAAACCCCATCTTTTTACCCTTGATGGCAACTGCTTGATGTGTGCCTTGCTGCCCCTACTGTCACTGGGAAAGGTCACCACATGGCAGAACCCAAAACCAAGCACTTCTCCCATTGCAAGAATCATAGATCTAGTTGGCCAAACAAAACCCAAGACTCAGAGAGACTTACAAGGATATCAAATCATGCATATAAGAAATCAGCAAAGACTCAAATATATATCATAGATAATATGATCACAACTCCACAATTCATCGGATCTCGACAAACACACCGCCAAAGAAGATTACATCGAATAGATCTCCATGAAGATCATGGAGAACTTTGTATTGAAGATCCAAGAGAGAGAAGAAGTCAATGGAGGGGCGATGATGATGATGAAGAAGCCCTCCACCTCCAAAGTTCCCTCCGACAGGGTGCCGGGAAGGGTCTCCAGATGAGATCTCGCGGAAACGGAAGCTTGCGACGGCGGAAAAGTATTTTCGAGGCTCCCCTGATTTTTTGCGGAATATTTGGGAATTTATAGGCCAAAGACCTAGGTCAGGGGGCGGCCAGGGAGGCCACAAGCCTGCCCACCGCCGCCTCCCCCTTGGTGGCGGAGTGGGGGCTTGTGGGCTCCCTGGAGCCCACCTGGCTTGGCCCAAAAGCCCCCTCGACTTCTTCCGTTCGGGAAAAAATCATTTCGGGGTCTTTTCTTCCGTTTGGACTCCGTTCCAAAATCAGATCTGAAAAGAGTCAAAAACACGGAAAAAACAGGAACTGGCACTTGGCACTGAATTAATAAGTGAGTCCCAAAAAGATATTAAAAGGTACATAAAACATACAAAGAAGGCAAGATAATAGCATGAAAACATCAAAAATTATAGATACGTTTGAGACGTATCAGTCCACCATACCTACCTATGTGCGGTATTTACTTGCTGTTCCAAGTAAATTTGCATGTGCCGTTCTCTAAACCCTCAAGAAATAATCTGTTTTGCATGTCCGAACCGCTCATGTGGTGACATGGGGCTATTGATATCTTCCATGTTAGGCGTGTTATCCTCGACATGTGTTTATTCACTGTCATTCATGAGAAAGGGGCCGGTAATTGGAATGCCTAGTTCCACGCTTAAATCGAAAACATAACTGTAAAACAAGACTCCCCCCGGATTGATGTTCGTATGAATGGTACCCGAGGATTCGGCTAGCCGTGGAGTGTGATTGATTGGTGGTGGGGGAGTTAAAACTTTACTTTTCTGTTTGGGAACCGCCTATAGCATGAGTAGCGTGGAAGATATTGAGAACTCTTGGTAATTGTGTTGACAATGAAAGCATGCCACCCAAAATTATTATCCGTGTTTTCAAAGCTTGAGCTCTGGCACCTCTGTAAATCAATGCTTCCCTCTACAAAGGGCCTGTCTATTTATTTTCCTGTTGAGTCATCCTCTTCTTATATAAGCACCAATTAGAGAGCCACTCTGTCATTTTTATGCTTTTCTTTTGATTGATATTCAGTATGACTATGAATGGATCTTCGTTTCTATGAATTACAATGTTTAGTCAACCCTTGATCTTTAAAAGTGCTTTGCATTTATGTTTTGCGGTGTCAGAAAGAGCTAGCGAGATACCACCTATTCATATTTCTTCATGCTTGTTTTGATTGAATTGTTGGTATCTGAAACTCATTATTCTTTGCTTGCTAGCTGATTATGCCATTGATATTAGTTTACCGTGAGACCTTTGTATCACGTGCTTATGTGGTTAACTTGTGATCTTACTGAAATTCTGGTTATGAGTTAGACATAGTTGCAACAACAAGATCAAACAGAGTTTGTCAAAGTTTTTCTATCTCTTTCAGTTTGTCAACTGAGTTGCTTGAGGACAAGCAAGGTTTTAAGCTTGGGGGAGTTCGATACGTCTCCATTGTATCTACTTTTCCAAACTCTTTTGCCCTTGTTTTGGACTCTAACTTGCATGATTTGAATGGAACTAACCCGGACTGGCGCTGTTTTCACCAAAATTGCCATGGTGTTGTTTTTGTGCAGAAATGAAAGTTCTCGGAACGTCCTGAAAATTTACGGAGAATTTTTCTGGAAAATATGAAAAATACCTGCGTAAAGATCCACCAGAGGGGATGGTCGAGTGGGCCACAAGCCCTGTTGCCACGGCCACCCCCCTGGCCGCGGCAACCAAGCTTGTGGGGCCCACGTGGCTCTGCCGCCCCCCAAACTCAGCTCTATAAATTCACTTTCGCCCAGAAAAAATCAGAAGAGAAGATTTCATCGCGTTTGCGATACGGAGGAGCCGCCACATCCTGTTCTTCATCTGGACATATCTGGAGTCCGTTTTGGGCTCCGGAGAGGGGAAATCATCGCCATCGTCATCATCAACCTTCTTCCCTCTCCAATTCCATGAAGCTCTTCATCGTTCGTGAGTAATCTATTCGTAGGCTCGCTGGGCGGTGATGAGTAGGATGATATCTATCATGTAATCGAGCTAGTTTTGACGGGGATTGATCCCTAGTATCCACTATGTTCTGAGATTGATGTTGCTACTACTTTGCTATGCTTAATGCTTGTCACTAGGGCCCGAGTGCCATGATTTCAGATCTGAAATTATTATATAGTCACCAATATGTGTGTTTTAGATCCGATCTTGCAAGTTGTAGTTACCTACTATGTGTTATGACCCGGCAACCCTAGAGTGACAATAACCGGAACCACTCCCGATGATGACCATAGTTTGAGAAGTTCATGTGTTCACCAAGTGCTAATGCGTTGTTCCGGTTCTTTATTAAAAGGAGAACCTTAATACCCTGCAGTATCCTTTTGGACCCCGCTGCCACGGGAGGGATGGACAATAGATGTCATGTAAGTTCTATTCCCTAAGCACGTATGACTACACACGGAATGCATGCCTACATCACATTGACGAGCGTGAGCTAGCCACATATCTCTGTGTGTTATAACTGTTGCATGATGAATATCATCCAAACAAATCACCGACCCATTGCCTACGAGTTTGTCCCACTGCTGTTGTTACTTGTTTTGCTCTGCTGCTCTTACTTGTTTTGCTCTACTACTGCTACTTGCTACTGTTGCTACTTGCTACTGTTGTTACTACTGTCGCTTGCTACTGCTGCTACTTGCTACTGTTGCTACTTGCTACTACTGTCACTACTGCTGTTCCTTGCCACTGTTATTACTCGTTACACTGCTGCTACCTGCTACAATTATGGTTCGCACGACGTTGACGGGAAAAGATAATTTCCGTCAACGGGCAACTTCTGGCGCCATTGATACGACAGTTAGGAATAGTCTGCCGTCAAGAGATCGTTTCTAACACCGTTGTTATCATCCTACTTTGCTGCTGATACTTTGCTTGCAGATACTAATCTTTCAGGTGTGGTTGAATCTGACACACTCAGCTGCTAATACTCGAGAGTATCCTCTCACCTCCTATCTGGCTAACCAACAAATTTGGGTCGAATACTCTACCCTCAAAAACTGACGCGAACCCACGCGCTGGTGGGCCATTGCAAGACAATTACTAATTGTTGAGCAACTGGGAGCAGTTCTGGATCTGTTGTCACGAAAGCGTCAAGTCAGGGATCGTCAACAACATTCTTCTAGTGTCGTTGCCAGGGAGTGCTAGCAGAGACGCGAGCCTAGAACATCAACAAAGTCACGACGACGCGTAATGAGGGGAAGAGCCACTCTGATTTTCTTTTTTTCTCTTTTTTGTGCTCCTTTATTTATTTATTTGTGCGCTTTTTTCCAGAAAAACACTATAATGGCGAGTGTCTCAAAACTCTTCCGAAGACCAAAAACGGGATAGGCACGAAAACAAATTGACAATTTTTGTCGGGACCCCGATCCTAAGCCATAGGAATCCAGCCTGTAACACATCGCATCCCTTTGTGGTCTCACGCACGGTTAACTCCACGGCTGCAGCCTTACCTTAGCCGGGACCGGTTGCGTCTTTTGACTCACGTATGTGATAGTGTCGCTAGCAATCCAATGTCAAAGAACCCGGATCGACATGTCTAGTCATAAACCAAAGTGGCAGTACCGCACAAGGACACGCATACATGACCCAACAAAGCAGGTGTCGGTCATCAGCGAATGTAGACGAGTCGTAGCAAGCTACAAGGACTCCATTACATCGCATGACATTTCCCCAAAGGGGGCAGACACAGCAGCTAAGAAGGACACATGTCGGTCAACCAGTGTGTCCGGAGCAGTAGCGAACTACCAAGGCTCGTTGGATCACAAAGGGGCATTTCCTTGTAAGGAGTGCTACTAAAGTTCACGACTAGGTAATCGAACCCCATACATATCAAGTACGACACACGTACGCATGGCATACCGATATGTATAGATACATCGATGGCATCACAACATAACCATAAACATACAACCTTTATTTAAGAGGCTCGAAAGAGCCACACACATAATATTACACATTAAGGGTCTCACGACCCATAATAGCAGTCATACAAATACAAGCCAGCGGAAGAGTTATAAACTGTCTGGGTACAGACAGGGCAACTAGAAGGCACATGGCCTGACTATACTACAGAGCCGACGTAGGGCCATTCGTAGCTGGGACACCAGCTACTCATCGTCGTCGATGTCTACGAAGAACCCTCCATTAGGGTCATTGGCAACCTCTTCAACATTTATTAAGCAAACATGAGTACGAAGGTACTCAGCAAGACTTTAGGATGACTAACTACTCATGCAAGGTATCAAAAGGTATTGTGGGGTTTCATGCGGAAAGCCAGCATATGACTCGTGGCTAGACACTTACATTTTTAAATAATTTTGACAACTTGATTTCTCGCACACGAGTCCACTAACACCACAACAATACACTTTCGTGGAATCATTCCGTCGCCGTACGGAAATGCCGTCCACAACACTCACGCTTATCTTGGCAATTTTATGAGTAGCCGTTGAAGTTATCTATGAACAAGATATGTCTCCAAGTAGTCCATATCCGCGGACGCGGCTATTCGAATAGATCATAACCCTGCAGGGGTGTACTTCGTCACACACGCTCTCGCCACTTATCGCCATGTGCACGTCATGCACCTCGGCAACCTTCAAGCGGAATCCCAGCGAGGGAGTCGGCCACGACCGTTAACCACACTAGTACCTAGTCCAGGTTTATCGCCTATCTAAGAGTAACCCGTACGGAAGTCCGGCCGAGGTTTCCGACACGGCCTCAAACGATGTGCGCAGGGTTCCCAAGCCCACCATCCAGGTGCCACTTGGTACACCGTGCCACTGCCTACCGCATCACGGCACACCTCTCAGGTCAGCACCATGCACGGCCTCCAGCATTACTATAAACACCAGAAACTACTTGCAACTCCTGGACCGAGTACTACGCGATTAATAGGCCGAGCGGGGTCATATTTCAGGGCCCAGCATGTGGTAGTATCTAGTCTTGGAATACATACACGGAACTCAGTTCCTAAGGACGGTTCCAATGAAACAACCCGCCATGTACTCCTACACAGCCTTTCACCGGTACCTTTACCAAATCAAGTTCAACACACAACCTTTGCTCACCAAACACATTCCACAATTCTGTTCATCTCCCAGATGACAGACCATACACAACTCTAAGCATAGCATGCATAGCAGGATAAGGCACATCATAGCTCAAGCAACTACCAGGTATGCTAGGTTGCAAGGTTCGGCTATTTACTGTGACAAGGTTAAGTCATGCAAAGGAAGTGGGTTCAACTATCGTGGCAAAAGCAGTTGAAGCATTTGATCCTAAATGCAATAAATAGGTGTAGGAGCAAGAACATGGGAGTTATCGGGATGATCAAAGGGGTTGCTTGCCTTGTTGCTCAGAGGAGGAACGATATCCGTCAGACGGATATTCGGTGGAATCCGGGGGTGCGGAGCCTACCGAAATGAATGGCAACATTCAATAACAATCATATGCACTCAAAATGATGCATGAGCATGCCATGAGAATGCAAGGTGATAAGTTGTTATAATCAATATGTATTAGGTTTAGAGTTGATTTGAATCACATTCGGATATCAATTCCAAACGGGGTATTCGGATACCGTTTTAATTGATTCGACCTGATGCTCAGATCAACTTGATGTTAACATGCATGAAATGTCATGTTATGGTACTGATTTGTAATTAGGACAGTGGTGATCATTGTATTCATAATGAAATTTGAATAATTTTCCAAATTCAATTTTTAAAGTAATTATAAGAATTGAATTATTCCTTATTCCACAATTTAGGGTTCTGTAAATTTTTCAAACATAGTTGAAAATAGCATATTCAGAATCCTTGAATTTTTCTGATACTTTTTCATATATAAATTATTTTCATTGGAGTTACAGATTAATTTCTATGATTTTTACAAGTTTTAGCAACTTCCTGGAATTAGTTTTATACTGGAAATTCTAATTATTGCATCAGACTAACGTCAGCAGGTCAGCCGACCTGTTTCAGGTCAAACCTGACAGGGGGGACCCACTAGTCAGCCTCTCTCGGACTAATCCCGCGCTGACCAGCCCTAATTGAGGTTTGACTTGGCCTTGGGCCCACTTGTCAGCGAGTGATTAAGTCCTGAGATGCTGGGTTAGCTTTGCCACGTCGACCCCCACCGGAGGGTGGTCGCCGGCGACCAGGCCCGCGGCAGAGGGCTCGCCGGAGGCGACCTAAATGGCGCTGCACAGCACCAAAACGCACACGGTTTGCAGCTACGGCACGCTGGCGAAGTGGCCGATCTGGCAGGGGCATCAGGGGAGGCTAGGGTCGCCGGAAGAGACGCCGGCGACGAGCCGGAGCGGCGGCCGAAGCTCGGCCTTCTATGAGAGACGGCTCTAGGGAACGGGGAGGGCAGCTGGAGGGCTCGACACGCTCCTGGAGGCTCCAGGAGCTCGAATCCTAGCTCGAGCGTGTGGATCAGACACCACAGCGACGGCGACGACATGGTCGGCGACGAGGAGCTCTCGGCCTTGGTGGGAAACTAGGCTACGATGCACGGGAGAGCGTGGGGCGAGAGGGGAAACGACGACGAGCTCACGGCGGTTCCGATGGTGCTGAAGAGGGGCTCGGGGATGCGCCGGAGGGAGCGAATCGACGGGAGAGGTCCGTCGGCCGGAGGTGGAAGACGACGGCGTTGGGGCGATGCAGAGCTTGGGGAAGCTTCGGCTTCTGCAGAGATGACCAGGCGACGAGGAGGAGCTAACAGACTACTCGGAGGCGGGATCCCATGGCTAGAGGTGCTGCGGCTCGAGCTCGAGCTCGGCTCCAATGGCGGCAGCACGAGGGAGGGCAAGATTCAAGAGGTGAGGAAGAACGGTGCTGGGGAATGGATAGGGG
Organism: Hordeum vulgare subsp. vulgare; assembly: GCF_904849725.1. NCBI lineage: Eukaryota > Viridiplantae > Streptophyta > Magnoliopsida > Poales > Poaceae > Hordeum > Hordeum vulgare. The sequence goes on along the minus strand of NC_058519.1, from coordinate 354,200,918 downwards.
AGGCCTCAGGGGGCTTATCCCCGGCCTTGCCAGCGCGAGGCGGCGGCCAGGCAGGCGCACAGGTGTGTGGCCGCGCCGGAGGAGGCGGCGGCCACCTCCTGCTGCCTACTGGCGCGAGGGAGGGGACGAGCGAGGGAGATGGGCCGGGCCAGGCTAGGCGACAGGTAAGGGTTTCCCTTTTTTTCTGTTTTTGTTTTTCTGTTTTGCTAACTATTGTTTTGCTAATTATTTCAGCTCCAAAACAAAAAGTAAAAACTATTTTAGACCTCCTGAAATATTGTTATAACATTCCCAACCATTTCCAAAGTTTTCAACATTTTTGGAAATTTATAGATTCTGATTTCAAATTTTAAGTTTGAAACCAGTGGCTTTTGCATTAATTTAAAAATGCTTAAGGTGTCAAGAAAATAGTTTCCTCCAATGCTCATTTACTTTCATGATTTATCAGAAAGTTTGAACATTTCTTGAGGCCATTTTGGGTTCATTGATTTGAACTAGTTTGAGATTTTCTTTAATTGAAATAGTGGCTAGGGTTTTGAGTTTTTCCTTTGCCACTTTGTTGTTTTTGTTGAAACTTCTTAGATGCAAATGCAAAGAAGACATGAGCACAAGACTAACTTGCTTAAGGGTTAGGGATGTGACAACTCACCCCCACTCAAAAGAATCTCGTCCCGAGATTTAGAAGTCGTCGGGAATAGCGCAGGATATTCAAGTCGGAGACGATCCTCTCTTTCCCAAGTTGCCTCCTTTTCAGAATGATTTGACCGTTGAACTTTAAGGAACTTGAGGTTTCGACGTCGAGTGGTACGCTCAGCTTGATCAAGAATACGCACGGGGTATTCTCGATATGAAAGGTTATCTTGTAGATCAAGCGTTTCGTGGTCCACTTCACGGATAGGATGCGAAAAGCAACGCCTGAGTTGCGAGACGTGGAAAACATCATGAACCTTGGAAAGATCCGGAGGAAGTTCCAACTGGTAGGCAACTTCTCCTCGTTTGGCAAGAATGCGAAAAGGACCAATGTAACGAGGAACCAATTTTCCCTTGATACCGAATCGATGGGTACCCTTCAAAGGTGTAACCCGAAGGTAAGCCTTCTCGTCAACTTCAAAGGTCACAGCCTTATGATGACGATCATATTGGCTCTTTTGACGAGACTGGGTTGTTTTCAACTTTTCACGAATAATGCGAACCTGCTCTTCTGCATCCTGGATCATATCCGGACCAAAGAGTTGCCTCTCTCCGGTTTCTGACCAATTAAGAGGTGTTCGACATCTTCGTCCATAGAGAACTTCAAAAGGGGCTTTGCCCAAGCTTGATTGATAACTATTGTTATAAGCGAATTCGGCGAATGGAAGGCACTTCTCCCAATTCATACCGAATGATATAACACAAGCTCGGAGCATATCTTCTAGAATTTGATTCACTCTTTCTACTTGACCACTTGATTGGGGATGGAAAGCAGTGCTAAAAGATTAGTGAGTCCCCATGGCATTCTGAAAACTTTCCCAGAAGCGAGAAGTAAAGATACTTCCACGGTCCGAGTTAATCTCCAGGGGAACACCATGAAGAGACACTATTCAGGAGATATATAATTCTGCTAGCTGGCTAGCTGTTATACTCTCACGAACAGGAAGAAAATGAGCTACTTTGGAAAGACGGTCAATGACCACAAAGATAGCATTATTTCCTTTCTTTGTCTTGGGAAATCCGGTAATGAAATCCATGCTAACTTTATCCCATTTCCATTCAGGAATAGCTAGAGGTTGAAGGGTGCCAGCAGGCCTTTGATGTTCTACCTTAACTCGACGACAAACGTCGCAGTTAGCAACGAACTCAGCAATTTCTCTCTTCATCCTAGTCCACCAGAACCTCTGGCGTAGATCCTGATACATCTTAGTACTACCGGGATGAATGGTGAGAGGAGAATCATGAGCCTCCTTAAGGATTAACTGCCTTAGATGTGGGTTCTTAGGAACCACTAAACGATTCTGGAAGAACACAACACCTTGATCGTTCATGGAAAATTCTTTAGCGTTTCCGCTAAAAATATTCTCCTTGATCCGTGATATACCCTTGTCACGCTTTTGGCCAGCTATAATTTGATCCTTAAGAGTAGGCTTCGCCACCAGGGTAGAAAGGAATCCTTGAGGAACAATATGAAGATTCAACTTCCGAAAGTCCTCATGGAGATGTGGTTGACCTTGTTGTAGCATCAAATTGTTACAATAAGATTTACGACTTAGCGCATCGGCCATAACATTGGCCTTCCCCGGGGTGTAAGTTATCCCTAAGTCGTAATCCGAGATCAACTCAACCCACCGTCTTTGCCTGAGGTTCAAATCCGGCTGGGTGAAGATATATTTCACACTTTGGTGATCAGTGAATATTTCGCAATGATTACCCAGAAGGTAATGTCGCCAGGTTTTTAGTGCATGGACCACAGCTGCAAGCTCAAGGTCATGTGTGGGATAATTATCCTCATGTGGACGCAACTGTCGAGATGCGTATGCGATCACATGACGATCTTGCATGAGAATGCAACCTAATCCTTGTCGCGAGGCGTCGCAATAGATAACAAAGTCCTTAGAAAAATCTGGTGGTAGCAACACAGGTGCGGAAGGCAGGCGTCTTTTTAGTTCCTGAAAACTATGCTCGCACTGTGGTGTCCACTCGAACTTTTTATCTTTCTTGAGGAGTTCAGTTAGAGGCTTTGCAACCTTGGAGAAATTCTCGACGAAGCGGCGACAATAGCTCGCTAAACCAAGAAAACTCCTAACTTGCTTAACCGATTCAGGTTGGGTCCAATCAAGGACAGCTTGAACTCTCTCGATATTGACAGCAATACCCTTACCAGAGATTACGTGACCCAGATAGGTCACTTCTGGTAACCAGAATTCACATTTTGAAAACTTGGCATAAAGGCGATGCTCTCGAAGTTTCATCAATACCAGCCTTAGATGCTCGGCATGTTCTTGTTCATTCTTCGAGTAGATGAGAATATCATCGAGGTATACCACGACGAATTTATCCAAATACTCCATGAAGATTGAGTTCATCAGCCGAGAGAAGGTGGCTGGGGCATTGGTTAAACCGAAGGACATGACGGTGTACTCATATTGGCCATAACGAGTAACAAAAGCCGTTTTGGGAATGTCCCCGTTCTTAATCTTGATTTGATGGTATCCCAACCTCAAATCCATTTTGGAGAAGACTGAGGATCCAGCGAGCTGATCGTACAGGTCGTTGATCCTGGGGAGCGGATACTTGTTCTTTATGGTGACCAGATTAACTGGTCGGTAATCTACAACCATCCGATCCGTTCCGTCTTTCTTCTTGACGAAGAGGACAGGACAAGCCCAAGGAGAAGAGCTAGGACGAATGAAACCTTTGTTCAAAGCCTCATCTAATTTCTTCTTAAGTTCGGCTAGCTCCAGGGGTGCCATCTTATAAGGTCTCCTGGCTATTGGGACGGTTCCTGGAACAAGATCTATTACAAACTCTACATCTCTGTCAGGTGGAATTCCTGGCACTTCCTCTGGAAAAACATCCGGGAAGTCACGGACTACCGGAATGTCTTCAAGTTCCGGAAGAGGGTTGGCATTTAGGGAATAGAGTTGGCATTTGGCAACTCGAGTGGAGACATTTACTATCTCACCCGAGGGATGGGTAAGCTGGACATTTCTAGAGTGAGTATCAATCTTGGCATAGTGAGCTGACATCCAGTCCATGCCCAAGATGATATTAATATCCGGAGATTTCAATGCTATCAATGAGGCTAGAAAAACTAGCCTGTCTACTAGAATTTCATTGTCATAGGTTATCCTAGAGGTTTGCCATTTACTACCAGGGGTTTGGACAACCAATGGAGTTGGCATATCACAAAAATACATGTTATGCAACTGTGCATAACTTTCCGAAATGAAGGAATGAGAAGACCCAGTGTCAAAGAGAACGGATGTTGGGTGATGATTAACAAGAAGCGTACCCAGCATGACGTCGGGATCCTCTGCAGCTTCTTCTGCTGACACATAGTTCACACGGCCACGTGCAGGAGTTGGCTTCACATAGAACGCTTTGCCCGACTTGGCCTGCCCGACGGTCTCTCCGGGTTGCTTGGCACCCACATTCTGAGGACACTCACGGGAATAGTGCCCTGGTTCTCCACACTTGTAGCATATCACCTGGTTGGCACGTGGTGCAGCATTGCTAGCTGGACCACCATAAGATTTTGCTGGAGGGTTGGCCTGATTCGTCTGAGGCGCCATGTAGGATGGCCTCGGAGTGTATCGTGGCGGCAGAGAACTGTTTGGAACCCATAGCCTGCGTTTTGGAAACGCGGAACCAGAAGACGAGCCAAAGTCACGGGAGTGCTTCCTTGTGGCTTCGAAGTCAGTATGACCAGTCTCCGCACTGATCGCCTTGTTGACTAGGGCTTGAAAACTTGCACACTCATGGAGGCGCAGGTCAGGACGGAGCTCAGGGCTCAGACCCTTACGGAATCTTGCTTGCTTCTTGGCGTCAGTAGACACCTCCTCTGTTGCATAGCGGGCGAGGTTACCGAACTCGCGGCTATAGGCATCCACAGACAACTTGCCCTGAGTGAAGGCACAGAACTCCTCTCTCTTTCTGTCCATCAGGCCCTCTGGAATATGGTGCAGACGAAAAGCTGCACTGAAATCTGCCCATGTGGCCGCTGGTTCAGCGGGACGCATAGCTTCAAAATTCTCCCCCACAGATTGGCGGGTCCTTCTAGGAAATACGCCGCAAAGGTCACCTTGTCGGCCTCAGACACATTCGCAGAGCGAATCTTGCGTGAGATGCTGCACAGCCAGTCATCAGCGTCGAGGGGATCGACGGAATGATGAAACTTTGGAGGATTCAGCTTCACAAAGTCATTGAGGGACACTGCAGGATTCCTAGGCTGTCGAGCCGTATTCTTCTCAATACGCTCTAGCAGTCGGTTGGTCTCCCTTTTGTTTCTTTCTGCCTCAAGCATCACTTCTACCAGAGAAGGTGGGTGAGGCAGGTCTTCCTGCGACGCTTGACTACCCTCACCTTGCTCATGAGCAGGGGCACGGTTCAACCTGGTGAACACCATCCTGACAAACAAACTCATAGCTTAGACCAATATCATATAAATACTAGCTATGGATTAAGAATGTACTGAACACACGGAATGCGGAAATGAATATCCGAACAGCATGGTAACAAGCAACTGCTATATATACACCATGGTTCATACACACCCTTACATAGTTCAGTACAACCCTAACCGAAGAGCAAACTACTGAAATTGTGAAACTACTCATCAGAGGCTTACAAGCTTCCTATACATTATTTATCTAGGCCTCCGGAATTCATTTCACATTACAACCATACTTCACAAGTCACGCAGGACTGTGAACGTATGGCTACTACCATACTATCCTTCCGCTCACAGCTCAGGCATCCGCATAGAACATCTCATAGAGATTACCTCCATGACCTGGAAGCTCAACCTGCGGATCAGGGAACACTCTAGCCTGAGATCCCTGGGATCCATAAGGACACGGATGTGGCCTTGGTCCCCTGACTGGTGGTAAGAGGGGTCCCCGAAGAGGTGTGACTCCTCCTATGGCTGGCCAGTCGACGTGGGCCGGAAGATGGTTCCTAACAGGGTTCAGCATCTCCGTCTCTCCATACCCTGTCTGGACTACCGGTGTCAGCTGCGTCAAAGCTGTCCACAGACGGGCACGGGTAGCATAAAGCTCCATGCGGAGAGCACGAGCATCCCTGTCTCTGTTCTCTAGCATCTCAACAGTGGACTGCAGAAGTGGATCCTCCATAGAAGAATCAAAATAGACTCCGCTAAGGTATCCCTCTTCACCAGGCTGAGAGGCCGGAACATAGCAGAACTCTGAATTCTGCAGCAGTGCATGTCTCGCTCTCATAATGGTCAGCATTGAATAGGCAGCATCCTGTACTGCCATGTCAACGGTGACCCCCAACCCATAGGACCAATGGATTGGCTTCTCAGCTCCAGGGTAGTCTGGAAATACCCTAACAGTGCAGATGTACTGGCTCTGGTTGAAGTCTCGGTACTGTTCCTCCACTGTGTACTCGGGGTACTAGCGGTAACCGCACACCGAAATCACCCTGACCAGCATGGCCATATGACCCGGTACATCAATTCACCTGGTCAGACGTACCACCTGACGAGAAGGACGGCCAGGCATCTGTAATAGAGAGTAATGCAAAAGCATTAGAGCTCTGAATGCAAAACTGGGCAGCATAACGGCTGTAAATGCTCAAAACAAATTTTGAGACAACCCAAAAATGGAATAGCGTAACCACTCAACTATCAAGTTCAACTCTCTGGTCACCAAACTTACTTCCTGCTTCCTAGGAATAAAAGAAACCCAATATCTCTCGACCCGTAGTCCTATAAGCTACCGATCGGAAACACGAGCCTAGGAGAAGATGAGCAACCTAGTCCTTAATTCCCGCAGAAGAGACGAGGATGACCAGAATAGAATAACTTGAGAAGAGAACAAGAGTCTTACGTTCCCTTCCACAAACAATTCCCTTATATATAACTAAAGAAATTCTAGACTCAACTTCGACCAGTTTGGCTTAGTAATCCTACAGTCAGTCAGGCTCTGATACCAACGCTGTCGGGACCCCGATCCTAAGCCATAGGAATCCAGCCTGTAACACATCGCATCCCTTTGTGGTCTCACGCACGGTTAACTCCACGGCTGCAGCCTTACCTTAGCCGGGAGCGTTTGCGTCTTTTGACTCACGTATGCGATAGTGTCGCTAGCAATCCAATGTCAAAGAACCCGGATCGACATGTCTAGTCATAAACCAAAGTGGCAGTACCGCACAAGGACGGGCATACATGACCCAACAAAGCAGGTGTCGGTCATCAGCGAATGTAGACGAGTCGTAGCAAGCTACAAGGACTCCATTACATCGCGTGACATTTCCCCAAAGGGGACAGACACAACAGCTAAGAAGGACACATGCCGGTCAACCAATGTGTCCGGAGCAGTAGCGAACTACCAAGGCTCGTTGGATCACAAAGGGGCATTTCCTTGTAAGGAGTGCTACTAAAGTTCACGACTAGGTAATCGAACCCCATACATATCAAGTACGACACACGTACGCATGGCATACCGATATGTATAGATACATCGATGGCATCACAACATAACCATAAACATACAACCTTTATTTAAGAGGCTGGAAGAGCGATACACATAATATTACACATTAAGGGTCTCACGACCCATAATAGCAGTCATACAAATACAAGCCAGCGGAAGAGTTATAAACTGTCTGGGTACAGACAGGGCAACTAAAAGGCACATGGCCTGACTATACTACACAGCCGACGTAGGGCCAGATCGTAGCTGGGACACCAGCTACTCGTCGTCGTCGATGTCTACGAAGAACCCTCCATTAGGGTCATTGGCAACCTCTGCAACATTTATTAAGCAAACATGAGTACGAAGGTACTCAGCAAGACTTTAGGATGACTAACTACTCATGCAAGGTATCAAAAGGTATTGTGGGGTTTCATGCGGAAAGCCAGCATATGACTCGTGGCTAGACACTTACATTTTTAAATAATTTTGACAACTTGATTTCTCGCACACGAGTCCACTAACACCACAACAATACACTATCGTGGAATCATTCCGTCGCCGTACGGAAATGCCGTCCACGACACTCACGCTTATCTTGGCAATTTTATGAGTAGCCGTTGAAGTTATCTATGAACAACATATGTCTCCAAGTAGTCCATATCCGCGGATGCGGCTATTCGAATAGATCATAACCCTGCAGGGGTGTACTTCGTCACACACGCTCTCGCCACTTATCGCCATGTGCACGTCATGCACCTCGGCAACCTTCAAGCGGAAGCCCAGCGAGGGAGTCGGCCACGACCGTTAACCACACTAGTACCTAGTCCAGGTTTATCGCCTATTTGAGAGTAACCCGTACGGAAGTCCGGCCGAGGTTTCCGACACGGCCTCAAACGATGTGCGCAGGGTTCCCAAGCCCACCATCCGGGTGCCACTTGGTACACCGTGCCACTGCCTACCGCATCACGGCACACCTCTCAGGTCAGCACCATGCACGGCCTCCAGCATTACTATAAACACCAGAAACTACTTGCAACTCCTGGACTGAGTACTACGCGATTAATAGGCCGAGCGGGATCATATTTCAGGGCCCAGCATGTGGTAGTATCTAGTCTTGGAATACATACACGGAACTCGGTTCCTAAGGACGGTTCCAATGAAACAACCCGCCATGTACTTCTACACAGCCTTTCACCGGTACCTTTACCAAATCAAGTTCAACACACAACCTTTGCTCACCAAACACATTCCACAATTCTGTTCATCTCCCAGATGACAGACCATACACAACTCTAAGCATAGCATGCATAGCAGGATAAGGCACATCATAGCTCAAGCAACTACCAGGTATGCTAGGTTGCAAGGTTCGGCTATTTACTGTGACAAGGTTAAGTCATGCAAAGGAAGTGGGTTCAACTATCGTGGCAAAAGCAGTTGAAGCATTTGATCCTAAAATGCAATAAATAGGTGCAGGAGCAAGAACATGGGAGTTATCGGGATGATCAAAGGGGTTGCTTGCCTTGTTGCTCAGAGGAGGAACGATATCCGTCAGACGGATATTCGGTGGAATCCGGGGGTGCGGAGCCTACCGAAATGAATGGCAACATTCAATAACAATCATATGCACTCAAAATGATGCATGAGCATGGCATGAGAATGCAAGGTGATAAGTTGTTATAATCAATATGTATTAGGTTTAGAGTTGATTTGAATCACATTCGGATATCAATTCCAAACGGGGTATTCGGATACCGTTTTAATTGATTCGACCTGATGCTCAGATCAACTTGATGTTAACATGCATGAAATGTCATGTTATGGTACTGATTTGTAATTAGGACAGTGGTGATCATTGTATTCATAATGAAATTTGAATAATTTTCCAAATTCCATTTTTAAAGTAATTATAAGAATTGAATTATTCCTTATTCCACAATTTAGGGTTCTGTAACTTTTTCAAACATAGTTGAAAATAGCATATTCAGAATCCTTGAATTTTTCTGATACTTTTTCATATATAAATTATTTTCATTGGAGTTACAGATTAATTTTTATGATTTTTTCAAGTTTTAGCAATTTCCTGGAATTAGTTTTATACTGGAAATTCTAATTATTGCATCAGAGTGACGTCAGCAGGTCAGCCGACCTGTTTCAGGTCAAACCTGGCAGGGGGGGCCCACTGGTCAGCCTCTCTGGGACTAATCCCACGCTGACCAGCCCTAATTGAGGTTTGACTTGGCCTTGGGCCCACTTGTCAGCGAGTGATTAAGTCCTGAGCTGCTGGGTTAGCTTTGCTACGTCGACCCCCACCGGAGGGTGGTCGCCGGCGACCAGGCCCGCGGCGGAGGGCTCGCCGGAGGCGACCTAAATGGCGCTGCACAGCACCAAAACGCACGCGGTTTGCAGCTACGGCACGCTGGCGAAGTGGCCGATCTGGCAGGGGCATCAGGGGAGGCAAGGGTCGCCGGAAGAGGCGCCGGCGACGAGCCGGAACGGCGGCCGAAGCTCGGCCTTCTATGAGAGACGGCTCTAGGGCACGGGGAGGGCAGCTGGAGGGCTCGACACGCTCCTGGAGGCTCCAGGAGCTCGAATCCTAGCTCGACTGTGTGGATCGGACACCACAGCGACGGCGACGACATGGCCGGCGGCGAGGAGCTCTCGGCCTTGGTGGGAAACTAGGCTACGATGCACGGGAGAGCGTGGGGCGAGAGGGGAAACGACGACGAGCTCACGGCGGTTCCGATGGTGCTGAAGAGGGGCTCGGGGATGCGCCGGAGGGAGCGAATCGACGGGAGAGGTCCGTCGGCCGGAGGTGGAAGACGACGGCGTTGGGGCGATGCAGAGCTTGGGGAAGCTTCGGCTTCTGCAGAGATGACCAGGGCGACGAGGCGGAGCTAACAAACTACTCGGAGGCGGGATCCCATGGCTAGAGGTGCTGCGGCTCGAGCTCGAGCTCGGCTCCAATGGCGGCAGGAGGAGGGAGGGCAAGATCCGAGAGGTGAGGAAAAACGGTGCCGGGGAATGGATAGGGGAGGCCTCAGGGGGCTTATCCCCGGCCTTGCCAGCGCGAGGCGGCGGCCAGGCAGGCGCACAGGTGCGTGGCCGCGCCGGAGGAGGCGGCGGCCACCTCCTGCTGCCTATTGGCGCGAGGGAGGGGACGAGCGAGGGAGATGGGCCGGGCCAGGCTAGGCGACAGGTAAGGGTTTCCCATTTTTTTCTGTTTTTGTTTTTCTGTTTTGCTAACTATTGTTTTGCTAATTATTTCAGCTCCAAAACAAAAAGTAAAAACTATTTTAGACCTCCTGAAATTTTTTATAACATTCCCAACCATTTCCAAAGTTTTCAACATTTTTGGAAATTTATAGATTCTGATTTCAAATTTTAAGTTTGAAACCAGTGGCTTTTGCATTAATTTAAAAATGCTTAAGGTGTCAAGAAAATAGTTTCCTCCAATGCTCATTTACTTTCATGATTTATCAGAAAGTTTGAACATTTCTTGAGGCCATTTTGGGTTCATTGATTTGAACTAGTTTGAGATTTTCTTTAATTGAAATAGTGGCTAGGGTTTTGAGTTTTTCCTTTGCCACTTTGTTGTTTTTGTTGAAACTTCTTAGATGCAAATGCAAAGAAGACATGAGCACAAGACTAACTTGCTTAAGGGTTAGGAATGTGACAATTTTTTTCTATAGCAATTCGGGGCTGCGACGACCAAAAATTGCGACAAAAATCACTATGATGGCGAGTGTCTCAAAACTCTCTAAAAAGCCTAACAAAACGATAGGGAAAAACAATTCACCCCTCGAAATTTTGGCCTAAAAAGTCCTCTTAAAACCATGCCAGACTTTTTTTTCTTTCCCGAAACCTACTCAGGTAAGGAAACGCGAAACTGAAAGCAAAAGGATCTCGAAATTAACCTAAGGTGGAAAGGACGCAGACTAGGATTGTGGTGGATATATGGTGGTGGTATATGGCAGCAAGGATAATGGTGGCGTGGTGGTGGTATATGGCAGCAGCGATGATGGTAGCGTGGAGGTGGTATATGGCAGTGATGAAAGACGGTGCGATGGCAGCGTGATAACCTGTGAACAGAACTCGAAACTCTAAAGAACTAGACACTAAGACCAGCAACTCGACACGACGATGTAACCGCAATTTCAACAAAGCAAACTACTGGAAAAACTATGCAAAGGCTCAGATTGGTTCGGATATGATGATCTAACCCTATTTTTTTATGGATTTTTTGTGGACTATAGGTATGAAGAACAAATGCAATCTAACTACGAAAAACTGGTAAAATCTCACCGAGCAACCTGGAAATCTGATACCACTTGATAGAGGTGAAGTTGTCCCTCTCTTTCGATGAGATGGTGGTTTCGTTTTGGTAGTGTCGACTTTGATGATCCGACTACGAACGTGTGAGGACGTCGTGCCTTAACAATCGCTAAACCAACTCCGAGAGGTTATTGACAATGTCGGAGCACGATCAACCTGACCACGAAGAACAAGCAAGAAACTAAGATTGCAATCAAGATATTGCGAATATAAGAGGAAAGCTTTATTGATGAAGGTGGGGTTATGTGACGCCTTTGTCGGGGCGTGGAACACAAACGAAGAACGCAAAGTTGTAGCTATGGCGAACTTGTAATGTAAACAAAACCCAAGTCTAAACGGTGTCCTAAGGGCTGTATATATGAGGGAATATAGAGGCAATTTCGTGACCCTTGGAGGAGGGGTCCGAAAACAGCCCTAAACTCGCTTTCCCCACATATACGGACTCTAAAAATAGCCTATATTATGGTACTTTGAAATTACATGGGCCTGGCCCAAGAATAAGGTGGCGCAACACCTATAATAACCTATGGACGAAATTTATAAAGTTGTGTCTTTAATATTTCGTCCAAGCCTTCATGCTCTCCTTATGGTGGCTTTAAAGTGCAAAAATCACTAGTAGAAGCTCCATTGTTCTTTCCTGCACATGCACCTTCTTCTCCATGTGTGATCCCGCTCCAACGGATATCCTTCTTTTCCATGCTAGTTCCTTCATTCATAAGTACAACAAAAGTATCTAACTTAGGCAGCATCATGTGTTCATGAACATTAGAAGTATTTCCAAGAAACGAAAGTACCTGATAATTCAATTGACGTGCACGAGCTCTAGTAACTGGTCCAATGTGTATAGCACATGGGGCTGTGGGTGTAACAATGGTGTTGATGTCCCCATCACTGAAGAAGAGTCAACTATAGCTAGAGGGCGTTCCCATGATTTGTAGGGTGAAAATCCTATTGAAAAATTAATAAAAGTGGCATTGAAGAGGTCGAAACTTTAGCTAGCGATGCACCCACTATTTCAGATTGCAAAATATTTTATTTTGATAGCCGCTCTTTGATTATGTGTATTTATATGTTGCAATCTATGATAAATTCACCCAATGCCTATGAACAAAAAAAGTTCTTACTAAACATATTTCGGACGCGGTGATAAAAGCTTTAGAAGAAAAGTTAGAGCTAGAGATTTCAATTCCTAGAAAATTACATGATGAATGGGAACCCACCATGAAGATAAAAATCAAGAATTTTGAGTGTTATGCTTTATGTGATTTGGGTGGTAGTGTTTTCACAATCCCAAAATCTCTTTGTGACGTGCTTGATCTCACCAATATTGAAGAATGTTCTCTCGATTTGCACTTGGCGGATCCTACTATTAAAAAACCTATGGGAAAATTAATGACATTCTTATTCTTGCAAATAGGAATTATGTGTCTATATATTTTAACGTTCTTGACATTGAGTGCAATCAGTCTTGTCCAATAATTCTTGGTAGACCGTTCTTGCGTACTAAAGGGGGCATGATTGATATGAAAGAAGGGAATATTAAATTTCAGTTTCCACTAAGAAAGGCATGGCACACCTACCTATAACTAAAATTAAATTATCATATGAATCAATCATGAAGGCAACCTATGGATCAATAGCTAAGGATGACATCACTTAAAATTTATGCTATATGCCTAGCTAGGGGCGTAAAACGATAATGCTTGTTGGAAGGCAACCCAATGAAAAAAATTATTTTTACTTTTGATTTCTGTTCTTGAATGTTTGCACAATTACGCTACTGTTATAATTGTGTTTTTTTGTGTTTTACTTAGTGTTTGTGTCAAGTAAATCCTTTGGGATCATGTGGGTGTTAGTTGCTTTAGTCCTCTTGAAAAACGAAAACTTTTGCATCCACTACAAAAAATCCTAAAAATCACACGAAGTTTTGCATCCAGTAGAAAAAATCCTAAAACTATGTGCATGAAAAAGTTTTGCATTTTTCATACCTTTTCAATGGTATATTATTTACACCAGTTCAATAAAGTTTATAAAAAGTACGGCCAAAAAACATTTTTAGACATTTTAAAATTGACTTAAAACCATAAGAAATTTGAGAAAATAATTTAAATAGAAACGTTTTTCATTTGTTCAAGCTTTCCAACCCGATATAATTTGCTCCATTCCGACAAACAATTAAGAAATTTACGCGAAAATACGAACTTGGTACAACTTGTACTATTTTCTAAATTACTTTTAAATCGTTAATACTTAGAAGAATTTTTTTACATAAAAAGATGTGCAATTTCATAAGCTTCCTAACGCCATATCATTTGCTCTGCTCGATTTTTTTACTCGGCTGCTCGATTTCAGAAATTCTGTAATTTTTTCAAATTCCTCCTTAACCGTGGGGAATTTGGAAAAACTTTCAACATACGAAATGAACATATCTGTATCAGCTATTGAACGCTATCTCATTCGCCTCATTTCGGTAAATGGTTTAGAAATAGGCTCAAAAATATGATTCACGTTTTTTTGTATGAACAAAAACAGATTTCTAAACTACTACTAAATTGTGTACATTTTGATAAAAAAATCAACCTAGGTTGTTACCAAGGTGTCCATAGCTTTAAAATTGTGTATACAAGCCCCATTTGGACAATATTAATGGAAGTTCAACCGCTAGTGCTAGGACAATTCACATAGTTACCACAATAACTATTCCGAGAATCAGAATAGTGCTTATATGAGTGTGTGTGTGTGTGCGTGTGTATGTATATACCTAAATGCATGTGAGGTAATATTATGATGTGTAGTTAAGGGCTCTTAAAATTAACCGTGAGAAACAAATGTGTCATGCATGTTAGGTAAGATTATGACATGCATGTGTGAGGTGAGGTAAGATTATAACATAAGGGATGAGAATTCAACGCATGTGAGGTAATATTACAACATGATGATGAGGTAAGATTACGACGTGTCTCACGTAAAATTACCACATCCAAAAGAAATCATGTCTTTTATGAGTTTACAACAACTTATTCTTCACCTCGAATGACAAATAGACTTTATTCATCATCCAGGGTGCAGAATAAGTTATTCTTCACTCCAGATAATCTTGCGATCGTTTCACTAATAAATTACTTTTTAAATACAAAAAGTTACATTTATATTGATTCACCATGTAAAATTTGATAAAGGAACAAAAATATATGTCATAAGACCGGAAAAATGAATTTTATGTACATTTTACACTTTGTTTTTATGTCTATAATTTTTCCGTGACATAAAATATTTTTTATGGTGATTATATATTTTTACGATCTCTTTTTACATATGAAATAAGACAAAAAAATATGGAACATAAAATTATGTTGCATTGATGTTAAAATAGAGGGGGGAAGAATAACTATTCCTCACCTAGGGAGGTGACGAATAGTCTATATATATATATATATATATATATATATATATATATATATATACACTAGCAAAAGGGTCCGTGCGTTGCAACGGGAGAAAAAAAATACCACACGTTTTAATCTTTTTATAATTATTTTAATTTATTAAAATAATAAACTAACTAACTAATGTAGTCAGTCATATCCTATTTTGTTGAGAAATCAACCCGTCCATTGTTAATTCCACCAAATTATAAATCATGCTTAGTCGAAGAAAACGGGGTTACATCGCTAAGAAGTTACAGGCACATGGCAGATTGACAGTATGAACCGCAACTAAGATCAGTTGAGTGTAAGCTTCGAGAGAGAGGTGCGTAGGTGGTTAGTGAAAGGAATTGGCTGGCGTGTGCATGTAAGGCAGTAAGGGCAGCCACAATCACAAACCCATCGCTTCATCAAAAGTATGAGAGCCATGACGCTTCCTCGGGTCGCCATGGCTCTCCTCCACTCGCACGCCCTCCTCCTTGCTCTGGTGCTTCTCGTCGGCGCTGCTTCCGGTGTCGCGGCGAAGGGGGGTGGCGCGGCTCCTCGCCAGCGACAGCGGGTGGTGGACGTGGGGGTGATCCTGGACAGGACGACATGGGTGGGGAACATGAGTTGGGTGTGCATCGAGCTGGCTCTTGAGGACTTCTATGCCGATGCTAGCCACGCCGGCTACCGCACCAGGCTGAAGCTCCACCTCCGGGACACCGGACCCGACGCCGTCGAGGCCGCGTCCGCAGGTACGTAACGTAACCCACTGCACAACCTCCCCGTTCAAACTGAGCAGGCAGTACTCGCTAGGAAGACGAGCGCATGGGCCAAATGATCTTCTAAAACTATATCGACCTAATCTTTTGGGGTGGCAGGTCATGGGCCTTGAGCAACTTAAGATCAAACCTAGTTTGCACCCCCGACCCATCAGTTTGACACGGCGAGTCCATGGCGTCCGGCGGGGATGGCGCGGTTGCCCCTTTTAATTACAGGGGCTTTTTCATAAAAATGTCGTGGTGGGTTTTCCGACGGAAGCAATAGCCGCTTTATTATTAGGTATAGATATAGGAAAACGCCCAGGGTGAATCCTACCACCCAGGGGTAGTTAGCCCACATGTTTGTATATACTAATTTATAATTTTAATTATGTTTATAATATATATATATATATATATATATATATATATATATATATATATATATAATTTCAAAACGAGTTACATGAAAAAATTCAAGTTAACTCGTATTTTTTTATTATATTTGTGAAATATGTATATATTTGTACGTAAAAAAGATCATACACAAAATATGATACATACTACCAAAAAATAGTATATATATACTATCTAAACATTATTATATACTACATACTACGCATACATACTCTCAGATTTAATAGATACTACATACAACATACAAAACGCAGGTGATGGTAACTCCCACCGGTGGTAGATAAAATTTGTCCTAATAGGATAATTTGGGGTCGCACTACTCGTCATTCTCGGTAAAAAATAGTTATTCTTCACCCCCCTCTATTTTACCATCAATGCACCAAATTTTTACGTCCCGTAATTTTTTATCTTACTTCTTACAAAGCGTAAGAAAATAGTAAATTGCTGTAAAAAATATCTTACGCTATGTAAAGTTACGAAAGTAAAATATAGTGTAAAATACTTATAAAATGCAAAAAATTTGGCCTTCTAAGATATATTTTTATTTTCTTATGCTAAATTTTACATAATGAATCAATATGCATGTAGCTATTTGTATGGAAAACAAAATTTATTTATGAAACAATCGTAAAATTACCTTATATGAAGAATAACCCATTCTACATCATAAATGATGAATAGTATTAATATATATATATATATATATATATATGTTTGGGTGGGTCTATTCTAACATCATCCTAAACATATTCTAACAACACCCACCCCACGCCATGCCCATCTGGCCATCTCTTCCTTCCCGAAAGCGAGCAACCCCACACCCCACGCACGCGACAAACACCCGCTCCCCCACGTTCTTTTCTGCCCCTGCTCCCCCATCTTCTTCCTCGCCATCTCCACCCCGACCCAACTCCCCACCCCACCTTCTTCATCGTCGCCCCCATCCTCCCCCGCACCCCACCTTCTTCATAACCGGGGCCCGCACCTCCGCACCTCTACACCGTCGGCCACCATGGCCTCCACCACCGCCTTCATATACGTCGTCGGTCGCCCGTGCCTGCCACAACGCGAGACTGACCAGCGTCGTGGTGCTCTCTCCCGCACCCGCACACGACCACCAGTGCGACATCGGGACGCCGCGAGGCCCCTACGTGACCAACAACCGCCTACCATGCTCAATCCGGTCGCCCGCGGCAACCAATGAAACCCGTCGCCCCTACCAACCCATCCCTACCTTCAGCTTCCCCGGCCGGACCAAGGCGCCAAGCGCCCCCGATGACGGATCCGAGCACCGCTGGTCCCCTTACACTGGCCTGCCGCCGGTGCTGCGTGTTGCCGGCCTCCGTGTATCATCCCAACGACGCCTCCCCTCCCCGCGCGTGAGGTGCTATGCTCGAACATAGGTGACGACAACCGCGGCGATGCCCATTGTCTCTCACGGTGGTCGTGTCCATGCGCGGGGATGCTGAGGCCGAGTGTGGTCATGGCCCAGAGCTCGACTCTTCTCCCCGTGCGGGGACTCCGGCTATCGCTCAACACATCTACCAACGGATCGCCGCGGGATCCCTACCTCGAGCCACACCACCTCCCGTTGCAGCCCCCTCCTTATTACAGTTCAGGCGTCCCGGGCTTGTAGTGCGCGGGGGCACGCGATGCGGTTTGGCGTTGCAACCACTGGCCTCCATCGTCCTCTCCTCCCCCTTTGACTTTTTTATTTTTTTGCTTTTTCAGATTTCAATTGGGCACAAGCTGCACTTCGCTTTGGGCATCGGTGTGGCTCCACTGTACTGTCTACTGATGCTTGCCGTCCACACGAGGCTCGTGGTCAGATGTGCAGTCCAGTGGTCAGATGTGCAGCCCAGTGGTTAGGCAAAGCCCTGCTGGATTAGCTGGGCCGGATAAATTGGAGGCCCTGTGCTAAACTCTACAATGAGGCCTACTACAATAGAAGAATAAAGGACCACACTATCCAGCGGCGTCGTACCTGGGTCTTCTGGTGCGGCGGCCCAGCTAATGAAACATTAATATGCATGCAAAATTAGTATATTCCTCTAGTTGTATATTTATTACTTCGAATAGCTTGGACATGCAGCTGCAAATTCTTCTCTTTTTATCATGCATGCATGCGATGACATCATCAAGATTCCTTTTAATATTTGAAATTTAAAAACTTTTATCTATAAAACCGTTAATTCAATTAATGATCCGCTTTCATCACTGACTTTTTCGCGGCGAACTCTTCAAAACTAGCTCCGATGTCGGCATGTTTCGATAACTTTTGTTTTCTTCGGTACTTCCAGATTACTATCACTTACTTGTCATATTATTTGTTACATAGTTTTCATATTAAATCAACTTGGTTATTAGGTTTATGAATGTCGATATACCCCACTAAAAAAACATGATTCATTGTACTTGTGTTGTTTCATGCATTTACTTGCTTGTTGTTAGTGTTTTAATACCCACTTTTTAGCTTCACATAACATTGCAATGCTTAAAAAATATAAAAATATTGTCCTGATAACTATGTATAACTTTTGTGAGAACTATACATCGATGACAACTATCATAACATAAATGTGGCAACTAGAAACGACGAAAAAAGGCATTTAATGCGATGACGTAAGCATGTGGTGAAAGATTTTTGCATGCGCATGGGACCGCTGTATGGGAAAGCTGTAGTGCGGCGCTTCTCTTTATAATTTCCCAAGAATAAAATGATAGTATATAGTCTGTATTGAAATATCTAAAAAGTTGTATATTAAGTAACAGAGGGAGTACATAGTTGTGGGATGGACCGAGGAATCTTATAGCTTTGTTGCATAATGTAGTCCTGTTTGAGATTGAGTAGATCATCTATTGTTTGGTTTTTCCTTGCATTTAAACATGATATTTTTTTGCGATAAAAACATAATCTAGATCTTGGAACACTTAAACATCTAATATTTAGAAGATAAAAACAATAAAATTATACAAGGTATAAAAAACCAAAGTCCGGACTATAAAGAGAGGGGGGGAGTTGAGCTCACGATCAAAGACTGAAAGCCACCAGTCCTTAGGCTTGGGAGACGGTATGGAGTTCCATCATTTATTTGTCGAACCCAAATCACTCCTATGCCTTCCTGGTGCTCATTTACTGTTGTTCGGATCGAAGGATCCATCGACGCTGCGAACAAAGGGACACGCACGTTGTTCTTCTACTCGAGAGATGAACGGTTGGACAGGTGGGATTGGGCAATGAGCGATCGAGCGGTTGTTGCTTTTCACGCACGTCGTGCATGTAGTCGTGAGGCCATCCTAATTGTACTCCAGCCTAATTGATTAACTGAACCCTGCAACTAGGTGTGCTTCTATCCAATCCGTTGCACCGTTGTTTCCAAAATCAAGGGGCCCTAGGAGCTGGAGGCCCTATGCGGGCGCACAGGTTGCTCTCCCATGCGCCCGGGCCTGTTCATCACGACCACCACTATGCCGCCGTTCTGGAGAATTCATCTACCTCTCCGCCCCTGTTGCTGCATCAAGAAGGCGATGATCGTCATCGAGCTGTACGCGTGCTTAATGTGGAGGTGTCGTCCGTTCGACACTAGATCGGGATGGATAGTGATGGGATCGCGGGACGGATCATGATGAGATGACGGGACGGACTGCGATTTGGCTCACGAAGATGTTCCACTATATCAACCGCGTTATATACACTTCCGCTTAGCGATCTAGAAGGGTATGTAGATTCACTATCCCCTCTCGTAGATGATCATCACCATGGATAGGTATTGCGTTGTTGGAATTATGCCCTAGAGGCAATAATAAATAAAGTTATTATTATAATTCCTGTATCAAGATAATCGTTTATTATGCATGCTATAATTGCATTGAATGAAGACTTATATACATGTGTGGATACATAGACAAAACACTGTCCCTAGCAAGCCTCTAGTTGGCTAGCCAGTTGATCAACGACAGTCAGTGTCTTCTGATTATGAACAAGGTGTTGTTGCTTGATAACTGGATCACGTCATTAGGAGAATCACGTGATGGACTAGACCCATACTAATAGACGTAGCATGTTGATCGTGTCATTTTATTGCTACTGTTTTCTGCGTGTCAAGTATTTATTCCTATGACCATGAGATCATATAACTTACTAACACCGGAGGAATACTTTGTGTGTATCAAACGTTGCAACGTAACTCGGTGACTATAAAGATGCTCTACAGGTATCTCCGAAGGTGTTCGTTAAGTTAGTATGGATCAAGACTGGGATTTCTCACTCCGTGTGACGGAGAGGTATCTCGGGGCCCACTCGGTAATACAACATCACACACAATCCTTGCAAGCAATGTGACTTAGTGTAAGTTGCGGGATCTTGTATTACAGAATGAGTAAAGAGACTTGCCGGTAAACGAGATTGAAATAGGTATACGGATACTGACGATCGAATCTCGGGCAAGTAACATACCGAAGGACAAAGGGAATGACATACGGGATTATATGAATCCTTGACACTGAGGTTCAAACGATAAGATCTTTGTAGAATATGTAGGATCCAATATGGGCATCCAGGTCCCGCTATTGGATATTGACCGAGGAGTCTCTCGGGTCATGTCTACATAGTTCTCGAACCCGCAGGGTCTGCACACTTAAGGTTCGACGTTGTTTTATGCGTATTTGAGTTATATGGTTGGTTACCAAATGTTGTTCGGAGTCCCGGATGAGATCACGGACGTCACGAGGGTTTCCGGAATGGTCCGGAAACGAAGATTGATATATAGGATGACCTCATTAGATTACCGGAAGGATTTCGGAGTTACCGGGAATGTACCGGGAATGACGAATGGGTTCCGGGAGTTCACCGGGGGGGGCACCCACCCCGGGGAAGCCCATAGGTATTGGGGGTGCCGCACCAGCCCTTAGTAGGCTGGTGGGACAGCCCAAAAGGGGCCTATGCGCATTGGGAAGAAAATTAAAGAGAAAAAGGAAAAAAAGGAGGAGGTGGGAAAGGGAAGAAGGACTCCACCTTCCAAACCAAGTAGGACTCGGTTTGGGAGGGGAATCCTTCCCCCCTTGGCTCGGCCGACCCCTTAGGGGTTCTTGGACCCCAAGGCAAGGCTCCCCCCTCTCCCTCCTATATATAGTGGGGTTTTAGGGCTGATTTGAGACAACTTTGCCACGGCAGCCCGACCACATATCTCCACGGTTTTACCTCTAGATCGCGTTTCTGCGGAGCTCGGGCGGAGCCCTGCTGAGACGAGATCATCACCAACCTCCGGAGCGCCGTCACGCTGCCGGAGAACTCTTCTACCTCTCCGTCTCTCTTGCTGGATCAAGAAGGCCGAGATCATCGTCGAGCTGTACGTGTGCTGAACGCGGAGGTGCCGTCCGTTCGGCACTAGATCGTGGGACTGATCGCGGGATAGTTCGCGGGGCGGATCGAGGGACGTGAGGACGTTCCACTACATCAACCGCGTTCACTAACGCTTCTGCTGTACGGTCTACAAGGGTACGTAGATCACACATCCCCTCTCGTAGATGGACATCACCATGATAGGTCTTCGTGCGCGTAGGAAAATTTTTGTTTCCCATGCGACGTTTACCAACATGCGTGTGTGTAGGAAACTTTTTGTTTGCCATGCAACGTTCCCCAACAGTGCCATCATGAGCTAGGTTCATGCGTAGATGATATCTTGAGTAGAACACAAAAGAGTTTGTGGGCGATGATGTTTAATTTGCCGCACTGCTTAGTCTTTTCTTGATTCGGCGGTATTGTTGGATTGAACCGGCCCGGACCAACATTACTCGTACGCTCACGAGAGACCGGTTTCATCGATTTTTTATGCAACTTGTTGCATAAAGATGACTTGCGGGTGTCTGTTTCTACAACTTCTGTTGAATCGGATTTGACCAAGGCGGTCCTTGGAGAAGGTTAATTAGCAACTTGCATATCACCGTTGTGGTTTTGCGTAAGTAAGATGTGATCATACTAGATACCCAAAGCAGCCACGTAAAATTTGCAATAAAAAATTAGAGGACGTCTAACTTATTTTTGCAGGGTATGCATGTGATGTGATATGGCCAAAAACATGATATGATATATTGGATGTATGAGATGATCATGTTGTAATAGTTAAATATCGATTTGCACGTCGATGCTACGGCAGCCGGCAGGAGCCATAGGGTTGTCTTTAATTTTTTTGCGCTTGGTGATGCTTTGCTTTATCGCTAGTTGTAGCTTTAGTAGTAACATCATGGTTAGCGCGGCAACCTCGATGGCAGCACAATGATAGAGATCATTGTGTGGCGCCGGTGAAGATGGAGATCATGCATGTGCTTTAGTGATGGAGATCAAGAAGCACAAGTTTATGGCCATATCATGTCACTTATGATTTGCATGTGATGTTAATCCTTTTATGCACTTTATTTGTCTCAGGACAATGGTAGCATTATAAGGTGACCCCTCACTAAAATCTCAATATAAAATTGTGTTCTCCCCGATTGTGCACCGTTGCGACAGTTCGTCGTTTCGAGGCACCATGTGATGATCGGGTGTGATAGACTCAATGTTCACATACAACGGGTGCAAAATAGTTGCACATGCAGAACACTTGGGTTAAACTTGACGAGCCTAGCATGTACAGACATGGCCTCGGAACACAGGAGACTGAAAGTTCAAGCATGAATTGTATAGTGGATATGATCAACATGGAGATGTTCACCATTGAAGGTAAACTCAACTCACGTGATGATCGGACTTGAGTTAGTGAGTTTGGATCATGTACCACTCGAATGACTAGAGGAATGTCAATTTGAGTGGGAGTTCTTAAGTAATATGATTAATTGAACTCATTATCATGAACATAGTCAAAAGGTCTTTACAAATTATATTGTAGCTTGCGTTGTAGCTCTACTATTTTTGATATGTTCCTAGAGAAAATTTAGTTAAGAGATGATAGTAGCAATTATGCGGACTGGGTCCGTAAACTGAGGATTGTCCTCATTGCTGAACAGAAGGCTTATGTCCTTAATGCACCGCTCGGCGTGCTGAACCCCGAGCGTCGTCTGTGGATGTTGCGAGCATGTGACATACATGTTTTTGATGACTGCATGATAGTTAGGTGCGTAAAGCTTAACGTCTTAGAATTGAGGCGTCGAACATGTTTTGAACATCACGGAACATATGAGATGTTCCAAGAGTTGAAATTAGGATTTCAGGCTCGTGCCCGTGTTGAGAAGTATGAGACCTCCAACAAGATTCTTTGCCTGCGAAGTAAGGGAGAAAAAGCTCAATCATTGAGCATGTGCTCAGATTGCCTGAGTACCACAGTCGCTTGAATCAAGTGGGAGTTGATCTTCAAGATAAGATAGTGATTGACATAGTTCTCGAAAGTCACTACCACCAAACTACACAGCTTCGTGATGAACTATAACATATCAGGGATAGATATGATGATCCTTGAGCTATTCGCGATGTTCGACACCGCGAAAATAGAAATAAAGTAGGAGCATCAATTGTTGATGGTTAGTAAAACCACTAGTTTCAAGAAGGGCAAGGGAAAGAAGGGGGTACTTCATGAAACGGCAAACCAGTTGCTGCTCTATTGAAGAAACCCAAGGTTGAACCCAAACCCAAGACTAAGTGCTTCTGTAATGAGGGGAACGACCACTCAAGCGGAACTACCCTAGATACTTGGTAGATGAGAAAGCTGGCAATGACGACAAAAGTATATTGGATATACATGATATTGATGTGTACTTTGCTAGTACTCCTAGTAGCACCAGTGTATTAGATACCGGTTCGGTTGCTAAGTGCTAGTAACTTGAAATAAAAGCTATGAATTAAACGGATACTAGCAAGGGTGAGGTGATGATTTCTGTTGGAAGAAATTTCATGGTTGATGTGATCAAAACATCACACGCTCCCTCTACCATCGGGATTAGTGTTGAACCTAAGTAAATGTTATTTGGTGTTTGCATTCAGCATGAACATGATTGGATCGTATTTGTTGCAATACAATTATTCATTTAAAGAGAATAATGGTTATTCTATTTGCTTGAATAAATGCTTCAATGGTTTATTGAATCTCGATCGTAGTGATACACATGTTCAAGATATTGATGCCAAAAGATACAAAGTAGTAATGATAGTACCACTTACTTGTGGCACTGGCGCTTGAGTCATATTGGTGTAAAATGCATGAAGAAG
This sequence comes from Hordeum vulgare subsp. vulgare, assembly GCF_904849725.1. NCBI lineage: Eukaryota > Viridiplantae > Streptophyta > Magnoliopsida > Poales > Poaceae > Hordeum > Hordeum vulgare. Next base: position 354,176,671 of record NC_058519.1, on the reverse strand, counting down.
CTCCACACTGATGGATCTTTCGACTCACTCGTTTTGAATCATCTGAGACATGCGAACCATGCCTATTGGTGTAAACGCATGAAGAAACTCCATGCAGATGGATCGTTTAGACTCACTTGATTTTGAATCAGTCGAGACATGCAAATCATGGCAAGATGAATGTAGGCCTCCTTTTTCGAGTGATATGGAACAAGAGAGTAACTTGTTGGAAGTAATACATTTTTATGTGTGCAGTCCAATGAGTGCTGAGGCACGCACATGATATCGTTATGTTCTTACTTCACACATTATTTGAGTAGATATTGGTATATTTAATTGATGAAACACAAGTCTGAATTATTGAAAGGTTCAAGTAATTTCATAGTGAAGTTGAATATCATCGTGACAAGAGGATAAAATGTCTACTATATGATCGTAGAGATGAATATCTCAGGATAACTCTGAGTAGTAAACCGGATTCTTATAGTGGAGCAGTCATTTGCAATAGTTCCAAATTGTGACATCTTCGACTTTTCCTACAGTGATGATTGTAATTAAGCGACAATGATCCCGCACTAATGATGCCACGTCACCGTTGATTATGTCAATGATCTCGTGTTAGCTGAAACCGAATCAAAATTCGAAACTGAAAATTAAAGTCAAACGAGAAGGGTTTTATGTTGTTGAAATAAAAACGTCGGGGAGTTATTAAAATTTCCTAATAAATTATAAATGTGAATCGGAAATTATGGAAATCATTTATAATCCCCATTTATTTAAAACAAAAGCTATATATATAATTAAATAAAAGAAAGTAAACAAAAAAAGAAGAAAGAAAAAGACCCCTGGCCCGAATTGGGCCTACGAGCCCACTCTCATTCGGCCCACCCCCTCGGGTATAAAGCCCACCACGGGGCTAACCCTAATCCTCCCCCGCTCCACAGCCCTTCCCTGGACGCCGCCAGAACCAACCCCCCTCGCTCCCTCACCTACCGCTACCCCCCCACGCACCAAAACGCCCCACCGAGAGCCGCCCCCACCTTCGCTCCCTCCTCTCTCGGTTCCCTCCCCACGACCGAGAGCCCCCTGCCTCTCGAGCCACCAACCCCTCCCACCTAACCCCACGAGACCGACCCCTCTCCTCTCGTCCCCTCCCGCCCCACGACACCCCCAGATCTCCCTCCCTCCCTCTAGAGACCGAGGCCCACTCCCACCTACCACCCCATCCCCTCGATCCCTCTCGGCCGCGCCACAAACCCCCACGTCACGTCCCGCTCCGCCAGATCCCGCGAGCCCCTGGCGCCAGCTTCCCCAGATCCCGCGACCGAGCCTCCCGCTCGTCGCCCCGGGCCCCCGCTCCCCCACCTCGATCTCCCTCCCTCTCTCCCCACGAGATCCGATCCACCGCCTCCACCGGACCGTCACGCCGGCAAGCACCCCGTCGCGGGCAGGTCCATGTCGTCTCCATCCCACCGGCCATCATCGCGTCAACCCTTCACAACCGGTTGGTCCGGGCCCTCGCCTCCACGTCGGACTCCCTCCTCAACGTCGCCGGTCGTCGCCCCTCCCCACGCCCATTGCCTCCTCCCTACAGGAGCTGTGAGCCCCCTCTCCTCTTTCTTCATTGATCCGGCGCCCCCCCCCTATGATTTGTGCATGATGGATGTAAAGAACAAAACAAAAGAAGAAAAAGAAATGTATGTGTAATCGTATGTATGTATACATGGATATATATGTGTCTACATATATGTGAAGGTGTATGTATGTGCGAGGATATGTATGTACGAACTTAAATATGTGTGTATGCATGTTCAAATGGATGTATGTACGTAAGTATATATATGTGTGCACCGAGTGTGTGTGCGTGTAATTTTTGTGTACTCGTTGTCCCAATGACATGCGGGGTCAACGCCCTAAAGACAATAATTAAAATAAATAGAAATAGTTTTATAATTAATTAATATTAATAATTTAACTAATTGGACTAATCAGTTATTTAAATAGTAAATATTGTTTTGGAATAATTAGGACTTAATATAATAATAATAATAGATAATTAAGTATTTAGTTAGTTGCGCTATTTAAAGATTAGGTAAGCTAGTTAAATAAGCTGTTAGCTGAATCTATTAATTAAGTTAAATAAAACATACTAGGCAGTATATGACACGTGGGTCCCCCTCACAAAATTAATCCGATTAGCTAATAATTAACCCAATTTAATAAACTATGTCAATGACACATAGGACCCACTGGTCAGTTGACCAGTCAATTACTGATGTGAGCATGACATCATGCTGATGTCATAATAGTATTTAATAATAAATTAAATTTGTTTTTAATTCCAAAATAATTAATAAAACTTTAAAAATTAATAGAAAATAATCCGTAAGTCAGATCAAAATCTTTTCAACATGAAAGTTGATCAGCAGAACGAGACGAACCCGGATACACTGTCCATTCATGTGTCGCGCGTCCCTAGCATACCACACATGGAACTTTCCATCGTTTTCCGTCTGACCGGTAGTAGCTAGAGACCCGGAAAATATCGTCAGATATTCTTCCGACCCGTCTATGACGGATGCTGTTGCGTTAGCTCATGTCTAGCCTGCATCTTGCCATGTCACACATTGTGTTGCACCCTTGCTATTATTTATTGTTTCTTCCCCCTCTTCTTATCGATAGACCCCGAGACTGACGCTGGTGTCGGGTTCATCTACGACCCTACCGACAAGCCCTTTGCCGCAGAGCAGCAAGGCAAGCAAATCCCCCTTGATCATTCCTATATCGCCTATGTATTTCTTCCTACTGCTTGCATTAGTATTTTTCTAGTGTTGTCGTTAGCTCCTATATCTCATGCATAGCCTATTTTTGCTGAACTGCTACTTTCAGTATTGTACTTTAAATCTGCTTAGTATAGGTGGAGCAGTCATCCCCTCTGACCCCGTAGTCCAGTTGCCCCGCTTGTTTTCAAATCTCGATCCCTGATCGACGAGCCAGATCCGACATAGCACACACACACCCCCCTTAGTTGTATGACGCCACAGAGATACTATCGGGTACCGAGGGTGACACCTCACTAAGTACTCCTGATGATATCTCTGTAGTATAGCTAGTGGGTCGTGGTTATCGAGGGTGATTCCTCTTTCACCATTCCCGACGATGCCTCTGTCGTGCAACCCCTCATGTGTGGGACCCCCGAGGGTGATTCCTCTAAGCCCACCTTGACGGATACATCGTTCGGAATCCAACGAGGGTGATACCTCGGATTCCCCTCGATGTTACTACCACACAGTTACTCGACCATGTTACTCGGATCATTGGTGATTAGTTGTTAAGACGGGTGGATTCCCGCGAGATTGTGTCGATGGCCTAATTAAAATGATAATGGATTTGGGTATTTGATCTTGGTTGGTTGGAGACCTTTTCGCACTAACCGTCTACGTGGGAAGAATTATGGGTACTCGACGTCGCGGTATCAGCCGAAGCTCTTCAGATGTCAGCGATGTAGCAGCGCGCGCCCGAGTGGTCCCGATATGCATCGCGCTTGTGATTAAGGGGTGCTATGACTGACGTCGGCCGCCCTCGCATCGTGCAGGAGCGCGGAGAAGAACTGGGCCCACGAACCCTCTGTGCTTAGGATTTAGACCGGCGGGCTGGCCTCTCGTCCTCACGTCCCTCGATCCGCCCCGCGAACTATCCCGCGATCAGTCCCACGATCTAGTGCCGAACGGACGGCACCTCCGCATTCAGCACACGTACAACTCGACGATGATCTCGGCCTTCCTGATCCAGCAAGAGAAATGAAGAGGTAGATGAGTTCTCCGTCAGCGTGATGGCGCTCCGGAGGTTGGTGGTGATCTTATCTCAGCAGGGCTCCGTCCGAGCTTCGCAGAAACGCGATCTAGAGGAAAAACCATGGAGGTATGTGATCGGGCTGCCGTGGCAAAAGTTGTCTCAAATCAGCCCTAATACCTCAGTATATATAGGAGGGAGGGGATGGACTTTGCCTTGAGGCTCAAGGAGCCCCAAGGGGTCGGCCGAAGTGGGGGGAGGAGGATTCCTCCTCCAATCCCAGTCCAACTAGGATTCGAAGGTGGAGTCCTTCTCTATTTTCCCACTTCCCCCTTTTTTCTCTTTAATTTTCTTTCTCTCCTGCACGGTGCCTTCTTGGGCTTCCCCACCATCCCACTAAGGGCTGGTGTGGAACCCCTAAGGCCTATGGGCTTCCCCGGGGTGGGTTGCCCCCCCCGGTGAACATCCGGAACCCATTCGTCACTCCCGGTACATTCCCGGTAATGCCGAAAATTTACGGTAATCAAATGAGGTCATCCTATATATCAAACTTCATTTCTGGACCATTCCGGAAACCCTCCTGACGTCTGTGATCTCATCCGGGATTCCGAACAACATTCGGTAACCAACCATATAACTCAAATACGCAAAAAACATCGTCGAACTTTAAGTGTGCAGACCCTGCGGGTTCGAGAACTATGTAGACATGACCCGAGAGACTCCTCGGTAAATATCCAATAGCGGGACCTGGATGCCCATATTGGATCCGACATATTCTTCGAAGATCTTATCAGTTGAACCTTAGTGTCAAGGATTCATATAATCCCGTATGTCATTCCCTTTGTCCTTCGGTATGTTACTTGCCCGACATTCGATCGTCGGTATCCGCATACCTATTTCAATCTTGTTTACTCGCAAATCTCTTTACTCGTTCCGTAATACAATATCCCGTGACTTACACTAAGTCACATTGCTTGCAAGGCTTGTGTGTGATGTTGTATTACCGAGTGGGCCCCGAGATACCTCTCCGTCACACGGAGTGACAAATCCTTGTCTTGATCCATACTAACTCAACCGACACCTTCGGAGATACCTGTAGAGCATCTTTATAGTCAACCAGTTACGTCGTGACGTTTGATACACACAAGGTATTCCTCCGGTGTCAGTGAGTTAGATGATCTCATGGTCATAGGAATAAATACTTGACATGCAGAAAAAGAGTAGCAACAAAATGACACGATCAACATGCTATGTTCATTAGTTTGGGTCTAGTCCATCACATGATTCTCCTAATGATGTGATCCCGTTATCAAGTAACAACACTTGCCTTTGGCTAGGAAACCTTGACCATCCTATATCAACGAGCTAGTCAACTAGAGGCTTACTAGGGGCAGTGTTTTGTCTATGTATCCACACAAGTATTGTGTTTCCAATCAATACAATTATAGCATGGATAATAAACGATTATCATGAACAAAGAAATATAATAATAACTAATTTATTATTGCCTCTAGGGCATATTTCCAACAGTCTCCCACTTGCACTAGAGTCAATAATCTAGTTCACATCACCATGTGATTTTAACGAATCTAACACCCATATAGTTCTAGGATCTGATCACGTTTTGCTCGTGAGAGAGGTTTTAGTCAATGGTTCTGAAACTTTCAAATCCGTGTGTTCTTTACAAATCTTTATGTCATCTTATAGATGTTGCTACTACGTGTTATTCGGAAATACTCCAAATATCTACTCTACTATATGAATCCGTTTCACTACTCACAGTTATTTGGATTAGTGTCAAAGCTTGCATCGGCGTAACCCTTTACGATGAACCCTTTAACCACCTCCATAATCGAGACAAATTTTCTTAGTACTTTAGTTACTAAGGAAAAAATTTGACCGCTGCTAGTGATTCAATCATGGATCATGATATGTCTCCGTCGTATCTATAATTTTTGATTGTTTCATGCCAATATTCTACAACTTTAATATACTTTTGGCAACTTTTTATACTATTTTTGGGACTAACATATTGATCCAGTGCCCAGTGCCAATTCCTGTTTGTTGCATGTTTTTTGTTTCGCAGAATATCCATACCAAACGAAGTCCAAACGTAATAAAAACTTATGGGGATTTTTTTGGAATATTTATGATTTGTGGGAAGAATAATCAACGCGAGGCGATGCACGGAGTGCCAACAAGCCCTGTCGCCGCGGCCAGGGGGTGGGCCTGCGGCAGGCAGGCTTGTGGCCACTCCTTAAGGCGGTTGGAGCCCTTATTTCGCCGCAAGAAATATAATATCCGTAAGAAAATCGTGTTAAAATTTCAGCCCAATCGGAGTTACGGATCTCCGGGAATTTAAGAAATGGTGAAACGCAGAATCTGGGAGCGCAGAAACAGAAGGACACAGGGAGAGAGATCCAATATCGGAGGGGCTCTCGCCCCTCCGCCGCCATGGAGACCATGGACCAGAGGGGAAACCGTTCTCCCATCTAGCGAGTAGGTCAAGGAAGAAGAAGAAGGAGGGGGGCTCTCTCCCCCTCTCTCCCGGCGGCGCCGGAACGCCGCCCGGGACATCATCGTGTGACGGCGATCTACGCCAACACCTCTGTCATCTTCACCAACATCTCCATCATCTTCCCCCATCTATATTCAGCGGTTCACTCTCCTGCAACCCACTGTACCCTCTACTTGAACATGGTGCTTTATGCTACATATTATTATCCAATGATGTGTTGCTATCCTATGATGTTTGAGTAGATTATCATTGTCCTATCGGTGATTGATGAATTGCTATGATTGGTTTAATTTGCCTTTGGTGATGTTGTTGTCCTTTCATGCCCATCATATGATCGCGCGCATAGATCACACCATAGGGTTAGTTGTATGTTGATAGGAATATGTATTGGCAGGCTAGAATGACAGAAGCTTCAAACCTAGCATAGAAATTGATGCATATGGGATTGAAGGGGGACCAATATATCTTATTACTATGGTTGGGTTTTACCTTAATGAACGTTAGTAGTTGCTGACGCTTGCTAATAGTTCCAATCATAAGTGCATAGAATTCCAAGTAAGGGATGATATGCTATCAGAGGCCTCTCCCACATGATACTTGCTATCGATCTAGTAACATAGTCAATTGCTTAGGAACAATTCCGCAACTCCTACCACCACTTTTCCACACTCGTTAGACACTCGTAGTTGTTTATTTATCTAACCAGCCCCTAATTTTATTTACATGTTCTTTAGTTTCTTGCAAGTCTATCCTATTGTTGGAATTATGCCCTAGAGGCAATAATAAATATAGTTATTATTATAATTCCTGTATCAAGATAATCGTTTATTATCCATGCTATATATGTATTGAATGAAGACTTATATACATGTGTGGATACATAGACAAAACACTGTCCCTAGCAAGCCTCTAGTTGGCTAGCCAGTTGATTAACGATAGTCAATGTCTTCTGATTATGAACAAAGTGTTGTTGCTTGATAACTGGATCACGTCATTAGGAGAATCACGTGATGGACTAGACCCGAACTAATAGACGTAGCATGTTGATCGTGTCATTTTATTGCTACTGTTTTCTACGTGTCAAGTATTTGTTCCTATGACCATGAGATCATATAACTCACTAACACCGGAGGAATACTTTGTGTGTATCAAACGTCGCAACGTAACTCGGTGACTATAAAGATGCTCTACAGGTATCTCCGAAGGTGTTCGTTGAGTTAGTATGGATCAAGACTGGGATTTGTCACTCCGTGTGAAGGAGAGGTATCTCGGGGCCCACTCGGTAATACAACATCACACACAAGCCTTGCAAGCAATGTGACTTAGTGTAAGTTGCGGGATCTTGTATTACGGAACGAGTAAAGAGACTTGCCGGTAAACGAGATTGAAATAGGTATGCGGATACTGACGATCGAATCTCGGGCAAGTAACATACCGAAGGACAAAGGGAATGACATACGGGATGATATGAATCCTTGGCACTGAGGTTCAAACGATAAGATCTTCGTAGAATATGTAGGATCCAATATGGCATCCAGGTCCCGCTATTGGATATTGACCGAGGAGTCTCTCGGGTCATGTCTACATAGTTCTCGAACCCGCAGGGTCTGCACACTTAAGGTTCGACGTTGTTTTATGCGTATTTGAGTTATATGGTTGGTTACCGTATGTTGTTCGGAGTCCCGGATGAGATCACGGACGTCACGAGGGTTTCCGGAATGGTCCGGAAACGAAGATTGATATATAGTATGGCCTCATTTGATTACTGGAAGGTTTTCGGAGTTACCGGGAATGTACCGGGAATGACGAATGGGTTCCGGGAGTTCACCGGGGGGGGGGGGGGCACCCACCCCTGGGAAGCCCATAGGTGTTGGGGGTGCCGCACCAGCCCTTAGTGGGCTGGTGGGACAGCCCAAAAGGGGCCTATGCGCATTGGGAAGAAAATCAAAGAGAAAAAGAAAAAAAAGGAGGAGGTGGGAAAGGGAAGAAGGACTCCACCTTCCAAACCAAGTAGGACTCGGTTTGGGAGGGGAATCCTTCCCCCCTTGGCTCGGCCGACTCCTTGGTGGTTCTTGGACCCCAAGGCAAGGCTCCCCCCTCTCCCTCCTATATATAGTGTGGTTTTAGGGCTGATTTGAGACAACTTTTGCCACGGCAGCCCGACCACATATCTCCATGGTTTTACCTCTAGATCGCGTTTCTGCGGAGCTCGGGCGGAGCCCTGCTGAGACGAGGTCATCACCAACCTCCGGAGCGCCGTCACGCTGCCGGAGAACTCTGCTACCTCTCCATCTCTCTTGCTAGATCAAGAAGGCCGAGATCATTGTCGAGCTGTACGTGTGCTGAACGTGGAGGTGCCGTCCGTTCGACACTAGATCGTGGGACTGATCGCGGGATAGTTCGCGGGGCGGATCGAGGGACGTGAGGACGTTCCACTACATCAACCGCGTCCACTAACGCTTCTGCTGTACGGTCTACAAGGGTACGTAGATCACACATCCCCTCTCGTAGATGGACATCACCATGATAGGTCTTCGTGCGCGTAGGAAATTTTTTGTTTCCCATGCGACGTTCCCCAACACCTATCACTCCTACAAAGTACTTCTAGTTTCATACTTGTTCTAGGTAAAGTGAACGTAAAGTGTGCGTAGAGTTGTATCGTTGGTCGATAGAACTTGAGGGAATATTTTCCTACATTTAGCTCCTCGTTGGGTTCGACACTCTTACTTATCGAGAAAGGCTACAATTGATCCCCTATACTTGTGGGTTATCAAGACCTTTTTCTGGCGCCGTTGGCGGGCAGAGATAGCGTGGGGTGAATATTCTCGTGTGTGCTTGTTTTCTTTATCACTAAGTAGATTTATTTGGTGTTCTAAGTTGTTCACTATCTTTAGTTATGGATATGGAACACGAAATACCAAAAAAATTAGGTGTACTTGCTACTCATGGAGATGGGGAACCTCCTAAAACCCTCGATGCTCGTTACGTGGAAAATATTATATACTTCTTTAATAATCCTGAGAAAGCCCCATTCAATTATATAATGGGATACACGTTGGATCAACGTGAATACTTTAGGGATTATCGCTTGACTAAAAAAGGGAAACTTTTATGGGATCAAATCCATTTGTTGAAATGGTATGCTTGGGAACTATGCAAGAGACATGGTGTTACTTGTTGCTCTAGGATGAAGGCTCCACACCTTCCCTTTTCTTGTGAATTTAATGATCATAGAACCTTGGCTTCTTATGCTAATAGAAGAGTTTGTTGCTTTTATGGGTGCTTATGAAATTGAGGCTCTGTTTAAAAGGTATGATGATAATGATGATGCTCCTTACCGATCTAAAAATTTGGCTATGCTTTATTATTATTATACTAGTTATGAATATAATGCCCATATTGAACGATTTAAGGAGAAATCCTATGTTGCCCAAGAAGAGACTATTATTTTGCAGGAAACTATGGAAGAAGAAAATGCTAAAATTGTGAGCTCATTAGATGAAAAAGATGAAGAGGAGAGCGAAGAACAAAAGGAGGAAGAGCGGACTAGCTACCCGTGTACACCTTCTAATGAGAGTAACTCTTCTACTCATACATTATTTAATTTCCCTTCGTTCTTACCGAAGGATGAATGCTATGATCCCTTGGATTCGTTTGAAATATCCCTTTTTGATGAATTTGATGCTTGCTATGCTTGTGGCCATGTTGCCAATATGAATGATGCTTATGAAGATGAGCTAGCTACAGTCCCTTATGTTAAACATGATGATTTTGATGAATATAATATGCATGTGCTTGCTGCTCCTACTTGCAGTTATTATGAGAGAGGAACTATATCTCCACCTCTCTATGTTTCCAATACGATAAAATTGCAAGAAACTGCTTATGCTATGTATTGACCTTTACTTGGTGTGCATGAATTGTTCTTTTATGACATGCCAATGCATAGGAAGAGAGTTAGACTCCGTCATTGCTTGATATATGTTACCTTGTGCTCACTACTAAATTTCAAATCATTGCTAATTAAAATTGGCTTTGATATACCTTGGGACCTGGGTGGATCCATTACTTGAGCACTTTATGCCTAGCTTAATGGCTTTAAAGAAAGCGCTGCCTGGGAGACAACCCGGAACTTTTAGAGAGTAATTTATTTCTGTTGAGTGCTTTTATTTAGTTTAAAAACAAAAAATATATAGAGGGGAACTTAAAACTTTTTCAAAAAGAGAAGCGATTGAAAGGTGATGCATTGCGGAAGTGAGGGTCGACCTTGAACACTTGTGTTCATGCTCATGGAAACAATGTAAAAAAATCATGGAAGTTTCTCACAAAAATAATTATCCCCTTGTACAATTACTTTGTGTTTTAAAAAATAATGTGCCAAGCAAAGCCTTTATGATTAGTTTGGGTGATAGTTGTTTGATCACGCTGAGAAAAGACAGAAACTTTCTGCTCACGAAATTAATTTTAATTTTTATTCTGGAAGAGATTTTGAGTTGATTCTTTTTGCTGCTGATTGATATGCAAATTTTCCACACGTTCGTAAGTTTTCAGATTTTTTGAGATATAAGAAGTATACGGAATATACAGATTGCTACAGAGTGTTCTGTTTTGATAGATTCTGTTTTGTATGCATTGTTCTCTTATTTTGATGAATCTATGGGTAGTATCGGGGGGTATGAACCATGGTGAAGTTGTATTACAGTAGATATAATGCTTATATGAATTTAGAATGAGTTCACAACAGTACTTGAAGTGGTGATTTATTTTATTATACTAACGCATCTCACAAAGTTTTGTTGCGTTTTGTGTGATTGAAGTTTTCAAGTTTTGGGTGAGAGCACGATGGATGAAGGAATAAGGAGAGGCAAGAGCCTAAGCTTGGGGATGCCCGAGGCACCCCAAGTTAATATTCAAGGAAGACTCAAGCGTCTAAGCTTGGGGATGCCCCGGAAGGCATCCCCTCTTTCGTCTACAATCTATCGGTAATTTTACTCGGAGCTATATTTGAATTCGTCACATGATATGTGTTTTTCTTGGAGCGTCTTTTGTGTTTATTTTTCCTTTTTCTTTTATGCACTATGCTGTTATGAGATAGTCCTTGGTTGGCTTTATAGAATGCTTCTTGTGCTTCACTTATATGTTTTGATGTTTGGATTGCCTGTTTCCCTACACATAGAAAACCGCCATTTGTAGAATGCTCTTTTGCTTCACTTATATTTGTTAGAGCAGGGCATATCTTTTGTAGAAAGAATTAAACTCTCATGCTTCACTTATACCTATTTAGAGAGTTAACAGGAGCTGGTCATTCACATGATTAGTCATAAAATCCTACATAAAACTTGTAGATCACTGAATATGATATGTTTGATTCCTTGCAATCGTTTTGCGACATGAATATGTGATATTAGAGTCATGCTAGTGAGTAATTGTGTATTCGTAGAAATACTTTTGTTAAGGTTTGTGATTCCCGTAGCATGCACGTATGGTGAACCGTTATGTGATGAAGTCAGAGCATGATTTATTTATTGATTATCATCCTTTGTGTGGAGGTCGGGATCGCGCGATGGTTAACTCCTACCAACCTTTTCCCTAGGAGCATGCATGTAGTACCTTGTTTCGACGACTAATAGACTTTTGCAATAAGTATGTGAGTTCTTTATGACTAATGTTGAGTCCATGGATTATACGCACTCTCACCCTTCCACCATTGCTAGCCTCTCTAGTACCGCGCAACTTTCGCCGGTGCATTACACCCACCATATAGCCTCCCTCAAAACAGCCACCATACCTACCTACTATGGCATTTTCATAGCCATTCCAAGATATATTGCCATGCAACTACCACCGTTCTGTCTCATGACATGTGCCACCACTTCCATATTGCCATTGCATCGTAAGATAGCTAGCATGATGTTTCCATGGCTTGTCCGTTTTTTGATGTCATTGCTATGCTAGATCATTGTCACGGTACACTACTGAAGGCATTTCATATAGAGTCATCATTGCTCTAAGTATTGAGTTGTAAGTGTGATGATCATTATTAATAGAGCATTTTCCCATGTGAGGAAATAAAAGAAGCAAGCGAAGCCCATTTACAAAAAAAGAGGCCAAAGATGCCCACCAAAATAAAAAATATATAAAAAAAAGAGGCCAAAGAGCCCACAAAAAAAATGAGAGAAAAGAAAGAAGGGACAATTGGTACTATCCTCTTTCCACACTTGTGCTTCAAATAGCACTATGATCTTCATGACAGAGAGTCTCCTATGTTGTCACTTCCATATACTAGTGGGAAATTTTCATTATATAACTTGGCTTTTATATTCCAATGATGGGCTTCCTCAAAATTGCCCTAGATCTTCGTGAGCAAGCAAGTTGGGTGCACACCCACTAGTTTCTTTTGTGAGATTCCATACACTTATAAGCTCTAGTGCATCCGTTGCGTGGCAAACCCTACTCACTCACATTGATATCTATTGACGGGCATCTCCATAACCCGTTGATACGCCTAGTTGATGTGAGACCATTTCCTCCTTTTTTTGTCTTCTCCACGACCACCATATTCTATTCCACCTATAGTGTTATGTCCATGGCTCACGCTCATGTATTACGTGAAAGTTGAAAAGGTTTGAGAACACTAAAGTATGAAACAATTGCTTGGCTAAAACCGGGGTTGTGCATGATTTAAATACGTTGTGTGGGGAAGATGGAGCATAGTCAGACTATATGATTTTGTAGGGATAACTTTCTTTGGCCATGATATTTTGAGAAGACATGATTGCTTTGTTAGTATGCTTGAAATATTATTGTCTTTATGTAAACTGATAGACTCTTGCTTCGAATCACTCGTGTTTTAGTATTCATGCTATGATTAGATTATATGATCAAGATTATGGTGGGTAGCATTCCACATCAAAAATTCTCTTTTTCATCATTTAGCTACTCGAGGACGAGCATGAATTAAGCTTGGGGATGCTCATACGTCTCCGTTGTATCTATAATTTTTGATTGTTTCATGCCAATATTCTACAACTTTCATATACTTTTGGCAACTTTTTATACTTTTTTTGGGACTAACATATTGATCCAGTGCCCAGTGCCAGTTCCTGTTTGTTGCATGTTTTTTGTTTCGCAGAATATCCATACCAAAGGAAGTCCAAACGTAATAAAAGCTTACGGGGATTTTTTTGGAATATTTATGATTTTTGGTAAAAAGAATAAATGCGAGGCGATGCACGGAGTGCCCACAAGCCCTGTCGCCGCGGCCAGGGGTGGGCCCGCGGCAGGCAGGCTTGTGGCCCCTCCTTAAGGCGGTTAGATCCCATCTTTCACCGCAAGAAAGATAATATCCGGAAGAAAATCGTGTTAAAATTTCAGCTCTATCGGAGTTACGGATCTCCGGGAATTTAAGAAACAGTGAAACACAGAATCTGGGAGCGCGAAAACAGAAGGACACAGGGAGAGAGATCCAATCTCGGAGGGGCTCTCGCCCCTCTGCCGCCATGGAGACCATGGCCCAGAGGGGAAACCCTTCTCCCATCTAGGGAGTAGGTCAAGGAATAAGAAGAAGGAGGGGGGCTCTCAACCCCTCTCTCCCGGCGGCGCCGGAACGCCGCCCGGGACATCATCGTGTGACGACGATCTACGCCAACACCTCCGTCATCTTCACCAACATCTCATCATCTTCCCCCATCTATATTCAGCGGTTCACTCTCCTGCAACCCATTGTACCCTCTATTTGAACATGGTGCTTTATGCTACATATTATTATCCAATGATGTGTTGCTATCCTATGATGTTTGAGTAGATTATCATTGTCCTATCGGTGATTGATGAATTGCTATGATTGGTTTAATTTGCTTGTGGTTATGTTGCTATCCTTTGGTGCCCATCATATGATCGCGCGCGTAGATCACACCATAGGGTTAGTTGTATGTTGATAGGACTATGTATTGGCAGGCTAGAGTGACAGAAGCTTCAAACCTAGCATAGAAATTGATGCATATGGGATTGAAGGGGGACCAATATATCTTATTGTTGTGGTTGGGTTTTACCTTAATGAACGTTAGTAGTTGCGGACGCTTGCTAATAGTTCCAATCATAAGTGCATAGAATTCCAAGTAAGGGATGATATGCTATCAGAGGCCTCTCCCACATGATACTTGCTATCGATCTAGTTACGTAGTCAATTGCTTAGGGACAATTCCGCAACTCCTACCACCACTTTTCCAACACTCGTTAGACACTCGTAGTTGTTTCTTTATCTAACCAGCCCCTAGTTTTATTTACGTGTTCTTTGCTTTCTTGCAAGCCTATCCTATCACTCCTACAAAGTACTTCTAGTTTCATACTTGTTCTAGGTAAAGCGAACGTAAAGTGTGTGTAGAGTTGTATCGTTGGTCGATAGAACTGGAGGGAATATTTGTCCTACCTTTAGCTCCTCGTTAGGTTTGACACTCTTACTTATCGAGAAAGGCTACAATTGATCCCCTATACTTGTGGGTTATCAGATCACTCTCTGTACCTCTCAACAGACATTGAGGCAAGCCACACATCAGGTGCGGTACTCAGCATGGCATACTTCAGAATCTACGGCCAAGGCATAGAAGACGACCTTCGTCTATTCTCTTTATTCTGCCGGGGTCGGGTTTTGAGTCTCACTCAAATTCACACCTTACAACACAACCAAGAACTCCTTCTTTGCTGATCTATTTTGAACTCCTTCAAAAACTTGTCAAGGCATGCATCTTGTTGAAACTTCTATTAAGCGTTTCGATCTATCTCCATACATCTTGATGCTCAACGTTGAAGTAGCGCAATCCAGGTATTCCTTTGAAAAACTCCTTTCAAACAACCTTTTTATGCTTCACAGAAATTCTATATCATTCTGATCAACAATATGTCAACCACATATACTTATCAGAAATTCCATAGTGCTCCCACTCACTTCTTTGGAAATACAAGTTTCTCATAAACCATGTATAAACCCAAAAGCTTTGATCAACTCATCAAAGCATATATTCCAACTCCGAGATGCTTTGCAACAGTCCATAGAAGGATCACTGGAGCTTGCATACTTGTTAGTATCTTTAGGATCGACAAAACCTTCTGATTATGTCACATACAATCTTTCCTCAAGGAAACCATTGAGGAAACAATGTTTTGTCTTCCTATGTGCAATATTTCACAAATAATGCAGCAACTACTAACATAATTCCAACAGACTTTTAGCATCGCTACGAGTGAGAAAGTCACATCATAGTCAACTCTTTGATCTTGTCGAAAATATCTTTGCGACAAGTCGAGCTTTTCTTACTAGTGACTTATCACCATCATCGTCTGTCTTCCTTTTAAAGATCCATCTTTACTTAATAGTCTTACTACCATCAAGTAGTTCTTCCAAACTCTACACTTTGTTTTATACATGGATCCTCTGTCGGATTTCATGGCCTTCAGCCATTTTTCGGAATCCGGGCCCACCATTGCTTCTCCATGACTCGTAGGTTCATTATTGCTCAACAACATGGCCTCCAAGACAGGGTTACCGTACCACTCTCTAGTATTACGCAACCTTTGTCGACCTACGAGGTTTGTAGTAACTTGATCCGAAGCTCAATGATTACCATCATCAGTTTCCACTTCAATTGGTGTAGGCGCCACATGAACATCTTCCTGCGCCCTGCTACACACTGGTTGAAGTGACGGTTCACTAACCTCATCAAGTTCCACCACCCTCCCACTCAATTCTTTCGAGATAAACCTTTCCTCGAGAAAGGACCCATTTCTATAAACAAACACATTGCTTCCGGATCTGAGATAGGAGATGTATCCGGCTGTTTCGGATATCCTATGAAGATGCATTTATCCGCTTTGGGTTCGAGCTTATCAGACTGGAATTTTTTCACATAAGCGTCGCAGCCCCAAACTTTTAAGAAACGACAGCTTAGGTTTCTCGGAACCATATTCTATACTGTGTCATCTCAACGGAAATATGCGGTGCCCTATTTAAAGTGAATGCGGTTGTCTCTAATGCATAACCCATAAATGATAGTGGTAATTCGATAAGAGACATCATAGTATGCACCATATCATAATAGGGCGTGGCTATGACGTTCCGACACATCATCACACTATGGTGTTCCAGGTGGCATGAACTGTGAAACAATTTCCACATTGTCTTAACTGCGTACCAAAACTCGTAACTCAGATATTCATCTCTATGATCATATCATAGACAGTTTATCCTCTTGTCACGACGATCTTCACTCTGAAACAGCTTTGAACTTTTCAATATTTCAGACTTGTGATTCATCGAGTAAATACTCCCGTATCTTACTCAAATCGTCAGTGAAGTAAGAACATAACGATATCCACTGCGTGCCTTAGCACTCATTGGACCGCACACATCCAAAAAATGTATTACTCCCAGCAAGTTACTCTCTTGTTTCATGTGGCATGATTTGCATGTCTCAAGTGATTCAAAATCAAATGAATCCAAATGATCCATCCGCATGGAGTTTCTTCATGCGTTTATACCAACAGGTATGGTTTGCATGTCTCAAACGTTTCAAAAATGAGTGAGGACAAAGATCCATCAGCATGGAACTTCTTCATGAATTTTACACCAACATGACTCAAGTGGCAGTGCCACAACTAAGTGGTACTATCATTATTACTTTGTATCTTTTGGCACCAATATTATGAACATGTGTAACACTACGATCGAGATTTAAGAAACCATTGAAGGTGTTTATTCAAGCAAACAGAGTAACCATTATTCTCTTTAAATGAATAATCGTATTGCAATAAACACGATCCAATCATGTTCATGCTTAACGCAAGCACCATATAACAATTATTTAGGTTTAACACCAATCCCGATGGTAGAGGGAGCGTGCGACGTTTGATCATATCAACCTTGGAAACACTTCCAACACGTATCGTCACCTCGCCTTTAGCTAGTCTTCGTTTATTCCGTAGCTTTCATTTCGTGTTACTAATCACTTAGTAACCGAACCGGTATCCAATACCCTCGTGCTACTAGGATTACTAGTAAAGTACACATCAACATCACGTATATCAAATATACTACTTTCAACTTTTGCCAGCCTTCTTATCTACCACGCATCTAGGGTAGCTTCGCCTCAGTGACCGTTCCCCTCATAACAGAAGCACTTAGTCTCGGGTTTGGGTTTAATCTTGGGTCTCTTCATTAGTGCAGCAACTGTTTTGCCGTTTCACGAAGTATCCCTTCCAGCCCTTGCCTTTCTTGAAACTTAGTGGTTTTACTAACCATCAACTATTGATGCTCCTGCTTGACTTCTACTTTCGCAGTGTCAAACATCGCGAATAGCTCAAGGATCATTGTATCTATCCTTGACATGTTATAGTTCCTCACGAAGCTCTCACAGCTTGGTGGCAGTGACTTTGGAGAACCATCACTATCTCATATGGAAGATTAACTCCCACTTGATTCAAGCGATTGTCGTACTCAGACTATCTGAGCACACACTCAACGATTGAGCTTTTCTCCTTTACTTTGTGGACAAAGAATCTTGTCGGAGGTCTCATACCTCTTAACAAGGGAAAAAGCATGAAATCACAATTTCATCTCTTTAGAACATCTTTTATGTTCCGTGACGTTTCAAAACGTCTTCGACGCCTTGCTTCTAAGCCATCAAGTATTTTGCACTGAACTATTGCGTAGTCATCACAAACGTGTATGTCGGATGTTCACAACATCCACAGATGACGCTCGAGGTGCAGCACACCGAGTGGTGCATTAAGGACATAAACCTTCTGCGCAGCAACGAGGACAATCCTCAGTTTTACAGACTCAGTCCGCAAAGTTTGCTACTATCAACTTTCAACTAAATTTTCTCTAGGAACATATAGAAACAGTAGAGCTATAGCGCAAGCTACATCGTAATTCGCAAAGACCATTAGACTATGTTCATGATAATTAGTTCAATTAATCATATTACTTAAGAACTCCCACTCAAAAAGTACATCTCTCTAGTCATTTGAGTGGTACATGATCCAAATCCACTATCTCAAGTCCGATCATCACGTGAGTCAAGAATAGTTTCAGTGGTAAGCATCTCTATGCTAATCATATCAACTATACGATTCATGCTCGACCTTTCGGTCTCTTGTGTTCCGAGGCCATGTCTGTACATGCTAGGCTCGTCAAGTTTAACCCGAGTGTTCCGCGTGTGCAACTGTTTTGCACTCGTTGTATGTGAACGTTGAGTCTATCACACCCGATCATCACGTGGTGTCTCAAAACGACGAACTGTCGCAACGGTGCACAGTCGGGGAGAACACAATTTCGTCTTGAAATTTTTAGTGAGGGATCACCTCATAATGCTACCGTCGTTCTAAGCAAGATAAGGTAAATAAAGGATTAACATCACATGCAATTCATAAGTGACATGATATGGCCATCATCATGTGCTTCTTGATCTCCATCACCAAAGCACCGGCACGATCTTCTTGTCACCGGCGTCACACCATGATCTCCATCATCATGATCCCCATCAACGTGTCGCCATCGGGGTTGTCGTGCTACTCATGCTATTACTACTAAAGCTACGTCCTAGCAATATAGTAAACGCATCAGCAAGCACAAATGTTAGTTTAAAGACAACCCTATGGCTCCTGCCGGTTGCCGTACCATCGACGTGCAAGTCGATATTAACTATTACAACATGATCATCTCATACATCCAATATATCACATCACGTCCTTGGCCATATCACATCACAAGCATACCCTGCAAAAACAAGTTAGACGTCTTCTAATTGTTGTCGCATGTTTTACGTGGTTGCCATGGGTATCTAGTAGGATCCCATCTTACTTACGCAAACACCACAACGGAGATGTATGAATTGCTATTTAACCTCTCTCCAAGGACCTACTTGGTCAAATACGATTCATCTAAAGTTGGAGAAACCGACACTCGCCAGTCATCTTTGAGCAACAGGGTTGCTCGTAGCGATGAAACCAGTCTCTCGTAAGCGTACGAGTAATGGCAGTCCGAGCCACTTCGATCCAACAATATCACGGAATCAAGAAAAGACTAAGGAGGGCAGCAAATCGCACATCACCGCCCACAAAAACTTTTGTGTTCTACCCGAGATAACATGTACGCATGAACCTAGCTCATGATGCCACTGTTGGGAAACGTCGCGTGGGAATCAAAAATGTTCCTACGCGCATGAAGACCTATCATGGTGATGTCCATCTACGAGAGGGGATTTCCGATCTACGTACCCTTGTAGATCGCACAACAGGAAGCGTTAATAAACGAGGTTGATGTAGTGGAACATCCTCACGTCCCTCGATCCGCCCCGCGAACCGTCCCGCGATCCATCCCACGATCCGCTCCGATCTAGTGTCGAACGGACGGCACCTTAGCGTTCAGCTTGACGATGATGTCGGCCTTCTTGATCCAGCAAGAGAGATGGAGAGGTAGATGAGTTCTCCAGGAGCGTGACGGTGCTCCGGAGGTTGGTGGTATTCTTATCTCAGCACGGCTCCGCCCGAGCTCCGCAGAAACGCGATCTAGAAGAAAAACTGTCGAGGTATGTGCTCGGGCTGCCATGGCAAAAGTTATCTCAAATCAGCCCTAATACCTCAGAATATATAGGAGGGAGGGGAGGGACCTTTCCTTGAGGCTCAAGGAGCCCCAAGGGGTCGGCCGAAGTAGGGGGAGGAAGATTCCTCCTCCAATCCTAGTTGATTCGAAGGTGGAGTCCTTCTCTATTTTCCCATTTCCCCCTTTTTTCTCTTTGATTTTCTTTCTCTCCTGCGCAGGGGCCTTCTTGGGCTTTCCCACCAGCCCACTAAGGTCTGGTGTGGCACCCCTAAGTCCTATGGGCTTCCCCGGGGTGGGCTGCCCCCCGGTGAACATCCGGAACCCATTCGTCACTCCCGGTACATTCCCGGTAATGCCGAAAATTTACGGTAATCAAATGAGGTCATCCTATATATCAATCTTCGTTTCTGGACCATTCCGGAAACCCTCCTGACGTCTGTGATCTCATCCGGGATTCCGAACAACATTCGGTAACCAACCATATAACTCAAATACGCAAAAAACATCGTCGAACTTTAAGTGTGCAGACCCTGCGGGTTCGAGAACTATGTAGACATGACCCGAGAGACTCCTCGGTAAATATTTAATAGCGGGACCTGGATGCCCATATTGGATCCGAAATATTCTCCGAAGATCTTATCGGTTGAACCTCAGTGTCAAGGATTCATATAATCCCGTATGTCATTCCCTTTGTCCTTCGGTGTGTTACTTGCCCGAGATTCGATCGTCGGTATCCGCATACCTATTTCAATCTTGTTTACTCGCAGGTCTCTTTACTCGTTCCGTAATACAAGATCCCGTGACTTACACTAAGTCACATTGCTTGCAAGGCTTGTGTGTGATGTTGTATTACCGAGTGGGCCCCGAGATACCTCTCCGTCACACGGACTGACAAATCCTAGTCTTGATCCATACTAACTCAACCGACACCTTCGGAGATACCTGTAGAGCATCTCTATAGTCACCCAGTTATGTTGTGACGTTTGATACACACAAGGTATTCCTCTGGTGTCAGTGAGTTATATGATCTCATGGTCATAGGAATAAATACTTGACACGCAGAAAAACAGTAGCAACAAAATGACACGATCAACATGCTATGTTCATTAGTTTGGGTCTAGTCCATCACATGATTCTCCTAATGATGTGATCCCGTTATCAAGTAACAACACTTGCCTATGGCCAGGAAACCTTGACCATCCTATATCAATGAGCTAGTCAACTAGAGGCTTACTAGGGACAGTGTTTTGTCTATGTATCCACACAAGTATTGTGTTTCCAATTAACACAATTATAGCATGGATAATAAACGATTATCATGAACAAAGAAATATAATAATAACTAATTTATTATTGCCTCTAGGGCATATTTCCAACAAAAAGTGTGTCCGGCCAGAGTGTTATCGAGCGCATTGGGACATGTGGTGCACCCCTGCAGGGATGAAAATTAACTATTCGGATAGCCGTGTCCACGGTTACAGGACGACTTGGAGTTGTACCCTGATCTTATACAACTACAATTGTTACATAACTGGAATTAGTTGCCTCGGGATTGCTTCCTCGCATGGAGTCGAGGGAGGATATCTGGGCGTGACCTCACTTTAATATTGCTGCAACAATATGACTATTAATTGTGTTACCTTGCTCTATTCTCGTCTATTGCTGCAAGACCCCTGAAGATGCTAGTCTTTGATAGGACTAGGCCTTCTCTCTCTATTCTCGCATTGCTGCAGTCAGTCCACATATAACCACCCCCCTTCTTTGATACTGATGCATACTTAGCATAGTTCTGATGTAAGTCTTGCGAGTACTTTGGATGAGTATTCATCGTTGCTTTGCTCCCCCTTTGTCCCCTTGATCCGTTGCTGCGTCCAGATGATGGAGCCCAGGAGTGGAGTTTCCTCCCGATGGTGTCTTCTTCATGGAGGCCGCTGAAGACTAGGAGTAGTTTAGAAGGTTCCCAGGCAGGAGGCCTCGCCTCGTTCGATCGTGTTTCTTTTGTGCTAGCCTTCTCTAAGGCACCCCATGTTTATGTCTGTACTCAGATATTGTTGCTTCCGCTGACTCGTGTGTTTATCGAGCTTCTGAATTCTAGCCCTCGAGGCCCCTGGCTTGTAATATGAAGCTTGTATTATTATATTTGTGTCTAGAGTTGTGTTGTGATATTTTCCCGTGAGTCCTTGGGTTTGATCGTACGCATTTGCGTGTATGATTAGCGTATGATTAAACCGAGGGCGTCACAAGTTGGTATCAGAGCCGACTACCTATAGGTAGCCCCCTTTCCAACTCCTTGGCCGAAGTTGAGTCTAGTGTTTGAAAAATATTACTAACACTGATGTTGTGGCTTACGGGCCCACATCTCAATTGGGTGGTATTAGTATCTTTTACTCCTTTCCTATACTTTCAGACTCTACTCTCTCTTCTCATTAGGCTTAAAGATTTTACTAACTCTAACATTAGGTTCTCGCAAATATTTCCTCCTGGAGAGCCCCGTATTCCAGACGATGGCTTGAACCGTTAGAAGACTCCGATGGTACTCTCCGATGTTTCTCTCGAGAACTTGTGCTCATCGCTCTTGCGATTTCCCTTCCTCCCTCAACCACTATGTATGACTACATACAAATGTCGTTCATACTTTCTTCTCTAATTGCTCTTATTTTACGAGAGGCAACGAATTTTCTTATCGGGGATTCATCCATCATCAGTCTTCATGGGTTTCGAGAGTTCTTCGAATTACTATTTGATCTTTCAGAATCCCCTGTAGCTTATTGCTCTTGACTTTTCTCACCTGCTTGCATTATGGTTAAATCCATATGTCTAGTAGCATTCATTAAAATCCTTTGTGATTTTCCTGTGATCTTATTGATTCTACCGTTGTGTGAATGCGCACAATCATCTGTTGATACTCATAAATTATCTTTTTAGCTGAGACGTCCTTCTAGACAGAGTTGGATCTCAACAAATCAACTTTGATTGATTGTCCATCTAAGTCCTTTCAACTTACTTTCAAAAAATTCTTGTGATATTGTTCCCTTGATACATAATGCCATTGGTAAATTGTGTCTTCTGCCTCTGATAAATTGTACCCTATGCTTTTGTCGGCCATGCTTTGTTGTCAAGCATGTTTTAATTACTCTTGGAGTGTATGGTATATGTTCCTAAGATGCCCCAACGGGTTGAACCTATACCTTCCTAAATCAATGTGCCCCGAAGAGTTTTCATGAGTCTTGTTCTTCTGGTGTTTTGCCAGATAATCTTTCCAAGCTACAATCTCATCAAAGGCGAGGAGTAAATGGCAGGTCATGCATTGATGAAGTGGGAGTCGACCTTGAACTTTGTGTTCATGCCCATGGAAACGACGTTGGTCTTACCATAGAAGCTTCTCGTATCAATAATCATACCTTCTGTGGTTTAATCTGATATTTGTGCTCTTGTCCTTTGCAATCGTGGTTCCGACCATGTTGTCCTACCTTGATTTCATTCTCAGGTGAGTTAAGGTACTTGTCTTCTTCAGATCAACACATCGGCCCAAGCCTTAATGTTGATCTACCTTCGAGTATTGTCCCTCATATCCCGAGAATATCACGGAGCTATATAACTTCTTGTGAGCTCCTCATCAACTATGATATTTTCATTAATTCCAGCTTCCTCGTGTTTGAGTTGTTGGACACGCGGGTACATCAATAACTGAATCGAGTACGCATTACGATTCAACAACTTTTAGGTAATCGTCCTTGTTTATGAGTTTGTACACGATCATGTCCTTCCAAGCTGTTAGGCTACATCATCATCGTCATGTTGAAGCTTGACCATGGTATCTATGTCCTTCATCTCTGGAACACATTTCCAACTGTGCGTTAAGCTCACATCGAGCTTTCCACATCATATTGGTTGTTTTGAAAGGCAATCTCAATTCTAAGCTAGGAGTCTTATATGTGGTTCCAACAACCTCTTGCTTCATCATTCCCTTGCTTGATGTTGTTGCTGAACGATTACATCTCCGTGAAGCTTCTCGACAAGTGTGTCGTGATCATCATCAACATTCTGAGCTCTTGCAGGGTATCAATTGAATGCATGATGGGAAAATACCATCCTTGCCCCTCGATAATTTGTAACACAAACGTGTTCCTGTTTTGTGTTGTCCGTTAAGTTCGTTGTTGTTCAGCCTATGTTATCTTCTACCTTGGAGTATTACTATCTGGTATGTCAGGAATGTCGTGAAAATTACACACGTCTTAAGAATTCTTGATATAGTAATACTTCTCGCCATCACTATTCGTTTCTTGGTCCCGTGTTGTTTCAAACCGGAATACCAACAAGTAAACTTTGATGTGTGATCCCAATACTTCTGGCAACTCTATTGCCTTGAGGTTAACAATTGATTGTTTCATTCTTGGTGTGTTGGTTGTTGACTCACCATTCTAGCATTGGTCGTGCTACTCATTCCGTATTTTCGAGTGCACCCTTCGACCAATGATTAATTGTTGATGTTCCCTCGAGCATACGACATTATACCATTTGAATTGACAAATGCTATCTCCTTTATATTATAATTTTGGAAATTCATCCCTATCGAAATATTGAGGAATTTTTGTTGATCCCATCGGACACACCCTCATCTTCTCCATGTTCCACGGTGAAGCTCTTGAAAGCATTAGCCTAAATGTTTTCCCAAAGTTCACGTGCACTCTTGCCGCCGTGAATAAGTGAAAGTTTTGTTTCGCTTCCTCTCGGGAAATACCAAATCATTCACGCATGCGCGAAGTGTTATATGTTTTGAAGATTTGTTATCTTCACTTCATATAACTTCTCATAGCACGCCAAGCCACCGACTGATTTGATCAAGGGAAAAGAAGTTCCTTCATAAGAGCTAATCCAGACTTACACATGGAACCTTGTTATCCCAGATGATGGTTCTCAAAAAACAGAACCCAGTTGCCTTTTGAGATAAGAATTTCACATGGGCACGAATGTCTTGACATGGTGTTCATGTGTCTTACAATCGAACTCATGATTCAAGGATTGCTTGTGAAGTTCATACCCTCAGAATCTTGCATCTTCATTTTTCTTCTCAGGCATCTTGAGCCTGAGGTGTCCTGACACCAATCAGATCTGAATCTCAGGCAGATATGATGTTTGGAACATTTTCCAATATTTATAACTTTGGTCTTATGTAATCTGGTACGGTGATGTCTTGTCTAGCACACCAGGCCGAAGGACCTATTGTTATAAATTCTTCCATATGAAAGATTCTCCATCCTTTCATTCAGAAACTATATGACTTATTTCATAAGTTGTTCCTCATGGATCCTCTTTGTGTGCCTATTGGTCCGACCCTTACCTGATGACCATGTCGATGCTACCCCGAAGCACGGATGTGGTACTTCAAGTTTCAACATGAACATTGGAAACGCAATGCTAAATTGTTCCTGATCAATTATCCAGACCGCAGAGTATGGGTAAACATCATGATTCTTCTTGCCTTGTTGTCTAAATGGTTATGTACTGGATGACCTATCATGTATACCATACTATATGTTTTTCTCGGGAATGGTATACTTTAAATTCTTGGGTGAGTGAACACATTCTCTTTCCCATTGGTCTGTTTAACCTTTCTTGTGGCATAACTTATCTAAACAGTGTTAATTCCCTGCTTAGGTAAAAATCTCGGTATACAACTCTCTCAGTAAGACCCTGTTACTATTGTGGATAACATTCCGGTAGCCGCCGGTGGACGAGAGCCTTGCCTATTGGTCCGCCTCGTTTCAACGAGCAGGAAATGGTTCTATTCATTCCCCGCCCTTGGTATCGACGTTGTTGCCAACATAACTGACAGGTTAACCCCTGACATGTCTTGCTACCAAGACCGTATAATATGTCACCCCTCTGCCTACTCCCAGCCCACATGGTGGACCCATAACCCAAAGTTCCACAGGATTGAAACGTGACTCTCCTGTATATCCTTGACTCCATGGTGTCCTTTACACTTGGCTTCGTATGGAATTCCAGAGCCATCGTTCAATGGGTCGATTACTCTTTGGTCCGGATATTATCCAACCTACTAAAGATCAAGTCCGCTTTATTCATGATAATCTGAAGGCTGCTCAATCTCGTCAGAAGAGTCAATATGACCGTCATCATCAAGATATGGTCTATCAACCTGACGAAAAGGCTTATCTTCATGTCACACCAATGAGAGGTGCACACCGTTTTGGGATCAATGGCAATTTAGCTCCTCGCTATATTGGTCCTTTCACTGTTCTCGAAAGGCGTGGAAAAGTGGCTTATCGATTGGAACTGCCGGCAAACCTTTCTCAGGTTCACGATGTCTTCCATGTTTCTCAGCTCCATCGCTGCTTCAAGGATCCTATTGGAACAGTGGATCATGGTATGCTTGAGCTTCAACAAGACCTCCCTTATAAAGAGCATGCGGTCCGCATTCTCGACCAAGCTGAACGTAAGACTCGTCGTAAAGTCACCAAGTTCCTTAAGGTGCAGTGGTCAAATCATTCTGAAGATGAAGCCACTTGGGAACGCGAGAATCATCTTCATGATGAATACCCCTACCTCTTCCCTTCTACCTCTTAATTCTCGGGACGAGAATTCTTATTAGTAGGGGAGAATTGTGACATCTTCGACTTTTGCTACAGTGATGATTGTAATTAAGCGAGAGTGATCCCGTGCTAATGATGCCACGTCACCATTGATTATGTCAATGATCTTGTGTTAGCTGAAACCGAATCAAAATTCGAAACTTAAAATTAAAGCCGAACGAGAAAGGTTTTATGTTGTTCAAATAAAAACGTCGAGGAGTTATTAAAATTTCCTAATAAATTATAAATGTGAATAAGAAATTATTGAAATCATTTATAATCCCCATATATTTAAAACAAAAGCTATATATATATATAATTAAATAAAAGAAAGTAAACAAAAAAAGAAGAAAAAAAGAAAGAAAAAGACCCCTGGCCCGAATTGGGCCTACCAGCCCACTCTCACTCGGCCCACCCCCCTCGTATAAAGCCCCCCAGGGGGCTAACCCTAATCCTCCCCCTCTCCCCAGCCCTTCCCTGGCCGCCGCCAGGACCAACCCCCCTCGCTCCCTCACCTACCGCTACCCCCCCACGCACCAGAACGCCCCACCGAGAGCCGGCCCCACCTTCGCTCCCTCCTCTCTTGGTTCCCTCCCCATGACCGAGAGCCTCCTGCCTCTCAAGCCACCAACCCCTCCCACCTAACCCCACGAGACTGAGCCCTCTCCTCTCGTCTCCCTCCCTCCCCACGACACCCCCATATCTCCCTCCCTCCCATCGGCCTCCCTCCCCCTGGAGATCGAGGCCCACTCCCACCTACCACCCCATCCCCTCGATCCCTCCCGGCCGCGCCAGAAACCCCCACGTCACGTCCCGCTCCCCCCAGATCCCGCGAGCCCGTAGCGCCAGCTTCCCCAGATCCCGCGACCGAGCCTCCCGCTCGTCGCCCCTGGCCCCCGCTCCCCCCACCTCGATCTCTCTCCCTCTCTCCCCACGAGATCCGCTCGCGCCAACCCCACTTCTGGCTGGAGCCCCTACCGCATCAGCCCGTCTCCCGGCCACTCACCGCGACGACGGCTGAAGCCCCGCGCCGACAAGCCCTACCTCGCCGGATCCACCACCTCCACCGGACCGTCATGCCGGCAAGCTCCCCGTCACCGGCCCCTCCACGTCGTCTCCATCCCACCGGCCATCATCGCGTGAACCCTTCACAACCGGTCGGTCCGGGTCCTCGCCTCCTCGTCGGACTCCCTCCTCAACTTCGCCGGTCGTCGCACCTCCCCACGCCCATTGCCTCCTCCCTACAGGAGTTGTGAGCCCCCTCTCCTCTTTCTTCATTGATCCGCCCCCCCTATGATTTGTGCATGATGGATGTAAAGAAAAAAAGAAGAAAAAATATATATGTGTAATCGTATGTATGTATACATGGATATATATGTGTGTACGTATATGTGAAGGTGTATGTATGTGCGAGGATATGTATGTACGAACTTAAATATGTGTGTATGTATGTTAAAATGGATATATGTATGTAAGTATATATATGTGTGCACCGAGTGTGTGTGCGTGTAATTTTTGTGTACTCGCCGTCCCAATGACATGCGGGGTCAACGCCCTAAAGACAAGAATTAAAATAAATAGAAGTAATTTTATAATTAATTAATATTAATAATTTAACTAATTGGACTAGTCAGTTATTTAAAGAGTAAATATTGTTTTGGAATAATTAGGACTTAATATAATAATAATAATAGATAATTAAGTATTTAGTTAGTTGCCCTATTTAAAGATTAGGTAAGCTAGTTAAATAAGCTGTTAGCTGAATCTATTAATTAAGTTAAATAAAACATACTAGGCCGTATATGACACGTGGGTCTCCCTCACTAAAGTAATCTGATTAGCTAATAATTAACCCAATTTAATAAACTCTGTCAATGACACGTAGGACCCACTGGTCAGTTGACCAGTCAATTACTGATGTCAGCATGACATCATGTTGATGTCATAATAGTATTTAATAATTAATTAAATCTGTTTTTAATTCCTAAATAATTAATAAAGCTTTAAAAATTAATATAAAATAATCTGTAAGTCACATCAAAATCTTTTCAACATGAAAGTTGATCAGCAGAACGAGACGAACCCGGATACACGGTCCATTCGTTTGTCATTCGTCCCAAGCATAGCAAACATGGAACTTTTCCATCGTTTTCCGTCTGACAAGTAGTAGCCAGAGACCCGGAAAATATCGTCAGATATTCTTCCGACCCGTCTATGACGGATGTTGCTGCGTTAGCTCATGTCTAGCCTGCATCTTGCCATGTCATACATTGTGTTGCACCGTTGCTATTATTTATTGTTTCTTCCCCCTCTTCTTACCTGTAGACCCCGAGACTGACGCTGCTGTCAGGTTCATCTACGACCCTGCCGACCAACCCTTTGCCGTAGAGCAGCAAGGCAAGCAAATCCCCCTTGATCATTCCTATATTGCTTATGTCTTTCCTCCTACTGCTTGCATTAGTATTTTGCTACCGTTGTAGTTAGCTCCTAGATCTGATGCATAGCCTATTTTTGATGAACTGCTACTTTCAGTATTGTACTTTAAATCTTCTTAGTATAGGTGGAGCAGTCATCCCTCTGACCCCGTAGTCCAGTTGCCCCGCTTGTTTTCAAATCTCGATCCCTGATCGACGAGCCAGACCCGACACAGCACCCCCCCTTAGTTGTACGATGCTACATAGATACTATCGGGTACCGAGGGTGACACCTCGCTAAGTACTCCTGATGATATCTTTGTAGTATAGCTAGTCGGTCATGGTTATCGAGGGTGATTCCTCTTTCACCATTCCCGACGATGCCTCTGTCGTGCAACCCCTCATGTGTGGGACCCCCGAGGGTGATTCCTCTAAGCCCACCTTGACGGATACATCGTTGGGAATCCAACGAGGGTGATACCTCGGATTCCCCTCGATGTTACTATCACACAGTTACTCGACCATGTTACTGGGATCATTGGTCATTAGTTGTTAAGATGGGTGGATTCCCGCGAGATTGTGTCGATGGCCTAATTAAAATGATAATGGATTTGGGTATTTGATTTGGGTTGGTTGGAGACCTTTTCGCACTAACCGTGTGCGTGGGAAGAATAATGGGTACTCGACGTCGCGGTATCAGCCGAAGCTCTTCACACATCACCGATGTAGCGGTGCGCGCCCGAGTGGTTCCGAGATGCATCGCGCTTGTGATTAAAGGGTGCTAGGACTGACGTCGGCCGCCCTCGCATCGTGTAGGAGCGCGGAGGGGAACTGGGCCCACAAACCCTCTGTGCTTAGGATTTAGACCGGCGGGCTGGCCTCTCTTCTGAGCTTAGGCGGGGCTACGACGTGTCGATATTCCGTGGCCGGGCAGGACCCAGAAAAGTGTGTCCGGCCAGAGTGTTATCGAGCACGTCGGGACATGTGGTGCACCCCTGCACGGATGAAAATTAACTATTCGGATAGCCGTGTCCACGGTTACAGGACGACTTGGAGTTGTGCCCTAATATTATACAACTACAATTGTTACTTAACTGGAATTAGTTGCCTCGGGATTGCTTCCTCGCAGGGAGTCGAGGGAGGATCTCTCGGCGTGACCTCACTTTAATACTGCTGCAACAATATGACTATTAATTGTGTTACCTTGCTCTATTCTCGTCGATTGCTGCAAGACCCCTGAAGATACTAGTCTTCGATAGGACTAGGCCTTCTCTCTCTATTATCGCATTGTTGCAGTCAGTACACATATAACCACCCCCCCTTCTTTGATACTGATGCATACTTAGCATAGTTCTGATGTAAGTCTTGCGAGTACTTTGGATGACAACTCACCGTTCCTTTGCTCCCCCTTTGTCCCCTTGATCCATTGCTGCGTCCAGATGATGGAGCCCAGGAGTGGAGTTTCCTGCCGATGTCTACCATCCCAATGGTGTCTTCTTCATGGAGGCCGCTGAAGACCAGGAGTAGTTTAGGAGGTTCCGAGGCAGGAGGCCTCACCTCGTTCGATCGTGTTTCTTTTGTGCTAGCCTTTTCTAAGGCACCCCATGTTTTATGTCTGTACTCAGATATTGTTGCTTCCGCTGACTCGTGTGTTTATCGAGCTTCTATATTCTAGCCCTCGAGGCCCCTGGCTTGTAAAATAAAGTTGTATAATTTTATTTGTGTCTAGAGTTGTGTTGTGATATCTTCCCGTGAGTCCTTGGGTTTGATCGTACGCATTTGCGTGTATGATTAGCGTGCGATTAAACCGAGGGTGTCACACAAATGGCGCATGGTAGCAGCATATATAGGATGAAATAGAGATTTGTAGAGCACACACGTATCTGAAAGGTTCAGACCCGTTGACTAAAACCTCTCTCACAAGCAAGACATGATCAAGCCCCAAAACTGTATGGGTGTTAGATTCATTACAATCACATAGTGATGAGAATTAGATTATTGACTCTAGTGCAAGTGGAAGACTGTTGGAAAGATGCCCTAGAGCCAGTAATAAATTAGTTATTATTATATTTCATTGTTCATGATAATCGTTTGTTATCCATGCTAGAATTGTATTGATTGGAAACTCAAATACATGTGTGGATACATAGACAACACACTGTCCCTAGTGAACCTCTAGTTGACTAGTTCGTTAATCAAATATGATCAAGGTTTCCTCGCCATAGACAAGTGTTGTCACTTGCTTACGGGATCACATCATTAGAATAATGATGTGATGGACATGACCCAAATTATGAACGTGGCTCATGATCGTGTTAGTTTATTGCTACTGGTTTCTACATGTCAATGTATCTGTTCCTATGACCATGCGATTATGCAACTCCCAGACATCGGAGGAAT
Source organism: Hordeum vulgare subsp. vulgare (assembly GCF_904849725.1). Taxonomy (NCBI): domain Eukaryota; kingdom Viridiplantae; phylum Streptophyta; class Magnoliopsida; order Poales; family Poaceae; genus Hordeum; species Hordeum vulgare. The sequence goes on along the minus strand of NC_058519.1, from coordinate 354,145,378 downwards.
ACCCTGTGCATATCAAACGTCGCAACGTAACTGGGTGACTATAAAGGTGATCTAGAGGTATCTCCGAAGGTTTCTGTTGGGTTGGCATGGATCAAGACTGGGATTTATCACTCCGTATGATGGAGAGATATCTCGGGGCCCACTTGGTAATACAACATCACAATAAGCCTTGCAAGCAATGTGACTAAGGAATTAGTCACGGGATCTTGTATTACGTAACGAGTAAAGAGACTTGCCGGTAAAGAGATTGAACTAGGTAGAGAGATATCGACGATCGAATCTCGAGCAAGTTACATACCGAAGGACAAAGGGAACAACATACGGGATTAACTGAATCCTTGAGGTAGAGGTTCAACTGATAAAGATATTCATAGAATATGTAGGAGCCAAAATCAGCATCCACGTCCCGCTATTGGTTATTGAGCGGAGAGTGTCTCAGGTCATGTCTACATAGTTCTCGAACCCGCGGGGTCTGCACACTTAAGGTTCGGTATAGTTGAGTTATGTATGTTGGTGACCGAAGGTTGTTCGGAATCCCGGATGAGATGCCGAACGTCACCAGGAGCTCCGGAATGGTCCATAGGTAAAGACCGATATATAGGAAGTCCTGTTTTGGTCTTTGGAAAAGTTTCGGGCTCATCGGTAGTGTACCGGGAGTGCCGAGAGGGTACCGGGGGACCACCGGGAGGGGTGTGACGACCCAAGGGCTTCATGGGTTGTGATAGGAGGCATACCATCCCGTGGTGGGCTGGTCAAAGCCTCCCCTAAGGGCCCATGCGGCTGGAGTGATGGGATAAGGCAAAAAGCCAAAAGGTGGAAGAGTTTCGAAGTGGGGAAGGAGTCGTACTAGGAGTAGGATTGGAGTCTTAACTCCCTCTCGTCCCTACTTCGGCCGACCAAAGGGGCAAGCCCTAGGGTGCCAACCTCCCTCCCCTCCTCCCATATATACTAGAGGTTTTAGAGGTGAGGGCTAACCCTAATTGCCACGTGCTCCCTCTACTTCATCTAGATCGTTTTCTCCTCTAGTCTAATTCGACGGTGCTTAGGCGAAGTCCTGCCGGAGTAGTTCACCACCATGACCACCACGCCGCCGTGCTGAAGAATTCATCTACCTCTCCACCCCTCTTCCTGGATCAAGAAGGCGGTGATCGTCATCGAGCTATACGTGTGCTGAACGCGGAGCTGCCGTCCGTTCGGGACTAGATCGGGATGGATTGTAATGGGATCACGGGACGAATCGTGATGAGATCGTGGGACGGACTATGATCTGGACCGCGAAAATGTTCCACTACATCAACCACATTATATACGCTTACGCTTAGCGATCTACAAGGGTATGTAGATTCACTCTCCCCTCTCGTAGATGATCTTCACCATGGATAGGTATTGCGTGTGTGTAGGAATTTTTTTGTTTCCCATGCAACGTTCCCCAATACCACCTACAGCGACGGCGCCGCCCCCTCCCCCACAGCTACACAAACCTCCATGGATCTAGCCGCAGCAGCCTGATATCCGACCGCCCTGTTCGTGCCGCCCCTCCATAGCAGAGGCGGCGAGTCGCCTTCACTCTTCTCCGTCGGCCGGCCTCGCACTGCTCGCTTATCCTGCCGGCTGCCGACGCGCCCCTCGCTCCCTTCCCCATGCGGCGGCTCCTGGACAGCAGCGGCGGTGCTGGCTTTGACAAGTCCGTACGGTGAGGGCGGGTGCGATAGCTATTCTCTCGCCCCCTTCTCCTCCCCCGGCACGAGCCTCTCTAGCTCTGACTCCTTCATCTTTATGCCGACGCTCCAAATCGGCCATGGCTGATGTCCACTACCGGTGGCTCCCCTTCAATGCTGCCTACTCCGCCGCTCCAATCTACCCCTCGGGCTAGTCGCCTGCCACACCAAGCTCACCTCGTGTGGCGGCGCCTTAAAAAATCGTCGGATCCCAACGATATCCGGCTATGGGGATCTTCTCAAGAGTGAAGTTCGACTCAGGTGGTGATGCAGTACAGCACGACGCAGAGATGGTCATGTAGTTTCTCTACTGTCCACTTGCAGTTCATGGCGCCCATAATTGATTTTGTGCAGCTCGCTTTTTTTTATTTGGGCAAGATGTTCGATGCACTGCGCTGTGAAGTACAGTTAGCGAGGATTGCGTCGTTTGTGTGTTCACCTACCGTTGGCTATGCAGTACTCTTGTGTACAGCTTGCAGGGATGGGTTTAGGTGTGAGACAAAAGATGCCATGGCTGTGTAAGAGAAATATGAATGTGTATAACAGAAGTATGGTTGTGTTGTTTTTCATGCGTGTGTATATGATTTGGTGTACAAAAGCAGCACATCTCGAATTCTATTACGGTTCATTTTAATCGACCATATGGTTCGCTTCTTCAGTAGCTCACTTTAGTAACACAGAAATATTAAGTAGATGACATAAAGATAACGAGGTTCACTATTGGTCGTGTTGCGGTTCACTAATGATCAATATGAAGTGCAAAAAATGTTAGAGAACACAACAAAAACTCATAAGGTTTACTTTCTCGTCTGAAAAAAATCACGTGTGACGAAAGAGATCATGCAGTGCACTTGTCCGTCGGATGGAGTGCGGTTTTCCATCAAAAAGCTATGCGATCTTCTATCCGAACGGTACACACGTTGATTTGGGTGTCGCAAAAAACCGAATGTCCGCATTTCAGTAATTTCAAAACTGCTCTTAAACCATAAGAAATTAGATAGAGTGTGTATATGAAAAAGATGCGCTTCGTCGATATCTTTCCAACGCCGTACCATTTGCATCGTTCCGACAAGCGGTTTGGAAAAAATTACGAAAATACGCTTCCTGCAACTCATAGGCACCCCACCGTTTTCAAAATTTATTTAAAACGCGCGGAGTCTCAATAAATGATCAACATATGAAACTTGCACCTACTTCGTAGCTTTTCAACGCCATATCACACGCCTCATTTCGATAAATGGTTAAGAAAACGCAGCAAAAACAGTAACAAAAAAACAGATTTAAAAAAAAACTGAATTTCGTTTTTAGTAAATTTGAAATTACTCTCAAACCGTAAGAACTAGAGAGAGTAATCTACATGAAAAACATCTGGCTTGATGATATCTTTCGAACGCCATATTGTTTGCTTTATTCCGACGAGCGGTTTAAAAAAATCACGAAAATACGCTCGTTGTAGCCCGTCATGCACCCATCATTTTTAAAACTGCTCTCAAACCGCGAGGAATCGCGAAAATATTCAACATGATGGAGTTGGGGATTTTCTATAGCAATCCAATGGTATATTATACACCCTATTTTGACAAACGGTTTAAAAACTAAAACCAAAACAGTGTCGAAAAAGCGCGTGTAGTTTTTTCTGATGACATTGCAGTGTTTCGTTTGACAGGGTGCAGTGCACTTACGTTTAGCGTGCAGTTGGTAATTGTGTGCAGAATAACTATTCTCTCTCTCTATATATATATAAATATATACATATATATATATATATATATACATATACACATATACATATATATATATATACATATATACGTATATATTATATACGTATATACGTATACATACATACATATATACATATATATACATATATAGATACGTATATATATATATACATATACATACATACATATATATATATCACCCAGGGTGCAGAATAGATTATTCTTCACCCGAGGTAATCTTACGAGCTTTTCATAAATAAATTACATTCGAAATAAAAATAGTTACATTCATATTGGCCCACTATGTAAAATTTGGCATAAAAAATTAAAAATATAGGCTGTAAGACAAGAAAATATGCATTTTGTGTATCTTTTACACTATGTTTTTACGTTTGTAATTTTACGTAACAAAAATATTTTTTACGATGATTATATTTTTTTACGGTTTGTTTTACGTATGAAATAAGTAAAAAAAATTACGAAACATAAAATTACGATGCATAGATGTTAAAATGGAGGAGGTGAAGAATAACTATTCGTGTGTGTCTATATATATATAGGAAAAATACATGCTACCACCCAGGGTAGTTACACCACATGTTCAATATACTACCATGCGGGAGTATATATACTAATTTATCATTTTAATTATGTTCATATACTATATACAAGATTTTTTAAAGTGAGTTACATGAAAAAATTACAAGTTGACCCATAATTTTTATTATATTTGTGAAATATATATATATTTGTATGTAAAAAAGAGCATACACAAAATATGATACATACTAATAAAAAAAAACAGTATATATACTACCTAAACATGATTATATACTACATACTAGGCATACATACTCTCTAATTTGATACATACTCCATACAACATACAAAACGCAAGTGGTGGTAACTACCACCGGTGGTATATATATATATATAGTCTATTCGTCAGCTAAGGTGCAAAATAAGTTATTCTTCACACAGATAATCTTAGGATTGTTTCATGCATAAATTACATTTAGAATATCAATTATTACATTAATATTGATTTATTATGTAAAATTTAAAGTAAAATTTAAAAAATATAGGCCATAAAACTAGAAAAATCGTATTTTATGTATATTTCATACTATATTTTTATGTTTCTAATTTTACGAGACATAAAATAATTTTGATGGTGACTATATATTTTCTTACGGTCTCCTTTTACGTATGAAATTAAAAAAATTAAAAACATAAAATTACAATGTATTGATATGAAAATAGAGGGATGAACAATAACTATCCTTCACCTAATTAAAAAAATTAAAAACATAAAATTACAATGTATTGATATGAAAATAGAGGGATGAACAATAACTATCCTTCACCCAAGGTGACGAATAGTCAATCTTCGATCGCGCTATTCGTCACCGCGAGTGATGAATAGTTATTATTCACCTCCCTCTATTTTAACTTTAATACACCGCAATTTTACGTTTCATAAATTTGGTATCATTTTATACGTAAAATGAAATCGTAAAAAATATAAGCAATGTAATAATATTTTTTGTCACGTAAAATTACGAACATATAAAAGTAGTGTAAAAAGTACAATAACTTCATTTTTTCCTCGTCTCGTGACCTATATTTTTGATATTTTTATCAAATTTTGCGTACTGAATCAATATAAATGTAACTATTTGTATTTCAAATGTAATTTATTAGTAAATTTAACGGAAGATTATCTCGGGTGAAGAATAACTATTCTACACCCTAGATGATGAATAGACTTTTTATATATATACTATCACCTAGGGGTAGTTATCCCACATGTCTCATAAACTATCATATGATAGTATATATACTATTTAATTATTGTAAGTATGTTGATACAATATATATAAGATACTTTAAAATGAGTTACCTGGAAAAATTGCAAGTTGGCACATAACTGTTATTATATCTGTAAAATACGTATATATTTATATAAAAAGGCATACACAAAATACGAGTCATCCTACCAAAAAATAATATATATACTCCCTAAACATATTTGTATAATACATACTACTCATATAACTCTCCGATTTGATAAATACTACATAAAACATACAAAACACAAATGATGATATATATATATATATTCTTGTTGAAAAAATAAAATATGATTTCATTTTATCTTTGGAAACAGGGCTTCATGAGCTCGGCAGCAAGAAATCCACTGATGCGTCTGAATTCAGGAGCGCGCGTTTATCCAGAATGTGAGCCATGTTAAAAGTACGGCTGCCATAACACTTTGATCAGGATGTGGCCTTTTAAGAACGTAGACCGACTTTGAATATGTAGCCTTTAACAAGAATCAGATCAGGGTGGGTAAAGCCGGCACGTACGCGTAGGCACAACAGCTGCAGGCTAAGGGGTGTTTGTTTACAGAGACTTTTTAGTGTAGGGACTAAAAAAAAGTCTCAAAAAGTCCCATGTGAAACAAACGGGAGGGACTTTTAGAGACTAAAAGGGGAGTATTTGGGACTATTTGGAAAAGTCCCTGTGGAAGGGTCTTTTTAGGATTTTTTTGGCACTTTTTCCAACAATGCCCCTACTTTTAGCATGTCATTTAATAACTACTACTACATTACTAAGGATAACATGGTCTTTTTGCATATTATTTAATGACCTCTAGTTCTTATTTAGTCCGTGAAAACAATCGGGTAGGAACTAAGGACTTTTAAGTTGAGACTAAAAAAGTCCCAGAACTTCTGAAACAAACAGGGCCTAAGAACCGGCCACGGACGTACATGTGTGATCCGTCTACAGTACACTATGCTCTGGTTGATTACACGTATCTTTTTTGTGTGTGTGTGCGCACCGAGATCGAGTACAACAAATGTTTAAAGGGAGCCACTACATAGCGGCGCAACACATAGGTCTTTCGGTGCTGTAGTTTTTTTTTCTGCATGTAAACTAATACACTAGCATGACATCAGCAATGATTTCTCTAATGTTAAACTTTAAAAAAGTTTTATCTCTTAAACTATAAATCCAATTAACGATCCGCTTTCACCGTTAGCTTTCTCGCATTGAGATCTTCGAAACTAGATCTCATGTTGACATGTTTCGACAATATTTTTTTTTCATCGATAATTGTGAGAATAATATTATTTACTTGTCACAATATTTGTCACATAGTTCTCACATTAAATTAACTTGGTTATCAGGTTTATGAATGTCGATATACCTCATTAAAAAACTTGATTCATTGTGCTTGTGCTGGTCCATGCATTTACTTGCTTATTGTTAGTGCTTTAATAACAACTTTTTAGCTCCATTTAACACTACAATACTTAAAAGGTATAAATTATTGTCCTCGTAACTATGTATAATTTTTGTGACAACTGCACATCCGTAAGATGACAACTATGATGACATAAAGGGAAACACTTCGTATACATAGTCTGGCAAGACTCAAGCATCAGACCACTTAAACGTCGTCGATCAGTTCCATATCCTACGCTCAAAACTAGCCCTCTTTTGTAATTAAGGAAGTTAAAAAAATCATCCCGCAACGTCCGTGCAGGATCTTTTCCCCTAATCCCAGTTTCCTTTTCTAGAGCTCATCTTTCACCCCGAACGCAGCATATCTCCCTCACCTTGCCTGATCCCTTTTCCCTACTATGCCGTCCTTGATCCTTCTTCTTCCCTCTCCGTCCAGCAGAAGATCGAGCTCACCGAACAGTTGCGCCCCTGGCTCCTCCTTTTCTCCTCGTCGTCGAGCAGCCCGGCAACCCCATCTTCTACTCCACCGATGCGTTCCCTGGCCGAGATCGGTGCTGTCCAGGCCCCCATCTCAACTGCGATTCCTGGATCCATAGGAAAACCTCCTCTCAGCTCCATCTCTCACATGATGGCCCCCAAGGGAGACCTCGCTGGTGAGCCATCCTCAACGTGTCTGCAACCTCCTATGTGTTTGGTGCGTCCGTCGGAGAACAAGCAGATGCATCCGGTCCTTTTCCCCTCTTTGAAGCCCTCCCTCTCAGAATAGAAGGTATCAACAGTGCATCAATCCCCTCTCATTCGAAGATTGTTTTTCCTTGGTTACTATTGTTCTCCGTGTGGTGATCTTTAATTTCAAAATTGTAATAGGTGTCTAGTGTTGTGTGTGGAATATTCATAGTTACGCATGTCCAATGTGCGCCAAATATTGACTATTCTTGGCCTGAAATTGTTCTATCCAAGTACTACATCATTAAATCATCAAGTGTTGTTGGTTTTCTGATCACCCAAACTTCCATAGCTATGTTGACGACTGTCGTTTTTATTTTTTATTTTTTATTTTCTAGTGTCGAAGTTCAATGCTTCTAATGAAGTTGAGAATTGTTGAGATATTAACCTTTACATGGTTCCTACATATGTGTAGCTTCCTATAAATATATATATATATATTTTTTCTCATGGAAATGCTAACAATTATTGTTGGATTTCTAGTACTGTTGGAAGAAAGATGCATCTGCATGCTGGTGTCTACCTTGTTTAATTTTCATTTCAATTTTATCTTCTAGTTAAATTGGCTACTATTGACATACAACATGCATCCTACGAACAATTCCTCAACTGGAACTTTTCATGCTTCATATTGATTTGTTGTAACTACAAAATTCCATGCTTGCAGATAACACTTATTCTGTTACTTGAACTATCTTTTCATTCTTCTTTGTCATTGAGCTTTGTTTATTTAGGCTAGATTTCCATTTCCAATGCTCTATGCTTCAATTACAGATGAATCATATGTATCAACATATTTCCATGGTTCCTGCAAATTGTGCTTCCGAATCACACCTCAATTGCTTCAACCAATATTAGTTTGTGCTACGACGACGGAAACATTGCTTCTTATAATAAAATTATTGTTCATATTTTTTTTTCTTGCAACAATTTTTTTTGAACCACTACCAATCTATGATTCATTGAATATCATTTATGTTTCCATGAAAAACATACAAGATGCTCCTAAAATTTACTTATATATGTTTTCATGGTAGTGAATCCCGGCTTCAAGCATTGCAAATGTGTGCTTCTGTTGCTGTCTACACATTCGTTCGAGCAAGTGGGTGCTTGAACAAACATCGGTGATTCTTCTTTCACACATTATCGTACATGCTTCTTGCGGCAATATTTTGTTTCCAACCACTCTTGATGTTAGCTTATTGTTTGTTTCCAATATTTTTTCTATACAGATATTTTCCCACCCGATTAAGGCATACTTTATTTCAACAGAATGCTACTTGTGTTGAGTGTGCTCGACCAGAGATCACTTCTTATCGAAGGCGACCTTGTTGAAGAACTCGTGACGTGTGAGGAGCTCTTGTATGATCAGTAATTGAAAATGTACATCGAAGCTGCCTACGTATAAATGAAATTAGTGATGTTGTAGAAAGAATTGTATATTGTTTGGATCACATGAATTTGAGGTGATGTCTGTCCTTGTTTTGTGTTTCAGACAATTACTTTGACGAAACAAATGTTTCTATCAAATGTGAATATTTTCTTTGGTACAATAAATAATTTTCCTAAAGCAACCAAAAAGATACTTTTGTCTGATAGAAATGAGGCTTTCATGCATACAAAATAAAAGGATTTCTATCACATGATTGAATAATATGCTTGCATTGCATGAAAGGGTGCTTCCATCGATAAAAGTAACACTTCTATGATTGAATAATATGTTTACAACGTGAAAGTATGCTTCCATTGAAAAAACTAATGCTTTGCAAACTTCTGGTGAAAAGTGCATTTACCAAAAACACATCGCCATCTAAAAAAATGTTCCCTTGCACAAAACACATCTGCAAAAATAAAAATATATTTGTTCGTTGGAAGCAAATCACAAGCAGTTAGGAAGCTAATTACAAGTGATTAATGCAAAAACACGTAATTAACGGGAAGCATCCATAATTAGTGCTAATCATATCCTCTCATGGATGTCATGCGAGGCAAATCGGACGTCCGTGCTTCCTTCAATCGTACGGTGCATAGGTGGGCTGATGGATGGATTCCATCTATAGTCTGATGGCTAGCGCTCTCCTGACATAAATGTGGCAACTAGGAACGATGAAAGAAAATCGACGAAACATGTCAACATGGGATCTTATTTTGACTGTCTCGTCGAGACGAACCTAACGGTAAAGACGAATCTTCAATCAAATTATTAATCTGTGAAATAAATCATTTTTTCAACCCGCATGCATGCATGCATAGAGTCCACGTTGTTGTGGAGCAGGTTGAAAGCGACGGGTTGCTTTTTTTAATGCTCGGACATGTATGCACGGAAAGGAAAGGGTGCGGGAGTGCTAATTAGATTTTCTCATGTTTAAAATGTACTTTCTTTATAAAAATATGAAAATGTTTAGATCACTATTTAATGATTTAAATGATTTTATATACTGTACATCAATGATTTAAACGTCCTTATATTTATTTACAGAGAGTATTAACTAACCAGAACATCTTTCTTCATTTCGTTTTCCCGCTCTCTCCTTTGGAGCATTCCATTTTTTTTTCAGGGCGATTGACAAAAATTAACATCCCCGCAAGCAAGCTCAAACGCACAAAGCATAAACGTAGTGCTGTTGCATTCCAATATCAGTATGCATGCGGGCCTAGATCGAACAATTGATCAGTGAAGGAAGAGGCAAGAAGAGGAGGCCCAGGGAACATAATCACATAACCCAACAAAAAACGACTTTACCGGCACAATCTCTGTCCCAAAAAAGTTAGATCGATGCCTCACATCATCGGCTAGTAGTAGTACTAGTAGGAGTATCTGCGTCCTGCCTGCCGCGGCACACTTTAATTAAGCGTGCATGTTTTACTCTTCTAGACACCTTGGGCATGGCGAAAGCTAGCTACCAGGTAGGTAATGATTCTGCCCCAAGATCGCACGACACTATCCATTACAACATCACATTGGTTGGGCAACGAAAAAGACTAACATCGTGTCTTCCTCTGTCGACGGACACCCGTTTAGGGAACAAGCTTAGAGCATTTACAATCCGATCCCTTGTATCCGTGTTAACCAGCACTGTTTATATCTAACTCAAATATGGACGGATATGAGCGTTTACGAACAACCGGATACGCGTGTTACGTTGGTTTGATGATAGGGTCCTATGCAGACTTGTTCAGAAACCTGACAGTTCGACGGACGCCTTGTTCGTCGCCACGGTGTGAACATCGTGTGACGTCGCTGTAGGCACTTGACGTAGCTAGCATTTGACAACAGGGTGGACCGCTTCCTTTTTTTTTGACAACAAATATGACACATGTATTATCTAACTAATTATCATTAACACGTAAAAATAGATCAATATGATCTTACAACCGTACTAAAATTCTTAATTATGTCTCGGTTTTGCATAGAAAAACTAATATGGTACATACTATATACCTTGACAAATGAGAATTCAAAGAAGATTGTGTCTCCTACCTACGCTTTTGCATGGTTATGAAAGTATCAATTATGTCTTCTTCATTCACCTTAGAGAAAATTGTCAGGACCCCGATCTTAAGTCATAGGAATCCAGCCTGTAACACACAACATCACTTTAAGGTCTCACGCACGGTTAACCTTACGACTGCCACCTTACCTTCTCAGGGACCGTTTGTGTCTTTTAGCTCACGTTTGCAACGCGTCGCTAGCATTTCAATGTCAAAGAACCCGGGTTGACATAACTAGTTATAAATCCAAGTGGCACATCCATACACACAGAGGCATACGTAACCCAACAAAGCAGGTGTCGGCCATCAACATGTGTAGACGAGTCGTAGCAAGCTACAAGGCCTTCATTACATTGCGAGACATTTCCCCGAAGGGACAGACGCAACAGCTAAGAAGGATACATGCCGGTCAACCGATGCGTCCGAAGCAGTAGCAAGCTACCAAGGCTCAGTGGAATCACAAAGGGGCGTTTCTCTTAAAGAGTACTACTAAAGGCGCACAACTAGGCGTCGAACCTCATACATATCATAGTACATAACACGTATGCATGACATACTCAATATGCATAGATACAACAAATAGCATCACAATATAATCATACAACATCACAACATTATTTAGAAGACTCGGAAGAGCCTTACATAATAAGTTCATACAGGTAGGGGTCACATCACTCGACACTCAAGTACAAACAAAGTCATACAAGCCATGCAGAAACATTAAAGCTGTCTGGGTACACACAAATGAAAGGAAAAGGCATAAAGCATGGCTATCTACAGACCCCTTCCGAAAGGGCCAGATCGTAGCTGGAACACCAGCTACTCGTCATCATCGACGTCTAGGTAGAACGCACCAGATGGTTCGTGGGTATCTTCTGCAACACTTATTAAGCAAACATGAGTACGAAATTACTCACCAAGACTTCAAATCAGATATATCTACTCATGCACAAGTATCAACAAAGGGGGTTGTGGGGTTTCATGCAACAAGCTAACTTTGGCTCTTAGCTAATGTATACTACGACTACAAATATTTTGGAACAAGTTTTGATAAGTCGTACATGAGTCTACTACCTCCACAACAATACACTATCATTGATTCTTTCTCGTCTCCCTCCGAGAATGCCATCCATGATACTCACACTTATCTTAATACTTTTATGAGTAGCCATTAAAATTATCTATGAACAAAATATGTTTCCAAGTAGTCCATATCCGCGGACGCAACTATTCGAATAGATCATAACCCTGCAGGGGTGTACTTCTTCACACACGCTCTCGCCACTTATCGCCATGTGCACTTTACGCACCTCAGCAACCTTCAAGCGGAAGCCCAGCGAGGAGTCGGCCACGACCGTTAACCACGCTAATACATAGTCCAGGTTTATCGCCTATTTGAGACTGAACCCGCACGGAAGTCCGGCCGAAGTTTCCACTACGGCCCCAAATGATGTGCGCAGGGTTCCCAAGCCCACCATTCGGGTGCTACTTGGTACACCGTGCCACTGCCTATCGCGTCACATCCCTATCTCAAAGGCCAGCACCGTTCACGGCCTCCAGCATGACTACAAACACCAGAAACTACTTGCAACTCCTGGACCGAGTACTAGGCGATTAATAATCCAAGCAGGGTCATATTTCAGGGCCCAGCATGTGGTAGTAGCTAGTCTAGGATCACATACACAGAACTCAGTTCCTAAGAACGGTTCTAATGAGACAACCCGCCATGTACTCCTACACAGCCTCTCATCGGTATCTTTACCAAATCAGGTTCAACACTTAACCTCTGTCACCAGAACACATTTATCCGCTCGAGTCCATCACCGAGATGAAATAGGCCTCACACAACTCTAAGCATAGCAAGCATAGTAGGTAAATCACATCATGGCTCAAACATCTACCACGTATACTAGGTTGCAAGGTTTATCTATTTACTGCGACAAGAACACGTCATGCAGAGGAATGGGTTCAACTACCGAGGCAAAAACATTTATCACGATGTGTCCTAATGCAATAAATAAGAGTAGGAGCGAGAACATGGGATTTTATCGGAATGCTCAAAAGGGGTGCTCGCCTTGTGGATCAACGGTGGAATACACTCCTTTAGTCAGATACTCGTGAGTATCTTGTGGAGCGGAGCCTACCGAAACAAACAATCACAATCAATACACACCAAGTGCAACAATATGATGCATGATCATGTTATGACATGGATATTATGAATGAGCTAATGCATCTTTAAATAAGTTGGTTGAAGCTCGTTTGAATCAAAGATTCAAATGCCATTTCAAATAAGGTATTTTCATATACCCTTTTAATTGATTTGACCTGATGCTCAAGTATAACTTGTTCTATCATGCATGAAAATAACACCACTGGATTTCTTGGATTTTTCTAATGAATTTTCATATATAATTTATTTTAATCTGAGTTATAGATTAATTTCTATGATTTTTAGAAGTTTTGGACTAATTCTAGAATTTTATTAATCACACAATTCTAATTATTGCATCAGCATGACATCAACATTGCATCAGCTAGTCAATTTGACTGTTGCTGGTCAAACCTGACCAGTGGGGTCCACTGGTGAGTTTCTCAGACACTAACTGAGCTTAAAACCAAGGTTGGGCCCACTAGTCAGTGAGTGTTTAGGTTAATTAATCCCGTTAAAAATAATAATTAGTTAACCTAATTAATCAGGGCGCTGGTCCCACATGTCATCTACCCAGGGAGGTCAAAGCCCTGGTCGATGGGGTCAAACCCACCGGCGGTGAGTCGCCGGAAGCACGAGGAACGGCGAAGGAGGTCGGAATTCCTCCTCCGGCGACCAAATGGACGGCCGAGACCACGAATGGGTCGGTCTCTCACCCGCGCATCTAAAGAAGCTAGCCATAGGGGCTGGGGTAGCCATAATCAACATCGACGACAATATAGGCGGCTGCCGGAGTTCGACCATCGTCGAGATCAACGTTGCACCGCACGAACAAACCGAAACTAAGTACCTACACCACCTACGTGACGTCGCAAAACTACTCGTGGCATCGGTTGGACCAACCGAATACCGGAACATCACCGGCGGTGAGCTCCCACGGAGGACCTCGTCGGCCTCCATGGAATTGACAACTATGGCTCGGGATCAAAGGGGAAAAGGAGGGGAATGGGTTCTACAGCTCACGAGGAGTGCAAAGGCGTCAAAAGGGAGCTCTTTGAGGGCCTGATGACAGTGAATCGACGGCGGCGACCTCGGTGACCGGAGGTGGAAGATGATGGCGTGACGACGATCTAGGGGCTCTTAGCGTCGCGTGACTTGCTGGAGAGCTTGAGGGCGTCGAGGCGCAGCTGATGAGCATCTCAGGGGCAACAAAGAGTGGCTGGAGCATGCTAGCGACGGCGAGCTCGTTCAGTAGCCATGGCGGCAGAGAGGGGAAGAGAGGAGATGGGATGAATGGAGCGATCGGGGCGATGGGGACGACTCCTGTGGATTCTATCCACCTCGCCAGCATGAGGAAGGCCGAGGAAGGCTCACAACTCCGTGCCATGAACACGGCAGTGGGCGTCGACCTCCTCCTCTGCCTACTGGTAGAGGTAGAAGACGACACGAGGGGCTCGCTGGGCTGGGCCGGCGCCTGGTAAGCTTCTTCCTTTTTTATTCTCTTCTGTTCTCTAATTCTTACATGTGTTTTAATTTGTTTGGGCTCCAAACTTATTTCGAAAAAACCCTGAAATTAATTGTGGGGTTTTATTTGGATTATTTCCAAGCTCCACAAAATGTTTCAGCATTTTTGAAATACCTTAATTATTTATAGCCATTTATTTTGACAATTTCAGTGGCTTTTGTAATTATTTAAAATGTCAAAAGTGATTTCAAAATAGAATTCATCCGTGTAATGTTGTTGCCAACATTTAACAGAAAAGATGAACATTTTTGAAGGCCATTTTGGGTTCATTGAAAATCACACTTAGTTGAATTTCTTATATTAGAGTGAGGTGCTAGGGTTTTTCTTAATCCTCATTTCACTTAAATGCAAAAAATAAAATATGTTGCACACACTAGCTAGACACCAAGCAATGGAAACCAAGGATGTGACAACTCACCCCCACTCAAAAGAATCTCGTCCCAAGATTTTGGATTCGTCGGGAAGAGCGCAGCGTACTCTAAATGGGGACGGTCCTCCCTTTCCTAAGTTGCTTCTTTTTCAGAATGATTTGACCACTGAACCTTGAGAAACTTGAGGTTTCGACGTCAAGTGGTACGCTCTGCTTGGTCAAGAATACGAACAGGGTATTCTCGATATGAAAGGTTATCCTGGAGATCAAGCATTTCGTGGTCCATTTCACAGATAGGATCCGAGAAGCAATGCCTGAGTTGGAGATGTGGAAAACATCATGAACCTTGGAAAGGTGCGGTGGAAGTTCCAATTGGTAGGCAACCTCTCCTTGTTTGGACAAAATGCGAAAAATACCAATGTAACGAGGAGCCAATTTGCCTTTGATACCGAATCGATGGGTACCCTTCATTGGTGTAACCCAAAGGTAAGCCTTCTCGTCAACTTCAAAGGTCACAACCTTATGATGGCCATCATATTGGCTCTTTTGACGAGATTGGGCTGTTTTCCACTTTTCACGAATAATGCGAACTTGCTCTTATGCCTCCTGGATCATATCCGGACAAAAGAGTTGCCTCTCCCCGGTTTCTGACCAGTTAAGAGATGTTCGACACCTTCGTCCATAGAGAACTTCAAAAGGAGCTTTGCCCAAGCTTGATTAATAACTATTGTTCTAAGCAAATTCGGCGAGCGAAAGACACTTCTCCCAATTCATGTCAAAAGATATAACACAAGCTCTAAGCATGTCTTCCAGGATTTAATTGGCCACGTTATTCTGAAGACACTCATGTGACTAATGACCTGGTTCTCCACACTTGTAGCAGACCACTTGATTGGCACGTGGTGCAACATTGGCAGCTGGACCACCATAAGTCTTGGCTGGAGGGTTGGTCTGATTTGCATGAGGCGTCACATAGGATAGCCTCATGGTGTATCTTGGCACCAAAGAACTATTCGGGACCCACACGAGGCGCTTCTGAAATGCTGAGCCAGATGAGGAGCCAGAATCACGAGAGTGCTTCTTTGTCACTTCATAACCAGTATGTCCAGTATCAGCACTGGTCGCCTTGTTGACAAGAGCTTGAAAGCTCACACATTCATGAAGGCATAGATCACGATGAAGTTCGGGGCTCAGTCCCTTGCGGAACCTTGCTTGCTTCTTGGCATCAGTTGATAGCTCTTCCGTTGCATAGTGGGCGAGGTTTCCAAACTCACGACTACATGCATCCACAATCAGCTTCCCTTGAGTAAATGCACAAAACTCCTCTCTCTTGCGGTCCATTAACCCTTCTGGAATGTGATGCAGACGGAAAGCTGCGCTGAAATCAGCCCAGGTCACTGTTGGTCCGGCAGGACGCATAGCTTCTTAATTCGCCCACCACACATTGGCGGGGCCTTCCAGAAAGTAAGCAACAAATGTCACCTTATCAACTTCAGTGACGTTGGCAGAGCGTATCTTGCGTGAAATGCTACACAACCAATCATCAGCGTCGAGGGGGTCGACGGAATGATGGAATTTGGGTGGATTAATCTTCACAAAGTCATTGAGGTTCACTGACTCATTTCACTGCTGACGAGCCGTATTCTGCTCAATACGCTCTAACAGACGATTGGTTTCTCTCTTGTTCTTTTCTGCCTCTAGCATAACCTCCGCCAGAGAGGGCGGGTGAGGCATGTTTTCCTCAGCAGCTTGACTGGTTGATCCTGGTGAGCACCATCCTGACAAACAAACTCAGATCTTAGACTAGATCAACATCACTCTAGCTAAGGAATTAAGAAATGCACTGAACACTATGGAATGCGGGACAACATCCGGACATCAGGGTAATAAGCAAGCTGCCATATAAACACCATGGTTCATACACACCATAACATAGTCCAGTACCAGCTCAAACTGAAGAGCAAACTACTAAAAAGATGATACTACTCATCAGAGGCATTCCAAGCTTCCTATACATTATTTATCTAAGCCTCCGGAACTCATCTCACACCATAGTCATATTCCACAAGACACGCAGGACTGTGGACAATATAACTGCTACAATACTACTGCTCCACTCACGAACTCAAGCATTCGCACAGAACATCTCATACAGGTTTTCTCCGTGACCGGGGAGCTGAACCTGTGGGTCAGGGAACACCCTAGCCTGAGATCCTTGGAAACCATAAGGACACAGATGTGGCCTCGGTCCCGTGACTGGCGGCAACAGAGGTCCATGAAGAGGGGTGACACCTCCAATAGCAGGCCAATTGACGTGAGCTGGCAAATGTGTCCTAATTGGGTTCAACATCTCCATGTCTCCATAGCCTGTCTGAAAGACATGTGCCAGTTGTGTCAAAGTTGTCCACAAACGGGAACAAGTAGCATAAAGCTCCATGCGAATAGCACGAGCATCTCAGTCTCTATTCTCTAACATCTGGGTGGTAACCTGCAGCAACGGGTCCTCCAAAGAAGAATCATAGTAAACTCCACTGAGATACCCTTCTTCTCCTAGCTGAGAAGGTGGGATATAACAGAACTCTGAATTATGCAGCAGAGCATGATTTGCTCTCATGATGGTCAACATTGAATAGGCGGCATACCGGACCGCCATGTTAATGGTAACCCCCAACCCATACGACCAATGGATTGGCTCCTCAGCTCGAGGGTAATCTCGATATACCCTAACAGTACACATATACTGGCTGTGGTTAAAGTCCCGGTGCTGCGCCTCCACTGTATACTCTGGGTACGAGCGGTAACCGGCTACTAACATCATCCTGACCAACATGGCCGTGTGACCCGGTACATCAATGCACCTAGTCAAACGGACCACCTGATGAGAAGGACTAGGGGCATCTGAAATAGAGAATAATGGAGAGGCATTTGATCTCTAGAAAAATCAGAAAGCATAATGGCTGGAAATGCTCAAAAACAATTTTGAGACATCCTCCAAAAGATTGGGTAGCATAAACACTCAACTCTCAAGTTCAGGGTTCATGGTCAACAATTTTTCTCAAAAACAAACTAGAAAACTCAGATTGACTCTCGAGCCACTCTCCTACAATCTACAGAGTAGTAACACGTGATCGTCAGAGATAGGTAAGAAGCCTAGTTCTTAATCCCCGTAGAAAAAATGAGGGTGAACAAAATAGAATGACTTGAGAAGAGAAGAAAAAAGGGCCTTACGTTCCCTTCCACAATCAATTTCCTTATATATAACTAAAGCATTTCTAGACTCGACTTCGACCAGTTTGGCTTGGTAATCCTACAGTCAGTCAGGCTCTGATACCAACCCTGTCGGGACCTCGATCCTAAGCCATAGGAATCCAGCCTGTAACACACAACATCACTTTGCGGTCTCATGCATGGTTAACCCCACGGCTACCACCTTACCTTCGCTGGGACCGTTTGCATCTTTTGACTCACGTAGGCAACGTGTCACTAGCATTCCAATGTCAAAGAACCCGGGTCGACATAACTAGTTATAAACCCAAGTGGCACATCCATACAGAGACAGTCATACGTAACCCAGCAAAGTAGGTGTCGGCCATCAGCATGTGTAGACGAGTTGTAGCAAGCTACAAGGACTCCATTACACTGCGAGACATTTCCCCGAAGGGACAGACACAACATCTAAGAAGGATACATGCCGGTCAACCAATGCGTCCGGAGCACTAGCAAGCTACCAACGCTCACTGGAATCACAAAGGGGCATTTGTTTGTAAAGAGTACTACTAAAGGCGCACAACTAGGTGTCGAACCCCATACATATCATAGTACATCACACGTACGCATGACATACTCATTATGCATAGATACAACAAATGGCATCACAATACAACCATACAACATCACAACATTTATTTAGAAGGCTCGGAAGAGCCTTGCATAATAAGTTCATACAGGTAGGGGTCACATGACCTGACACTCAAGTCATACAAGCCATGTGGAACTATTAAAGCTGTTTTGGTACAGACAAATGAAAGGAAAAGGCATAAAGCCTGTTTATCTTTAGATCCCTTCCGAAAGGGCCAGATCGTAGCTGGGATAACAGCTACTCGTCATCATTGACGTCTAGCTAGAACCCACAAGATGGTTCGTGGGTATCTTCTGCAACATTTATTAAGAAAACATGAGTACGAAAGTACTCAGCAAGACTTTAAATCAGATCTATCTACTCATGCACAAGTGTCAACAAAGGGGATTGTGGGGTTTCATGCAGCAAGCCAGTTTTAACTCTTCGCTAATGTATACTATGCCTACAAATATTTTGGAACAAGTTTTGATAAGTCGTACATGAGTCCACTACCTCCACAATAATACACTATCATGGATTCTTTCCCGTCTCCCTACGAGAATGCCATCCATGATACTCACACTTATCTTGATACTTTCATGAGTAGCCATTAAAAGTATCTATGAACAATATATGTTTCCAAGTAGTCCATATCCGCGGACACAGCTATTCGAATATATCATAACCCTGCAGGGGTGTACTTCTTCACACACGCTCTCGCCACTTATCGCCATGTGCACTTTACGCACCTCTGAAATCTTTGGAAGCCCACGAGGGAGTCGGCCACGACCTTTAACCATGCTAATACCTAGTCTAGGTTTATCGCCTATTTGAGACTAAACCCGCATGGAAGTCCGGCCGAAGTTTCTGCTACGACCCCAAACGATGTGCGCAGAGTTCTCAAGCCCACCATTCGGGTGCTACTTGGTACACCGTGCCAGTGCCTACCGCATCACAGCCCACCTCTAAGGTCAGCACCGCACACGGCCTCCAGCAAGACTGCACACACGAGAAACTGCTTGCAACTTCAGGACCGAGTACTAGGCGATTAATAAGCCGAGCGGGGTCATATTTCAGGGCCCAACATGTGCTAGTAGCTAGTCTTGGATCACATACACGGAACTCAGTTCCTAAGAACGGATCCAATGAGACAACCCGCCATGTAATCCTACATAGCCTCTCATCGATACCTTTACCAAATCAGGTTCAACACTTAACCTTCATTACGAGAACACATTTATCCACTAGAGTCCATCACCGAGATGAAACAGGCCTGACACAACTACCAGATTTGGAATGCTCAAAAACATTTATCACGATGTGTCCAAATGCAATAAATGAGAGCGGGAGCGAGAACATGGGATTTTATCGGAATGCTCAAAAGGGGTGCTTGCCTTGTGGATCAACGGAGGAATACACTCCTTCAGTCGGATACTCCTGAGTATCTTGTGGAGCAGAGCCTACCGAAAAAAAATCACAATCAAGACACAACAAGTGCAACAATATGATGCATGATCATGGCATGACATGGATATGACGGATGAGCTAATGCATCTTTAAATAAGTTGGTTGAAGCTTGTTTGAATCAAAGATTCAAATACCATTTCAAATAAGGTATTTTCATATAACTTTTTAATTGATTTGACCTGGTGCTGGGGTATAACTTGCTCTATCATGCATGAAAATAGCACCATTGGATTCTTTGGATTGTTCTGATGAGTTTTCATATATAATTTATTTTAATGTGAGCTACATATTAATTTCTATGATTTTTATAAGGATTGTACTAATTGTGGAATTTTATTAATCACATAATTCTAATTATTGCATCAACATGACATCAGCATTGCATCAGCTGATCCATTTGGTCGTTGCTGGTCAAACCTGACCAGTGGGGTCCACTTGTGTGTGTCTCACACACTAAGTGAGCTTAAAACTAAACTAATAAGCTAATTAAAAGGGATGGGCCCACTAGTCATTGAGTGTTTAGATTAATTAATCCCGTTAAAAAAATAATTAGTTAACCTAACTAATCAGGGGGTTGGCCCCACATGTCATCGACCCAGGGAGGTCAAACCTCTGGTCGATGGGGTCAAACCCACCGGCGATGAGTCGCCGGCAGCACCAGGAACGACGGAGGAGGTCAGAATTCCTCCTCCGGTGACCAAATGGATGGTCGAGACCACAAATGGGTCGTCCTCTCACCCGTGCATCTAAAGAAGCTAGCCACAAGTGCTAGGGTGGCCGGAATCGACGCCGGCGACGACCTAGGCGGCTGCCGGATTTCAGCCATCGTCGAGATCGACTTTGCAATGCGCGAACGAACCGAAACTAAGTACCTACAAGACCTACGTGACGTCGCAAAACTATTGGTGGCATCGGTTGGACCAACCAATCACCGGAACATCATCGGCGGTGAGCTCCCGTGGAGGACCTTGTCGGCCTCCACGGAATCAATAGCTGCGGCTCTAGATCGAAGGGGAAAAGGAGGGGAATGGGTACTACAGCTCACGAAGAGTGCAGAGGCGTCGAAAGCGAGCTCTGGGAGGGCGTGATGACGGCGAATCGACGACGGCGACCTCGGTGAGCGGATGTGGAAGACGACTGCGTGACGGTGATATGGGAGATGTTGGCGTCGCGTGACTTGCTGGAGAGCTTGAGGGCGTCGAGGTGGAGCTGATGAGTGTCTCATGGGCGAGAGAGAGTGGCTGGAGCGAGCTAGCGACGACGAGCTCGTTCGGTAGCCATGGCGGCAGAGAGGGGAAGAGAGGAGAGGGGATGAATGGAGCGGTCGGGGCGATGGGGACGACTCTTGTGGAGTCTATCCACCTTGCCAACACGAGGGAAGGCCCAGGCAGGCACGCAGCTGCGTGCCATGAGCACGACAGTCGGTGGCCACCTCCTCCTCTGCCTACTGGTAGAGGTAGAAGACGATAGGAGGGGGTGGCTGGGCTGGGCCGACGCCAGGTAAACTTCTTCCTCTTTTTTTAATTTCTTCTATTCTCTAATTCTGACATGTGTTTTAATTTGTTTGGGCTCCAAACTTGTTTCAAAAAACCCTAAAATTAATTGTGAGGTTTTATTTGGATTATTTCCAAGCTCCACAAAATGTTTCAGCATTCTTGAAATACCTTAAGTATTTATAGCCATTTATTTTGACAATTCTAGTGGGTTTTGTGAATTATTTAAAATTTAAAAATTGATTTAAAAATAGAATTCATCCGTGTAATGTTGTTGCCAACATTTAACAGAAAAGATGAACATTTTTAAGGCCATTTTGGGTTCATTGGAAATCACACTTAGTTGAATTTCTTATATTAGAGTGAGGTCCTAGGGTTTTTCTTAATCCCCATTTAAATTTAATGAAAAAAGAAAATATGATGCACACTCTATCTAGGCACTAACTAATGGAAACCAGGGATGTGAAAAAAATATCCCACTCACTTCATGTGACCAGGCAATCATCCAAAAGACTATCACCCATCTTATTTTTCAACTTTTTCTTGACTAAACTCATGGCAGAAAATGCTCTCTCCACATTTATCATTGCCACTGGTAGAAACAATACCAATTTTAGAAGCAAGTACACAAAATTATGAACCATATGCCTCCATATTTGAACAAGATTAACTGAGAGATCAACAAGCTTAACTATATGCTTTCCTGTTTGAACAAGCTTGAACTATATGCCTGCACATCCCGCGTACTTGCTTTCTTTCCTGTTTTTTGAGCATGTTGCTCAAAAAGGGAAGCAATGTTTCCTACCCTCTTCATTCTTCAATAGTTGTGTAAAACTGTGTGTATGTATTCATCAGTTCACAATTTATCCACTCAGTACTGCATCCACTGATCCACATCTAAATAAATTCAGGTTTCGGTCAATACCTCTCTTTTCCTGAGCAGCCGAGCTGATGTGGCTGGGTGGGGCGTTGGAGCCTGGAGGACTGGAGGAGCCGAGGAGCAGCGAGCAGGCACAGTGGCAGACTGGCGCCTCAGCACTGCGGTGGTGCTAGGTTGCTGGCGGCCCGACGGGGGACGGCGGACCATGGTGGGGCAGCCGGGCACACACCTAGTCGGCTAGTTTGCGAGTCCGGGATCCGATGGTGGTTGGGGCCCAGGGGTGATGGGGCGAGGGGCGACTTACTGGCGGAAGCCGGTAGATCGAAGACGGGGGCGGGGCGCTGTGCATGTGCGGCTTGGGGCGCAAGTCAATGAACAAAAGGAAAGGTAATGTTAGGTTTCAGAGTCCAACAACTCATTTTTTGCCTGGACCCGTCTCTGAAAGGCCACCATACATAGGCCGGGCCAAAATCCCAGGGTGGAGCACGACCCACCCTGTCCACCCTGTGGCTCCGCCCATGTCGTCGTCCGAGGTCAAAACCGGCTATTTAAGCCGACCAACGCTCCTCGGCCCTAGCAAATCCACCTCCTCCCTCTCTGCGTCGCCGCCCGAGCCCGTATGCCTCCACTCCCAGGCTCTCTGGTGTCGATATGGTCCAACGAAAGATCATCACCTACGCAATGCTTACTTGGAGCGCGAGATGAGGCGGAGACCCGGGCTAGGTGTGCCACCCACATCGTTGCGGGTCTCCCTCCGGACTGGCCGGAGTCATAGGAGGAGGAGGAGTAGCAGCCGGGGAAGGAGGAGGGAGAGCAGATGCCGGAGCAGATGAAGGTGGCAGATCCGTAGGAGGACGAGCATGCTCTGGGGTTCAAAATGGTGGAGACGGATTCGGAGTTCGTCATCGCCCAAGCCGAGAAGATGGCGGAGCAACAACCAACCTGAAGGCCATCCAGGATGGGGCTGAGGTGGACGCTAACCGGGAGTTCGTCCGACAGAAGCAAGCGGAGGCCTACACGCTCTTGGACAAAACCGACATGGAGATAGCGACGGAAGAGGCTAGAGTGGAGCAGCCGGAGGGGGCGGAGCTACAACTGCCGCACATATATCCATTGGAGGGCACAGAGATAGTCGACATCTCCAACGAGGAGTAGCTACATAATACGCATGTTTTTCTACTTTTCATGCCTTTGTATGGATATAAGAATCTAGTATGATTTATCCGGATGCAGTGGTGCTAATTTGAGACATGTTCGATCGCTCCGTGCAAGCGTGCTCCGGCGCATCTATGGGCGCTTGAGGGGTCATATTTGCCAACCATGATGGTAGATTCTCTTATGCCCCCATTAATTCTCTCTCCTTCTACCTAGGGCCATGCAATCCATGAATCCTTGCATGCATAAACTACACTAGAGGATGATGTGCACTTTGTTACGTCGTCCATCTATGATGAGTTAAGCCTTTCACTTTTTACACGGGTTACTATTGTGAGTTGGTTCGTGTTTACACGGGTTATTATTGTGAGTTGGTTCATTTTGTATTTCATTTAAGCTATGAGGTATCTATTTGTGTGAGAGACAACTGAATGTGCTAAGCTCAATACAGTGTGAGGATAACAAAAATCCATACAACCACATGTGCTACTCCGTTTGCTAATTAACATTCTGATATGTACAAGAAGATACATAGGTGATACAATAGCATTAGATAGGAACATGTAAAAAATAACAAAATGGTAATTATCAATCATATTTCCAGTGGCCTCCTCTTAGCTCGTCCTAAAATTTGATGCAAACAATCAAAGTTTGGACAAATCTTGTTCGCACCACACTGCACGATGTGTTGCACATGTACAACATCATATATATCACACGAGTCCGACTTGTTACTGATGTCAAGAAACCCACATCATATGACTCATTTTTGTCCACCACATGATACTTGGACACATTATAGTTGTTACCTACCCAAACATTTGCACCTTTGGTCTCTCAATGTCCCTCTTCATGTCCACACATCCAAGTATCCCTCCAGTAACTGAGTTAATTATAAACGTGGATAACTGTCAAAAACATGGCTACATTCTATATAATGGTTTAGTCGGGGAGAGAGACATGGGCAATGGAACGTACCTTGCACTTAATGTAAGAGAAACAAACTATAGTAACTGCGAAAACGACTAATTATAACACCATGCCCATATTATAACTAATTGGTAGCTTGTATATTTGCACATACCACTCACATCTCGCAGTGCATCTTGAATAAATGTAAAAGAATGGTCGGTGGCATAAACATTCAGAAAGTTAAAAGGGAAATGAAGCAACAACCTTTCTTCATGGTAGCATCTATAATTAGCAATAGAAAGAAGGACCTACCAATTCTTTGTCCTTAGGGATGCAGAGCGGCACCTACTCCGTCCTGCTCCATAGGCAAAACATATCAGGTTAGTTATGGCGGCTTTTTATTGATGTAGTTCATATTGAGTTAACATCGTGCTTTTGCAGGCTTATGCTGGATGATGTCCCACATCCCTATATGTACTTAACCAAAGAGTTCAAAAGATCATTGGAGAGAAGTTGGAGACTACTTTTTTATGCTCAATAAGGAAAGCTAAAACTGTTGTTTCTAGGAACCATTCATTGGGCTTATCATGAGAAATAAAAGAAATTACTAGTAGCCTCAAATCATTTAATCCCCAACAATACATGGCTGGAGTATGAACATTAGGTTAACATTGATGATAGATTTGTCGGCTTAGTGGAAACCAGGGTACCAAGACCCGTCAGCGACACTTGAAAAGCCACACTCCAAAAACGACCCACAAAGGGGCTCCGCAAGCATAGAGGCCCCTCTCTTCAAGAAGGGTCTCTTCACGATGATCTTCAACAACAGCATGTAGCCTCGCGAGGCCCTCCTCGTGAGGCGGCCTCCTGCAAAGCCCTCTACCTGGAGGATCCGTGCGCCGCTGGACGCACGGTCACATGCCCACCATGTTGTGGGATCACCGGAAGCGACGTCTAGAGGGGGGATAGACTACTTGATTAAATAAATACTTAACATTTTCCCATTTTAATAGTTGGCAAGTTTTAACGATTATACCAAGTATAGCACACCCTACACATGCAAGTCTAAGACAATAGTAACGGAAAGTATACACATGCACATGTAAGTAAGGAGTAGAGGTAGGAAGATCAAATGCAAAGATGGCATGGAGAGTGGCGTGGTTCCGATAGATGGTGCTATCATACGTCCACACTTATGGAGACTTCAACCCACGAAGGGTAACGGCTGTGAGAGTCCACGACGGGCTCCACCCAGGAAGGGTCCATGGAGAAGCAACCTTGTCTATGCCAACATGACTTACGTCCACGAAGGACTAGCCTCACTCGGGGTAGATCTTAACGAAGTAGGCGATCTCCATGCCCTTAAAAACTTCTTGGTTGAACTCCACACAAAGTCGGAGGCTCCCAAGCAACACCAATCCAATCTAGGAGACACGACTCTCCAGACGGTAATATATGTGGTAGTATGATGAATTCCTTGATCTTGTGCTTGAAAACATAGTATCAACAACACTTAATCAACCTCTTGCAGATTTGGCTTGGGTTGAAGAGATTGATTGGGTGGAAAGCAACTTGGAGAGGCTAGAAATCAAGATTCATATGGTAGGCATGGAATATCTAGATCTCAACACATGAGTAGGTGGTTCTCTCCCAGAAGATGGATGAGGCAAGTGTTGGTTTGTTTTGAGTGCTTCCTTTTTGAATGAGAGGCTGGTATATGCCTATATGTAGGCTCTCCAAAAATCCAACTGTTACAACATTATTAACCAACTCGATGGAAGCGAAGTAACAACTCGATTGCACCTACTAGTGCAAAATGTGGCAACTCTTGGACTATCGGTGAGACTCATATAGAAATCTCGGTGGGTCCGATTTTGGCTGGCCTAGGTAGTTATCCAAACTCGGTGGCTCCGATTTGCAAATCTTGGAGATTCTGATTTTAGCAAATGGCTAACCAAGGAGTTGGACAATGTTTTTCGGTGAGGCCGAAATCAAACTCGGTGGTACCGAGATGGTTTGGTTTGGTTGTGGATTTTGTCTAAGGTAAAACTTGGTACGGCCGATTTCGAAATATTGGTGGCATTGAATTTGAGTGTTTAGGCTTTGGATAGAATATTTGTGGGAGAACTTCATGAGGGTTTTTGATGGCCAACTCTAAGCAGTTGAGCAACCAGATCATCATAGATACCTCATCCCATTTTAATAGTATTGGCTTTCCTATGGACTCAATTGTGATTTCTCACATAAAATAAAAACGTAGAGTCTTAAAGCTTGACGCTTGGCCAGTTGTATTCTTCTCCTTCATTAGGGCTTCTCTTCATAATCCATCCAATTTGTTCTATGGACTTCATCTAAAATGAACTAGATGAAACTATTAGTCCAAGAGACAATGTATGTTGTCATGAATTATTAAAGCCACCAAGGGAGCATATGTCTTTCAACCTCCCCCTTTGTGGTAATTGACGACAACATACAATCAAAGCTATAAAAAGAGATAGGCAGTAAAATATGATAGCTTTAAAGGATACTTGGCTGGTACAAGCTCCCCCTAAATGTGTGGAATTTCCTTTAAGGAATAGTTGCTTTGGAATGCATGGTTACACACATAGAAGAAGGGACATGATGAGTCATGTGTACCTTGTCTATATTCAACAAACATATGTGAATAAAATGTCTCCATGTTCAAGACTCACTCTTGCAAAAAATATGTGCTCGAAATAAGAAATCATCTTGAACAAGTATATGATGCATATACTTACCTTGAAGTTGTTGAGCATTTTCATAGTAGGAACACACCTGAGAAAACAACTGTTAGAAACACACGAGTATTCTATTGTAAATATGCAAAGATCTTTAATAGTACCAAGACATGGAAGACATATTGAAAATAGCACTTGATGAGTGATATTTCGCCCCCCTATTTGTCACGATAGATATGTCTCCAAGCACATTTAGAACTTTCTCCCCGTGAATATGAACATTAGTTTCTCCTCTTCCCTTTAATATTAACATGTAGATATTGGTAGTAGGTAGTGTGAGACAAGTCTAGTACAAGAAGACAAATAAAACATTTTGTCTCTCCCTTTATAGATAGATGGTAGCTTTGATATCCCCCCCCCCTTGAATATTTTTCGCCTTTAGGTAAGCATAAGCTTTTATATTTCTCCCCCTTTGGCATTGATTTCTAAAAAGGGTTACACGGTAAGGGTTCCTTGAGAGTAAGGGTCATTGAGAACTTTGAAAAAAAGTCTCAGAAGTATGGCAACGAACTCAAGGAATATCTAAAATCGGAGACTCCAAGGCAAACTTGATTGGTGGAACTGATGATGATCTTGGTGCTCAGGGTGAAATCGATAATGCTAAAGTGTTCCTTGTTGGTTGTACCGAATAGGTACTTGATAATATATTTGTTATTTCGGTAAAGACAATTTCCGTGAATTGCAAATAGAATCTTGGCAATAACATTCTCGGCCATATTGGTGAACAAAATTTTCAAAAAAACTTGACACAATTTGTGAGAATCTTTTCAAGAGATTTTCAATGTATTTTCACAACTAGATGGAGATTGAATGGTTCCAAAAAAGCATGCAACTAAAAGATGAACCAAACAAGTAACTTCATCTAGATGATGGTCGGCGACAAGGTCACCTATATTAGAGTATATTGACTTAAGGATCCAAGCAAGAATGCTTGATCGTAGTTCATACTCATCGTTAAGCTCAAAATTGGGTTGCCATTTTTCGTTTAAGCATTTTAATGTCTTCGTACCGTTTGAATTATGTTACCTCATGTCCTGGAGTAAATCTTTTCAAGGATATGAGTACATACCTTTGAAGGATGTAGATGGCGTAGCATGTAGGTGTACTTGTTGAGGATGCTTAATGTTGATGAAGATCATCTTGAGTTGGGAGCAATCCTAGGTTGTTTTGGTACTCTTATCACCTACATGGTTAGTCATGCAAGGACAAACATGATATATCCAAATGATAAGAGTGAATTTGTTCAACAAATAATTGTCAAGGATATGATTTAACTTGTGTTCTTCATCCACCCTCAAAGAAGGATTGTTGATACTTGGCCATGCCAAGAATGCTTGTGGTGTGAAATGATGGCAATCTTGTTGACTAAGGTTCATACAAGTACCTACAAACAATAATGGAACATGTTTCACATGTATGTCATAATCCTTAAGAGTTTATGCATCCATAGCAATTGCGCACAACATGATCCGGCGGCAATGTATTCTGCTTCGGCAGTAGATAGAGATACCAAGTTTTGTTTCTTGGAAAACCAAGACACAAGAGATCTCCCAAGAAATTGACAAGTACCCGAGTTAGATCTTCTGTCAACCTTGTCTCTCGCATAGTCTGAGAGTTGGAATATCCAAAACTATTAAAATAAGATCCCTCGGGATACCACATGCCAAAGTATGGTGTATGTATCAAGTATCTCATAATTCTTTTCATGTCCTTTGGATGACACTCCTTGGGTGCCGCTTGATATCGGACACACATGCACATAGTTAGTATGATATCGGGATGGGAGGCACATAGGTGTAATAATGAAACGATCATTGATCGATAAACCTTTTGATCATCTGGTTTGTCCTCCTTGGTGAGGTCAACATGTCCACTCATAGGCATGGGAGTTTTCATATCTTTGCATTCTTGCATGTTGAACTTCTTGATCAAGTCCTTGGTATACTTGGTTTGATATATAAATATACCTTCTCTCGTTTGCTTGAGTTGCAAACCAAGAAATAATTTCAGCTCACACATCATGGACATCTCATATTTCTCGGACATCAACCTTCCAAATTTCTCACTAAAATGTGGGTTAATGGATCCAAAGATAATGTCATCCACATATATTTGGCACACGTATAATTCACCATTACCTCTTTTAGTTAATAGGGTAGCGTCAATTTTACAAATCTCAGAACCCTTTTCAATAAGAAACTTCATTATTTATTTGTACCAAGCTCGAGGGGCTTGTTGAAGACCATATAGAGCTTTACGAAGTTTATAAACATGATTAGGTTTCTTAGGGTTCACAAAGCCGGGAGGTTGTTTGACATAAACTTCTCCTCAACTTCATCACTTAGAAAAGCACTTTTGATATCCATTTGGTAAAGAGTAATATCATGGTGATTGACATAAGCAAGAAGTATGCGGATGGTCTCTAGTCTAGCAACACGAGCGTTAGTCTCGCCGTGGTCCATACCTTCGAGTTGAGTGTAACCTTGAGCTACGAGACGTGCCTTGTTGCGTACCACTTGGACATCTTCATCTTACTTGTTTCAAAACACCCATTTTTTCCAACGATGTTATGCTCGTCCTTCGGCTTCTCCACTAGTGTCCACAGTTTCATTCCTCTCAAAGTTGTGTAGCTCTTCGTGCATGGCATTTACCCAATCTAGGTATTCAAGTGCTTCTTCTACCTTCATAGGCTCAATGCTAGAGATAAATGAGTAATGGTCACAAAAGTTAGCTAAACAAGTTTTAGAGCGAGTGACTCTCCTGTTTTGTATGTCGTCGAGAATTTGTTCCAATGGATGATTCTTGGTCACTCTTTCTCGAACTCTTGGTAGCTTTCCCTTGTTGGATGGTGGAGCTTCCTCATCATCATATTCTTCGTTGTTGCTAAAGGTGTCATCTCCTTGAGGTGGTGGTGAAGGAGATTGAGGTGGATCATCATGGTGTACTTCATCAACTGGTGGTGAATGCCTCCATGTCGTTTTTTTGTTCGCCTTGGCGCGAAGTAGGAGCTTCCACTTGTGTTGATGAAGTACTTTCCTTCGCCTCCTTGGGACGTATCTCTCCGATGGACAACTCTTGAATGGCTTCTGAACGTTCCTTATCTCCTACATCATTTGGCAATTGTTCGACTTGAAGACCATTGGTGTCACCAAACTTCACATCTACCGTCTCTTGAACTTTGCGAGTGAAGTTGTTGTATACACGGTAAGTGTGAGAGTTTGATCTGTAACCAAGTAGGAAACCTTCATGAGTTTTAGGATCAAATTTAGAACAACGATGCTTATCAAGAATATAACACTTTGAGCTAAATACCAGAAAGTATCCAACTTGGGGTTTATTACTCGTGAGTAGGTCGTATGCTGTTTTACAGAGAAGCTTGTGTAGGTAGAGTCGGTTTGTTGCATGACAAGCTGTTTCCACGGCTTCTGCCCAAAAGTGTCTTGGCATCTTGCATTCGTCGAGCATTGTTCTCGCCATCTCTATGACAGCCCGGTTCTTCTTCTCAACAACTCCATTTTTTTAGGTGTATACGTAGACGAGAACTCATGTGAGATATCTTCTTCATCAAGAGAAGTGTCCACATTGGTGTTCTTGAACTCCGATCCGTTGTTGCTGCAAAATTTCTTGATCTTCACTTCAAACTGATTTGGGGCTTCCCAAGCGAAGTTCTTGAAGATGTTTTGTAACTCAGAGTTGTCATAAAGAAAGAATACCCACGTAAATATGGAAAAATCATTAACTATAACTAGACAAAAGAGAATTTCCACCGAGGCTCTTGTAAGCATTGGGACCAAAGAAATTCATGTGAAGCAGCTCAAGTGGTCTCCTAGTAGTCATGATGTTCTTCACGAGATGACTTCCACATACTTGTTTTCCTTCTTGACAAGCACGACAAAGTCTGTCTTTGTCAAAGATAACATATTTAATACCAAGTATACGATCGCCTTTGATAAACATGTCTAGATTACGCATACCAACATGTCCTGGCCTTCTACGCCATAGCCAACCTTTAGATGATTTTGCAATAAGATAACTATGAGGTTTGACTTTATTAGTGAAATTGACAATGTATAGATCACCTCTACGAAACCCGATAAAGACCATGTTATGATTATCTTGATGAAACACTTGGCAATCAACTTCAGTAAATAGAGCATTCAAACCAAAGTTGGCTAGTCTAGATATGGAAGAAGATTGTAGCAAAGGGATTCAACAAGCATGACATTTTGAATATACCTATCCTGAGATATGGCCACCTTACCAAGACCTAGTACCTTACCCTTGGAGTTGTCTCCAAAAGTCACATACCTTCATGGTCCATGGATTGGTGTGCTCTCTTGAAACATACCTCTATCTCTGATCATGTGATCGGTGCATCCACTATCGAGAATCCACTCTTTTCCTCCGGACATGCAATCATTGAGATTTGCCATAAGACTTAGACTCTTCATGGTCTTCTCATATTCAATGTCAAACCTCTCATCTTCATCGTAGTAGCCATGTTCCACATTTTCATTGTCAAGTGGAATATCATCGTCACAAAAATCCATAGATTTGCTAGAATTTTGACCATGACGATGTTCAAGTTTATGAATGTGAATGGCTTCAACAATGACGTTATTGATGGTAATGACATCTGCTTTAGCACGCATGAGGTCACGAAGCTCAAACAAGTAATTATCAAAGTTTGGATTGCTAGGCATCATTTTGTGAAAGGCAATGGTTTTAAGGAGAATGACATCAATATTTTTCAAAAAGTAGTTAGGATATCTTTTCTCCAAATATCTCCACAAAGTATAAGCACACTCAAAGTTCTTCATTTGATTAAGCATAATTCTTGGCAATCCTCTAATGATAAGATTACCAGTTCTAAGACTGCAAAGCATATCAGTTTCTTCCTCATGAGAAGGATGTAAGGGATCAATGGGAGGCACATAGGTATTTTCAACATACTTTCTCAAATGCAATTCATCAAATATATCAAGAATATTGTCTTTCCATTGACTATAGTATTCTACATTGAGAATAGGCACTCTACAACTAAGACTTTCCGAACTAGATACATCCATCTTTCTCCAATGCTGATGCAACCAAAGCTATGGAATCCAAAGTTGTGATACCAATTATGGGATCACTAGAAGGGAGATATAGAGGGGGTGAAGAGACTACTTGATAAAATAAACACTTAGCCTTTCCCAATTTTAATAGTTGGCAAGTTTAAGTAATTATACCAAGTCAAGCACGTCCTACACATGCAAGTCTAAGAGAATAGCAGCAGACAGTAAATACATGCATGTGTAAGTGAGGAGCAGAGGTAGGAAGATCAAAACCAAAGATGACATGAAGATTTTTGGCGTGGTTCCGATAGGTGGTGCTATCGTACATCCATGTTGATGGAGACTTCAACGCATGGAGGGTAACAACCGCGAGAGTCCATGGAGGGCTCCACCCACGAAGGATCCATGGAGAAGCAACCTTGTCCATGCCATCATGGCTTACGTCCATGAAGGACTAGCCTCACTCGGGGTATATCTTCATGAAGTAGGCGATCTTCTTGCCCTTACAAACTTCTTAGTTCAACTCCACACGAAGTCGGATGCTCCCAAGTGACACCTAACAAATCTAGGAGACACCACTCTCCAAAAGGTAATAGATGTGGTAGTATGATGAACTCCTTGCTCTTGTGCTTAAAAATATAGTCTCCTCAACACTCAATCACTCTCTCATAGATTTGTCTTGGGTAGAAGAGATTGATTGGGTGGAAAGAAACTTGGGGAGGCTAAAAATCAAAATTCATATGGTAGCAATGGAATATCTTGATCTCAACACATGAGTAGGTGGCTCTCTCTCAGAAAATAGATGGGGCACGTGTTGGTTCAATCTTAGTGCTTCCTTTTCAAATGAGAGGCTGGTGGAGGGGTGTGTATAGGCATCTCCAAAAATCCAACCATTGCAACATTATTTCCCAACTCGGTGGAACCGAATTAAAAGCTCGGTTGCACTGACTAGTGCAAAATGTGGCAACTTTTGGCATTTCGGCGAGACCGATATGAAAATCTCGGTTGGTCCAATTATGAATGGCCTAGGTAGTTACCCAAACTTAGTGGCACCGTTTTGCAAAACTTGAAGATTCCGATTTTAGCAAATGGCTAACTAGGGAGTTTGGTCATTGTTTTTGGGTTAGAATGAAATCAAACTTGGTGGTACCGAGATGGTTCGGTTTGGCTATGGATTCTGTCTAGGGTAAAACTCAGTAGGTCTGATTTGGAAATATTGGTGGCACCGAATTTGAGTGTTTAGGCTTTGGATATAATACTTGTGGGAGAATTTCACAAGGGTTTTTGGTGGATAACTCTAAGCAATTGAGCAACCAGATCATCATAGATACCTCATCCCTTTTAATAGTATTGGCTTCTCTATGGACTCAATTGTGTTTTTTCACATCAAAGCAAAATGTAGAGTCTTTAAGCTTGAAGCTTGGCCAATTCTACTCTTCTCCTTCCTTGGGGCTTCTACTCACAATCCAACCAATTTTCGGTGTGGAGTTCATTTGAAATGAACTAGATAAAACTATTAGTCTAAGAGATACTGTATGTTGCCATGAATTACCAAAATCACCAAGGGAGCTTATGTGCTTTCACACGTGGGTGATCTCTAGTGCAGGAAAGGACAGCAAGGACGGTTCGAGCAGGCGTGGATAGAGAGGTATTCCTCTTTGATGATTGATACGTCTCCAATGTATCTATAATTTTTGATTGTTGCATGCTATAATTTTATCATCCTAGGATACTTTTGGGTGTTTATTTACCAATTAATATTATTATTAGGCACTAACCTATTAACCCAATGCCGAGTGCCAGTTGTTATTTTCTGCATGTTTTTGACTTTTCAGGTTTACAGTACCAAACGAAGTCAAATTGCCCCAAAACTTTTTGATTATTGTTTTGATCAAAAGAAGACTTGGAATCTGTGAGAGGAGGCCACATGCTCCACGAGGGAGCCACCACAAAATAGGGTGCATTCGGGGGGGGGGGGTGGCCTCCCTGTGTTATGTGGTGCCCCCCCCAAGCGCCTCCCGACGCCCCTGTGTGGCCTATAAATTCCTAAAAACCCCAAAAATCCTAAGGAGCCTCCCAAAACACTTTTTCACCATCGCAAACTTCTGTTCTACCATGTGACCATGTGGAGCCCTGTTTTGGTGCCTTGCCGGAGGGAGTATCGATCACGAAGGGCCTCTACATAAACCTCGTTGCGCCCATGGTTATGTGTGAGTAGTTCACCACAAACCTACGGGTCCATTATTAGTACCTAGATGGTTATCTCTCTCTCTCTATTGATCTTAAATACAATGGTCATCACATCTTCGCTTTGATCTATACAATGGTCATCACATCTTCGCTTTGATCTATCTAATGTAATTCTTTTGTGCGGTGCATTTGTTGGGATCCGATGAATTGTGGGTTTATGTTCAGATTAGTCATGATAAAATATTTGAGTCTTCTCTGAAATTTTCATTTCATTCTTATTTGCATGATTATTATAGCTTTGTAAATCTCTCCGATCTATTGCTTTGGTTTGGCCAACTAGATTAATCTTTCTTCACTTGGAGGTGTGCGCTTTAGTGAGTTGAATCTGGCAGTGCTCTATATCCCGGTGAAAGAAGGGGACAAGACTCATCTTTGTATTTCTTCCACTAAGTATAAAACAATGGGGTTAATTAATTTTAATTGAGTTATCTTTGTCTACATCATATCATTGTTTTCCAAGCATTACTCTGTTTTACTAAATACTCTAGATGCATGCCGGATAGCGGTCGATGAGTGGAGTAATAGTAATATGTGCAGGTAGGAGTCGGCTAGTTTGCTTATGGACGTGATGCCAATATACACATGATCATTGTCGTGAATATCACATAACTACACACTTTTCTATCAATTGCCCAAGAGTAATGTGTTTACCCACCGTATAATTACTACATGAGAGATGCCACTAGGGAAAACTATGGCCCCGGGACTATTCACTTATATATTTACAAGTGCTATTATTTCCTTGTTTTTCCTATTTACTTTTTGTTTTATTTTTCAATTTACAAATATCAACTATTATCTCCACACTAAATTTGCTTGCAAATAACGAGTCCAAAGGGATTGACAACCCTCTTGCCCGTGTTGGGTGCAAGTGTTTGCTTCTTTGTGTGCATTCACTAAAGATGGGGGTTGCGTGTTACTCCTATTGGTTCGATAACCTTGATTCTTACTCAGGGAATACTTATCTAGACTTTTCTGCATCACCCATTCCTCATCACGGAAAATCCAATGGAGATCACAAGTATGAGGAAGGATTTTTGGCGCCGTTGCCGGGGAGTATCATCAACCTACTATTAAGTACCTTCGCATAAATTATCATTCATTTTTTCTTCTTCTTATTTGCTGTTATATTTCGCTGGCTTCATAAAAATAAAAAATACAAAAATATTAAACTTTGCTAGTTTACTTGTTTGCTTGCAATAATTGTGTTATCACACAAAAATAGAAGGTAATGACTTATGGAATTATTTAAAGTTTTCTACTTGGATCATCTTCGAAGCATTCGTGCTCGTGTTGAAACCCCAACTAGCTTAGTTGAGGGGAAATCATTAGATGAGCATGCTCATTTTTTGCGTCACCGATTGTCTAAAAAGGGGAGACTCTTATGTCATCAAATAAATTGTTTGCTATGCTATGCTTGGAATCTGTGTGAAATTTATGATTTTACGTGTTGCTCTAAGACCCCTAAAAACACCTTCTCCACGTGTGTGAGTTTAATGATAATGAAATGATATCTTCTTATGCCAAGTGTGTTTATAGTTACTATGATATCAAACAAACTAAAGAATTTGTTACTTTTAAGGGTGCTTATGAATTTGCTTCCTTTATTGAAAAGTATGATGCTACCCTCTACAAATATGAAAAAAATTCATACTTCAATATTTCTATGAAAACTATGCTCCTAATGCCCATGTTAAAGAATTTATTGAGAGAATGTCTGCTGCTTTGGAAGAAAATTGTGATCCCATTGATTCGATTGAAATATGCCCTCATGATGAATGTGATGCTTGCTATGCTCATGGCCACGACGCCAATGCTAATGATTCTTATGGAGATGAACTTACTATAGTTCCTTATGTTGAAAATGAAATTATTTCTATTGCACACACAAAGCACAATTTCAATGATGTTACTATAAGTTCTATTAATGTTAGTCATGTTAGTGATATGCAAAGCTACAAGCTTTGGATGATAATTTTGTTAGGTCCACTTCTTATTGCAATGATCATGATTGGGGTGATATTGTTTCTTTTGATCTTCAAAATTTATTTAAGCCTCATGATGAATACGTTATGGATAAGAATGATTGCAATAATATTGAAAGTGGATTTGGAAGAGTGTCAACTTTAGATAATAGTCCCACATATTCATAGAGTGCTCAACTAAAAGTGGATTTGGAAGAGTGTCAACTTTGGATAAGAATCCCACATATTCGGAGAGTGTTCAGTCTTATGATTTTACTAATAAAAGTGGGTTTGGAGATGTCATGACTTTAGTTAATGTTTATCCCACTATGTTGGAAGATTGTAAAACCTTTGTGCATGTGGATCATGGAGAAATTATTTTATATGAGAGATATATTTTTGAATTTGGATATGATCCTACATGTAATTATTATGAGAAAGGAAAATATGCTTATAGAAATTTTCATGATACTCACTTACCTCTCTTTGTGTTAAAATTATTAATGCTTCATTCTTCCTACATGCATATGCTAGATACCTCTGGTCTTAATAATTTGTTTACTTATAAAATGCATATCCATAGGAAGTATGTTATACTTAAATGTGTTTGCACATGCTACATGATGCTCTCTTTATGTTTCAAATATTATCTTTCACGTGAGCATCATTATCATCACAAGCCTATCTTAATGGCTGTAAAGAAAGGGCTTGTTGGGAGACAACCCAATACTTTATGTTCATTTTATTTAACATGATTATTGCCTCTATGATGATTGTGTTTTTATGTTTAAATTAGTGTTTGTCACAAGTAAATCCTTTGGGATGACTTCAATGATAAGTAGTATTGATACGATGCAAAAGCAGAAACTTCATAGCCCCGTGCAGACTTTCTATGATTTTAGTGGAATGTATTTTTGTCCTAAAGTTTATACACGTATTTCTACACAAATTCCTAAGGTCGTCAAAAAGTATCAGAATTTTTCGAGTTACAAAAGTATGGTACTTAATTATATCATTAAAGACTATTCTGTTTCAAACATATTATGTTTTTCTTGCATAGTTTGGTTGTTTTGATGATGACATGGATTGTCTCAGGGGGTAAAGTCATGAAGAAGTTAGAATAAAATACCTTATGCAACAATTAAAATATGAACCAATGTATAAAATTACCTAAAGTATTTTATATATTTATTATACTAACGGATATCACGAAGTTTCTATTGAGTTGTTTGGGCTGGAGTTTTCATGTTTTGGGTGCTATCGCGATGGATGAAGGAATAAGGAGCGACAAGAGCCTAAGCTTGCGGATGCCCAAGGCACCCCAAGGTAATATTGTAGGAAGAATCAAGTGTCTAAGCTCGGGGATCTGTGGGGACCCTGACTCATAAGTCGTGATCACCGAATGTACGTGCAGAGTGATCGCAGAGATCAATGCTCACTCGACACAAAGAAAATGAATAACAAGAGTCTTACATCCATTACATACCGTTTAACTCAAACATGGATTTCATGGCCAAGTCTTCATATATTTGCAGCAAAAATCTTCAACAATAGCGTGAACCCATGCCATCTACCTTAACCCTACATGCATTCTGACTGGGAGGGTCCTAGCTCGCACGTACGTCACCAAGGTAATCATCATCATATCCTGTTCTCTCATGCCTCACCAATAAAATAACCAATGGAAAGCGAGTGAGCACTTTGAATGTACTCACAAGCAACCCATGTTTGGAACAAGGCACTAACAATGCATGATATAGCACTAAGCAGGTAATTTGCAAAAAGCTAATTTTGAGTGCGATGTCATGATCAATCAACTTGTAAAAGCATGCATCAATAGGTTCTGGATATCCATACGAACACGTTAAAGACATCATCATAAGTTAGGGTTGAATATCTCATGTCCATTCAACATGTCAAGTCATCCGACTTAGCTCCAGTATCAGCTTTCTTCACACACACACACATTTTTGTAACAATAGACGTAGCCCAAGAGCGGTCATCCAATTGTCCTTGACCGTGGAAACGACTATTCGAATAGTTTTACACCTTACAGTGGTTGCACACTTTGCCTACAAGACTCGGAAAACTTCCATGTCAATCCTCGACTCACGGTATTTTCCATACTCAAGGTAAGTACCCAAACAATGCCTTTCCCATGATGATAGTAACAAAGAGTCCACTCGTTGATGCCATCCCTCGTGATGTACATCACAAGTATCATCCATGAGGGAACGCAACAGTGTGCTCGATGTCTATAAAAACAGCCCATGGTCAACCTTTCTGACACGGCCCTGTATCGAGAGTGACCGCATCACTCCCTACACTAGTAATGCAGGCTCTCAGCTAGTACCGACCAAAGTAATCAACAGAGGCCCGTCCCGTAAGGTCGTACATGTAAGGTTGGAGTCACGATCGCAACTTAAACCAATCCGTTTTCAAAGACGACACACCCACTTGCCTCGGTACACCACTTCTTTCTCAAGTGGTTATCTAGCTCAACACCATGTCCGTCGGGCATTAGTGGCCCCCGAAGGGGTTTTCGTAAAGTCTTTGAAAACACTGTTATTTCCAACACCATGCATAATCCCATCCCATTTGCATAGCAACTACATAGCATCCTAATTACTCTGGTCTTGAAAA
Organism: Hordeum vulgare subsp. vulgare; assembly: GCF_904849725.1. Taxonomy (NCBI): domain Eukaryota; kingdom Viridiplantae; phylum Streptophyta; class Magnoliopsida; order Poales; family Poaceae; genus Hordeum; species Hordeum vulgare. The sequence continues at coordinate 354,106,001 of NC_058519.1, read as the reverse complement.
TAGGAGTTTTATTTTTCTTAGACATCTCAGATCACAAGAAAAATACCTAAAGTTTCTCTAATGGATTTGGATCAATACAAATTTTGCAATAGTGGAAATGAAGGAATTGATGATCCTATAAGAAGTCTACATATTTGTTTTTTTATAAAAACGAGTGGATGCACCTATTAAATAAGGCATGATTTTATAAACATTTTTGAAGTTGTTTCATTGGATACAGAGTCGGGATGAATATTCCAGGGATTTTCTAATTTAAAATAAATGGTAAAGGGAGCTATTTATTTGGCCCAACCAAAATAAAGCATAGGTAAAATGTTGACCAAGGCTATTTAAATTGGGAATGATATCTAGAGCATCTAGCAATTTGAATCACTCCATTTGGAATTGATTTGGACGTGCTAGGAATGTTACAAAGTGGCTTTGGGAGGCTCAAATTTGAAATTGAATTTGTACACGGCAAAATCTTGTGGTGAAAAATTATGGAAATTGCTCCATTAAATAGTAAGGATTTTTAGAGGAATATAGGAGCTTGAATAGCATTTGGACCAATATTTAAATCTATGGAATTTTTGCAATATTCTAATAATTCAAAAAAGATAGAACACAGTTTGCTATGGGCCGAGACTCTCGCCACCCGAGCCTTCCGAGGAAGAAACGGACAAGGGGTGAAGGGGCCCTTCATGGTAGAGAGAGGGGGCAAGGAGAGACTGACATGAAGGCCAACCTTGTGGTCGTCTTCTACCTCTAGATAGGAGAAGGAAGGTGCTTACTGACGATGTCTTATGAAGAGATTTGGGGCACCAAGGACACGAATGTTCTCACGACATCGTCGCTGGCTAGATGGTAATAAGCAAGGTCTCTGAGGATGACCGGACCACGATGGCATCAAGTCTGAGGGGTGGCCAAGGAAGATAAAGCTTAACCGCTTTCCCTTGCCCGCAATCCACTAGATGGAGGCGGGTTAGTTTCCTCGAAACAAGGGGATCCTGAGGAAGGAAAAAGGGAGCCGGAGGGGCTCTACACCATGCGGATGACGTTACCCCGTGGTGGCGGGTCTCGTACTCGGAGTCGAGCATAGAGAGGCGTTAAGGAGGAAAGGGTGGTGCAGGCCTTCAATGGGGCTACAAGAGGATGAACATAGGGTAGAGGGTCACAGGGTAACCTTAAATAGGGAGGCAGGGGCTCGACATGGACGAAGCTCATGGCCCCCGTCGAAGCGGCTCTATTGGCCATGGGAGGAGGTGAGGCTGGCTCGGGGGTGCTCGTGGGGTTGGTCCAGGTGCGAGGGAGGTGACAGGAGAGTGAAGCAAGGTCAGAGGGGGAGCAGAGCGAGGTTAGAGGGCTCGCGCATGCGAGATCGCGTGTTCGTCGGCTCGGGCGACCCGACATGTGTGTTAGGGACGCAATAGGAGGGATAGATAGGAGGTGACGACCACTAGCTATGTCACTCACGCCGAGGGGCTCCGGCAGGCGTGCTGGGGAGACCCGAGGTTGTCAGGGGAAGGGATCGGGCGCCGGCTACAGTGCGCCAATGCACTATAGCGCGCTTTGGAGCACCCTTTTAGCATCCCACGGCATGCCATTTTCTCCCGTGGTGTGTCCTAGTGTTTCCTCTAGTGTCTAGGGGAATCTAGGAGGTGCAAACAAGGTGGAAATGGGCAAGGGGTGCTCTGTAGGTGCCTTAGGGGAGTAGAAAAGTGGAGGGAGGGAAAGAAGTTGTTGTCTAAAGGGGTAAATGGAGTTTTACCCCTCCAATAATCTAGTTATGGCCATGCAAAGTTTACTCGAGGTGCAAGGTAATTGGGATGAGCTCTCGTAAAATTTTGAGACCAAGGAGAATAGTAAAAGGGGTCAAAATAGGGATTTTAGCAAATCACGAAAAGGTGTTTGATGTAGTATTGGGCAATTAAATGGAGTCTACTTGCCATGATATTTAACGGGATTAAATGATAGGTGAAAATGACGCTGATCACCAATTTTGGGATTTGGTGATGAAAGTTTCCAATGTAAACTCTATAAAACCTATAAATGGCCAGAAAGGATTTTTCCGTAGATCCACCCATGCAATTCTACTCTCCCTAATGCACCACTTGGTGTGGTGGCATAATCCAAAACGTTTGGGAATAATTGGGGAAACTTGGTAAAGTAAACTTGTGCAAGTTTGGATCTGGACAAAGATGGTCTTGGAATATTTTGGTGAATTAAATAAATTAGGATTGTGGTGAAACTTGGCAAGATCATCACATATATCATGTGTGACATGCTAGAATTTTACTGGAATTATTTGAGAATAATTCTTATAGAAATATTTCAAATATTTACAATACACAAAATGGGTTTGAAGGGTTTTGTCCAATATTTTGAACATGACCATGTGTTGAAACTCTCATATATGGAAAATATATGTCGAGTGAGTTTCCCTAAATTTTCTCAATTATTTTGAAAGCTTTAAATAATTTCCCCCTATAAATGACCATTTATGGCCTAAAAGGTAATTAAATAAAAATGCAAAAATAACTTTTAAAATCATTAGTTTGTGGTTTTGGGAAGTCTTTTTGATAATAGGATCCAAATACAAAAAATTGGGGCAAAACATCTTTCCTAATTTGAAGACTTGCAGTACAATCCTCAATTCGGGGGGTTTTGAAAAGCTAAATAAGATAAATGCTTTTTGGTGTAAATTATGTTTTGTAAAAATAGTTTTAGGTCCTATACACATGGTATGGTCATTGGGCAAAGATTTGGAGCAAGGAGATGAGTCTCGAGAGAAGGAGTTTTTTGTGATTTTAAACACACACAAGCAAACGAGGAAATAGCAATCAATTCAAGCACCACAAGCACAGAAAAAGTTTTAATTGGTCCTAATTTTTGAGCTATGTTAACTTAGCCAGGAGAGGCAAAACATAGGGTGTGCCAGACCTACCCCCTTACAATAATCTCATCCCCAAGATTCCTAGGCTAGGCGTTGGAAAGATATCGAAATTCGGGTCTGGGGTAGTCTGGACATTCCCATGTTTCTCCTTCTTAGATGTGATTGCTCCATTGGATCTTGAAGTGCTTGATGGTGCAGCTTCGAGTGCTTCGCTTGGCTTCGTCTCATGGTGAACGTGGTTCTAGCAATATGCTAGGCTTGGCTGAAGGTCAAGGGCTTGGTGAACGAGGTTCTGGCAAGGGTTTGACTTGCATGTGCATATTCCAAAGTCGGAACATGTGGCAATATAGTGTGTTTGTGTGCTGGTCTTGGGATTACTCACGGTGGTTGGTGACATCTAGATGTCTTGTGTTATAATAGAAGGCTCAAGGTTTTGGTGTAGCTTATCACCGAGTTCTTCTGGTTGAGTAAGTTGCCCATGTATGTTCTTCATTCGTCTTTGGCCATTGGTCTTGTCGTCTCGGACACACGTCTCCGGCGTGTCTCCGAATGCTTTGTATCCTAGCCTCTTTGTAGCCATTTGTGGAAAGGTTTCAGTTGAGTCTCGTTCCTAAGACTAAGTTTAGAGACCCGGTGTTAATACGGGTTCTACCACCTACGAAAGTTTTTGAGGGGGTCCGAGATGAGCTGGCTACCCAAAAGTATAGATCAGCCATCCAATCTCCAAGGTCAGAGGCTTGGCAAGTGGGGTGAACCACCTTTGATAGGCGTTTCACCATAATCCAGTTAGGACTCACATCCTTGATTGGACCAAAAAGGGGTTCTTTAATTTCTCTCGATGTCCAAAGGCTTCATCGTGCTTGAACGTCGGTGCTTCATGACATAGTCTTGCCGATGTTTCCCGCACAAGAGTGGTGGCTGCCTCCTATTGCTTCTTCTTCATCATCATGGTTCCCAATCGTAGTGGTTCTTCATCTTTCTTGGGTAGGATTATCCTCTGCTGCTTGGAGGGTGCTTCGAGGAGTCCACTTCTTCAAAGTAAAACCTTATACTTGAGATAAATGGTAGTTAGTGCTTTCGGGCTTATCGAAATAGAACTCAGGTGTTCTTTCCTCTCATTGGGAGAATAAGTATGTCATCCATTAGGACAACAACATATTTATCCAACCATCACACAAGCACATTGCTCATGGGATATGTGAGAGGTGCGGGCATTTGTTCCAGATGGCCACTTGTCCAGGGTTTTTGTGGTGGTCAAGGTGGAGTATTGGCCATAGTCTAATGACTTAGGGCCAATGCCTATGATCATAATCTGACCATATTATGTCTCGGTAAAGCTTCGGGATTTCAAGGAGCTGGGATGTGAGCGAACGTCTATCCTCTTATCCTTGAGGACAATTCTTGGATGCTAATTGTCCTACCTATTTCTCCAAACAAAATCATCCTATGTCATCAAGAGTATCATCTCATGTAAGTCTATTCCAACACCACTCATGTTATTCATATCTCAATGGTTTTGAGAACATGACTAAACCAAAATCTCATACGTATACTATAGCTAACTCATATATATCCCTATGTAAAAAAATCCTCGGGAAGGACAGAAGCCGCTAAGCTCGATTAAGATACTTCAAATCCAAGTGCTAAGGTCATGTATTCCTATAATAAGGAAATGCATAATATACCAATCCAGGACGCAGAGTATCACAACAAACATGAAAGAAACGAGGCGAAGAAAACATTCAAACAGTCAGCCAGTTATTACAAGCCTTAACAAGTTCTTGAAAACGCAAATGAGTTTGACGCCTCCATGAGGCGTGATGTGCATTGCAGGGAAAAAATAGGGGGAAGAAATCAGGAGGAACTGCCGCCGCCGGTCGCTCCTTCTTCAAGGGGCTTGTCGTCGGCATCAGTAGCGTCGTCTTCCCCGCCGTCGGCTTTAGCAGGATCCGGAGATGGGGGAACTGCGACGCGGGCGAACCTCTTCACAAACGCCTCCACGGGGCCCTTCACCACCTCCGCTGCGCTGTCGTGGGCCTCATTAGGGACTAGCAGGATCACAGAGTTGAAGTCAAACCCCGTCTCACGAAGATGAAGGTGACCAAAGACGCGTGTCGCGGCCTCAGAAAAGGGGTCACGACACTCACTCTCGAAGACCTTGTCCACCTGGATGACGACGTCCTCCGATGCCACGGCGAGCTCCTTAGCGAGCACGGCGAAGACACCCTCTGGGGTGGCCGGAGGCTCGTCGAACCCTTCCCGACAGAGGATGTGGAGCACCTTGCGAAGCCTGAGCTCAACGTAAGGGAAGCCGACCAGCTCCGTGACCTTCTTCTTCTCGGCCGTGGAGAGGGCTTCCCCCTTGGCATCGAGAAGGGACTTCTTCGAGGCGATCTCCTTCTCCTGCTCGTCCAACCACGCCTTCTTCGTGCCGAGGCGAGTTTCCTCCTGGGACAACTCTTCTTCCCGGGCGACGAGCTTGGTCTTGCGGGCCTCAAGTTCTTCTTCCCGCAGGCGAAGCTGATCGACTAGCTCGGCTTGTTCTTCTTGGAAGGCCTTCAGGTGAGCCTCCATCTCTTCGCAGCATTTGGCAGTCGCCGCGGCTCCCTTCATCGCCCCCTAGCGCGCGGTGCGAGCGGATTCGGCTTCCTTAATCGCCTCCACATGCGCGGAGCGAGCGGATTTGGCTTCCTCTAGCGCTTCCTCACACGTAGTGCGAGCGGCCTTGGCCTCCTTCTCGCCCTCCACCATCATGAACGCGACCTTGCCCAAGGCACTGAAGGCCATGTTCAGGACGCCCTGGGCTTATACCGAAGTCCTCTAGATCTCCCCCTAAGGAGACTCTAGTGCTGTCGCGGGCGGTGCCATCAAGGAGGCAGCGTCACGAGGAACAGGGGGCTCCGAAGGATGCTCGGAGATTGCGATCATTGGTGCATCAGTAGATTGAGGAGACTCAAGAGCCTGCCCCTCGGGCAACGGCGCCGCCACGACCGCCTCAGGACGCTTCGGGGGCTAGGGGGGCTCGGCGACCAAGGCTTGAGAGGTTGCCTCGTGAGTCTCCCCTTCTTCATCGGCAGGCGGTGATGCGTTGGGGAGGGCCGGGGTGCATGAGGAGTCACCTTCGGTTTGATGCCGGCCTTCTTCTTCTTCGCCCTCAGCAAGGAACCACCCCTGGACATCAGGAAAAAGGGAATCAACCATGCACAGATAATGGACGCGCGGGGTGTGCCAAGATGAGACACTTACTCTTCGACATCGACCCATTTCCTCTTTCTCTCCGCTCGGCAACGGCAGGGGCAGCAGGGCCCTCTACGGAGGGGGGCGAGCCCAGCACCTCAGACTTACCACCGGCGGAGGCAAGATGCGCCAAGGGCGACTCAGCCCCGTGCTTCTGGGGGTGAGCACGCACGGGGACCTCGTGGTGCGTGGGGCCGACACGGGTCCCCTAGAGATCGTGGTCACGCGCGAGGAGATCACATCGGGGACTTCGCCGGTGACATCATCATCTTCAAGCTCGCGTAGAAGGACGACCTATGATGGGAGAGGCGCGCTCGCCGGGCAGTCGTCGACGGTCTTCTCCGGGTCATCCCCACCGAAGGTGTCATCCGATGACACCTCTATCGGACCAGAGCCCTCGGCTGGGAGGAGCCCCCGCTCATCGAAGACACGCAACACGACGATCAGGTCGGCCCGGTCGTCGAGGCGGTACAGTGGAACCAGAGCCTCGGGAAGGTCACCAGGGTCACTACCCAGCAGGGTCGCCACGACCCTTTTCAGCTCCCCAATAGGAAGGTCCTCAGACCAGAGCTTGAGCTTGTCGACACCGAACTGGTAGTTCCACAGGGGCCTGGAATGGACTGAAGGGGTGCCAGGCGCTGCACCAAGTATTCCTTCACTATCATCCGACCGGTCAGCCTCTTGGTGCTGATGTCGCGGGAGTGATACGTCTCCGTCGTATCTATAATTTTTTATTGTTTCATGCCAATATTCTACAACTTTCGTATACTTTTGGCAACTTTTTATACTATTCTTGGGACTAACATATTGATCCAGTGCCCAGTGCTAGTTCCTGTTTGTTGCATGTTTTTTGTTTCGCACATTATCCATACCAAACGAAGTCCAAACACAATAAAAAGCCTACGGGGATTTGTTTTGGAATATTTATGATTTTTGGGAAGAAGAATCAACGCAAAACGATGACCGAGGGGGTCACAAGCCCCCTAGCCGCGACCTGGGGGTGGGGCCGCGCCTGGCAGGCTTGTGACCAATCCCTAAGGCGGTTGGGGCTCTTCTTTCGCCGCAAGAAAGATAATATCCAGAAGCAGATCGTGTCAAAATTTCAGCCCAATCGGAGTTACGGATCTCCGGGAATTTAAGAAACGGTGAAAGGCAGAATCAGGGAGCGCAGAAAGAGAAGGACACACAGAGAGAGATCCAATCTCGGAGGGGCTCTCGCCCCTCCGCCGCCATGGAGACGATGGACTAGAGGGGAAACCCTTCTCCTATCTAGGAAGGAGGTCAAGGAAGAATAATAAGAAGGGGGGCTCTCTCCCCCTCTCTCCCGGCGGCGCCGGAACGCCCCCCGGGACATCATCGTGTGACGGCGATCTACACCAACACCTCCGTCATCTTCACCAACACCTCCATCACCTTCCCCCATCTATATTCAGCAGTCCACTCTCCCGCAACCCGCTGTACCCTCTACTTGAACATGGTGCTTTATGCTTCATATTATTATCCAATGATGTGTTGCCATCCTATGATGTCTAAGTAGATTTTCGTTGTCCTATCGGTGATTGATGAATTGCTATGATTGGTTTAATTTGCTTGTGGTTATGTTGCTGTCCTTTGGTCTCCATCATATGAGCGCACGCGTGGATCACACCATAGGGTTAGTAGTATGTTTATAGGACTATGTATTGGAGGGCAAGGGTGACAGAAGCTTCAGCCTAGCATAGAAATTGATGCATATGGGATTGAAGGGGGACCAATATATCTTATTGCTATGGTTGGGTTTATCTTAATGAACTTTAGTAGTTGCGGATGCTTGCTAATAGTTCCAATCATAAGTGCATAGAATTCCAAGTAAGGGATGACATCCTAGCAGTGGCCTCTCCCACATAAAACTTGCTATCGGTATAGTAACGTAGTCAATTGCTTAGGGACAATTCCACAACTCCTACCACCACTTTTCCACACTCGTCAAACTAACGTAATTGTTTCTTTATCTAACCAGCCCCTAGTTTTTATTTACGTTTTCTGGCAAACCTATCCTCACTCCTACAAAGTACTTATAGTTTCATACTGGTTCTAGGTAAAGCGAACGTGAAGTGTGCGTAGAGTTGTATCGGTGGTCGATAGAACTTGAGGGAATATTTGTCCTACCTTTAGCTCCTCGTTGGGTTCGACACTCTTACTTATCGAGAAAGGCTACAATTGATCCCCTGTACTTGTGGGTTATCAAGACCTTTTTCTGGCGTCGTTGCCGGGGAGCAATAGCGTGGGGTGAATATTCTCGTGTGTGCTTGTTTGCTTTATCACTAAGTAGATTTATTTGTTGTTCTAAGTTGTTCTCTATCTTTAGTTATGGATATGGAACATGAAATACCAAAAAAATTAGGTGTACTTGCTACTAATGGAGATGGGAAACCTCCTAAAACCCTCGATGCCCGTTATGTGGAAAATATTATGCACTTCTTTAATAATCATGAGAAAACCCCATTAAATTATATAATGGGATACACGTTGGATCAACGTGAATACTTTAGGGATTATCGCTTGACTCAAAAAGGGAAACTATTATGGGATCGAATTCATTTGTTGAAATGGTATGCTTGGGAGCTATGCTCGAGATATGATATTACTTGTTGCTCTAGGATGAAGACTCAACACCTTCCCTTTTCTTGTAAATTTAATGCTAATGAAACCTTGGCTTCTTATGCTAATGGTATATATGATTACTATGATGTGGAACAAATAGAAGAGTTTGTTGCTTTTATGGGTGCTTATGAAATTGAAGCTCTGTTTAACAGGTGTGATGATAATGATGATGCTGCTTACCGATCTGAAAATTTGGTTATGCTTCGTTATTGTTATACTAATTATGAATATAATGCCCATATTTATCGATTTATGTAGAAATTCTACGCTGCCCAAGAAGAGATTAATATTTGCAGGAAACTATGACAGAAGAAAATGCTGAAACTGTGAGCTCTTTAGATGAAAAAGATGACGAGGAGAGCGAACAACAAAAGGAGGAAGAGCGGACTAGCTACCCGTGCCCACCTTCTAATGAGAGTAACTCTTCAACTCATACATTGTTTAATTTCCCTTCGAAGGATGAATGCTATGTTGATTGCTATGATCCCTAGGACTCGTTTGAAATATCCCTTTTTGATGAGCTTGATGCTTGCTATGCTTGTGTCCATGATGCCAATATGAATGATGCTTATGAAGATGAACTTGCTATAGTTCCTTATGTTAAACATGAAATAGTTGCTATCGCACCTACTTATGATAGTCCTATATCGGAGAAGTTTGCTCTTATTAGGGATTACATAGATGGGTTGCCTTCTACTATTACATATGATGAGTTTGATGAATATAATATGCATGTTCTTTCTGCTCCTACTTGCAATTATTATGAGAGAGGAACTACATCTCCACCTCTCTATGTTTCCAATACGATAAAATTGCAAGAAACTGCTTATGCTATGTATTGGCCTTTACTTGATGTGCAGGAATTGTTCTTTTATGACATGCCAATGCATAGGAAGAGAGTTAGACATCGTCATTGCATGATATATGTTACCTTGTGCTCACTACTAAATTACAAATCATTGTTAATTAAACTTGGCTTTGATATACCTTGGGATCCGGGTGGATCCATTACTTGAGCACTTTATGCCTAGCTTAATGGCTTTAAAGAAAGCGTTGCCTGGGAGACAACCCGGAAGTTTTAGAGAGTCATTTATTTCTGTTGAGTGCTTTTATTTAGTTTAAAAACAAAAAAAATATAGAGGGGAACTTAAAACTTTTTCAAAAAGAGAAGCGATTGAAAGGTGATGCATTGCGGAAGTGAGGGTCGACCTTGAACACTTGTGTTCATGCTCATCGAAACAATGTAGAATTTTTCATGGAAGTTTCTCGCAAAAATAATTATCCCCTTGTACAATTCCATTGTATTATAAAAATAATGTGCCAAGTAAAGCCTTTATGATTAGTTTGGGTGATAGTTGTTTGATCATGCTGAAAAATACAGAAACTTTATGCTCACAAAATTATTTTTAATTCCTATCCATATATAGCTTTTGAGTTGATTCTTTGTGATTATGATTTATATGCAAAGTGACCTAATTTTCATAATGTTTCAGAATTTTTGGAGTATCATAAGTATGGTATAAGTTCAGATTACTACAGACTGTTCTGTTTTTGACAGATTCTGTTTTCTATGCATTGTTCTCTTATTTTGATGAATCTATGGGTAGTCTCGGGGGGTATGAACCATGGTGAAGTTGGATTACAGTAGATATAATGATAATATGAATTTGGAATGAGTTCACAACAGTACATAAAGTGGTGATTTACTTTATTATACTAATAGATCTCACGAAGGTTTTGTTGAGTTTTGTGTGATTGAAGTTTGCAAGTTTTGGGTGAGACCACGATGGATGAAGGAATAAGGAGAGGCAAGAGCCTAAGCTTGGGTATGCCCGAGGCACCCCAAGGTAATATTCAAGGAAGACTCAAGCATCTAAGCTTGGGGATGTCCCGGAAGGCATCCCCTCTTTCGTCTACAATCTATCGGTAATTTTACTCGGAGCTATATTTTTATTCGTCACATGATATGTGCAAATGCTTGGGCGTCTTTTGTGTTTATTTTTCCTTTTTATTTTATGCACCATGCTGGTATGAGATAGTCCTTGGTTGATTTATAGAATGCTCTTTGCACTTCACTTATATCTTTTGAGTATGGCTTTATAGAATGCTTCATGTGCTTCACTTATATCGTTTGAAGTTTGGATTGCCTGTTTCCCTACACATAGAAAACCGCCATTTGTAGAATGCTCTTTTGCTTCACCTATATTTGTAAGAGGGGGCATATCTTTTGTAGAGAGAATTAAACTCTCATGCTTGACTTATACCTATTTAGAGAGTTAACAGGAGTTGGTCATTCACATGGTTAGTCATAAAATCCTACATAAAACTTGTAGATCATTGAATATGATATGTTTGATTCCTTGCAATAGTTTTGCGACATGATGATGTGATATTAGAGTCATGCTAGTGAGTAATTGTGTATTTGTAGAAATACTTGTGTTAAGCTTTGTGATTCCCGTGGCATGCACGTATGGTGAACCGCTATGTGACGAAGTCGGAGCATGATTTATTTATTGATTGTCATCCTTTGTGTGGAAGTCGGGACCGCGCGATGGTTAACTCCTACCAACCCTTCGCCTAGGAGCATGTGTGTAGTACCTTGTTTCGATGACTAATAGACTTTTGCAATAAGTATGTGAGTTCTTAATGATTAATGTTGAGTTCATGGATTATACGCACTCTCACCCTTCCACCATTGCTAGCCTCTCTAGTACCGTGCAACTTTCGCCGATGCATTACACCCACCATATACCCTTCCTCAAAACAGCCACCATACCTACCTATTATGGCATTTCCATAGCAATTCCGATATATATTGCCATACAACTTCCATCGTTCCGTTTATTATGACACACACCATCATTGTCATATTGCTTTGCATGATCGTAAGATAGCTAGCAGGATGTTTTCATGGCTTGTCCGTTTTTTGATGTCATTGCTACGCTAGATCATTGGACATCCCGGTACACTGCCGGAGGCATTCATATAGAGTCATATTTTGTTCTAAATATCGAGTTGTAAGTAAATAAAAGTGTGATGATCATCATTATTAGAGCATTGTTCCATGTGAGGAAGTAATAAAAGAGGCCAATGAAGCCCAATTAAAAAAAAGAGGCCAAACAAGCCCACCAAAAAAGGGGAGAAAAAAAATGAGTGAAAAGAGAGAATGGACAATGCTACTATCCTTTACCACACTTGTGCTTCAAAGTAGCACCATGATCTTCATGATAGAGAGTCTCCTATGTTGCCACTTTCATATACTAGTGGGAAATTTTCATTATATAACTTGGCTTGAATATTCCAATGATGGGCTTCCTCAAATTGCCCTAGGTCTTCGTGAGCGAGCAAGTTGGATGCACACCCACTTAGTTTCTTTTTGAGCTTTCATACACTTATAGCTCTTGTGCATCTGTTGCATGGCAATCCCTACTCACTCACATTGATATCTATTGATGGGCATCTCCATAGCCCATTGATACGCCTAGTTGATGTGAGACTATCTCCTCCTTTTTGTCTTCTCCACAACCACCGTATTCTATTCCACCTATAGTGCTATGTCCATGGCTCACGCTCATGTATTGCGTGAAAGTTGAAAAAGTTTGAGAACACTAAAGTATGAAAAAATTGCTTGGCTAAAACCGGGGTTGTGCATGATTTAAATACGTTGTGTGGGGAAGATGGAGCATAGCCAGACTATATGATTTTATAGGGATAACTTTCTTTGGCCATGATATTTTGAGAAGACATGATTTCTTTGTTAGTATGCTTGAAATATTATTGTCTTTATGTCAAATGATAGACTATTGCTTTGAATCACTCGTGTTTTAGTATTCGTGCCATGATTAGATTATATGATCAAGATTATGCTAGGTAGCATTCCACATCAAAAATTATCTTCTTTATCATTTACCTACTCGAGGACGAGCAGGAGTTAAGCTTGGGGATGCTGATACGTCTCCCTCATATCTATAATTTTTGATTGTTTCATGCTAATATTCCACAACTTTCATATACTTTTGGCAACTTTTTATACTATTTTTGGGACTAACATATTGATCCACTGCCGAGTGCGAGTTCCGGTTTGTTGCATGTTTTTTGTTTCGCAGATTATCCATACCAAACGATGTCCAAATGCAATAAAAAACCTACGGGGATTTGTTTTGGAATATTTATTATTTTTGGGAAGAATAATCAACGCGAAACGATGCCCGAGGGGGTCACAAGCCCCCTAGCCACGTCCTAGGGGTGGGGCCGCTCCTGGCAGGCTTGTGACCAATTCCTAATGCGGTTGGGGCCCTTCTTTCCCTGCAAGAAAGATAATATCCGGAAGAAAATCGTGTTAAAATTTCAGCCCAATCGGAGTTACGGATCTCCGGGAATTTTAAAAACGGTGAAAGGCACAATCTGGGAGCGCAGAAACAGAAGGACACACAGAGAGAGATCCAATCTCGGAGGGGCTCTCGCCCCTCCGCCACCATGGAGACCATGGACCAGAGGGTAAACCCTTCTCCCATCTAGGGAGGAGGTCAAGGAATAATAAGAAGAAGGGGGCTCTCTCCCCCTCTCTCCCGGCGGCGCCGGAACGCCGCCTGGAACATCATCGTGTGACGACGATCTACAACAACATCTCCGTCATGTTCACCAACACCTCCATCACCTTCCCCCATCTATATTCAGCGGTCCGCTCTCCCGAAACCCGTTGTACCCTCTACTTGAACATGGTGCTTTATGCTTCATATTATTATCCAATGATGTGTTGCCATCCTATGATGTCTGAGTAGATTTTCGTTGTCCTATCGGTGATTGATGAATTGCTATGATTGGTTTAATTTGCTCGTGGTTATGTTGCTGTCCTTTGGTGCCCATCATATGATCGCGCACGTGGATCACACCATAGGGTTAGTAGTATGTTGATAGGACTATGTATTGGAGGGAAAGGGTGACAGAAGCTTCAGCCTAGCATAGAAATTGATGGATATGGGATTGAAGGGGGACCAATATATCTTATTGCTATGGTTGGGTTTTACCTTAATGAATGTTAGTAGTTGCGGATGCTTGCTAATAGTTCCAATCATAAGTGCATAGAATTCCAAGTAAGGGATGACATGCTAGCAGTGGTCTCTCCCACATAAAACTTGCTATCGGTCTAGTAACGTAGTCAATTGCTTAGGGACAATTCCGCAACTCCTACCATCACTTTTCCACACTCGTCAAACTAACGTAATTGTTTCTTTATCTAACCAGCCCCTAGTTTTTATTTACTTTTTCTTGCAAACATATCCTCATTCCTAGAAAGGACTTCTAGTTTCATACTTGTTCTAGGTAAAACGAACATGAAGTGTGCGTAGAGTTGTATCGGTGGTCGATAGAACTTGAGGGAATATTTGTCCTACCTTTAGCTCCTCGTTGGGTTTGACACTCTTACTTATCGAGAAAGGCTACAATTGATCCCCTAAACTTCTGGGTTATCAGGGAGAAGCGCTGCAGGATGGGGCGACCCGAGGGTCGGAGAGCTTCGGTGAGCTCCACGCATGAGTCTCCTCCATCAGCCCCTTCAGCGCCTCCAGCCAAGGATTGGCGTCCTTGAGGCTCATGAGAACCCAACGGTGCTTGAAGTTTTCGAGCTTCGTACCGGCCTTCAGGAGCAAATTGCCGCTCTGGGCTGCTACGAAGGAGACACGTGCCGACAAATGGGGCCGTCGTGTAGGCGCGGGTTGAAGAGGGCTACTGAAGGCCGCACGCCTACGAAGAACTCGCAGTAGAAAGCAAAGACGGACATGATCAAGATGGAGATGGGCTGGAGGTGAAGGGCCTTGATCCCATAGTGATTCAGGATGGCGGTGAAGAATGGGGAGAAAGGCGACACCAGCCCGACGAAGACGCTATGGAGGAAGAAGGGGTATACCGATTTCGATGTGGGCCAATTTGCTGTGGCGCCGGGCCAGATCAGGGTCCGCCCCTGGTTGCTGGACTCGACCGTCGTCCATGGGAGCACGGGGTTAAGATCCACATCATTGGAGAGGGCGCACTCCATGAGCGGAGGAGCTTGGGCAGGACCTTGCATCTCTGGCTTCTGCTTGCCGGCGGGCACCATCGTTGAACCAACAAGGGAAGGGCGCGGTGCTGGATCTAGGAGATGCAGTTGGATTTGGAGACCGAGGAGGAAGAGCGAGCGCGGGATAAATGAAAGCAATAATGGACCAACGCAACAAGTCAGATTCCTGATAACTCGAGTGAAGACAGAAGGCAAGGGGGACCCGACATCAGCCGCGTGACGTGCGCTGACCCGGCCCACACGCATTTAGGGCCCGCGACGCTTCAGGCCGCCCTCAAGGCTTCGCCCAGAAGCCAACCCGACCGCCCCGTGGGCCCGGGGGCTACTGTCAGCGTTCTAGGAATGGGGGTACCCAGACCTGCCTGCCTGTGGCCTAGGGCTGGCCCACTTCATCAAGCAAACACAACCAGGCACGACACCACTGAGGGCAAGGCCCTCGCGAGGGCCTGAGCCTCACGAGGAGGAACAACATCAAGACCCACAGGTGGCCTCCTCAGGACCCCTCCGGAGCGGCGGATATTCTGAGGCGAGACCCGGCCTCAGGAGCCATGGATGACGCGGGAAAAGGACATGCGACCAGTGGATTACAGGATGGTGCAGTTTCCCCTTTCCTGCAAAGGAGGGAAGGACGTACACGGTTTCCCAAGGCATCTTCCAAAGGTTTCCAATCTGGTGCAACAAGGCCACCGCCTCCCCGCTAGCAGGACAAACATCATCCCTGGATCCATCCCTGCAGTGCTGGTAGCCACTTTGCATGCGAAGACCACCTTTGGGGCAGGGGAGCATGTTCCCCTATTCCCCTTCAAAATTGGCTATTGTGGGATCCCTTCCCGCCCTTGCGATAAGGGAAGAGGACCCGGGACGCCGCTATATAGGGGATAGGTTACTTCGTAGAGAGGGACCCGACCGATCTGATTCGTTCATTCATCCACTGGCACCACACAAAGGCTACCCAGCCTCCGGAGGCCCTCGAACACTGTACTAGTTCATCCACCAACCTCCACGAGAGGCAATTCACCAAAGCACGAGTAGGGTATTACGCTTCTCAGCGGCCCGAACCTGGGTAAACTGTCGTATTCTGTGTCTTCCTCACCGTCGATCGAGTTCTCCACCACCCCTTGCGAGCAGCGAGTTAGGTGAGGCGAGTGTTGGAATTATGCCCTAGAGGCAATAATAAATATAGTTATTATTATAATTCCTGTATCAAGATAATCGTTTATTATCCATGCTATAATTGTATTGAATGAAGACTCATTTACATGTGTGGATACATAGACAAAACACCGTCCCTAGCAAGCCTCTAGTTGGATAGCCAGTTGATCAAAGATAGTCAGTGTCTTCTGATTATGAACAAGGTGTTGTTGCTTGATAACTGGATCACGTCACTGGAGAATCACGTGATGGACTAGACCCAAACTAATAGACGTAGCATGTTGATCGTGTCATTTTGTTGCTACTGTTTTCTGCGTGTCAAGTATTTATTCCTATGACCATGAGATCATATAACTCACTGACACCGGATGAATGCTTTGTGTGTATCAAACGTCGCAACGTAACTGGGTGACTATAAAGATGCTCTATAGGTATCTCCGAAGGTGTTAGTTGAGTTAGTATGGATCAAGACTGGGATTTGTCACTCCGTGTGACGGAGAGGTATCTCGGGGCCCACTCGGTAATACAACATCACACACAAGCCTTGCAAGCAATGTAACTTAGTGTAAGTTGCGGGATCTTATATTACGGAACGAGTAAAGAGACTTGCCGGTAAACGAGATTGAAATAGGTATACGGATACTGACGATCGAATCTCGGGCAAGTAACATACCGAAGGACAAAGGGAATGACATACGGGATTATATGAATCCTTGGCACTGAGGTTCAAACGATAAGATCTTCATAGAATATGTAGGATCCAATATGGGCATCCAGGTCCCGCTATTGACCGAGGAGTCTCTCGGGTCATGTCTACATAGTTCTCGAACCCGCAGGGTCTGCACACTTAAGGTTCGACGTTGTTTTATGCGTATTTGAGTTATATGGTTGGTTACCGAATGTTGTTCGGAGTCCCGGATGAGATCACGGACGTCACGAGGGTTTCCAGAATGGTCCGGAAACGAAGATTGATATATAGGATGACCTCATTTGATTACCGGAAGGTTTTCGGAGTTACCGGGAATGACGAATGGGTTCCGGGAGTTCACCGGGGGGGGCAGCCCATCCCGGGGAAGCCCATAGGTCATAAGGGTGGCACACCAGCCCTTAGTGGGCTGGTGTGACAGCCCAAAAGGGCCCTATGCGCCATACAAAGGAAAATCAAAGAGAAAGGAAAAAAAAGGGAGGTGGGAAGGAAGGGAAGGACTCCCACCCACCAAACCAAGTCCAACTCGGTTTGGGGGGGGGGGGGAGCCTTCCCCCCTTGGACTCAGCCGACCCCCTTGGGGCTCCTTGAGCCCCAAGGCAAGGTCCCCTCCCTCCCACCTATATATACGGAGGTATTGGGGCTGATTTGAGACGACTTTTCCACGGCAGCCCGACCACATACCTCCACGGTTTTTCCTCTAGATCGCGTTTCTGCGGAGCTCGGGCGGAGCCCTGCTGAGACAAGGTCATCACCAACCTCCAGAGCGCCGTCATGCTGCCGGAGAACTCTTCTACCTCTCCGTCTCTCTTGCTGGATCAAGAAGGCCGAGATCATCGTCGAGCTGTACGTGTGCTGAACGCGGAGGTGCCGTCCGTTCGGTACTAGATCGTGGGACTGATCGCGAGATTGTTCGCGGGGCGGACCGAGGGACGTGAGGACGTACCACTACATCAACCGCGTTCACTAACGCTTCTGCTGTACGGTCTACAAGGGTACGTAGATCACTCATCCCCTCTCGTAGATGGACATCACCATGATAGGTCTTCGTGCGCGTAGGAAAATTTTTGTTTCCCATGCGACGTTCCCCAACAGTGGCATCATGAGCTAGGTTCAGGTGTAGATGTCTTCTCGAGTAGAAGACAAAACTTTTTGTGGGCGGTGATGTGCGTTTTGCTGCCCTCCTTAGTCTTTTCTTGATTCCGTGGTATTGTTGGATTGAAGCGGCTTGGACCGACATTACTCGTACGCTTACGAGAGACTGGTTTCATCGTTACGAGTAACCCCGTTGCTCAAAGATGACTGGCAAGTGTCGGTTTCTCCAACTTTAGTTGAATCGGATTTGACCGAGGAGGTCCTTGGATGAGGTTAAATAGCAACTCATATATTTCCGTTGTGGTGTTTCCGTAAGTAAGATGCGATCCTACTAGATACCCTTGGTCACCACGTAAAACATGCAACAACAAAATTAGAGGACGTCTAACTTGTTTTTGCAGGGTATGCTTGTGATGTGATATGGCCAACGATGTGATGTGATATATTGGATGTATGAGATGATCATGTTGTAATAGAAAATATCGACTTGCACGTCGATGGTACGGCAACCGGCAGGAGCCATAGGGTTGTCTTTATACTAACGTTTGTGCTTGCAGATGCGTTTACTATTTTGCTAGGATGTAGCTTTAGTAATAATAGCATGAGTAGCACGACAACCCCAATGGCAACACGTTGATGGAGATCATGGCGTGGCGCTGGTGACAAGAAGATCGTGCCGGTGCTTTGGTGATGGAGATCAAGAAGCACGTGATGATGGCCATATCATGTCACTTATGAATTGCATGTGATGTTAATCCTTTTATGCACCTTATTTTGCTTAGAACGACGGTAGCATTATGAGGTGATCTCTCACTAAAATTTCAAGACGAAATTGTGTTCTCCCCGACTGTGCACCGTTGCTATAGTTCGTCGTTTCGAGACACCACGTGATGATCGGGTATGATAGACTCAACGTTCACATACAACGGGTGCAAAACAGTTGCGCACGCGGAACACTCGGGTTAAGCTTGACGAGCCTAGCATGTGCAGACATGGCCTCGGAACACATGAGACCGAAAGGTCGATCATGAATCATATAGATGATATGATTAGCATAGGGATGCTTGACACTGAAACTATACTCAACTCACGTGATGATCGGACTTGAGCTAGTGTAAGTGGATCATGAACCACTCAAATGACTAGAGAGCTGTACTTTTTGAGTGGGAGTTTAGCAAATAATTTGATTAAGTTAAACTCTAATTATCATGAACATAGTGTAAGGTCCACTTTGAATATATTTGTGTTGTAGATCATGGCTCACGCGACAGTCATCCTGAATTTTAATACGTTCCTAGAGAAAGCTAAGTTGAAAGATGATGGAAGCAAATTTGTAGACTGGGCTCGTAATCTTA
Source organism: Hordeum vulgare subsp. vulgare (assembly GCF_904849725.1). Taxonomy (NCBI): domain Eukaryota; kingdom Viridiplantae; phylum Streptophyta; class Magnoliopsida; order Poales; family Poaceae; genus Hordeum; species Hordeum vulgare. The sequence continues at coordinate 354,086,886 of NC_058519.1, read as the reverse complement.
AGCTAATCTTACAAGCTGGGAAGAAGGATTATGTCCTTAATGCTGTGCTAGGAGATGAACCACCCGCTACGGCTGATCAGGATGTTAAGAACGCTTGGTTAGCACATAAGGAGGACTACTCAATAGTTCAATGTGCAGTCTTGTATGGCTTAGAACCGGGACTTCAACGTCGCTTTGAGCGTCATGGAGCATTTGAGATGTTCCAGGAGTTGAAGTTTATCTTTCAGAAGAACGCCCGGATCGAGAGGTATGAGACCTCCGATAAATTCTATGCTTGCAAGATGGAGGAAAACTCGTCTGTCAGTGAACATGTGCTCAAAATGTCTGGGGTACTCAAACCGTCTAGCTGAGCTTGGGATTGAACTCCCACAAGAAGCTATCACTGACAGAATCCTTCAATCACCGCCGCCAAGCTATAAAGGCTTTGTGTTGAACTACAACATGCAAGGGATGAACAAGTCTCTCGGCGAGTTGTTTGCGATGCTGAAAGTCGCAGAGTCTGAACTCCGTAAAGAGCATCAAGTATTGATGGTGAATAAGACCACTAGTTTCAAGAGAAACGGCAAAGGCAAGAAGGGCAATTCGAAGAAGAGCGGCAAGCCTGTTGCCAATCCGACGAAGAAACCCAAAGCTGGACCTAAGCCTGAAACGGAGTGTTACTATTGCAAGGGTATGGGTCCCTGGAAGCGCAATTGCCCCAAGTATCTGGCAGATAAGAAGGCGGCCAAAGAAAAATCAGGTATATTTGATATACATGTTATTGATGTGTACTTAACCGGCTCTCGTAGTAGTGCCTGGGTATTCGATACCGGTTCTGTTGCTTATATTTGCAACTCGAAACAGGAACTGCGGAATAGACGAAGGCTGGCGAAAGATGAAGTGACGATGCGCGTAGGAAATGGTTCCAAGGTTGATGCAATCACCGTCGGCACAGTGTCACTTCAGTTACCATCAGGATTAGTGATGAACTTAAATCATTGTTATTTAGTGCCTGCGTTGAGCATGAACATTATATCTGGATCTTGTTTATTGCGAGACGGTTACTCCTTTAAGTCAGAGAATAATGGTTGTTCTATTTCTATGAGTAACATCTTTTAGGTCATGCACCTAATGTGAGAGGATTGTTCATATTGAATCTTGATAGCGATACGCATATACATAACATTGAGACCAAAAGAGTTAGAGTTAACAATGATAGCGCCATATTTTTGTGGCACTGCCGCTTAGGTCATATTGGTGTAAAGCGCATGAAGAAACTCCATGCTGATGGAGTTTTGGAGTCACTTGACTTTGATTCACTTGACACGTGCGAACCATGCCTCATGGGCAAGATGACTAAGACTCCGTTCTCCGGAACAATGGAGCGTGCAAGTGACTTGTTGGAAATCGTACATACCGATGTGTGTGGTCCGATGAGCGTGGAGGCACGCGGCGGATATCGTTATTTTCTCACCTTCACTGACGATTTGAGTAGATATGGTTATGTCTACTTGATGAAGCACAAGTCTGAAACATTTGAAAAGTTCAAGCAATTTCAGAGTGAAGTGGAAAATCATCGTAACAAGAAGATCAAGTTCCTACGGTCTGATCGTGGGGGTGAATATCTGAGTTTCGAGTTTGGTACTCACTTAAGACAATGTGGAATTGTTTCACAGTTAACACCGCCTGGAACACCACAGCGTAATGATGTGTCCGAACGTCGTAATCGTACTCTATTAGAGATGGTGCGATCTATGATGTCTCTTACTGATTTGCCGTTATCGTTTTGGGGTTATGCATTAGAAACAGCTGCATTCACTTTAAATAGGGCACCATCAAAATCCATTGAGACGACACCATACGAACTGTGGTATGGCAAAAGGCCAAAGTTGTCGTTTCTTAAAGTTTGGGGATGTGATGCTTATGTCAGAAAGCTTCAGCCTGAAAAGCTGGAACCCAAAGCGGAAAAGTGCGTCTTCATAGGTTACCCAAAAGAGACAGTTGGGTACACATTCTATCTCAAATCTGAGGGCAAAGTGTTTGTTTCTGAAAATGGAGCTTTTCTCGAGAAGGAGTTTCTCTCGAGAGAATTGAGTGGGAGGAAGATAGAACTTGACGAGGTTGTCGAACCTCTCATCTCTCTGGATGGTGGCGCAGGGCAAGGGGAAACCTCTGTCGTTGCAACGCCGGCTAAGGAGGAAGTTAATGATGATGATCATGAAACTCCAGTTCAAGTTTCTGTCGAACCACGCAGGTCGACGAGACCACGTGCTGCTCCAGAGTGGTACGGTAATCCCGTCTTATCAATCATGTTGTTAGACAACAATGAACCTGCGAATTATGAAGAAGCAATGGTAGGCCCAGATTCCAACAAATGGCTAGAAGCCATGAAATCCGAGATAGGATCCATGTATGAGAACAAAGTGTGGACTTTGGAGGTACTACCTGAGGGCCGCAAGGCTATTCAGAACAAATGGATCTTTAAGAGGAAGACGGACGCTGACGGCAATGTGACCGTTTATAAAGCTCGACTTGTGGCAAAGGGTTTTTCGCAAGTTCAAGGAGTTGACTACGATGAGACATTCTCACCCGTAGCGATGCTTAAGTCCGTCAGAATCATGTTAGCGATAGCTGCATTTTTCGATTATGAGATCTGGCAGATGGATGTCAAAACGGCGTTCCTTAACGGTTTCCTTAAGGAAGAGTTGTATATGATACAACCCGAAGGTTTTGTCGATCCTAAGAATGCTAACGAGGTGTGCAAGCTCCAGCGATCCATTTATGGACTGGTGCAAGCATCTCAGAGTTGGAACAAACGCTTTGATGAGGTGATCAAAGCATTTGGGTTTATACAAGTGGTTGGAGAATCTTGTATTTACAAGAAAGTGAGTGGGAGCTCTGTGGCGTTTCTAATAGTATATGTGGATGACATATTGCTGATTGGAAACAACGTGGAGTTTTTAGAGAGCATAAAGGATTACTTGAATAAGAGTTTCTCTATGAAGGACCTAGGAGAAGCTGCTTACATTCTAGGCATTAAGATCTATAGGGATAGATCAAAACGCCTGATAGGACTTTCACAAAGCACATGCCTTGATAAAGTTTTGAAGAGGTTCAAAATGGAACAGTCCAAGAAAGGGTCTTTGCCAGTTTTACAAGGTAAGAGATTGAGCAAGACTCAGTGCCCAGCAATTGATGAAGATAGAGAGCATATACGCTCCGTCCCCTATGCTTCAGCCATAGGTTCTATCATGTATGCAATACTGTGCACTAGACCGGATGTTAGCCTGGCCATAAGTATGGTAGGTAGGTTCCAGAGTAATCCAGGAGTGGATCACTGGACAGCGGTCAAGAATATCCTGAAGTACCTGAAAAGGACTAAGGAGATGTTTCTCGTGTATGGAGGTGACGAAGAGCTCGCTGTAAAAGGTTACGTCGATGCAAGCTTTGACACAAATCCGGATGACTCTAAGTCGCAAACCGGATACGTATTTATTCTTAATGGGGGTGCGGTAAGCTGGTGCAGTTCCAAGCAATGCGTCGTAGCAGATTCTACATGTGAAGCGGAGTACATGGCTGCCTCGGAGGCGGCTAAGGAGGGTGTCTGGATGAAGCAATTCATGACGGATCTTGGAGTGGTGCCAAGCGCACTGAATCCAATAACCTTGTTCTGTGACAACACGGGTGCCATTGCCTTAGCAAAGGAACCACAGTTTCACAAGAAGACCAGACACATCAAACGACGCTTCAACCTCATCCGAGACTACGTTGAGGGAGAGGACGTGAATATATGCAAAGTGCACACGGATCTGAATGTAGAAGACCCGCTGACTAAACCTCTTCCACGGCCAAAACATGATCAACACCAGAACTGTATGGGTGTTAGATTTATTAGAATGTAATTCACATGATGATGTGAGGGCTAGATTATTGACTCTAGTGCAAGTGGGAGACTGTTGGAATTATGCCCTAGAGGCAATAATAAATATAGTTATTATTATAATTCCTGTATCAAGATAATCGTTTATTATCCATGCTATAATTGTATTGAATGAAGACTCATTTACATGTGTGGATACATAGACAAAACACCGTCCCTAGCAAGCCTCTAGTTGCCTAGCCAGTTGATCAAAGATAGTCAGTGTCTTCTGATTATGAACAAGGTGTTGTTGCTTGATAACTGGATCATGTCATTAGGAGAATCACGTGATGGACTAGACCCAAACTAATAGACGTAGCATGTTGATCGTGTCATTTTGTTGCTACTGTTTTCTGCGTGTCAAGTATTTATTCCTATGACCATGAGATCATATAACTCACTGACACCGGAGGAATGCTTTGTGTGTATCAAACGTCGCAACGTAACTGGGTGACTATAAAGATGCTCTACAGGTATCTCCGAACGTGTTAGTTGAGTTAGTATGGATCAAGACTGGGATTTGTCACTCCGTGTGACGGAGAGGTATCTCGGGGCCCACTCGGTAATACAACATCACACACAAGCCTTGCAAGCAATGTAACTTAGTGTAAGTTGCGAGATCTTGTATTACGGAACGAGTAAAGAGACTTGCCGGTAAACGAGATTGAAATAGATATACGGATACTGCCGATCGAATCTCGGGCAAGTAACATACCGAAGGACAAAGGGAATGACATACGGGATTATATGAATCCTTGGCACTGAGGTTCAAACGATAAGATCTTCGTAGAATATGTAGGATCCAATATGGACATCCAGGTCCCGCTACTGGATATTGACCGAGGAGTCTCTCGGGTCATGTCTACATAGTTCTCGAACCCGCAGGGTCTGCACACTTAAGGTTCGACGTTGTTTTATGCGTATTTGACTTATATGGTTGGTTACCGAATGTTGTTCGGAGTCCCGGATGAGATCACGGACGTCACGAGGGTTTCCAGAATGGTCCGGAAACGAAGATTGATATATAGGATGACCTCATTTGATTACCGGAAGGTTTTCGGAGTTACCGGGAATGACGAATGGGTTCCGGGAGTTCACCGGGGGGGGGGGGGGGCAACCCATCCCGGGGAAGCCCATAGGCCATAAGGGTGGCGCACCAGCCCTTAGTGGGCTGGTGGGACAGCCCAAAAGGGCCCTATGCGCCATACAAAGGAAAATCAAAGAGAAAGGAAAAAAAAGGAGGTGGGAAGGAAGGGAAGGACTCCCACCCACCAAACCAAGTCCAACTCGGTTGGGGGGGGAGCCTTCCCCCCTTGGACTCGGCCGACCCCCTTGGGGCTCCTTGAGCCCCAAGGCAAGGTCCCCTCCCTCCCACCTATATATACGGAGGTATTGGGGCTGATTTGAGACGATTTTTCCACGACAACCCGACCACATACCTCCACGGTTTTTCCTCTAGATCGCGTTTCTGCGGAGCTCGGGCGGAGCCCAGCTGAGACAAGGTCATCACCAACCTCCGGAGTGCCGTCATGCTGCCGGAGAACTCTTCTACCTCTCTGTCTCTCTTGCTGGATCAAGAAGGCCGAGATCATCGTTGAGTTGTACGTGTGCTGAACGCGGAGGTGCCGTCCGTTCGGTACTAGATCGTGGGACTGATCGCGGGATTGTTCGCGGGGCGGATCGAGGGACGTGAGGATGTTCCACTACATCAACCGCGTTCACTAACGCTTCTGCTGTACGGTCTACAAGGGTACGTAGATCACTCATCCCCTCTCGTAGATGGACATCACCATGATAGGTCTTCGTGCGCGTAGGAAATTTTTTGTTTCCCATGCGACGTTCCCCAACAGCGAGTCTGTGAGAGATCTTCGTACACGCCCCTGAGTTCAAATATTTATGGTTTTGCAGAGCCGAAATCCGACACTAGTTGGTGCGAGACTTTCTTCTCCACTTTTACCCCTTTGAAACATACCACCATATTTTATTCCACCGTTATGCAATATCCATGGTTCACGCTCATATATTGCATGAGTAGTAAAAGATGAAGCGCGTCAAAAAGTACGATCCAATTTCTTGACTTGACCCCATGGTGCTTGACATTTGTATTTATGTGGTGAAGACAGAGCCATGCCATGCTAGTATGATAAAATGAATAGGGGATGAACATTCTTTAAGGATCGTATATTTTGAAACTTGATGATTATGTTATTAATGCTTATAAGTATTACTATGTTGATGCTTATTAATTCATAATTTATCAATGATAAAATATGCAATAGATTACATGTTGGGTAGCATGTCACATGATTTTTTTGTTTTTTTTTATCATTTACCTACTTGAGGACGAGTAGGAATTAAGCTTGAGGATGCTGATACGTCTCCTACATATCTATAACTTTTCATTGTTCCCTGCTATAATATTATCATCCTAGGATACTTTTTGGGTCTTTATTTACCAATTAGTATTATTTTTGAGCACTAACCTATTAACCCAGTGCCTAGTGCCAGTTGTTGTTTTCTGCATGTTTTTGACTTTCCACGTTTACAGTACCAAACTAAGTCCAATTGCACCGAAACTTTTTAAAAAAAATTGTGGGACCAAAAGAATACATGGAAGCTTCGGGAGGAGGCCGGAGCTACCACACAATAGGGCACGCCCACGGGGGTGGCCGCACCCTGTTATGTGATGGCCCTCCCACGCGCCTGTCGACACCCCTCTATGGCCTATAAAATCCTAAAAATACCCAAACCCCTAAGGAGCCTCCCTAAACACTTCTTTTGCCGCCGTCAACTTCTCTTTCATTGTGTGCCCATCTGGAGCCCATTTCCGGTGCCTTGTCGGAGGGGGAATCGATCATGGAGGGCCTATACATCAACCTTGCTATTTTTGATGGTGATGTGTGAGTAGTTTGCCACAAACATACTGGTCCATACTTAGTGCCTAGATGTCCATCTCTCTCTCTCTCTCTCTCTCTTGATCTTCAATACAATGATCATCACATCTTCGCTTTGATCTATTCGATGTAATTCTTTTGTACGGTGCAATTGTTGGGATCCGATGAATTGTGGGTTTATTTTCAGATTATTCATGACAAAATATTTGAGTCTTCTGTGAAATCTTTATGTGATTTTTATTTGCATGATTATTATAGCTTTGTAAATCTATCTCATCTATTGATTTGGTTTGGCCAACTAGATTAATTTTTGTTCAGTGGGAGGTGTGCGTTGTAGTGGGTTCAATCTGGCGGTGCTCTATATCTCAGTGAGAGAAGGGGACAAGAAAGGTCTTTGTATTGTTGCAACTAAGGATAAAACGATGAGGTTAATTCACATTAATTAAGTTATCTTTGTCTACATCATGTCATTGTTCTCCAAGCATTACTCTGTTTTACTTAATACTCTAGATGCATGCTTGATAGCAGTCGATGGGTGGAGTAATAGTAATAGGTGCACGCAGGAGTCGGCCTATTTCCTTATGGATGTGGTGCCTATATACACATGATCATTGCCGTCAATATCATATAACTATGCGCTTTTCTATCAATTGCCAACATTAATTGTTTTACCCACCGTATGCTTACTACATGAGAGATGCAACTAGGGAAAACTATGGCCCCCGGGCCTATTCACTTACATATATTTACAAATGCTATTATTTCCTTGTTGTTCTTATTTAATATTTATTTAATTTTGTGACTTACAATTATCAACCATTATCTACACACTTCATTTGTTGCAAGTAGCGAGTCCAAGGGGATTGACTACCCTCTTACCCACATTGGGAGCAATTGTTTGCTTCTTTGTGTGCAGTCGCTGAATACGGGGGGGGGGGGGGGCGTGTTATTGCTATTGGTTTTATATCCTTGGTTCTCACCGAGGGAAATACTTATCTATATTGTGCAACATCACCCATTCTTTTCATGGAAAACCCAATGCCGATCACAAGTATCAATAATTAAAGGAGAGCACCCGGTTGTCCTCCCCTAAAGAGAGCCCGAAGACTTGTTGTTTTGGTGAAAGAAGACCAAAGTGACACTGCGCGCTAGGCTGGGTGGCATCAGCGAGCCCACCTGCGCATCATGGGCGGTGCCTTTGCAGACTTCCATCGGGATAGACTGAACAACGGCCCCCCTTCGAACTGGGCGCTAGGTTGGGTGACATCACCTTTCATCGGGATAGACTGAACATCAGCCCCCCTTTGAATTGCCGCCTTGTGGCTCCCCTTTACCACTAATATTTTCAAGGAAGAGGACCTAGGCAACGATAAGTGGGACAACACTGCTATGTTTAGAGGGGGATTCTCTCTTGGATTGAGCTCACTGTCTCTCCAAGAAGTCGTTCTTCCACCTCTAGCCTTATAAGACTTGTGCATTCACCAAAAGCAATCGCATCAAGAAGGAGCAGGATTTTACACGGCCTGTTGGCCCAAACCTGCGTAAATTCATGTGTCCATGTCGTTCTCTATGTTTGTAGTCTGGCTAAGGTCATAGTCAGGTTGTAGATTGCGGGTGAGCTCACCACTATTCGAACCAAGGTTCTTGCAGGGTTTCCTTTAGGATCAAAACCGACCTCCAAAATTTGGCGTGATAGGTAGATGGGCTACTTCCATGTCTTCGACCTCGACATCGACATGCCTGACATGCGACACTAGCATTCCCTTCACATGACCGAAATGGTCCACACGGCGCCCGTTATCAACGCCAACCTCCATAGGCTCGCTCTTGCCGCCACTGAGCCCGCGACGAGAGAGGAGAAGACTTCCTCCCTCCACCCGCATGTGCAGGCGCAGCTGCCACCTACGTGCACCGCTACTGAGGCTTCACATGGCCGCCGTGACCATCCATCCCAGTAGGCCACACTCCTCATGGCACGCGAGCTGTTGTGCTACGGTACCATCGCGGTCGGCTATGATGCCTAGTTTGCGTGCATCACCAAGTACGTCAACACCGCTAGAGACGACCCCGAGCTCATCCACATCCTGCCCCTCCAGCGTCACATGGCGAGCGGGGAGGGGACGATGCTCCTCCTCCACCTCCCCCACCCAACAACGACAATGGGCAGCATCACGATGCACACACTTAGAAGCCATGCCATGGAGCATCCTTGCTGCCCATGCACATCCCAGCTACCACATCATTTCGCGTGCGTACCTAGACATGCGTGTCATCCTTGAAAGGCAGTATGAGAGCCAGAACTATAACCTCCAAGACGTTGCAGCAGTCAGGCACCAAAACTGTGTCGCCCTTGCTGACAGCATCCCTTCCTACAGCATGGGTTTCCGCGCCTTCACTTGGGAGCTCCACCGAGTGGTGTGGCCCATGTCTTTTAGGCCGGAGCTGCCTCCTCGCTATGATGGCACACCCAACCCCATGGAGTTCTTGCATCTCATCGGCATCCAAGTTGTTTGCGGTGACGACAAGGTCATGGCGAACTTGCTCCCCATGTCCCTCAAGGATGCCGCACGGTCGTGGCTGATAAATCTCCCCGAGGCTTCCATATCGATGTGGTCCGAACTATTCATGCACTTTGTCACCAACTTCAAGGGCACTTACGACCGCCCCCTCACGCTCAACGACTTGTGCGTCGTGAGCCAGTAGCCTGGCAAGACCCTCCACAAGTACATCTAGCGCTTCAACCAGGTGCGCAATAAGATCACGCTCACCTCCAATGCAGCGATCATCTCCATGTTCTCTTCAGGTGTTGCGACGTCAGGATGCTCATGAAGCTCGCCATTAACGATGAGCTCGACACTATGGTTTGGCTATTCGACCTCACCAACGAATGCGCCAAGGTCGAAGAGGGTTTCCTCTTCACCCATAATGATCTAAATGGAGCTCTCGACACCGCCAAGGTCAAGAACAAGGATGCCAAGTGCAAGGGCCATACCGTGCTTGTGGCAGAGTCTAAGTGTAAGCACGTGTATGACCGTGACATGACTGCCAAGAAGGACAATCGTCCCTTCTGTGTCTACCACAACATGCACTCCCTAAACATCAAAGACTGCCATGAGCTCAAGTTGCTTCACGAGCGGGGGCAACACATCCGTGCCAACCACAATGATTGCAATGCTGGTTGCGGCGGTGACGACAACAATGGCTTCTAGGGAGATTGCAACAATAATGAAAACAACAACCATGAAGGCTGGCACGAAGGGACGCAACGCCCCAACCCTCCAGCCAGCGACACCTAATCGCGCCCTGACATGAACAATGGTCACCTCCCTAAGGAGGATGACGGGGGCTATCAGGAGCCTCACGGGACGACGTGCATCATTGGCGGATCTCAGGTTCCCTCATCCAACCTCCACTTCAAGATGTTCTCTCATGAGGTGAACTCGACCATCCCTGGGACTGAGGCCTCCACGGCCCTCAACTGGTCATAGTACGCGATCTCCTTCGACTCCATCGACCACCCCAAGTCCATGAGGACTGCGGGCACCATCCCCATGTTGTGCACTCCCACCATCTAGAACATCGGCATCACCAACATACTCATCAACGTCTACATGGCCTCAACATGCTATCCATCAAGACCTTCGAGCGACTGCAGGTGTCCTACGAGCGCGTGATGCTGACGAGACCCTTCTCGGGCATGACCGACAACTCCAATCCGCCTCTGGGGCAAGTGCGGCTTCCCGTCACCTTCGACACCTGCACGAACTACCACATCAAGCTCATCAACTTCGACGTAGTGCACATCAGCATGACCTACAACGCCATCCTGGGTTATCATGCGCTCGCCAACTTCATGGTGGTAACTCACCATGCCTACAACACCGTCAAGATGCCGGGATTTAGAGGCACCATCACCATTTGCTGCCATGAGAAGGAGGCAGTGCACACCATCGAGCACACATACAAGGTTTTCTCCATTGTCCACCTTACAGATGATTACAACCTCGAGCCTGCCGAGGCCACACCCGTAAAGAAGAAGAAGTTATTTTCTCAAGAACATGCTGATATAAATAAAGTGTCACTAGATGGTAGCGGCTCCAGGTCCTTCGTCTTCATCAACAATGTCCTTCCTAATAAATAGTAAGGCGAGCTCGTCACCTTCCTCCGGGCAAACGCTCATAAGTTCGCCTAGAAAACATCATACATGTCCGGTGTACCGAGGGAGGTGATCGAGCACCACTTGGTGGTGTGTCCCAATGCATGCCCAATTAAGCAAAAGGCGCGGCGTTGCTCGAGAAGCAAGATTTCATCGTTTAAGAAGTTGGGAAGCTCTAGGAGGTCAGCTTCATTCTATGCCATTTTATACCATTTTTGGGAACTAACCTATTAACCCAGTGCCTAGAGCCACTTGCTATTTTCTTCTTGTTTTTGGCCTTTCAAGAAACCAGTCCCAAACAAAGTCGAAATGCCACAAAACTTTTTGATGATTGTTTTTGAAAAAAAAATAAGACCTGGAAGCTTCAGAGGGAGTCCGAAGACCGCACAAGGCGGTGCCAAGGCAAGAGGGCGCGCCTAGGAGGGTAGGTGTGCCCCTTGCTATGGGACCACCTCGTGGCTCCATTTGAAATAACTCAGCCACTATAAATTCTCTACAATTAGGAAACCAACACTAACCAACCACAATACTTTCTCCGTCGCACCAAGTCTCTGTTCCGCCGTGATCACATCTGGAGCCTAGCTCAGGTGCCTTGTCCGGGGGGGGGGGGGGGTCAATCATGGAGGGCCTCTACATCAACCTTGCTGCTCCTGTGGTGGTGTGTGAGTAGTTCACAACACAGCTATGGGGCAATAGCTAGTACTGAGATGTCTATCTCTCTCTCTATATTCTTCAATACAAACTTCACCGTGTTTCCTGCGGTGATCTATTCAATGTAATATTGTTTAGAGTGTGTTCGTTAGGATCTGATGAATTGTGGGTTTATGATCAGATTATTCATGAAAATATATTCAGTCTATGTTGGTTTCTTATATGCATTATTGTTACATGTTTGTATTTCTCTCCAATCTATCTGTTTGGTTTGCCCAACTAGATTGATTTATCTTTACTAGGAGTGGTGTGTTGTGATGGGTTTTATCTTATGGTGCTCAATCCTAGTGAAGGAAGGGGACATGACATGTATTGTATTTCTTCCATCAAGGATAAAATGGCAAGGTTTATTCATATTACTTGAGTTTACTTTGTCTACATCATCTCATCTTGCTCCTAGCATTAGTCTATTAAATACTTCATACTCTAGATGCATGTTGTATAACGGCCGATGAGTATAGTAATAGTAGTAGATGCAGGCAGGAGTCAGTATGCTTGCTTATGGACGTGATCCCTATATACATGATCACTTCCGTGAATAAATATTTCATGACTACGTGCTTTTCTATCAATTGCCCAACAATATTTGTCTACTCACCGTATGCTATCTTCGAGAGAGAAGCCTCTAGCGAAAACTATGGACCCCGGGTCTGCACAAATATTATTAGTAAAACCCTAAAAATATTGCTTCCTTTTATTTACTGTTATTTTGTTTTCTATTTATATCTATCAACTATCAATATTTAATCCTTGCAAGTAACGATTTCAAGGGGCTTGACAACCCTCTTGCCTGCGTTGCGTGCAATTGTTTGGTTTTGTGTGTGTAGGTGCGGACGACGGGAGCTAGTGTGATTCTCCTATTGGTTAGATAACCTTGGTTCTCATGGTGGGAAATATGTATCTCTAATCTTTTGCATCCTCGCTCTTCTTTGGGGAAACCCCAATGGAGTTTAGAAGTAGCAGAAACAATTCTTGGTGTCGTTGCTATGGAGATATCATCAAATTCTTATCAAGTTCCTTCACACAAACTATAACTCGCTTGTTCTACATTTAATTTGCCTTTATATTTTCTTGCCTAAAAATATCAAATACGCAAAATATTTATCTTTGCTAGTCCGATTCTTTGCAAGTTTACTTGCTTCACTTGTCTTGATTGTTAGTGTGCTTGCTTGAAATTCCTATCATGTCTGAGTTCGTCATTAAGAAGAGTGATGATCGCAAAACCCCTAAAGAGGGAATTCCAAAAAAGTGGAATAATATTTTTTGCGGGAAAATGGAATATCATATGGAAAAACATTATCCAAGAATTCTTTAATTGCACGGGGAGTTTGATTTGCAATGATATTCCTATTATTAAAGGTACCCATAGTTATTCTGATGCTATTTCCTGTCTTGTTCTTAAATTTGGTAGGGGATTTATGCATACTCATTCCACTTTCAAGGGCTCTTCTATGAGTTACATGTTATAAACAACCCTAAGGCTAAAAAGATAGCTACTCTTATCCTTATGAATGACTTTGATTATGTAGTATGAGATGCTTGAGAGATCTTTGATTTTTACAATATTAGTCATGAACATAGTTTGATAAATGAAATTTTATATAATGAGGTATGTGTTTCGTGAAAATTATACTTTTGATGAAAACACTAAAAAGGAAGTGCCTCCTTTCCATACCATCTAACAAATTTTCAATGGTAATAATCAACTATATTCTTAGATAGTGAAAGAGAATCAAGAAGGGTTCATGGAAAGTAGCCTTGATAATGCTAAGAATTTAATAAATGATGTGTTCCCCATTGTTTCTGAAAATCTTCCTGACGAACACACATACCAAGATGCAAAATGTAAGGGTGACAACACTTTAAACTATGCAGTATGCCTAGCTAGGGGCATAAAACGATAGCGCTTGTTCAGAGGCAACACAATAGTTATCTTATTTTTTATTCTACTTTCTGTTCCTCTCTGTTGACATGATTATTGACAATGTAATTATTTTGTTTTTATTTTTAATTAGGGTTTGTGCCAATAAAGCCTTTGGGATTGATTTGGATCATAGTATAATTGATATGGTGCAATAACACACACTTTTACGTCGAGTGTGGAATTTTTTTATTTTACTTGAATGCATTTTTGACCTGAATTGATATACAAATTCCAAAATTTTCATAATTTTCAGTGTTACGTAAGTATGGTTTTAGTGCAGATCATTACAAAGCGTTCTCTTTTAGACATATTCTGTTTTTGCTTGAATAGTTTGCTTGTTTTGATGATGCTATGGGTTGTATCATGGGGTATAAGCCACGAAGAAGTTAGAATATAGTATGTTATGAAAATATGTATCAATTTATAACAGTACCTAAAATTTATGATTTACCTATTGTACTAACGGATCTCACGAGGTTTATGTTAAGTTTTGTGTGATGAAGTTCTCAAGTTTTTGGTGTGATGATGATGGATGAAGGAATAAGGAGCGGAAGACCCTATGGTTGTGGATGTCGACGGCACTCCGAGGTAATATTCTAGGAATACTCAAGCATCGAAGCTTGGGGATGCCCTAGAAGGCATCCCCTCTTTCGTCTCCATTCCATCGGTATGTCACTCGGAAGTATATTTTTATTCATCACATGAGACGTGTTTTGCTTGGAGCGTCGTGTATTATAGTTTTCTTAATTTTTAGTTTTCCACAATCATCTTTTACTAGACACACCTATTTGATGGAGACACATGTTCATCATGATTTGTTAGAATACTCTATGTGCTTCACTTATATCTTTTGAGCTAAGCAGTTGCTCTAATGTTTCACTTATATCTTTTAGAGCATGATGGTGTGTAGATTTTATAGAAATAATTGAACGCTCATGCTTCACATAAATTTGTTTGGGAGTCTAATAAACAATAATGGTAAATTTCATGGGTTATAAGACTAGGCCGAAAAGGATAGGTATTCAAGGAGTGTATAATTAAAACCTTCACGTAGCTCACCATATAAGAAAAACTTTGGGTTAATGATATTGATGTAGTAATATGAGAGGGCATGAGTACATGATTGTTGGTTAGTAGAAATATTGGTAATTAAAGCTTGTTATTTTTTTCTCATGTAAATATTGTTTATGGCATGATGATGATGTGTGAGCATTATTATTCCTTGTTGAAATCCTAGTGTTATTTGAGTGAGGGGCGCGCAATGGTTAACAACTAACAACCTCCTCCCTAGAGGCATGCGGTAGTACTTTGCTTCTAGAGAGCTAATAAGGCTTTGATATAAGTATGTGAGATCTTTATGAGTATTGTGAATCCATGTATGTACTCACACTCACCTTTCTATACATTTCTAGCCTCTTCGGTATCGTGCATTTCCAATTCTCACCTCGAGGATCGGTGCATCTTTCGCCGGTGTATTCAAACCCCATGATACCATATGCTCTATCACACATATGCCTCCTTATATATTCCTCAATATAGACACCATAGCTACCTATTATGGCATTTACATGGCCATTCCGAGATATATTGGCATGCAACTTCAATCGTTACATCATACAAGTTTTGTGTTCATCACCATACTGCTCTTCATAATCATATAGGTGACATAGTATTCGTGGCAAGGCCATTTTTCATCATTATTTACATGTTATGCTAGATTATTGCACATCCTCGTACACTGCCAGAGGCATTCATATAGATTAATTTCTTTTACATCATCATTCAGTTGTTATATCGAGTTGTTAGTAGATAAAAATGGTATGATCATCATTATTGGAGCACTGTCCTAGTAAGGAAAGGATGATGGAGACTATGATTCGCACACAAGTCGGGATGAGACTCCGAACGTAAAATAAAAAAACAAAGGAAAAAGGAGAAATAAGAAGAAAAATAAAGAAAATAAGAGAGAAATAAATGAGAGATAAAGAGAGAAGGGGTAGGGCAACTACTTCTTATTCCACACTTGTGCCTCAAAGTGGCACCATGTTCCTCATAAAGCGTGTCTCGTGAGTTGTCATTATCGTATGTTTGTGGGAATTTTTCATTATAGAACTTGGCTTGTATATTCCAATGACGGGCTTCATTAATTGCCCGAGGTCTTCATGAGCAAGCAAGTTGGACGCACACCCACTTAGCTTCCATTGAGATTTCATACACTTATAGCTCTAGTGCATCCGTTGCATGACAATACCTGCTCCTTGCATTGATATCGATTGATGGGCATCTCCATAGCTTGTTGGTCCGCTAGTTGATGCGGGACTTTCAATTCACTTTGACTCCTTTCGATCTCTACCACCATACTCTATTCCACCCATATGTTATGTCCATGGTTCACACTAATGTATTGAGTCAGGTTGAAAATGTTGAAGCGCATTAGAAGTACGGTCCAATTGCTTGACTTGACACAATGGTGCCAATGATTTGTATGTATGTGTGAAGACAGAGTCATGCCATGCTAATATGATAAAATGAGCGAGGAGTAACGTTCATTAAGGAGCGTATATTTTTAAACTTGATGACTATGTTATTTATGTTTATGGATATTATTTTTGTTGATGTTTATTAGTTTATTATTCCTCAAATATTATACCTAAAGGAGATTACATGTTGGCTAGCATGTCGCATCAAAAGTTTGTTTTTATCATTTACCTACTCTACAATGAGTAGGGATTAAGCTTGGGGATGCCGATACGTCATCAACGTATCTATAATTTTTTATTATTCCATGCTATAATATTATACACCTAGGATTTTTTATGCATTCTTATGCTATTTTATATCATTTTTGGGAACTAACCTATTAACCCAGTTCTGAGTGCGATTTGTTCTTCTATGATTGTTTTTGGCCTTTGAGGAAACCAGTACCAAACGAAGTCTGAGTGCCATGAAACTTTTTGATGATTTTTCTAGACAAAATAAAGATATGGAAGACTCAGAGGGAGTCCGAAGACCGGACGAGGTGGTGCCAAGGCAAGAGGGCGCCCCAAGGGGGATAGGCGCGTCCCCTTGCCTTCGAACCACCCCGTGGCTCTATTTGACCTAACTCCGCTAGTGTGAATTCTCTAAAATCAGGAAACCAACACAAAGCCAGCCAAAATACTTATCCGCCGACACAAGTCTCTGTTCTGATGTGTGGCCATATGGATCCCTATGTCGGTACCCTGTCGGAGGGGAGCAATCACACAGGGACTCTACATCAACCTTTTTGCTCCCATGTGACGTGTGAGTAGTTCACCACCGACCTACTAGTCCATAGCTAGTACCTAGATGGCTATATATATCTCTATGTTCTTCAATACAAAGTTCACCACGGTTCCCACAGTGATCTATCTGATGTAATTTTCTTGGCGGTGTGTTTGTTGGGATTTGATGAATTATGGGTTTATGATCAAATTGTTCATGAAAATATATTGAGTCTTTGATGGAGTCTTATATGCATGATTGTTATAGCTTCGTATTTCTCTCCCATCTATCGGTTTGGTTTGGCCAACTAGATTGATTTATCTTCAGTGGGAGTGGTGCCTTGTGATGGGTTCAATCTTGCGATGCTCAATCCTAGTGATAGAAGGGGACATGTCTCATATTGTATTGATTCCATCAAGGATAAAACGATGGGGTTTATTCATATTAGTTGAGTTTACATTGTCTACATCATGTCATCTTGCTCCACGCATTACACTGTTTCATACTTAATAATCTAGATGCATGGTCGATAGCGGTCGATGAGTGGAGTACTAGTACTTGATGTAGGCAAGAGTCAGTTTACTTGCTTATGGATGTGATGCCTATATACATGATCATTGTCATCAAGAAATATTTCATAACTATGTGCTTTTCTATCAATTGCTCAACAGTAATTTATCTACCCAGTGTATGCTATCTTCGAGAGAGTAGCCTCTAGAAAAACTATAGCCTTGGGTCTACAGAAATATTATTACTAAAACCCTAAAAGTATTGTTGCCTTTTATTTAGTGTGATTTTAATTATATCTATCAACTCTCAGTATTTAATCCTTGCAAGAAACAAGTTCAAGGGGCTTTGACAATCCTCTTTCCCGCGTTGCGTGCAAGTGTTTGGTTCTCTCTGTGTAGGTGGTGACGACGGGAACTTGTGTGATTCTCCTATTGGTTTGATAACCTTGGTTCTCAATGAGGGAAATACTTATCTCTATTTTGCTGCATAGCCACCCCCATACGGCCAACGCGGTCCTTGTGGTGGAATGAGAGGAGCAAGTCCATGACACGAAGAAGCCGGTCACGCCGGTGTCTCTCGTGGGCGCACTGACACCTCCTTAGGATTTTTTTCCGACGCCTGCCGAGGGCTCTCGAGGGCCTCACGAGGTCACAATAGCGCCTGCCGAAGTACCTTCTCAGGAGGCCTCCTAGGGAGCCACCTAACGAGCCTAAGGAAGCTCAACTTGTTGCCCCACAACAATGCAATTCGTCGAGCACCCTGTCTACTTCATTAGCACGGTGCTACGAGATGAGTGTGAATGCTATCCCATGCAGCAAAAGCTCCTCTTCGCGCTCCTCATCGCCTCCAGGAACTTGCACAATTACTACCACGGCCACCCCATCAAGGTGGTCACATACTACCCACTGGAGCGAGTCGTGCGCAGCCCCAACGTGACTGGCCACGTCGCCCAATGGAACATCGAGCTGCAGCCATTTGAGCTGGAGTACCTCACTACATGGACGATCAAAGGCACGACCTTGGCTGACTTCATGGCGGAATCAACGAATCTACAACCAGGCGAGCCTCATGAGGAAGAGTCCCTTCTGCCTAGGAATGATGCCCGTGGCGGTTGGACCATACACTTCGAGGGTGCATTTTCCTGGGACGGCGCAAGGGCTGGCGTGGTGCTCTGTTTGCCGACAAGGGACAAGCTCTACTACACCGTATAGCTCTCCTGCAAGCATGATGACAAGGTCATCAACATCATCATTGAGTAGGATAGCCTCATTGCTCGATTTAAGGCTGCCATCACACTGGGCATAAAGTGCATCCTCATCAAGGGCGACTCCCAACTCCTCATCAACTTATCCAACAAGAGATACAATCCCAAGGACAAGCACATGGCCACCTAGCTAGAGGAGGTGCGCAGGCTCGAGAAGCGTTTCGTCAACATGTAACTCCAACATGTTCCTCGCGGTGACAACAAGGAAGCTGACAACGTCACCAAGAGGGCGTCCCGCCACGAGCCCCAAAGCCATGGCATCTTCGAGGAGCAGCCCCTGAAGCCATCTACAACAGGACCAACGGTAAGCGCTCTCGCACCTCATGAAGGGTTGCCTCCTGCACCCTCAGCACGCAAAGCCAAATACGGCCCACCCTCACACGCTCTCCCGTTATTGGCGCTTGAACCGCAAGCTGGGGACTTGGTCATGGAGCTCCAAGCCTACCCGGAAAGCAGCACACTCCTAGAGGACGCTACCAAAGCAGAGTGCATGGCCTACCAGGCACGTCCTAGTGCATGAGGGACGACAAGCTCTACCGCATGCCCCCCAATGGAGTCGCGCTGCTCTGCATCTTTGGGGATCAAGGGAACGAGCTCCCCGCTGATATACATGGTGGAGATTGTGGCTATCACTCCTCATCACGCACCCTTGCCGGCAAGGTGTTTCGCAACGGCTTCTACTCGCCCAACATGCTTTAACATGCCACCGAGATGGTGCAAGGGATACAGACCATCCCTCTCCCTTGGCCCTTCGCTGTTTGGGGGCTGCACATCCTGGTCCCCTTTCCTCGCGCGGTTGGTGGCTACCGCTTCCTCCATGATTCCATCGACAAGTTCCCAAGTGGGCTGAAGTGGAACCTATTTGCACCATCCGAGCTGCCTCAACTGTCAAGTTCATCAAGGTAAGATATAGTCCACACATGGTGTCCCCCACCTCCCACCTCCCACCGCGGGGACCCAATGGCGATCTGGAACTCTAGCCGGCGTATCCTCCATCCTCGCCACTCTCTGCTCAGGTGAACCTTCCCGACCCTCCTCACGTGGTCGTGCATGGCTTGCATGGGTGGTTCTACGTTGGATGTGGATTTTTCGCACGGTTTGGCTTTCTCTGATGAGGTTTATCGCCACTCGGGTATTATGGTGCACCCTATGAAGCACCACCGCCCTTTCATCATGGTGATTTCCTTTGTTCGTCATGTGTTCCGTCTTTCGACTGACACAGTTGCTGCAACTCTGGAATCGGTGATTGGAGGATCGGCTATTGAGTTTCGTGTCTCTCAAGTCACAGATTCGGTTTTCTCATTCAAGGTCTCCTGCATGCAAGTTGGTTTTCATATTCCGGATTTGCGTTCTTTCAAGTGTTCAAGTTTTAAGTGCTTCTTCCATCTATGGGGACATGGAGGTCCTAATTGGCGTCGGGAATTTGCTCTGTGGAAGAAGCAATGTGATGCTGAGTGGATTATTGTGAGCCCTTCTAAGAGGAGAGCCTCTTTAGGTCTGATGGTCAAGCATTCCAGACCCCTCAAGTCTTCACTTAAATCTGGATCTTCTGTTCGTAAGAAGCTGACTTTTGCATCCCTTCAGCAATATGAGGTTTGCAAGGGCTACATATATCCGGTTTCCCATGATGAGTTAGTCACGCTTGAACAGGCTGGTTATTCGGTGCCTTCCCTTGAACGTGTCATCATCTCAGCACCACCGCCGGCGGAACTCCGGTGGATGACAGCCACGCTGCATATTACGTTTGGGACAGTTTCTTGCCAAGTTTCATCTCCCGGATCTCCCGGCGATGATTTTCAAACTGCCAAATTAATCGGAAATTCTCCCGTGCAACAAGGAGCTACATCTGATCCAACCGACATTCATGGTATTTCGAATGATGAGAATCAATTTTCGGTGGCAAGTTTGGATTCTGGGCCAATTTCCACTCTCATTAATGAGCCTGCTGAGGTTACCTCTTTCCCTGGGCCCATTCCTAATCGCCCAATGGATATTCCTTCCTCTCAGGAGGCCCATATGGCCTTTGACGAACTCATTAATAGCATGGTTGAGGATATCTTTTCTTGCTCTATTTGCAACGCTCGGGGCCATCTAGCTGCGAACTGCACGACTTCGCCTGGATGCACTGACAACACGGTGGGCCACGCACGATCTAGAGGAGCCTCTTTTATGCGTAATAATTGTCTTACTTGGAACTGTAAGAGACCCACCACCTCCCCTGTCGCTGATATCTCGGGAACTGCTGATACTCTCGGCGAAACAGCAACCCCTGCGACACAGTTCCGTCCTGTCTCATCGTCGTCGCCTCCTCGAACTCCCTCTGAGACACCACCGGTCACTCCACCACCGCCTCCCGCAATGGAGAACTTTGAGCTTGATCTCGAGTTCTTCCTCCCGCCTGGCCACAATATCATTGATGGAGGACCCGACCGGATGCCTCGGACCTACAGCACGCCTGCGGTCCCCATCACCAGACGTCATGAGTGCTTTGTCATCGCTGACGTCCACCCAGCGCCACCGGCTGAAGATGTGATTCAGGTACGGCAAGAAGTTGTGGCTCTTCTTCTTCACCAAGGGTTGCATGTTCTGTCTGCCCAACCTTGGATTGAGGGTGTTGGATTGTTTGAGCTCCGAGACGCGGCAGAGAGCTATGCTGCGGTCCACATGGTTCCGCAGCCAGTTGCTCATAACTCTGTCGTGCGCTTCATGCGTCATGATCAGGGTCTTGGGTTCCGTGGCCAAGAGGGTTTTCGTCAGGGCTGTCTCATGCTTTTGGGGGTCCCGCTGGATTTCCGTAATACTGAAAATCTCCGGGCCGCTGTCAATACCTTTGGGGAGTTTCACCATTGGGTCAGTGATGATCCATATTTGGTTCGCTCTATTGTGTTTGCTGCGTTCCCAGATGACCGACTGGTACTTCGCAGTATCAACTTTTCTGAATATGCTGCTTGGGTTGGCGCCAAGGTTTCCTGGTGTGCTCCAGTGTACATCCTGGGTTGGCGGCTGTAGAGATTCTACCTAATGATGAGGATCCCATGCCCCTCAATGGCAACCCTCATCCGCTCCCTGGACATCTTGTTCATGATAATCTGCAATTTGCTCTGCCCCCATATCCTGCACTGGGCTGGAATGCGGTACCGCTTGCGCCTGGAGACCCAGGGCCTGCTGCTGGTGCTGCTGATGATGGAGGCTGGGGTCAGCCGCCTGCTGCTGCTGATGATGGAGGCTGGGAACCTGAAGCGGCCCCGGAAGCACCTGCTGCTGATCCTGTTCAGGATCAAGAATCTATGGTGATTGATCAGCCGAGTCCTTCTTCTTCGGATTCAGTTCACGAGCTGGTGGACCTTGACCATCTGCCGCAGGGTGACATGGAGGTGGAACCTGCTGCTCAAGAACCACCGCTGGCTAATCCTGATGCTCCAGATGCTCACATACCAATGGCTGCCCTGGACAATGATGCTGAGCCAGAGGATGATGTACCTGTGATGGAAGAGGTGCAGGATGACAATCCTCTGGCAATTGTTCTCTACAAAGCCCCCCACCCATTCAGACTGGCAACATCTTTGTTGGGGCTGCTAGAGTTATGTATGGGCCTCCTCTACCGCCTGTAATGTCCTGGGCACGCACCTTTGATGCTCTTATGGGGGCTGCTACTCCTATGCACGTACCTCGTCAACTACAGATGCAAATTCTGGAGCCCATTATGATCCCCAAGCGATCCTGGGACGTGGCTTTCGACACTGACGCTCCAGGAACTTCTCTATCGGAGCCTTCTAGTACCTCTCTCCCACTGCAGGAGGTAATCCCTCTTAGTCCTTCTTCATCATCAGAAGACTTATCTTTTCGTTCTCCTGCTCCATCCAAGAAGGGGACCCGCAAGAAGGCCACTCCAGTTGTTGACTCCTCGGTCCGACGGTGTACTCGCGACTCCATCAAGCGAGACGACTTCAAGCCAATCCTACAAGAGCTGCATGCGCATGTCCCCAAGAAGAGGAAGCCCAAGGCCAAGCCAATGTCCTGTACATCACGGGAGACTGAGGATGTTCAAGTACCTCCTGCCACTCCTATCCCAGTGATTCAGGAGGTGGGATAGTCACTCGGCATAGCCCGTGAGAAGCTCACGGTGGATCGACTTATGGAAGATCCTGCTGATTCTGCGCCATCGTCTTCTGATGTTTAATCCATCTATGTTTATATGTTACTGTACTGGTTCTATGTACTGTCAAACTTCTACTTGGGCTGTCTTTTGGTTTTCGAAACCTTGGTTGCACTGGCAATTACATAGCCTTGCTTTTGCTATATATATGATCTGCAATGGATAGTCGTTCCACGAGAAGTTGGCGTGTGCTGTGTTGGAATGTGCGTGGCCTAAATTCGGATCATAGGCAGCGGGCGGCCCGTAACAAGATTGATGAGAGCCTAGCTGCTGTGGTCTGCTTGAAGGAAACAAAAATGCAGTCCATTGAGTTTCGTGCAGTTAAAGGTTTCTGCCCTTAACGCTTTGATCAGTTTGCTTACTCTCCTTCCAGGGGTGCATCAGGAGGTCTTATCACCCTTTGGAACTCTTCCATTCTTACTGGTCAGTTAGTGGAATGCACACCATACGGATTGATCATCTCCTTTACCTCAAATCACACAGGTGAATCATGGACTTTAGTTAATGTCTATGGTCCATGTTAAGGAGAGGCCCGAGATCTTTTTGTGAGCTGGCTTTACAATCTTGATATTCCCACTGGGGCTAATTGGTTGCTTCTTGGAGATTTTAATTTTATTAGATCTCCTGACAACAGAAACCTTCCTAGGGCTGATGTGAATGGCATGTTCATCTTCAATGAAATTATTGGGCATCTAGGATTGCTGGAACTTCCCATTAAAGGCAGATCTTACACTTGGTCCAATATGCAGGATTCCCCTTTTCTGGAGCAGCTTGACTAGTTTTTTACATCAACCAACTGGATCTCCTCATATCCTCTTACTCAAGTGCTACCCCTGGCAAAGACTGCTTCTGATCATGTTCCCTGTGTGGTCACTGTTAACACTTCCATCCCTAAATGCAACCTATTTCGCTTTGAAAATTACTGGGTTGAAATGGAGGGCTTCATGGAATGTGTACAGCAATCATGGCACATTCCTTCAAGAAAGACACACATTTCTGCTGTTATTATGGATAAGATGAAGCATCTTCGGCAGGCTTTGAAGAAATGGCAGACGTCCCTATCACAGTTAAAAACTTTCATTTCCAAATGTAATCAAGTGGTGCTATGTTTGGATGAGCTTGAGGAGTTGAGGTCACTTTTCACACCAGAAGCTAACTTTAGGAAAATTGTCAAATTACATTTGGAACATCTTCTGCATCTTGAGTGCTTGTACTGGAAGAAGAGAGCCACTATCAGATTTGTTAAGGTTGGTGAGGAAAACACTAAGTTCTTCCATGCTATGGCCACCGAGAGATATAGGAGGAATTCCATTGCATCTCTCAAGCTAAATGATGGCTCTGCCATCTCTGATCATGATCAAATTGCTGCATGTTTTTGGGCATCTTTTAAGGATAGAATGGGAACTTCTCTTGGAATTAACATGGCATTTGATTTACAATCCATGCTGAATGAGGTGGAGGGTCTAGACATTCTCACAGAACCTTTTTCCAAGTCTGAAATGGACAAGACTGTGCAGGATATGCCCATTGACAAAGCTCCAGGGCCTGATGGTTTCAATGGTCTTTTTTTCAAGAAATGCTGGCACATTATCTCCCCTGAGTTTTACCAACTTGCTGCCGATTTCCATGCTGGACAGGCCCAGCTTGTAAACATGAACACATCCTATATTACACTCATTCCAAAGAAGAGATCACCTGAACATATGGGAGATTACAGACCAATATCACTTACTGGAATGGGTCTCAAATTTTTGTCAAAAATGCTTGCTAACAGGCTACAGTTGCAGATTGTGAAGTGTCTTCACAAGAATCAGTATGGTTTTATCAAATCTAGGACCATTCAAGATTGTGTGGGATGGACTCTAGAGTACCTGCACCAATGTCATCAATCCAAGAAGCCTATAGTTATTCTTAAGCTGGATTTTGAAAAGGCATTTGATTCTGTGGAGCATGAGTTCATCTTCCAGATTCTTAAGCACAAGGGCTTCAATGACAGATGGATCCT
This sequence comes from Hordeum vulgare subsp. vulgare, assembly GCF_904849725.1. Taxonomy (NCBI): domain Eukaryota; kingdom Viridiplantae; phylum Streptophyta; class Magnoliopsida; order Poales; family Poaceae; genus Hordeum; species Hordeum vulgare. The sequence goes on along the minus strand of NC_058519.1, from coordinate 354,062,125 downwards.
TTGGGTTAGGCAGCTACTAACTTCTGGATCATCTTCAGTGCTGATCAATGGTGTGCCTGGAAAGAAGTTCATGTGCAAGAAAGGTGTCAGGCAGGGAGATCCTATGTCTCCACTGCTTTTTGCTATTGCTGCTGATTTTCTACAAACTCTGGTTAACCAACTGCTGGTGGAGGGGCTGATACAGCTGCCTATACCTTGTCATGATAAGGATTACCCTATAGTGCAATATGCTGATGATACTCTTATCATCCTACCTGCTGATAAATCCCAGTTGTTGCAGTTCAAAAAAATGCTCTTATTTTTCTCCCAGTCTAGTGGATTACAGGTGAATTACCACAAATCTGCACTTCTACCTGTCAACACTTCTCTTCAGCATCTACAGGATCTGGCAGACTCCATTGGTTGCAGAGTGGGATCTTTACCCTTCACATATCTTGGCCTGCCTGTTGGGACAACTAAACCAAGAATCATTGATCTCATGCCTCTGGTTGATAACATGGAAAGAAGACTCAGTGCTAGTTCCTCTTTTCTTGCTCAGGGGGGAAGGCTGCAGTATTTAAACTCAGTCCTGTCTTCTGTACCTATCTTCTTTCTATGCAGTCTGGATATCCCACCAGGTATACTGAAGCAATTGGAGAGGATTCAAAGGCAATGTCTATGGAGAAGAAATGGGAATGATCATGCACCCTCTCTTGCTGCTTGGCCTCTCGTGTGCAAGCCTAAAAATAAAGGGGGGCTAGGGATTATGAACCTAGCAGTCCAGAATGAAGCACTCCTGCTCAAACATGCTGATAAATTCCTCAATCATGCTGATATCCCTTGGGTTCATCTGATTTGGAACACTTACTATCATAACACTGTACCTCAGGGCACTACACTTTGTGGTTCCTTTTGGTGGAAGGATATCTGTAAACGGCTTGACAAATTCAGATCAGTTACATATGTTCTGCCGGACAAGGGTGATTCCTTCCTGTTTTGGTCTCACTCCTGGTTGATTGGCAACTCCATTATGCCACTGGCGGCCAGATTCCAAAGACTGTTCTCCTTTGTGGCTGACCCTTTCTACACCGCTTAAGAGGTCTTTACTGCTTTTTATGATGATAGCATGCTCTCCATGTTTCACTTACCACTGTCTGCTCAAGCTTATCAGGAACTGCTTTCAGTCCAATCTTTGCTTCTAGACCTCGACCTTAATCATCAGGCCTCTGACAGATGGGTATGGGGAAAGGATGCTAAGGTCTACATAGCCAAGAGATACTATGCTCATATTCATAGCAGTATTATACCAAACCCTTTACTCAACTGGATCTCGAGAAGCTGCTGTACTATGAAGATTAAGATGTTTGCCTGGATGCTTATCATGGAAAGGCTAAACACTCAAGACATGCTGGAACGGCGTCACTGGAAGGCCTTTGATTCTAATCTTTGTGTTCTATGCCACGCTCGAGTCAAGGAAGACGGAGATCATTTATTCTTCAACTGCCTTTTCAGTACCAGGGTCTGGAATTACCTGCAGATCACATGGCAGGGTTCATCTATGTGGAGTGCTGATGTTGCGGCTAGAAAGGACTTTCATAACCCTTTCTTTGCTGAGGTAGTTTTCACTGCATGTTGAAACATCTGGACTATCAGAAATGCAAAAGTCTTCAACCAGGAGCAGCCAATGTTCAGAAAATGGAGATCTAGATTCATTCATGACATTTCTCTGTTAGATCATAGAATTAAGGCTAGTTTCAGGGATGATCTCCTTAAATGGATTTCCTTTTTGCCTCCTTGAGGTTTGTAATCCTTTGCTCTTATTCCCCTTGTACATTCTAAAACTCCTCTTGTACATACAACTCTCATAGATGGGAATAAAGGAAAATGGCTGTGGGGGGTTTTTCCTACAGTAGCCGGTCAAAAAAAAGTTCCTCAAGGTACTCGTGTGCCATTTTGGTGCCTCCAAACGCATCATCAAGGACTACAACACACAATTTACTATCGGTCTCTACAAGTTTTACTGCGCCAACATCGGCACACAAATCCGCTATGCCTCTATGGCGCACCCACGAAACAATGGCCAACCCGAGCGTGCTAATGTTGAGGTCCTCAAGGGCCTCAAAACAATAAGTTTGAGAAAGAAGGTCACAACCTGCGGCAAAGGATGGCTCGATGGGCTCGAGTCCGTGCTATGGTCAATCCGCACAAGAGCGACCAAGCCTACCAACAAAACACCCTTCTTCCTCGTCTACGGGGCAGAAGAGATCCACCCCATTGAGCTCAATCATGGTTCCCCGCGTGTCCTGGCATTCGACGAGGATCACCAGGATGGCCCGCTGAAAGCTGATATCCTCCTCATGGAGGAAGCACGCCCCCACCCGTGCAACTTGGTATCAGCACGCGCTGTGCCGCTACCACAACCGCAACATACGCCCGCGTACCATTGAACCAAGCGATCTTGTCTTGCGAAGAATCCTATTCAGAGAAGGACTCCACAAGCTCTCGCCCATGTGGGAAGGCACGTTTAGGGTTATCCATGTTTCCTGGCCTGGTGCAACACTGCTAGAGACGGAGGAAGATGTCCCTGTGTCGAACCCATGGAACATCCAACACCTGGGCAAGTTCTATCCATGACCTCACAAGTACAAATTCAATGGAGTTGTACATGCCCTAGAGCCTCTCTTTTTGCGTCGCCATGAGGCCGCGAGAGAACTCGCCCGCAACCCAGTGGGGCCCCATGTTTAGACATGGCATAGTATTTCTTTGATGGTGCTGCGTGGCTCCACTACATCCTGAAGGTGACCCGTGTCCACCAAGGCGGCACTATATTTTTGGTTGTGTAATGAAATCCTTTTTATGCAGTAGTAATGTTTTATTTTTCAAAGTATCTTGCATATTGGGTAAGTGCATTTATTTGAGCAGCTATTCGCGCTCGTGATTCCTTCCCGCGTATCACATGAGGAGGAGCTAGACATGGTGACTATACTTGCAGGGCCGCTAAACCCAAGTAACTAAGTTGCGGCTCGCAGTCCTGCTCCTATGCACGTCACCTCACCGAGGTCCTTGGCACTTTGTCTCCTCATGTGACACCCACGAGACTCTGATCAGTGAACTCATGAGCGCATGCCGCTGCATCACTTGTAAAATTTATTGGCATATCACTATCATAGGTACATAGCTCAGGAGGCCTCACGAGAAATACATAGTGAGGCAGCATGCCGCACCACCTCCACCAAGAATCAAAAAGAGGCCTGCCGAGATGACGCCTCATGAGGCACACCACACAAGTTGAAACACGCCAAGCTTCAGGCTCCACAAAAAGCTAAGCCTAGAGACTTTGTGAATTCCTTCTCAACTCTCGGACTCCCTTTCCTTGTGATACCAACGAGTGTTACAATTTTTGCCTTGCCACGAGGCGCTTGCTGTCAAGGAAATCTTCCTAAGCATCGCGCCTTAGGAGCTCTTTCCACCTTGAGGATCGCTACACCCTCTAGCCTTGTTGGGGACGCATCCCAGCATACCATCGATGGTCGTAGCACACTTGGGGGTTGGGTCCTAACAACATAGAGCACAATGGCAATGTAAAAGATGAAAACCAAGCCTCACGAGGAAACAAGCAAATTGCAGCAGAAGTGCGATTACAAATAAAATATCTTTGCGCCCTCCCGGGGCCATGCCAATGTTCGATAACAAGGAGCAAAAAAAGAGAAGGGCCTAAGCAGATGAGGCGCCATCATTGTCGCCATTGTCAGCATCCTATGGGTCGCCATAGTCCTCGGAGCTCTCAGCAGCGTGCATGAACCGCTCGACCAAGGTATCCACATGGTCCCGCACCTCCCTCCTGAGCTCGTTGTGGAGCTTCATAGGGACATGCACCATCACACTGATGAAATCGAAGTTGGCGTCAGTGTAGAGAAGGTTGTTGAAGATGCGTGCTACTTGTGAGATACATTGGGATTTCCCCGAAGAGGAGGGGATGATGCAACATAATAGAGATAATTATTTCCATGAGTTATGAAACCAAGGTTATCATTCCAATAGGAGAACCAAGCAACACTATGTAAATAATACCTGCACACAAACAAGAAATACTTGCAACCCAACGCGTAGAGGGGTGGTCAATCCCTCGACGGTATTAAGATAGATTAAATTGCATAGGATTTTATAAATTGATCTAACTCAAACAAAAAATAAAATAAATAAAAGAAAACTGCAGCAAGGTATTTTTGGTTTCATTATATGATAGAAAATAGACACGGGGCAACAATTTTTACGTGGGGATTGTCCTGAGAAAATAGCATATGGTGGGTAAACAAATTAACGTTGGGCAATTGATAGAAATGCGAATAATGATGACGATATCCAAGGAAATGATCATGTATATAGGCATCACGTCCAAGATTAGTAGAGCGACTCCTCCCTGCATATACTACTTTTACTCCAGTCATCGACCACTATCTAGCATGCATCCAGTGTATTAAGTTCATGAAAAATACAAAACGATGACATGATGTGGACAAGATAAACTCACGTATGAATAAACCCCATCTTTTACCCTTAATAGCAACGATACATGCATGCCATCTCTCTTTGTGTCACTTAGATTGAGCACCGCAAGATCGAACCCATCACAAAGCACCTCTCACCATGGCAAGATAAATCAATCTAGTTGGCCAAACCAAACTAATAAATCAGAGAAGAAATATGAGGCTAAAACAATCATGCATAAAAGAATCCAAAGAAGACTCAAATAATATTCATGGATAGATCAAATCATAAATTATAAATTCATTGGATCCCAACAAACACACCGCGAAAAGAGTGGCATCAAATAAATATCAAAGAACATCGAGGAGAACATTGTATGGAAGACCAAAAGAGATAAGAAGTCATCTAGCTACTACCTACGGACCCGTAGGTCTGTGGTATACTACTCACACATCATCGGAGGGGCAGCAAGGATGATGAAGAACCCCTCCGTGATCATTGCACCCTCCAATAGAGTGTCGGAAAAGGCCTCTAAATTGGATCTCGTGGTTCTGTAACTTGCGGCGGCGGAAAATTTATTTCATCGACTCCTCTAGGGTCTCTAGTATTTTAGAGTATTTATAGTGTAGGAAGTAGGTCTAGGAGGTTCCCATGGGCTCCACTACCCACGAGGGTGCGCCGAAGGCCTCTGGTGCCTAGTGGGTTCCACGAGACTCCTCTCCTGGCCTTCATAAGCCTCTAGGGTGTCTTCTTGCCAGAAAAAAAATCTCCAAAAAGTTTTTTGGCATTTGTACTTCATTTGGTATTGATATTCTGCAAAGTAAAGAACAAGCAAAAAACATCAATTGACACTGGGCACCAAGTTAATAGGTTAGTGCCAAAAAAGGATATAAAGTTGCCGATAGATGTATATAAAACATCAAGGATTGATAATATAACATCATGGAACAATAAAAAATTATAGATACGTGGGAGACATATCAACATCCCCAAGCTTAATTCCCGCACATCCTCGAGTAGGTAAATGATAAAAACAAAATTCTTGATGTGGAATGTTCCCTACCATGTTCATGCCATATTATTCTCTTTTGTACCATGTACATTTGGAATTTAGGTGATTCAAAGCAATAGTATATAATTTGAAATAGAGACACCAATACCCAAGCATATCAACAGGCAACGATGTGTTTGAAAATAGCAACACTAAACAAAGCTCGATCATTGATCCATTCATGAAGCACACTCAAATATTGGCTATATCCAATGCACAAGTATGACAATAGTGTTACCTAGTTGGTGCTTTCTAAGAGAAGATGGAGACTCAGTAAAAATAAAAATTGCATAAATGTAAATCGATAAGCCCTTCGTAGAGGGAAGCAGAGATTTGTAGAGGTGCCATAGGTCATAGCTTAAATTGAGAGATAAAATTGTTTTGAGAGGCATGCTTTTCCCGACAACAAAAACGTCCGAGAATTCCAAATATCTTCCATGCTAGATAAATCATATGCGGTTCCCAAACATAAAAGAAATTTTATTTCCTTTTCCTCCATTATAACAAAATCCATGGCTAGTCATATCCACGGGTCCCATCCATACCAACACTTTCCAAGGAATTTATTATTGAACAACATATATAAAGTTTTTTTTCATTTCGAGACTGGACATCCCTATTACGCGCCACACTCTCGTGCAATGACACGTGGGTAAACACACATCTTGAGAATAACATACCTATCATGTAAAATATTGGACACCCCTACCGCTTCAAGAGTGGTACACGCACACAAAAATGAAATTCATTTTGAAAATTAGAGTTGGCACACACAAATTTAGTTGGAACGACATGGAAATACCGCATATAGGTAGGTATGGTGGCCTCATTTGGCATAAATATGGGTTTAAGGAGTTGGATGCATAAGCAATATTCCTACTTAGTACGAATTAAGTCTAGCAAATATATTGAGAAGCGACCAACCAAAAAACAAAGACGATCATAAATGAGCATTAGACATAACTAACATTCAATAATGCACCACAAGTAGGATGTAACCTTGTTGCATGACTATTAACTTTAGTGCTTGCATAGGTAATCACAAACCTTAACTCCAATATTCTTACTAAATCCTAATTACTCACCAACCTCACTCAAATATTACTATCTCCATATTGGAAAACTATTGGAAGGAATCACATTTATAATATCCAACGATCTTCATGAAAGATTTTATTATATCCCTCTTGAATATCTACCACTTTGGGACCAAATTCTTATCTCGTGCAAATTATCATTACCATTCTTTAACTCTCAAAAAGATATAAGTGAAGGATGATATCATAAATATTTATTCAAAAATTATCATGTGAACTCCCAAAATATTTTAAGTGAAGCATGAGAGTGCTTTTCTTTAAAAATTTACTAACCCTCAAATTGATATAAGTCACGCACGAGAGCATATTTATTTAAATATAACCACCGCTGTGCTCAAAATGATATAAGTGAAGCATGATAGCATATTTATTTAAAATATAACCACCGTTGTGCTCAGAATGATATAAGTAAAGTAGTAGAATAACTGCCTAGCTCAAAAAAATGTGAAGCACATAGAGTATTCTTGCAAATCATGATATGCGTGTCGCTCTCTCAAACAAGTGTGTTCGGCAAGGATGATTGTGACAACTAAAAATTAAAATAATCAAAGACTCATATAATACAAGATGCTCCAAGCAAAACTCATGATATGTAACGAATAAAAATGTAGCTCCAAGTAAAATTACCGATGGTCGTTAGAAGAAAGAGGTATTGCCTTCCGGGGCATCCTCAAGTTATGTTGCTTGGTAGTACGTGAATATTTCCTTGGGGTGCCATGGGCATCCCCAAGCTTAGGCTCTTCCACTCCTTATTCCTTCATTTATCGTTATCTCACCCAAAACTTGAAAACTTCGATCACACAAAACTAAACAAAATCTTCGTGAGATCCCGTTAGTATAATAAAGTAAATCACCACCCTAAGTACCATTCCAAACCCATTCATATTTTATTATTGCACTATACCTACTATATGCCAACGTTGCCATGGCTTATACCCCTCGATACAATCCATAGCTTCATCAAGATAAGCACACAATGCAACGAAAAGAGAATTTGTCAAAAACAGAACAGTCTATAGTATTCTCAACTTTGACCATACTTATGTAACTCTAATTTTTTTGAAACATTAGGAAAACGTGGGAAATTTGTATATGAATCATTTGTAAAAAGTTTACAGCAAAATCACGTTTATATAAATTTTCAAAATTCCAGAACTGGGCGCAAAACTTTTTGTTTTTCAACAGGATCAAATCAGCTATCATCGAGCACAATTGTAAGTACTTTACTTGTCAAAAACACTAATTGAAACATGAAAACACATTAATAATAGTATCATAATTGAATATTTATTTAAAAATAGAAACAAATAAAAATTTTAAATATAACTTTGGGGTTCCGATCTCTTTATGTAATTGAATAGTTATAATTTAAAATATAAAAAGTCAATATTTATAATTTAAAATATAAAAATTTAAAATTTAACTCTGGGTTTGGCATGCCCCTAAATTGGCCTATTTATGTAATAGTCGTAGTTTTTTCATGGGGTTCTGGTGTCATGTAATACCGTTTAAACTTATGCTACTTGAACGTGTGCGTGTGACATCGAATGTGAGCATGGTTTATGATATTTTGATGTCTGGTTTCCATGGTTCATCTAGAAACTGGAATATCCTATGCTAGAATGTTAGGGGTCTCAACTCTAGTCCCATGCAAAGGGCAGTGCAGCATAAAATGGAAGAGAGCCAATGTGCTATTGCATGCTTGCAGGAAAATAATTGCTCTAATTTTGACAGTAGGCAAATCAGAAATTTCTACCCACGGAAGTTTGATTGTTTTGCTTTCTCTCCCTCTGTGGGAGCTTCATGGGGGGTTGTTGTGGTTTGGAATTCATCATTTTTTGTTGGATCTTTAATGGAGGTTAACCAGTTTGTTGTGGTGGTACAATTCACTTCTAAACAAAATAATGAACAGTCGACTCTCGTGTTTGTTTATGGACCTTGTCAAGATGAAGCTAGAGATTAGTTTGTGAGCTGGCTTTATAGCATGGATATACCCCTTGGAGAGCATTGGCTTTTGGTTGGTGATTTCAATTTTATCAGGTCCATTGATAATACAAATTTGCGAAGAGTTAATCTAAATGATATGTTCATCTTCAATGAAGCAATTGGTCATCTAGGACTTATGGAACTGCCTCTCAAGGTAAGATCCTATACTTGGTCTAATATGCAAGACAACCCACTCCTAGAGAAGCTGGATTGGTTCTTCACTTCCTCTGACTGGATATCTGCATACCCTATGAATGAAGTTCTGCCTTTAGCTAAGACTGCTTCAGATCATGTGCCCTGCATGATTAAAATTAAAACTACCATCCCTAATTCAAATGTTTTCAGATTTGAGAATTATTAGCTGGAGTTAGATGGTTAAATGCAGTGTGTGGAACAATCATGGAGGAGGAGCTCAACAAAAGTGCATGTCACTTCAAGAATTGCTGACAAGCTAAAGAGGCTGAGAATGGACCTTAAAAGGCGGCAGATTAGTGTCTCCAAGCTTAAAGGTTTGGTTTCCAAATGCAACCAGGTGATCCATCTGTTGGATAAGTTGGAAGAGCTTAGGCCTTTGTTTAGGCCTGAGTTCAATTTTAGAAAAACTGTCAAGCTTCATGTGGAAAAATTAATACATCTACAATTATTATACGCGAAGAAGAGATGTACCATGAGATATATGAAGCCGGGGGTGAGAATACCAAGTTTTTACATGCAATGGCCACTAAAAGACATAGAAGAAATTCCATACCTAGTCTGAAATTGTTAGATGGGTCCATCATCACTGAGCACTCCCAAATGGATGGGATTCTATGGAGTTGTTTCAAAAACGGAATGGGAGTGTCCAGGGGCATAATAATGGGGTTTGATCTGGCATCTTTGCAATTGCCCATTGAAGGTCTTGATGAGTTAACTAAACCCTTTTAAAAGGAGGAAATGGATGACATTGTCAAGCATATGCCCATTGACAACGCTCCTGGTCCTGATGGTTTTAACGGACTTTTCTTCAAGAAGTGTTGGCACATTATCAGAGATGATTTTTATGAGCTAGATCATTCATTTTATGATGGTTCTGCTTCTCTAGAAAACATTAATGGTTCATACATTACCTTGGTGCCCAAAAAACTGGCCCCTGAGGGGGTTGGGGATTATAGACCAATCTCCATCACCGGCATGGGTTTGAAGTTCCTCTCAAAAATCTTGGCAAATAGATTGTAAAAATTAATTATGGAGAGCATACATAAGAACTAATACGGATTCAACAAGAGCAGAATTATTCAAGACTGTCTTGGATGGGCTTTTGAATATTTACATTAGTGTCATCAGTGAAAGAGGTCCATTGTTATCCTAAAATTGGACTTTGAGAAAGCTTTTGATTCTTTGGAACATGAGGCAATTATGCAAATTTTGAGGTTCAAGGGTTTTAATGAAAAGTGGATATCTTGGATGGCTCAACTTTTATCTACTCGAACATCTTTAGTGCTCCTTAATGTGGTCCCTGGCAGGTAGTTTTTGTGCAAGAAGGGGGTCAGGCAAGGAGATCGTGTCTCTCCCGTGTTATTTGTGATTGCTGCTCACCTTTTACAATGAGTGGTCAATGATATGTACACCAAAGGAGTATGGTAGCTGCCAATTCCATGCCATGACCGGGACTACCCTATTGTTCAATATGTTGATGATACTCTCATCATTTTGCCAGGTGATAAGGCGCAACTTCTTGCTCACAAGGACATGATCAAGATTTTCTCTCAGTCCACTAGACTTGATGTCTATTATAATCAGTCCTTTATCATTCCCATCAATGTGGATGATGAAGCCATAAAGGATCTAGCTGAAGCTTTCGCCTGTCAGGTGGGCAAAATGCCTTTTACTTACCCTGGGATATCACTTGGGACTACTAGGCGAAAAATGGTAGACTGCATGCCCCTTGTTGAGTGCATTGAAAGGAGAATTACTGCCGGTTCTGCTTTCCTTAATTCAGGTGAAAGGTTGGAGTTCCTAAACTCAGTTTTTTCCTCAATGCCAATGTTATTTCTAAGTAGCCTAGCTATTCCACCTGGCATACCTAAGCAATTGGAGAGAATTCAGAGACAGTGTCTTTCGAGGAAACATAAGGATGGACCTGCTCCATCCGTGGCTGCCTGGGATCTGGTTTGCAGACCAAAATCTAGGGGTGGACTTGGAATTATGAATCTTGGAGTCCAGAATGTGGCACTACTGCTGAAGCATGTAAATCACTTCAGGAACAAAAAAAGAAGTCCCTTGGGTGTCACTGATTTGGAAAACCTACTACCATGAGAGGGTCCCACAGGCAACTAGGGATTGTGGATCTTTCTCATCGAAATATATTTGCAAACTTATGGCTAAATTTAGGGTCTCAACCTGGGTTACTGTTAATGTTGGGCACACTATCCTTTTTTGGACTGCTCATTGGAAAATTGGTGATGATAGCACCACTATTGATTCCAGGTTCCCAAGGCTTTTTTTATGTTAAGGACCCATGGATGACTGCCAAGGAAGTCTTTAGTATGCCATAGTTGGTGGACCTTTTCCACCTTCCTCTATCTAAGGAAGCCTATCAAGATTTTCTGGACTTGGAAAACCTGATAGGATAGCATGAAAGGGATGCAGACCTCAAGGATTGCTCGTGGTGTCAAGATTCTCCCAAACAATTCCATCCCAAGTTATTTTATATGAGCACGCACTCCAGCCTTGCTTTTAATCCTTTGCTATCCTGGATTTGGAAATCCTGTTGCACCACGAAAATCAAGGTTTTTGCTAGGATGATGATCATGGATAGGTTGAACACCAAAGATATGGTTCTGAGGAGGCATTGGCACATGGATGATGGGTTTCACTGTGTTCTCTGCCCAATGAGTGAAAGACAAACAAGAGACCATCTTTTTCTAGTGTAATTTCTCTATGCGAGTTTTGGAACTACCTGCAGATTGATTGGTCTCAAGGTGATGTTATGGATGTAGTCACCATCAATGCAAGGAGAGATTTTGCAAAGCATTTCTTCTTGGAGGTGGTTTTCCATACTTGTTGGAATATTTGGATTATTCGGAATGCATAAGTATTCAGGCATGAAAGTCCAAGGTTTAACAGATGGAGAACAGCTTTTGTGCATGATATCTCTCCCATGTAGTACAGAATCAAGTCAGCCTACAAAGATGACCTTTTGAGATGTATCTCTTACCTTCCTCCTTGAGTTCTGATCTATACCAACATGTAAACATGTAAATTTATTTTTCTCTTCTTACCCCTTATAACAGCTGTACCTTCTTTCCTTTGCAATAAAATCTAATTTGCTGTGGGGTTTTTTCCTACAGCTCCATGTCAAAAAAATCCTATATTTGACCCACATACGCCTCCGTGAAACTCTGGCAACAACTTTAGTCCTTCTTCCCGGCAGAAGCACCTTAATTTCGCGTCGTTGGGTCTCCTTCTGTACAGAGTGTCATCAACAAATAGGTACATACTAGGCCGACGGGTTACTTTTTTGGCCTCTTCTTGCTCTTCGGGAAGTTCCCCTATTTGAAGGAATCGGACAATACGATGTGCCCAAGCTGGAGCATGTGGCTTGACAACAAGGACTGAAGGCATCTCCTTGTTCATGGAAGCGATTACCTCTGCTGCGAGAAACTGAGGTTGTGTGGGAGGGAGCGGCTCACCACGCAAAACAAAACCGCCTCCGGCGACTTCTTTACCGGAGGCTATGTCGTGCCCAAGGTGGAGCATGTGGCTCGACAACAAGGACTAAAGGCATCTCCTCGTTCGTGGGAGCGCTTACCTCTACCGAGTGAACCTGAGCTTCCGTGGGAGGGAGCGGCTCACCAGGCAAAATGGAATCGCCTCCAGCAACTTATCTACCGGAGGCTTCAGGAAGCTCTACTGGGAAATGCTTGCCGGAGTTCAGCTTTCTTCTCTTCCTTCGGCAACTTGGACGGCTATCATGTAGATGCCCAGGAATTCTGTTCGGCTTAGCTTTCCATCATACTTCTCCGTTAGTTCAGGTTTAAAAGCTCAAATCGACAGCGAGCGGACCTGTCACAGTTCGCGAGTAAAGGCGAGACACCCGACCTCGTAAGGTAGGTATCCGCTGGTACTGGGCGCGGGGTTGTCAGCGTCTATGCCCTTGCACTTGCGAGATACACGGTGTGCTTCCCGGCGTCATTCAATAGTGACATGTGTCCTCCTTCCGCCGGTCTTCCAGGACACGCTGTTGGTCACGCTGGTCGCGTTGGTCGGACGAGGCCATGGATTCCTTGTCGGGCTCGTCAATGCGTGGAGCTTGTTGTGGTTGCCCTTGGGTTTTTTGTCGAGGAGGGGAATACACCGTTGGTGTGCCCCCCTCGACATAATCGTCAGTCCGGGTTGCCGTCGTCGTCCGTGGACGACGGGACGGCCCTGCATGTTGCGATTTGCTCACTTCGGCAAAGCTAATCAAACTATGGATGGTGGCCCTCTACTCAACCATTTTGCCAGTCGCTGGTGGAAAAATTAACAGTAGTTGAGCCCGCGCCGTTGCCTCCACGGCTATCTACTGTATGGGCAGAGGCAGATCGCGATGTTGCTCGACACCTCATGGAACCAAGAGGAGCGTCGTCACAGCCCTCTCGTCGTGCACCGGTCGTCTTGGCGGTCCGACGTGGGGGAGGCTGAGCTTGTGGATCCGTGGCTCCGCTCAGTACTCCATCTTGCTCTCGACGAGGCACGCGCCCAGCAGCCGCGCTCGTGACAGGTGGAACTGGTGGATCGCGGCTTGCTTTAGATTGGGTGCCGCTATTGTGACTGCAGTCACTAATGCGGTGAAAGGGTGGAGTCTGGATGTTCCTTCCGCCCGCAGCACCAGGGCCAAGCTCGCCAGGACATCACTGTTGCTCACCTCCGATGCTCATTGTTCTGGCTTCGGCCACGGCGGACACGACGGTGCAGCCTCCTATGCCAATTGTGTCTCCCAGGGTGCCCACATCGCCTGACACCACCATGGTGCCAGCAGTGTGCACAGCTGCAAGCGTCATGGTCTTCGAAGTAGAAGGATGGGCGGCTACGTCGGTCTTCTTCTTACTAGGCACGAGGAAAAAGAACAACAACGAAGATCAGCACCCTGCTCGTAATCTCAGGTATGCGCGAACGATTCCCCCTGCCTGGCGTACCAAAGATGTCGGGGCAGGTTGCACTCGATCACCTATGGAGCCATTGGCTCCTCTGTGGTTTGACAGGGAGATCGCGTTGCACAAATAGCAGAAACTACGAGGTAGCACGACAATGGGACTTGAGGCGTTTACCCATGTTCGGGCCGCTGAGAAGTGTAAAACCCTGCTCCTTCTTTGGTGGATTTGTTTGGGGAAGACGAAGCTCGCACAGTGTTTGCCCCGACAAGGTTTGCCGTGGAGAGGTACTATGTGCGTATAAATGTTCTAGGGTCCGAATCCTATGCTAGGTTGCCTTGGGCATCCTTTTATAGCTCAAGGGGCATCCACAATGGCAAACATACATGATTAGATAGCTAACGTGATTAGAAGCTGGATCTTGAGTCATTGTTCCTCCTCTAGTGATTACTTCAATAGCATGATCATTCATATTATTAGTCATTTCATGAAGTAACTCACTTTGAGATTTAGCACCTTGTTCTAGTTGGATTTGAACCAAAGAAGCATGTTTTCCTACACCTCTTGCATCATTGCTGATTCTAAATGACAAGTCACTTAAGCGAGCAATCATATCAGAGTTTTGTTTTAGTTGTTTCACAATATTGGAGTTGAAATGATCTTGCTTTAGAATTTAATTATCAAACTCATATAAGCATTGACTGGGATGTTTATTGTAAGGGATGTCATCTTCATCAAACTTTAAAAGGGAATTTACCTCCACCACCGGTGGTGGTGTTTTAAGAACATGGATTTCTTCGATAGGTGGTAAATTCTTAACATCTTTAGCTTTAATACCCTTTTCCTTCATACATTTATTTGACTCTTGCATAGTTTAAAGACTAAGGAATAAGATAACCCTGTTTTTTGGAGTGGGTTAGGAAGTGGTACAAGAAGTGTCCATTCATCATAATTATTCAATATATTAGTCAATAATTCGTCACCTTGTTCGACAGTTTGTTCCGTGAAAACACAACTAGCACAACTATCTAGGTGGTCCATAGAAGCATCGGTTTGTCCATTATAAAATATATCAAGTATCTCATTTTTCTTAAGAGGATGATCAGTCAAAGCATTAAATAATTGGAGAACCCTCCCCCAATCTTGTGGGAGACTCTCTTCTTCAATTTGAACAAAGTTAATATTTCTAGTAAGGCGGCTTACTTCTTATGAACATGAAAATATTTTTCATAGAAGTAATAAATCATATCATGGGGACTACACACACAACGAGGAGCAAGAGTATTATACCAAATCTTAGCATGACCCTTTAGGGAGAACGGAAATAATTTGAGGATGTAGTAGTAGCGAATTTTGTCACCATGAGTAAATAGGGTGGCTATAGGACTTAACTTAGTGAGATGTGCCACAACATTCTCATTTTCATAGCCGTGAATAGGATCAGATTCAACCAAAGTAATTATCTCTGGGTCGACACAGAATTCATAATCCTTATCGGTAACAAATATAGGTGCAGTAGGAAACTTCAGATCATATTTCATTCTAACAATCAATGATTTTTCTTTCAACTTGCATAATAGCTCCTTAAGACCTTCTCTATCCTCACAAGCAAGGAAGTCTCTAGCAATTTATTCATCCATAACACGACCTTCAGGTATTTCAGGCATTTTAGTTCTAGTATAGTCATGTCTAAAAGGTATTTCCCTATCTACAATAGCAAAGACTTCATGAGTTTCAATAGTATCATCAATTTCACCAAGCTCGGTTTCTTTAGCTCTAGCAAGTTGTTCATCAAGAAATTCACATACTCGCACATCATCATCAAGCAAGGTACTAGCATCATCATAAGCGTAATTCATAGAAGTGGTAGCATCATCGATAACTTGCGACATATCAGGATTAATAGCATGTGGTGGTGGTGTTGCAAGTATATTCAAAACAGAGGGTGAATCAAGTGCAAAGCTAGATGGCAGTTCCTTACCTGCCCTCGTCTTAGAGAGACAATCTTGATTCTTGGATCGTTCAGATTCTTCATAGTGATCAATAAATAGATATCCCAAGTGACTCGACAAATATTGATATGGTCCCCGACAACGCGGCGAGAAAACGTTCTTGATAACCCACAAGTATATGGGATCGCGGTAGTTTTTTAGGGTAGAGTATTTAACCCAAATTTATATATTAGACACAAGGGGAGCCAAACAATATTTGTAGGTATTAGCAACTAAGTTGTCAATTCAACAACACTTGGAGATTTAGTATCTGCAGCACAGTGATTAGTAGCACAGTAATATGATAGGTTTGATAGTAACGGTAACAGTAGCAGCCCTAACGATAACAGTGATAGCACCTTGGTAACAGTTGTAACAGCAATAGCAACAGTAGTAACCTAGCAAGCACAATATGTGGAAAACTCATAGGCACTGGATCGGTGATATTATTAGATAATAACAACAGTCACAACATTGGGAGACACACAACTAGCTCCCATTCATCGATATAATTTAGGCATGTATTCCGTATATAGTCATACGTGCTTATGGAAAAGAACCTGCATGGAATATTTTGTCCTAGCGGGGTCCATAAGGAAACTAAGGGATGTTAAGGCCTCCTTTTAATAGAGAACCGAAGCAAAGCATTAACACATAGTGAATACATGAACTGTTCATACTATGGTAATCACCGGAAAGAATCCGAATTAGTTTCACTTTGGGGTATGCGGATCCTAACACGTAGTAGGTGCATATAACTTGCAAGATCGGATCAAGGACATAGATATAATGATGAAAACATAAATGGTTCACATCTGAAATCATGGCACTCGGGCCCTATTGACAACCATTAACCATAACAAAGTCATAGCAACATCAATCTCCGAACATGGTGGAAACTAGGGATCACTAACAAAACTAACTCGATTACATGATGAATCTCATCTAGCTCTTCATCGACGAGCAAGCCTACAAAGAGATTACTCACTACCATTGAAGAGCATCATGGAATTTGCGATGAACAAGGGTTGGTGATAATGAAGACCAAAAATTCCCCTCTCTCGAGCCCCAAACAAACTCCAGATTGGGCCTATTCATGAAGAACAGGAGGTAGGGGCGGCTCCGTGTCGTGGAAAGCGATGAAATTTCCTCTCTGATTTTTTCTCTGGAAATAGGATTTTATAGCGTTGGAATTAGGGTCAACACAACCCTATGGGCCCCACTAGATACGAGGCAGTGCGAGGGGGGCTGGCATGCCCTGATGTCTAGTGGGCACCCGGGGCCTCCCATGTGGTGTGTCTTGGTTCCAGTATTTTTCTTTTATTATAGAAAAATCTCCAAAAAGTTACGTTCCATTCCAAGAACTTTTATTTCTACACAAAAGGAACACCATGGTAGTTCTGAGAACATCGTCAGTTCGGGTAAGTTTCATTCAAATCATGCAAATTAGAGTCCAAAACAGGAGCAAAAGCATTAGGAAAAGTAGATACGATAGGGACATATCATGCAACACGGTGCCCGAGGTGCTCACAAGCCAACAGGGTGTGACTAGGGGGTGGCCATGCCGAGATGGCTTGGGACAACCTCATAAGTCGATTGAGGCCCTTCTTGCACTGCGAGCAAGACAATTTACAAGTAAAAATCCCCTCAAAATTTCAGGCCAATCGGAGTTACGGATCTCCGTATGTTTAAGAAACAATGAAGGGGTTAGAAAATAGTCGCGAAACTAGAAGAGAAATAGAGAGATGCAATCTCGGAGGGGTTGCCGATACGTCTCCAACATATCCACTTTTCCAAATACTTTTGCTCGGACTAGCATTATTTTCAACCGAACTACCTTGGTGTTATTTTTGTGCAGAAATAAAATTTCTCGGAATTGTATGAAACTTTTTGTGAATTATTTTTGGGATTTATAAGGATTTATGAAGAGAAGACTTGCAAGAGAGGAAGTGCCAGGGGGCCATAAGCAATCAGGCCGCCCCCAAGCTACGACCTGATAGCTTGTGGGGCCCTCGAGGGTCCACAGACCCAATTTCCAGTCTTATAAGTTAATAATCACCGAGAAAAATAGGAGAGAAGTTTTCCTCGTGTTATACGAGATGGAGTCGCTGCCACATCTTGCTCTTCCTCCGAAGGGCTGATCTGGAGTCCGTTTAGGACTCTGGAGAGGGGGACTCTTCGCCTCGTCATCACCAACCCTTCTCCAAGTACAACACTATGATGCTCACCACCAGGAGTGAGTAATTACTTTGTAGGCTTGCTGGACAGCAGTGGAATTGGATGAGATTGATCATGTAATTGATTTAAGTTTGATAGGGCTTGATCATGTACCCACTATGTTTTGAGATTCATGTTACTATGACTTTGTTATGCTTAATGTTTGTCACTAGGGCCCAAGTGCCATGATTTGAGCTCTGAACCTATTATGTTTTCATGAGTAAAAGAGTGGCTTGAATACTACCTTGCAAGTTATAGTTACCTATTACGTGTCTTGATCCGCATACCCCAAGGTCACAATAATTGTGATTCTTTTCGGTGATTGTTGTAGTTTGAGGAGTTCATGTATTCACTATGTGTTAACGCTTATGTTTCAGCTCTCTATTAAGAGGCCTTAATATCCCTTAGTTTCCAATACGAACCCTCTGCCATGGGAGGCCAGGACAAAAGATGTCATGCAAGTTCTTATTGCAAGCACGTATGACTATATACAGAATACATGCCTACATTATATTGATGAATTGGAGCTAGTTATATGTTGCCCTAGTGTGTAAGTGTTATATGATCAATGTCATCTAAATCATTATCCACTACTGATCCTTGTGCATACGCTTTACATATAATGAATCTTGCTAAGTTACTACTGTTGCTGCTATTGTCATACCCGCTATTGAATTGCTACTGCTACTACTATTCCTAAAAGTGCTGGTATCACTATTACTGTTTCTACTATCACTTGCTGTGCTACAAAATATTTGCTGCAGAAGAATATCCCAAGTGTGGTTGAATTGAAAACTCAATTTTTACAGCCAATAAATATTCTTTGGCTCCCCTTGTGTCGAATAAATAAATTATTGTGAAATACTACGTGTGAAGACTGTCGAGATCCCCTACACTTGTAGGTTATCAAGACCATTTTCTGGCGTCGTTGCAAGGGAGCATAGCTCTATTTATTGTGTTGAATTGAGGATATTCAATTTCTATTTTGAAAAATCTGAAAGATAATCGAACCAAGGTCGTTCCCTCTCGCACGAGGGGAGGTAATGAACTGTCATCTAGCTCTTCTTTTGATTCACCTACTGCTTTGAATTGGCTTGTTACACCGTTGTCACATGAATTTGATAATGCTACTTCTGAAATTAATGATGATACTATTGGTACACATGATGAAACTGAAATTGTGCCACTAGGATAATTACTTGATGATCATATTGCTAGAGCTAGTGAACTTTAAAATGATGAAACTGATGAAGGCTTTGTATTACTTGCTACACCCCGTCCACCTAATATATATGAATTACCTTATGTACTTGAAGGTTATGTTATGGTTGGTGAAGTATCTAGGGACTTTCTTGCTTGTAATGACAAAGATGATTTGAAGAAACTACTAGGCAAACTAAAAGAAAATTCTATGATGGAGAAAATGAAATATGATCCTAAATTTGTTACTTCTCCTATACATGTTACTAATAAGGACTCTGAATTTTCTATAGACCCTGCACTGATTCCTATAGTGGAGTCAGATCCTTTCCTATGGCTATGAAAATGAAACTATTGTAGAACACCTCATGAAGCTGAATGGTATTGTTGCTCTGTTTAATAATGTTTAAAAGATACGATATTATTATATCCTTAAGCTCTTTCCTTTCTCACTGAAAGGCGAGGCCAAGGAATGGTTCCTTTCTCTTGCTCCTGGTTGTATGTGTAGTCCTCATGATATGATGCATTACTTCTCTGAAAAATATTTTCCTGTTCATAAGAAACAAGTTGTCTTAGAGGAAATATTTAAGTTTGCTTAAATTAAAGAAGAGAATCTCCCTCAAACTTGGGGGAGGATTCTCCAGTTGTTAAGAGCTTTGCTTGATTGTCCTCTTAAGAAAAATAAAATTCTGGATATCTTTTATAATGGATTAACTGGCCCTTCTAGGGATTTCCTAGATAGTTGTGCTAGTTGTGTTTTCACGGAAGGAACCATTGAACAAGCCGAAAAGCTATAAAATAATATGTTGTAAAATGCTGATGATTGGGCACTCCCTGAACCACCACTTGAACCTATCCAAAATTACAGAGGAATTCTATTTCTCAGCCCTGAAGATATGCAAGAAGAAAAAAAGAACTACGAAGGAGAAAGGTCTTAAAACTGAGGATACTAAGAACTTACCACCGATCGAAGAAATACATGGACTTGATATCCCGACACAGGTAGTAGAGGTAAACTATGTTCGTTCCTTTAATGAGAATGATATACCTTATGCTAAGACTCATGATCAATGCCTAGATGAATTTGATAATTACATTGTTAAGCAAGAGCACTTCATCAACTATGTTAAGAGTCAATTGAGAATTAATGCCATGATGATAAATTGTTTAAGTGACTTGATGGTTAGAATTGCTAATGATGTGAAAGGTCTAGGTAAACATTCCTCTATGATTAAGAACCAACTAAATAAGTAGCTAAGTGACAATATGATTTGCTTACCGAGATGAATAATATTAGTGATCATGTTGTTAGAGTAGTGACTAGAGGAGGTAGAATGACACATGAACCCCTTTATCCTGAAGGTCACCCTGAAAGAATTAAACAAGATTCTCAAAGAATGTATGATGACACACTTAGTCCTTCTAAGAAGAAAAAGAAACATGAGAGGACTTTACATGCCCTAGTGAAAGTGATATAGAAAAATCTGTAGAGAATCACAATGAAGTTTCTATTTCTAATGGTGATACAGAATCTGGTAGTGAACATGCACCTAGTGATCAGGAAAATGAAGATGAGAATAATCGGGTCCGTGTAGATGGTCCACCAGAAAGTAATAAAGAACATGACAATGATGTAGAAATATAACCCGTTGATGGTCTTGATAACCGACCTCCTAAGAATAAACGCTATGATAAGAGAGATTTTGTTGCTAGAAAACATGGTAAGGAAAGAGAACCATGGCTTCAAAAACCTATGCCATTCCCTTAAAAGTCTTCCAAAAGTAGGGATGATAAAGATTTTGAACGCTTCACTCAAATGATTAGGCATGTCTTTTTGCGCACTCGCTCGACTAATATATTGAAAATACCTGTGTATGCTAAGTATATGAAAGATATTATTACTTATAAAAGAAATATACCTCAAACTAAAACTGTCGCAATGTTTGCAAATTATTCTTTTGATGGTGGAGTACCTAAGAAGTCGGGAGATCCTGGTATCCCCACTATACCTTGCTCAATTAAGACAAATTCTCTTAAAACTGCATTGTGTGATGTAGGACCGGTGTTAGTGTTATGCCTTTTTCTCTATATGGAAGACTTGAATTGAATAAGCTTAGACCCACTCAGATATCATTGCAAATGGCTGATAAGTCCACTGCTCTACCTATTGGAATTTGCGAGGTTGTTCCTGTTGTGGTTGCAAATGTTACTATCTTAGCAAGCTTTATTATACTTGATATGCCTAAGGACGACAATATGTCGATCATCCTTGGTAGACCCTTTTTGAATACTGCATGAGTTTTTATTGATTGCAACAAAAGCAAGGTTACCTTCAATGTCAATGGAAAACAACATACTCTGCATTTTCCAAAGAAGCAAATTTTGGTGAATAATAATAATGTTATTGAGTCTTTTGCCATGGTCATCATCGGAGACTTTCAAATCTCTCTACCTAATGCCAATAAAAAGAATTACTATAATCTTGTTGTTGGGGATATGAAAATCACCATTGAGGTAACTTAGTGTCATCCGAAATTTATTCGATTTCATGTTAATCGGAATCAGTTATTAATAAGACCCGATCAACCTTATTAATGGATCCTTTTCGAAAGACATGAGATTCAATAAGACCTGATGAATTTAGTTCTCACATATTTGTGTACCCCAATTTTCCTTACTGTTATTATAGCTGTATAAAAATAAAATGCCATGAATTTCTTGTTTTGTGAGTTTTCCGTGCACTAGAAAATGACTCGAAAATCAAAATTCTCAGATCGCCTAGCAGTCTCCTTCCCATGTTCTTTCATTCTCTCCTTTAAAAGGAGGCCTTAATAGAACTTAGTTTCCAATAGGACCCCGCTGGCACGGGATGGTAGTAAAAAAGAAGGCATGCAAGTTCTTACTGCAAGCACGCATGACTATATAGATAATACATGCCTACATTATATTGATGAATTAGAGCTAGTTCTGTGTCGCCCTTGTGTTTAACTCTTATATCATCAATGTCATCTAAATCATTATTCACTGTTGATCCATGTGCCTATGCTTTACATATACTGAATCTTCCTAAGTTACTACTGTTGCTGCTACTATCACACCTGCTACTGAATTGCTACTTCTACCATTGTTACTAAAATTGATGTTATCGTTGTTACTGTTACTACAATCACTAGGTGTGCTACTAAATATTTGCTGCAGAAGAATATCCCAAGTGTGTTTGAATTAACAACTCAACTGTTACGGCCAATAAATATTCTTTGGCTCTCCTTGTGTTGAATCAATAAAATAGGGTGAAATACCCGTGAAGATTGTTGCGAACCCCTACACTTGTGGGTTATCAACTGCTGCCCTCTGAGAGCCATGGTGGCCATGGAATAGAGGGGTAACTCTCCTCCCATCTAGGGGGACCACGAAAGAAGAAGTGGTGATACTTGTGATCTGCGTTGGATTTTTCCCGGAAGTGGAGACGATGATGCAGCATAGTATAGATAAGTATTTTCCGCAGTGAGAGCCAACGTTATCGAACCAATAGGAGGACCACGCGATTTCCCGTCTTCGACGCCTACACACAGAACAACAAACACGTGCACCCAAAGCGGGCAAGAGGGTTGTCAATCCCCTTGAACTCGTTACTTGCAAGCGATAATAAGTAATAGACAGATAGCTGAAATATATTTAATAGAAGTAATAAAAGGCAATGAGTTATTTTGTGTTTTTGTAAGTATATTTTTGAATTGACATGGCGGGGCATAGATTTCGCTAGAGGCTTCTCTCTCGTAGAAAGAATACTTTGGGTAAACAAATCACTATTGGGCAATTTATAGAAAAGTGCAAAGTTACGCAATATTTATTCATGGCAATGATCATTACATATAGGCATCACGTTCGTAAGCAAGTAGACCAACTCTTGCCCGCGTCTATTACTATTACTCCATCCATCGACCACTATCCAACATGCATCTAGAAATGCTTGGAGAATATGACATGATGTAGACAAATGAAATCCAATTAATAAGAATCAACTCCATTGTTTTATCCTTAGTGCAAGCAATAGAAATGCGTGTCTTTTCCCCTACTTTTTCAGTAGGATATAGAGCACCGCAAGGTTGAACCCACTACAACGCACCTCTCTCACTCAAGATAGATCAATCTTGTTGGACAAACAAAATCAATAGATTGGAGAGAATTACGAAGGTATTAGAATGATGCATATTAGAATATAGAGAAGACTCGGATATATTTCATGAATAATCTGAGCATAAACCCACAATTCATTGGATCCAAACAAATGCACTTCAAATGAGTGATTTCATAAGATTGATCACCGCGGGAATCGCGGTGATCATGGCAATGAAGAACATAAAGAGAGAGATATCCATATAGGTACTAACTACGGACCCGTAGGTCTATGGTGAACTACTCACACATCAGCGGGGGAGCAACAAGGTTGCTGTAGACGCCCTCCTTGATCGACCCCCCTCCGGCAGGGAACTGAAAGAGGGCTTTAGATGGGCATTCGGTGGAACAGAGACCTGTGGTGGCAAAAAAGTGTTTCGGGAGGCTTCTTAGGGTTTTTGGGATTAATGTGAATCTTCACGAGAGAGAGAGGGACGTTGGAGGCCAAGGGAGGTGGCCCCAAGCCATCATGGCAGGACCACCCCACCCCCCTGAGCACGCCCTGTTGGCTTGGCACCACCCCATGGGGCCTCCGGCCTCCTTCTGAAGATTCGAGGTCCTTATTTTGTCAAAAAAAATCTTTAAAAAGTTTTGGGGGTATTGGACTTTGTTTCGTATAGTATTCTTGAAAAGCCAAAAACATGTAGAAAACAACAGCTCACACTTAGTGTTGGGTTAATAGTTTAGTGTTCAAAAATAATACAAAACAACAAGGAAATGCCTAAAAAGCATCCAAGAATGATAATATAATAGCATGGAACATTCAGAAATTATAGATACATTGGAGACGTATCAACATCCCCAAGATTAATTCATGCTCGTACTCGAGTAGGTAAATCATAAAAAAATTGGACGTGACATCCTACCCACCATGTAATCTCTTGCACGTATGATCATTGAGAAACAATGAGTTAACAAACCTCAACATTGTAATATCCAAGAACATAAGTAACATAATCATCAATGTTAAAAATATACAATCCTTAAAGAATTTTTACGCCCCTTTCATTTTATCATATTAGCATGGCATGGCCCCATCTTCACCACATAAATACAAACTTCACACACAATGGTACTAAGCTAGGCAATTGGATCGTACTTCTTAATGCACTTCAGATTTTTATTACTCACTCAATATAGGAGTGTGAACCATGGACATAGCATGTAGGTGGAATAGAATATGATGGTAGGTTTCAAAGGGGTAAAAGTGGATAAGAAAGTCTCGCATTAACTAGGCGGATCAACGGGCTATGGAGATGCCCATCATATGATATCAATGCGAGGAGTAGGGATTGTCATGCAACGGATGCACTAGATCTATAAGTGAATGAAAGATCAACTAAATCTAAGTTGGCGGGCATACAACTTCCTTGCCCATGAATACCTCGGGCACTTATGGAAGCTCGTCATCGGAGTATACAAGCCAAGTTCTATAATGAAAAAACATGACACTCTCTATATGAAAGACATGGTGCTACTTTGAAGCACAGGTGTGGAAAAACAGGTAATGGCACTGTCCCTTCTCTCTTTTCTATCAAATATTATTTTTATTTTTATTTTTCTCCCTTTTTTCTTGCTTTTTTTATTTTTTTATTTTTTTCTTTTATTTTTCGTCCAGATTCTCATCCCCACTTGTGGGGGAACCATTGTCTCCATCATCATTTTTTCACTCGGATAGTGCCCGAATAATGATATTCACACTTTTATTTACTTACAACTCAATATGAAAACTACTAAAAAATATAACTTGAATGCCTTTGGCGGTCTACTAGGATGTGCGATGATCTAGAGTAACATGTATAATAATGATGAACGGTGGTTTTCCACATATACTATGTCAGCTACGTGGTCATGCAGAGCAATATAATAATGAGTGTACTAGTCATATGATGTAACATTGGAAGTTGCATGGCAATATATCTCGGAGTGGCTGTGGAAATGCCATGATAAGTAGGTATGGTGACTCTCTTGAGGAAGATATAAGGTGGCTTATGTGCAACAGAGCGTATCATGTCGCGAGGTTTGGATGTAGTGGCAAATTCGCACCGGTCCTTGAGGTGAGTATCGTGGGAATGATTCTGACAATAGTACGAGGGGTACGAACTAAGGGGCAAAGTCTAGCTAGCTTCAGCGGATGCACTCGGATTTACGAGTTCATGCCCCACTCGAAAGTGGTAACAGCCCTACGTCTTGAGCCTTGAGGCTGGTGTTTTCTTATGGGGGGTGTAAAAGATTATAGGTGCTGAACAATTGAGCTCGAGTCTGGGAGTGTGTTATATAGTGACTTCCATGACCGGTCAAGCTCCATTACAGGGCAATAAATGGTAATAAAGAGGGGACTTAGTAGAAACAGCAGCCTTAACCCTTGGCATTACTCGTAACATAGATCTTCACTGGACTCAATGTGGTTGGTTGATTAAATCCTTAGCTATTGCTGCCTCTTCGGTGCCTTCAACTTGCCAAGGACCGAGTGACGAGATGCGTCCGACTAACGCAAGGTTATCCGAGTGACTCTGAGCAAACCGAGTGACTATGAACAGGCCGAGTGACGGTTATCAAACCAAATACGGTCGAGGCTTCAAGGGTGACTTGTAGGACACTGATGTCCATAAGGGATCCTAGGTAGGTCTAAGGAAGCAGGTCCGTAGGCCCGCCCCTGATGTACAACCCCATCAGTTGCCCCCAAATCGGTTGGGGTTTTGCAGTCCAAGTGAATGTCTTCCTTCGATGTCTTGAGTGTCTTGGGAATTGTTGGGTTTTAGTGCGGAGCTGGGTCATTCGGGCTTTCGACAAACCTCCACGGATTCAAGAGTGACGAATTCTGACTGTGCCATCATGTCGGTGGTGAAGGACTATCTTTCGGGAAGATAGATTCCATGAATTGGGCATACGGGAGTTCGGAACTCCGCGAGCTCAATCGATGAGTGGGGCTGGACCCCCTCATGTATGGAAGGAAGTACGATCGGGTCGTCCTCATTGATTTCCCAAGTGATCGGGGCCCCGCAGGGGGACAAGCGAAAAGATCATTCGGCTCACTTCATCACGCGTCGTGGATACGGGATCCATTCAGGTTATGAGGCGGGTAGATTTTTTGCGATTTTCAAACCAAGGGAGCGCGCGCGAGAACAACAGTTTCGGCGGAGACGCGGGCCGTGGGAGTAGTGGGGCGACGCCCGATTTCTGCGCCTGAAATGTTGTCGTCGCGCTACACTGCATGTGACCCCCGAGATAGTGTAGATTCTCCATGTACTAGCGATGTGCTCGATGGGGATTTCCTATGGTTGGGTATTTAAGGCCAGAAACGGAAGAAAGAGAGAAGGAACCGCGTCGTGGGAGTAGATTCTTCTCGTCCCCCCTTCTGCCTCTTGCCAACAAAGACCGGAATCGCCGACTGTCTTCGTCAATCTCCAGCTTCCACTTCTCCGCCACCGACCATGGCGAAGGGGGCGACATCGAAGGCCGAGCGGTCCAAGAGGGGGTCGCGTGGATCCTCCTCGAGTGTCGGAGTGCTGCCGCAGGGGTGGATCCAGGTCCATTGGATGCCATCCGGCGTCACAGAGGTGCGGTTGGTGGAGTTGGAGGGCGAGGGCTTTATGGCCAAGGGGAGTTGCTGACTGTGTGTGGACGGCCAGATCGAGCCAGTGCCCTAGAACGACGAGCGGGTGCTCTTGGTCACCCACATCGAGCGAGGTTTCTCTCTGCCTCTACACCCTTTCTTCCGAGCATGTCTTTCTTTCTTTGGGGCTCAACTTCACCATTTGCCTCCCAATGTTGTTTCGTATCTGGCCGCGTTTGTGTCATTATACGAGAACTTCCTCGGATGTCATCTGCATTGTGGCTTGTTCAAGCGTTTGTTCACGTGTCGAGTGATGACCATGAAGAAGACTCCTTCCTCGGGGGGAAAGACCAATGTAGTACAACTTTGCGGCGGCTTAGGCATTCAACTTAGGGGGAAAAGTAACTTCCCTCAGATGAGATTTTTGGACTCGGTGAAGAACTGGCATGACTCTTGGTTGTAATGCCAAGATGTCTCACTCTTGAAGGGTCAGTCGGGCCTTCCTCCCTTCATGTTTGATAGGATCCATTCGGCTCCTACTTTGACCTTGTCCATGGGGGAAAAGACCAATGTAGGGATCTTGATGATTGAAGTAGTGTCTTTGATCCGAAAGGGGGTGAACGGGATGTACCTCTTCAGGCTAGAGCTCACCCGATGTGGTATTCTTCCAGCGTAGGATTCAGCCCCTTCAGGCTAGAGCTCACCCGATGTGGCAGCATGAGGGGCCGGACGATCAGACCCGGCTGCATCATGAGGAGCTCGATGAAGAGTCGGTGGGGAATAAGCTCGGGGCCATTACTCAAGTGAGGGACAACCCCATAGGCTCCAGGCATGTGCAAAGCTTCGCAGTGGATGATAAGCCGAATGAGGTGAGGCATTGAAGACCCGTACTGAGTGAACTTCTTAGTTGTCTTAACTACTGCTTATGACTTTGCTTCTTTCATTCAACAGGCTTTCACACGGCTAATGAGATCCATACGAGCGGTTAGCCGCTCGCCGATTTACGTGGAAAGCGACACGGAGAACCAAGACACCGAGCTCCTGGAGGGCTCAGAGGACGCTGAGGACGACGCTGGTGACGATGTGGAGACTGAAGAGAGCGAGCAGGAGTGCGGGGAAGAGGCGGAATCTTTTCCATCTGACGAAGTCCAGGTTGAGAAACAGGTTGAAACCCATTCCAAGGCGCGCCAGGACCCTGGGGTCTGCGCAGGCGCCCCAAAGACTCTATCGGTAGCGAAGCCGAGTGTCTCAACCATGTCGACCGAAAGCTCCAAACGAGGTTGGGGCGAGTCCGAGGCCCTGCCGAAGCAGGCCACATAGCTGCCCAATATCTCAAGCTCCAAGTCTCGTAAGACTGTCCTTCCGCGCCTAAAGGTCGACGTGCGTGTGGCTTCGGCGTAAGTATCTTTGCTGAGTGAGTTTTCTTGATTTGAGCAATGTCTTCCGAGTGATGATCAGATTTTGTTGTTTCTGTTGTAGGCCTGACACTTCGACCCCTTCACTAGATCCCAAGACTACTGACAAGGGTAGAGCTGACATTGATGTTGCTTCATTGAAAGGTAATTCTTGAGTTTTTCCAGCAACCCATTCCAAATTCAGGCTTAAGATATTCGAGTGACCTTTGGACTGTCTTGTGGGTATGTGCAAGGCCACATAATGTGATCGAACTCGACGTTGATATCCCTTCTGCAACTGAAGAAGTGTTGAAGGAGGCTTTGGTTCCCAGCCGAGCAAACACCAAAGGCAAAGCTCCGGTGGTGCAAGAGGTCGCTTCGGATGGAACGTCACTCGAACAATATTCGCTGACCACTTCATCATCTGACCCCAAGGACCGCAGCCTCTTCCAACTCCATCCTACCCCGGAGGGTCAAGAGGAGGTGCGTAGGGAGGACTTGGCTCAGTTGGACGTGATGGCTGGGCGACTGAAGGAGGTATATGACGCAAGTGAAGCTATGGCGAAGAACATTCTGGTTAGTTCTTCAAGCATGTATTTTTGTAATTTGGTTCTTGGTATGAATCATGAGTGGGCATGCCCAGGGGCACACCCACTAGGTGTTAGTGGGAGCATGCTGAGCGCACCCAATGTGTGTAGTCCCCGAGGCTACTGTCGATTGCCTTAGTTGGCGGTAGTCTATTTTTATTTTGTATGCTTAACAGAATCAAGCAGGGTACGAAGCCCTTGCCTTTCTTCCATGTTTCTAGTGGGGTCGCACTGAGCGCACACACTGGGTGTAGTCCCTGAGGCTACTATCGATTGAAGCAATCGGTAGTAGTCTCAGTCTGTTTGTTTTCACAGATAGAGGTCAGTCGGGAGCGTTTCCCTTGTCATGTGTCATTTCAGTGGGGGCGCGCTGAGCGCACCCACTAGATTTAGTCCCTGAGGCTACCGTCGACTGAGTCAGTCGGTGGTAGTCTTAGAGTTGCGACATAATGTTATGTCTTTCTTGTATTTGTTGATTGCAGAGTACCTATGGGCATGTTGGCCGCGCTGAGAACATGGAAAAAGAATTGCAGGAACTTTGGCTGAGCCTTGAGGGGGAGAAGGCAAAGAGGAGATGACTGGATCTGGGGAAGAAGACGACTAAAGGTATGTCCTTGTTATCCGACTGGTACTCCATTACATTGTCTCTGCTTATCCGACTGAAGGTGTCTTGTCAGATCACCTTTCTTAAATGCTAAAGAATTCCATTTTTCTAGTGGCCATGAAGGAAGCTCTCGAGAAGAGGGATGATGAACTCGCATATGCTTGGAAGGAGGTCAAACATATAACCCTCGCGGGTGAAGCCAAACTCAAATCGGTTTGGGATCTGGAGGAGGATAATCATCTTTTGAAAGAAAGTGCAGAGAAAACAACGAAGGATCTTGCTGAGCTGAAGAAACACTACACCGAGTGGGAGGCCAACCTTGAGAAGGCCACTGCCCACAAGGCTGAGCTGGAGAAGTTCGTCGAGGACTTCAGTGTAGAGCTTAGTGAGAAGCTCAATGGTACGTTGAATGTCTGAATACTTTCCATGATCATTCTGAAATTTCTGAATGACGTTCTCATCCACCATTTCTATCGAGTGTAGCCTTTGTTGCTGACGTCAAAGAGGAAATGACGCAGATATAGAAGGAGCTCAATTCCAAGAGATGTCTCTCGAAAGATAGCGCTGCCTTGTCTCTCCTCTGGTTGGAAGACCACATTGATTATGTAGTGGCTTGCTTCAAGGTGCTCAAGTCGTCCATTGGAGAGATCAACCAGGAGGAGGTTCCTGAAGATACTTCTATGAAGGACGCTCAAGCCGTTGTGAACCGAGTGAAGGCCATCCCCAGCAAGCTTAAATCATGGACAAAGCCATAAGAAAGGGCTGAAGCCGAATTGCTCTCTCACTTGTCCGCATCCATTGCCAGGGCGTGGATGAGGAAAATTTGAAGAATCTTTGGGTCATCAACCGCAAAAAGCATCAAATTCGAAGACTTCATGGGGATGTTCATGGCGGCGGCCACATGGATTGTAGAGGGGATTGACCTTGGCACATTCGTCGCAGAAGTGGAGTCTTCGGCCTCCGAGTGAAGCTCGGAGGGAAAAAAACTTAAGCTTTAATTTGCCTTGGTGCGCCGAGAGATTTGATGTAACCTCAAACTTCGAGTAGACCCTGAGCCCTCTCTTTTGCATACCATTAGCTGAACTCGATCTCGTTTATCTGCAGTTGGTTTTGTATCTTATCTGCTTTATCGTCTTTGTTTGAGGTGGTTTTATACTCGGCTGAAAGTTTACTTGCATCTGAGTCCCCGAGTGTGGAAGTTGTCCTCACTCGAGATTGTTTTTGACTTAGGCGAAAGCCGGCTCGCGGCTAAGCCCCCGAGTGTGGAGGTTTCCACGATCACTAGGGAAAGGGTCCACCTTAGGCAAAATGTGTTCACTACCGAGATGATAGTCCTTGCAGACTCGTTGATGGTCATATCCATCAAGGTATCTGAATGGCGATTGTGTCCTCAGTCGGAAATGTTTTGACTTAGGCGAAAGCTGGTCCGCAGCTATGCTCCTAAGCATGGATTATGTCCTTACTTGGCACAGGATTTACGTTGTTAAGGAATGATTATCTTATACATCTTGTGGTACGATTGAAAGTCCTGCTTCCATTTGGGGCATCTTTAACTTAAGCAAAAGCTGGTTCGCAGCTAAGCCCCCGAGTGTGTAAGTTTCCACGATCACTCGGGGAAGGGCCTACCTTAGGCGAAATTTGTTTGCTACCAACAACTATTTGTTTTGTTTATCTTGTCATCCGAATGAAGGCATTGCCTTCATTAAGAACCCCTTTGACTTAGGCGAAAGCTGGTTCATAGCTAAGCCCCCAAGTGTGGAGGTTTCCACGATCACTCGAGGAAGGGTCCGCGTTAGGGGAAACGTGTTCGCTACCGAGATGATAGTCCTTGTGGACTCGTTGATGGTCCTGTGCATCATGGCTCTTGAATGACGATCATGTCCTCATTCCGATCCATTTTAACTTAGGAGAAAACTGGTCCGCAGCTAAGCCCCCGAATCAGGAGGTCGTCCGCACACGAGGCAGGTTTTACCTTAAGCGAAGACGGGTTCGTGGTTAAGGATTTTTCACCCACTCGGGGTGTGTTTCATCGGGTGAAGTGTTCGAAGATAGTTGAAAAAATTAAGCACTTTATTCTTCTATTCATTTGGATTCGTTGCAGGAATGAAGAAAGCTCTCTGTGTAGAACTTGTGGAGCAGGTCTGCATTCCAAGCTCTGGGTTCCTCCGTGTCATTGTCGTTGTTGTACAGTTTGTAAGCCCCATTGTGCAGAACTTTCGAGATGGTGTATGGCCCTTTCCACGGAGGTGCCATCTTGTGGGGTTTTTGTTGGTCCAGTCGGAGGACCAGATGCCCCTCTTGAAACGCCTGGCCCCTGACTTGTCTTTCATGTTAGCGTTGAAGGTCTTGCTGGTACGCCATGGATCGAACGAGGGATAGTTCCCTCTCTTCCTCCAGAAGATCAAGGTTGTCTTGGCGCGCTGCTTCAGCTTCAGCTTCATTGTACTGCTCCACTCGGGGGGAGTTGTGACGTAGGTCACTTGGGAGGACGGCTTTTGATCCATACACCATGAATAAAGGAGTTCACCCAGTTGAACGATTCAGAGTTGTTTGCATACCCCACAAGATGAATGGTAACTCCCTGACCCAAGCGCCAGCAGCATATTCGTGATCTCTCATCAGCCGGGGCTTTATTCCTTGGAGTATCATGCCATTCGCCCGTTCCACCTGTCCATTCGACTGCAGGTGTGTCACAGCGGCATAGTTAACCCGAGTGCCCTCGGAGTGGCAGAACTCGCGGAACTCATCCGAGTCGAAGTTGGACCCGTTATCGGGGATGATGTCATGGGGAACTCCGAACGTGAAGAACATCTGCCGAATGAAGCTGACGGAAGTTGCTGCGTCCAAACTTTTGATGGGTTTGGCTTCGACCCACTTGGTGAACTTATCTATCGGGACCAGCGGGTGGGTGAATCCGCTTGAGCCGGTGTGCAAAGGGACAACTATGTCGAGGCCACATATGGCGAATGGCCAAGTGAGTGGGATCATCTTCAGCGCAGATGCAGGCTTGTGTGACAGATTCTTGTAGAACTGGCATCCGATGCAAAGGTCTACCAAGTCCCTTGTAGCTCGATTGGCTCAGGGCCAATAAAAACCCGCTTGGAAGGCTTTTGCCACCAAGGTCCGAGAGGACGCATGGTGTCCGCCGGTTCCCATGAGCATCTCGTGCAGGATTTGAAGTCCTTCCTCCGGAGAGATGCATTTCTGGCTGACTCATGTGTCACTCTTCTTTACAGTTTGTCTCCTGGTACTTCAAAAGCTTTAGACCGCCGAACGATCCGGTGGCCTTCCTCTTCGTCCTCGGGAAGCTCTTTCCGTAGCAAGTAAGCTGACTAGGGTTGTGTTCCTTCAGGAGTGATGACCACCATCTCATGAATGAGGTCGACCATCGTCGGGACGTCGATCTCAGACGGATCAGGCGGACCGATTGCTTGTGGGGGCTCCTCAGTGAAAGGATCCTCCTTGACCGAGGGGGCGCGTAGGTGCTCGAGGAACATGCCCTTTGGAACAATCCTTCGAATGGAACCGATCTTTGCCAAGTCATCGGATGCTTGGTTCTTGGCTCAGGGCACATGGTGTAGTTTCAATCCTTCAAAGTTTTTCTCCAGCTTCGTGACCTCGTTGTAGTAGGCAGTCATTGTTGGGCTTCGGATGTCCCATTCCTTCATGACTTGGTTGACAACGAGATCCGAGTCGCCCTAAACCATCAATCGGCGGATGCCGAGTGAGATGGCCATGCGGAGCCCATACAGGAGGGCCTCGTACTCGGCCACATTGTTGGATGAATCAAAGTGAATTTGGAGCACGTAGCTCAATCAGTCTCCCTGAGCAATGAGAACCACCCCAGCCCCCGAGCCATGGAGCATCTTGGATCCATCGAAGAACATAGTCCAACGCTCGGGGAGGACTGAGGCAAGCTGCTCTTGCTCTATCCACTCGGCAAGGAAATCCACCAGGGGCTGAGACTTGATTACTTTCTTGGCTTCGAAATTGATCTCCCGTGGTAGGAGCTCAATCGCCTATTTGACCACTCAACCAGTCGCGTCCTGATTGTGCAGAATTTCTGCTAAGGGAGCATTGTTGATGATAGTGACCGAGTGATCTTGGAAATAGTGGACCACCATCTTCACGGTCACGTAGATCCCATAGACCAGCTTCTGATAGTGTGGATACCTCTGTTTTGAAGGGGTCAACACTTCGGAAATGTAGTAGATTGGCATTTGTACTTTGTATGCTTTGCCCTTCTTTCCGCTCCACGGTGAGTACGTTGCTAACCACTTGGCTACTGGCAGCAATGTACATGATCAAGAGCTCCTGGATGCTCAGAGCAGCCAACATAGGCTGGGGGGAAAGCAAAGCCTTGAGTTGGTCAAATACGACCTGCGCTTCATCAGTCCACTCGAACGTGTTAGATTTCTTCATCCATCGGTAGAGAGCAGGGCCTTCTCACCGAGTCATGAGATGAAGTGACTAAGGGCCGCGAGGCAGCCCGTAAGCCTTTGCAAATCGTGGATGTGCTCTCGTCGTCTCATCTGGATGATGGCTCCGGTCTTGTCGGGATTAGCATCGATCCCTCGCTCGGAAACAAGGAAATCGAGTAGCTTACCATCCGGTACACCGAAAGTGCACTTGGCTGGGTTGAGCTAGATCCCGAAGAATTGAAGGTTGGCGAAGTCGTCCAGGAGGTCGGAACCTTTCCTGTACTTGATCACGATATCGTCCATGTATGCTTCGATACTCCGACTGATTTGTTTCTACAGACATTTCTGAATCATACGCTGGAATGTAGCTCCAACATTTTTGAGACCGAAAGGCGTCGTGATGTAACAAAACACCCGAATGGGCTGATGAAGTCTGTCTTTATTTCATTCGGTCCATACATTCGGATCTGGTGCTCACGGAGTACACATCCAGGAACGACATGCATTCACATCCGGTAGTAGAATCTACGATTTGATCTATGCGAGGCAAAGGGAAGTGGTCATTTGGCCAGGCCCGATTGAGGTGCTTGAAGTCAATACACATTCTGAGTGTATTGTTCTTCTTTGGCACCAGGACCACGTTCGCCAACCACTTGGAGTGGTAGACCTTGAAAATGACCTCAGAAGCTAGGAGCCGAGCGATCTCCTTACTGATTGCCTTACGCTTCTCCAAGGAGGAGTAGCGCAGGTGCTCCTTGATGGGCTTGATCTTCGGGTCCATTCGGAGGCGATGCTCAGCCAGCTCCCTGGGAATCCCTGGCATGTCAGACGGCTTTCATGCGAACATGTCCTAGTTCTCACGGAGGAACTGGATGAGCTCAGCTTCCTATTTACCTCCGAGTGACGTGGAGATGTTTGTCGCAGCAGCATTCGGATTGGTAGGGTGGATCTGAACATCCTTCGTCTCATCGGCCGACTAAAGACGGGTTCAGTAGCTGACTGCTTCGACTTTAGCAGATCCGTGGTGTCCACCGCCTTCTTGTACCCATCAATCTCGGCTGCAAGGACCTGCTCGTTGGCGATCCTAGAGCCTTGTTGGAGGCACTCTTCGACAACCTTCCGATTGTCAGTCACCGTGATCATGCCCTCGGACCTGGCATCTTAATTTAAGATACACGTAACATGGACGTGCCATGAAACAAGCGTAGGCGGACCTACCCAGGATGGTGTGATAGGCGCTGCAAAAGACGACCACCTCGAAGGTCAACCTTTCCTTGCAAAAATTTTCTTGCTATCGAATACAACGCTTAGAGTGATCTGACCGAGTGACTCAGCTTTGTTCCGAGGGATGACCCCGTGGAACTGCATGTTGCTCTTGCTCAGCCGGGACAACGAGATGTCCATGGCCCTGAGAGTGTCCACGCAGATGATGTTGAGGCTGCTGCCTCCGTCCATGAGGACTTTCCGTAGTCGGAACCCATTGATTGCGGGGTCTACCACCAGCGCTTGCCTCCCGGGGTGGCTATGCTGGCGGGGTGGTCAGACTGGTCGAAGGTGATGGGCGTCTTTGCCCAGTCGAGGTACTTTGTGACAGCCGGAGTTGCCATGTTTACATCCCGATTGATAACTTTCAATCGGGTATTGCTCTCCACGTCCACGAAGATCATGAGGGTCGCATGAATGTTAGGGTACCCAGAGGCATTCGCAGGGTCGTCCTCATCTTACTTGTCTTTGGAGGGTACCCGGAGGCATCCGCAGGGTCGTCCTCATCCGCAGATTGCTCTTCGACTTGGCTTTCTTCTTGCCAGCCCAGTCCTTCTTGTTCTTGGTTTTGCTTTGGATTTTCTTGGGATAGCAACTACTTTAGCTTTGCCTGATGGGTCGCCTTTTCTATTTTGCTTCTTTCCAGCATTGCAAGACTGAGGAGCTTCATTGGCTCGGCCCTTTGCGGCTACGCAGGCGGTCTTCTTCTTCGCCATCTGCGTACTGATTGGCGATCTCCATGGCCCTACCAAGGGATAGGTCCCCCGATCAGCCGAACATGAGGATGAGCTCTCGATACCGAGTGCATGCTTTGAAAGCGCACCCGACCTGGTGCTCGGTGACGTTCTCAATGGTGTAGTGGAGGTGGTCCACCGTTGGATGTACTCACAAAGAGTTTCGTTGGTCTTCTAGATGTAGTGTTGCAACTCCATTAATCCGCCTGGGCACTTATACGTGCCCTCAAATGTCTTGACAAACACTCGGACAAGATCGCCCCAGCTGTGGATGCTACTAGGGGCAGCTGGTTGAGCCACGCCCTCGCAGACCCCTCCAACATGAGGGGCAGATGCTTCATCGCAACATAGGCGTCGCCGCCGCTGATCTGGACGGCCACTCGATAGTCTTCCAGCAAGGTCTCTGGCTTCGACTCACCGTTGAACTCGCCAATCCCCATGGCCAACCAGTAGTTGGAGGGGTTTCGACCTCTCGAATGTGTCTGCCGAAGCACTGGAGGCCGGACACTCCTCGGACAGCTCGTGAATGATCGATCACTTGCTGCGTGATGATGGACCGAGCGTTGAACTCGGGGCACTGGTAGTTGATACGTCTCCAACGTATCTATAATTTTTGATGGTTCCATACTATTATCTTGTCAACTTTGGATGTTTTATATGCATGAATATGCTATTTTATATCTTTTTTGGGACTAACCTGTTAACTCAGTGCCAAGTGCCAGTTTCTGTTTTTCCGTGTTTTTGGCCCATTTTCAGACGGAGTCCAAATGGA
Source organism: Hordeum vulgare subsp. vulgare (assembly GCF_904849725.1). Taxonomy (NCBI): domain Eukaryota; kingdom Viridiplantae; phylum Streptophyta; class Magnoliopsida; order Poales; family Poaceae; genus Hordeum; species Hordeum vulgare. Next base: position 354,025,498 of record NC_058519.1, on the reverse strand, counting down.
ATGAAACTTTACGATGATTTTTTTTGGACCAAAAGAGACCCCCGAAGCTTTGGGAGAAGTCCCGATGGGCCACGTGGGAGTCAGGCTTGTGACCTCCTCGTGGGCCCAACTGACGCAATTCCACCGCCATAAATTCCTATAAATTCAGAAACCCCCAAAAAGAAACCTAGATAGTGAGTTCCGCCGCCGCAAGCCTCTGTAGCCACCAAAAACAAATCTGGAGCCCGTTCCAGCACCCTACCGGAGGGGGAATCCATCCCCGGTGGCCATCTTCATCATCCCGGCGATCTCCATGACGAGGAGGGAGTAGTTCTCCCTCAGGGCTGAGGGTATGTACCAGTAGCTATGTGTTTGATCTCTCTCTCTCTCGTGTTCTTGAGATGTCTTGATCTCGATGTACCATGGGCTTTGCTACTATAGTTGGATCTTATGATGTTCTTCCCCCTCTCCCTCTTGTAATGAATTGACTTTCCCCTTTGGAGTTATCTTATCGGATTGAGTCTTTGAGAACACTTGATGTATGTCTTGCACGTGTCTATCTGCTGTGATCAACTTGCGAGTTTGTGACAATTGGGAACCTATGCATATGGGTTGGCATACGTGGATTCATGTGATTACTTGATGTATGTTTTGGTGATCAACTTGCAGGTTCATGACATTGGGATCCTATGCACAGGGGTTGGCACACGTTTTGACTCTCTGGTAGAAACTTTGGGGCACTCTTTGAAGTTCTATGTGTTGGTTCAATAGATGATTCTGAGATTGTGTGATGCATATCTTATAATCATGCCCACGGATACTTGAGGTGACAATGGAGTATCTAGGTGACATTAGGGTCTTGGTTTATATGTATCTTAAGGTGTTATTCTAGTACGAACTCTATGATGGATCGAACGGAAAGAATAGCTTCGTGTTATTTTACTACGGACTCTTGAATAGATCGATCAGAAAGAATAACTTTGTGGTGGTTTTGTACCCGACAATAATCTCATTGTTTGTTCCCCGCTATTAGTGACTTTGGAGTGACTCTTTGTTGCATGTTGAGGGCTAGTTATATGACCCAATTATGTTATCATTGATGAGAGAACTTCACTAGTGAAAGTATGAACCCTAGGCCTTGTTTCCATGCATTGCAATACCGTTCGTGCTCACTTTGGTTATTTGTTACCTTGCTGTTTTTGTTATTATTATTACAAAAACCTATATCTACCATCCATATTGCACTTGTATCACCATCTCTTCGCCGAACTAGTGCACCTATACAACTTACCATTGTATTAGGTGTGTTGGGGACACAAGAGACTCTTTGTTATTTGGTTGCAGGGTTGCTTGAGAGAGACCATCTTCATCCGACTTCTCGCGCGGATTGATAAACCTTAGGTCACCCACTTGAGGGGAAATTGCTACTGTCCTACAACCCTCTGCACTTAGAGGCCCAACAACGTCTACAAGGAGAAGGTTGCGTAGTAGACATCAAGCTCTTTTCTGGCGCCCTTGCCGGGGAGGCTAGGTAAGGGACACTAACATCCCGGCAACGAAGCTCTTTTCTGGCGCCATTGCCGGGGAGGTTAGCGCTTGAAGGTATATCATTAGATCTTGCAATCAAATCTTTTTGTTTCTTGTTCTTTCGCTAGAAAACTACAAAAAATGGAATTGAGGATGCCTCATATGCTCCATCTTTTCAATGTCTTTCGTGAGCATGATGGGAAGGAAAATTGTGCTAGAGTGCTGAAAGAAGAATTACATAGAATGCTTGGCATAGAATATGTGAATGATGAGCATGATTGCACTGTTGTTAGCATGAATTCTATGAATACCCATGATGCTAATGATATGCAAAGCCACAAGCTTGGGGATGCTATATTTGATGAAGATGATATTTTTAGTTCTTCCACTTTGAATGATCAAAATTATTTTGATGAAAGCATGCCCCCTATCTATGATGATTATTGTAAGGATAATTATACTTTAAAGAAGAGGGATGATAAAACTTGTCATACTCTCGAGAACCCTTTTGCTAAACCTTGCTTTTTCATTGTGGACACAATTTGTAGTGCTCAAGTCTTTTACGATACTCCCACTACTATTCTTGAGAATAGATTTCCTTATGTGGAGAGTAGTAAAATTTCTATGCTTCTAGATCATGAAAATAAAGCCTTAGGTGCTGGCTATATTGTTGAATTCATTCATGATGCTACTGAAAATTACTATGAGAGAGGATCATATGCTTCTACTTATTGTAATAGTATCAAGCTTCCTCTCCATATGTTGAAATTTTTGAAGCTATGCTTGTTTTGCCTTCCTATGCTAGTTGATTCTTGCTCCAATAAATTGTTTGATCACAAAATCCCTATGCATAGGAAGTGGGTTAGACTCAAATGTGCTAGCCATTTGCTCCATGATGCTCTCGTTGTGTTTCAATCCTTACCTTTTATGTGAGCATCATTGAAATCAATGCCTAGCTAAGGGCGTTAAACGATAGCGCTTGTTGGTAGGCAACCCAATGAATAAATTTTTCTTTTCTTTTTGCTTCCTGTTTTGTTTTCTCAACACCATCATAATTCTGTTATGATTGTGTTTTTTGTGTTTCTTTTTGAGTTCGTGCCAAGCAAAACCGTTATGATTAGTCTTGGGGATGATCGTTTGGTCATGCTGGAAAAGACACAAACTTTCTGCTCACGAAAAGTATTTTCATTTTATTTCTGTGAGAGCATTTGCGTTGATTATTTTTTCTGCTGATTTCTACACAATTTCTTCAGACTGTCGTAATTTTTAAGAATTTTTGTAGTACCAGAGGTATACAAAATATACATATTTCTACAGACTGGTCTGCTGTTAACAGATTCTGTTTTTTGTTGTGTTGGTTGCTTATTTTGATGAAACTATGGATAGTATAGGAGGGCACTAGCCATGGAAAATTAAAAATACATAAACCCAGCACCAACATAAGTAGAATTTAAGTTTTCGACAGTACCTAAGGAAGTGGTGGTTTGCTTTCTCATACTAATGTTATCACGAGTTTCTGTTTAAGTTTCGTGTTCTGAAGTTTTCAAGTTTTGGGTGAAGTTCTTATGGACAAAGAGATAAAGAGTGGCAAGAGCTCAATCTTGGGGATGCCCAAGGAACCCCAAGAGATTCAAGGATGCCGTAAAAGCCTAAGCTTGGGGATGCCCCGGGAAGGCATCCCCTCTTTCGTCTTCGATTCATCGGTAACGTTACTTGGGGCTATATTTTTATTCACCACATGTTATGTGTTTTGCTTCGAGCGTCTTGTATCGTAGGAGTCTTTTTTGTTGTTGTGTCACAATCATCCTTGCTGCACACCTAGAGAGAGACACACACTCACCGTGATTTTGTTGAGCTGCACTTATATCCTTTGGTAGACAATTCAGCTCACATGTGCTTCACTTATATCTTTTGAGCTAGATACTTTTGCTCTGTGTGCTTCACTTATATATTTTAGACCACAGCGGTGCGTGGCTTGGTAGTTGATCTATGCTTCGAAAGTATTCTCAAAATTGGTAGTTATCCAAAGGGATACGAAAACTTCCACCTTCATGTGCGTTGAATAGTTAGAGAAGTTTGATTCTTCTCAATTAGTTTTGAGTTGTGGTTTTGGTAATATTGAAGTCATGCTAGAAAGGTGTTGTGGATCTAGAAATACTTGTGTTGAAGTTAGTGATTCACGTAGCATGCACGTATGGTGAACCGCGATGTGATGAAATCTGAGCATGATTAGTCTTTTGATTGTCATCCTTTGCGTGGCGGTCGGGATCGGGCGATGGTTTATACCTACCAACCCTTCCCCTAGGAGTATGCGTTGAATGCTTTGTTTCGATTACTAATAAAACTTTTGCAATAAGTATATGAGTTCTTCATGACTAATGTTGAGTCCATGGTTTAGATGCACTTTCACCTTCCACCATCACTATCTTCTTAGTGTCGTGCAACTTTCGCCGGTGCACAAAACCCACCATTAGGCTCCCTCAAAACAGCCACCATACCTACCTACTATGGCTTTTTCAAAGTCATTCCAAGATATATTTACATGCAACTACCACCATGACATGTGCCACCACGTCTACATTGCTATTGTATGATCGTAAGATATCTAGCATGATGTTTCCATTAATGTCTATGCCATGCTAGATCATTGTCACTGTACACTACCGAAGGCATTCCATATAGAGTCATCGTTGCTCTAAGTTTTGAGTTGAAGTGTGATGATCATCATTGATGGACATTGTCCCATGTGAGGAAATAAAAGAGGCCAAAGATGCCCACCAAAAAAAGAGGCCAAAGAGCCCACCAAAAAACATGAGAGAAAAAGAGAGAAGGGACAATGCTACCACTTTTCCACACTTGTGCATATTAAGCACCATGATCTTCATGATTGAGAGTCTCTCGTTTTGTCACCACCATATAGCTAGTGGGAAATTTTCATTATATAACTTGGCTTGTATATTCCAATGATGGGCTTCGTCAAAATTGCCTTAGGTCTTCGTGAGCAAGAAAGTTGGATGCACACCCACTAGTTTTCTTTAAGAGCTTTCACATACTCTTAGCTCTAGTGCATCATTTGTATGGCAATCCGTACTCATTCACGTTGATATCTATTGATGAGCATCTCCACAGCTTATTGATATGCCTAGTTAATGTGATCATCTTCTCCCTTTTTGTCTTGCAACCTCCACCACACTCCACACCACTTATAGTGCTAAAACCATGGCTCACACTCATGTATTGCGTGAGAGTTGAAAAGATTTGAGAAAGTAAAGGTGTGGAACAATTACTTGGCCAATACTGGGGTTGTGCATGATTTAAATTTGTTGTGGAATGATGATAGAGCATAGCCAGACTATATGCTTTTGTAGGGATAACTTTCTTTTGGCCTTGTTATTCTGAAAGTTCATGATTACCTTGCTAGTTTGCTTGAATTATTATTGTTTCCACGTCAATAGCAAACTATTGTTTTGAATCTAACGGATCTGAACATTCATGTCAGGTGAGAGAAGTTACAAAGGACAACTATGCTAGGTAGCATGCAACATCAAAAATTCATTCTTTATCACTTCCCTACTCGAGGACTAGCAGGAGTTAAGCTTGGAGATGCTTGATACGTCTCCAATGTATCTATAATTTTTGATGGTTCCATACTATTATCTTGTCAACTTTGGATGTTTTATATGCATGAATATGCTATTTTATATCTTTTTTTGGGACTAACCTATTAACTCAGTACCAAGTGCCAGTTTCTGTTTTTCCCGTGTTTTTGGCCCATTTTCAGATGGAGTCGAAATGGAATGAAACTTTAAGATGATTTTTTTTGGACCAAAAGAGACCCCTGAAGCTTTGGGAGAAGGCCAGATGGGCCACGAGGGAGTCACAAGCCCTCATGCCCCCCCCCCCCGTGGTGGCACGCAGGCTTGTGACCTCGTCGTGGGCCCAACTGCCGCAATTCCACCGCCATAAATTCCTATAAATTCAGAAACCCCCAAAAAGAAACCTAGATCGAGAGTTCCGCCGCCGCAAGCCTCTGTAGCCACCAAATACCAATCTGGAGCCCGTTCCGGCACCCTGCCGGAGGGGGAATCCATCTCCGGCGGCCATCTTCATCATCCCAGCGATCTCCATGACGAGGAGGGAGTAGTTCTCCCCCAGGGCTGAGGGTATGTACCAGTAGCTATGTGTTTGATCTCTCTCTCTCTCTCGTGTTCTTGAGATGTCTTGATCTTGATGTACCATGGGCTTCGCTACTATAGTTGTATGTTATGATGTTCTTCCCCCTCTCCCTCTTGTAATGAATTGAGTTTCCCCTTTGGAGTTACCTTATCGGATTGAGTCTTTGAGAACACTTGATGTATGTCTTGCACGTGTCTATCTGCTGTGATCAACTTGCAGGTTTGTGAAAATTGGGAACCTATGCATATGGGTTGGCACACGTGGATTCATGTGAGTACTTGATGTATATTTTGGTGATGAACTTGCGGGTTCGTGACATTGGGAACCTATGCACAGGGGTTGGCACACGTTTTGACTCTCTGGTAGAAACTTTCGGAAGTTGAATCTTCATATTGTTCCTCAAGGATTCCTATCTACCCTGGTGGCGAAGCCTACCCTTAAGGATCAAATTATAGCTGGCCAAAAGCGTGACAAGGGTATATCACGGATCAAGGAGAATATTTTTAGCGGAAACGCTAACGAATTTTCCATGAACGATCAATATGTTGTGTTCTTCCAGAATCGTCTAGTGGTTCCTAAGAACCCACATCTAAGGCAGTTAATCCTTAAGGAGGCCCATGATTCTCCTCTCACCATTCATCCCGGTAGTACTAAGATGTATCAGGACCTACGCCATAGGTTCTGGTGGACTAGGATGAAGAGAGAAATTGCTGAGTTCGTTGCTAACTGCGACGTTTGTCGTCGAGTTAAGGCAGAACATCAAAGGCCTGTTTGCACCCTTGAACTTCTATGGACGAAGATGTCGAACACCTCTTAATTGGTCAGAAACCGGAGAGCGGCAACTCTTTGGTCGGATATGATCCAGGATGCAGAAGAGCAGGTTCGCATTATTCGTGAAAAGTTGAAAACAGCCCAGTCTCGTCAAAAGAGCCAATATGGTCGTCATCATAAGGCTGCGGCCTTTGAAGTTGACGAGAAGGCTTACCTTCGGGTTACACCTTTGAAGGGTACCCATCGATTCGGTATCAAGGGCAAGTTGGCTCCTCATTACATTGGTCCTTTCACATTCTTGCCAAACAAGGAGAAGTTGCCTACCAGTTGGAACTTCCTTCGCATCTTTCCAAGGTTCATGATGTATTCCACGTCTCGCAACCCAGGCGTTGCTTTACGGATCCTATCCGTGAAGTGGACCACGAAACGCTTGATCTCCAAGATAACCTTTCATACCGAGAATACCCCGTGCGTATTCTTGATCAAGCTGAGCATACCACTCGACGTCAAAACCTCAAGTTTCTTAAAGTTCAATGGTAAAATCATTCTGAAAAGGAGGCAACTTGGGAAAGAGAGGATCGTCTCCGACTTGAGTATCCTACGTTATTTCCGACGACTTCTAAATCTCGGGACGAGATTCTTTTGAGTGGGGGTGAGTTGTCACATCCCTGACCCCTTAAGCAAGTTAGCTTGTGCTCATGTTTTTCTTTGCATTGCATCTAAGAATTTTCAACAAGAACAAAGCAAATGGTAAAGGAAAACTCAAAACCCTAGCTTTTCTTTAAACAAAGGAAATCTCAAACTAGTTAAAATCAATGAACCCAAAATGGCCTCAAGAAAAGTTCAAACTTTCTGATAATTCATGAAAGTAAATGAGCAAAGAAGAAAACCATTTACTTGACACTTTAAGCATTTAAATAAATGCAAAAGGCTACTGGTTTCAAGTTTTAAATTTGAAATCAGAAACTTTAAACTTTCAAAAATGTTGAAAACTTTAGGAATGGTTGGAAATATTCCAACAAATATTCTAGGGTGCTCAACATAGTGTTACAAACCATTTGGGAGGTGAAATAATTAGTAAATCAATTTCAGTATTTAAAACAGAAACAAAACAAACAAAAATGAGAAAACCTTACCTGTCGCCTAACCGGCCCAGCCCAGCTCCTCTTGTCGTCTTCCTCCTCGCTAGTAGGAGCAGGAGGTGGCCGCCGCGCGCCTCCACGCAGCTCCCTGGCTGCCTGGCCGCCGCTTCGCGCTGGCAATCACGGGGATATGCTCCCCGAGCCCGTCCCTATCCGTCCTCGTGCCCATTCTCCCCCTCTGCCCCGTTTCCTTCTGCCGCCATTGGAGCCCGAGCACAGCTCGAGCTCGCCGTCATTCTAGCCTCCCCTCCTTCCTTCTGAGCCGCGCATTAGCTCCGCCGCAACTCCCTGACGCTCCCTAGCCACGAGCCCGACGCCCAGATGCAGTGAATCGACGAGAAGCAGTCGTCTTCTTCCTCGGGTCACCGAAGTTCGTCGCCGGCGTTCTCCCTCTCCAGGCCATCCCCGAGCAATATAGCTCCACCACTGCACTCCTCGTGAGCTTGCGCGTCTTTCCCCTAAGATCTCCCCGTCGATCCCCTCCTCTAGGCCTAGTTCCATCGGAGCCCGACGAGATCCGCCGCTGCAGCTCGTCGCCGGTAGCCCTCCGGTGACCAGCTCGTCCTTCTGAGGCCACCAGAAGCTTCAGATGACCCCGATGACGCCCGAACCTTGGCCGCCGCCAAGCTCGTCACCGGCGTCATCTCCGTCCAGATCAGCCCTGGCTAAGTGCAGAAATGGAACCGCGGGAGAAGTGACGTTCTTCTGGTGCTCTCCGCGTAGCGTTTGGCCCTCTGTGCGCCGTTTCCGAGCCCCCCCGGCGTTCTGGTGCTCGCCGGAGGCTCCCCGCCGGCGAGGACGACCTCTCCGCCGGTGGATCTCAGCTGGCCTGAGCCACTGACGGGTGGGGCCAGCCTCTGGATAGTTTAGAGATAATCAAAATAAATCAGATAATTTAATAAGACACTCACATGTGGGTCCAGTTAGTTTAATTAACTAAATAAGATTAATCCTAATCTAAAATTGACCAGAGGCACTGACCAGTGGGTCCCACTGGTCAGGTTTGACTTTCAACGGCCAGTTGGACCTGCTGATGTCATGCTGATGCAGTAAAAGTATTTTCCAGTATAAGAATAATTCCAGAAATGTTTAAAACTTCAAAAATTCATAGAAATTAATCAGTAACTCCAATGAAAATAATTTATATATGAAAAAGTATCAGAAAAACTCAAGGAATCTGAATATGCTATTTTCAATCATGTTTGAAAAAGTTACAGAACCCAAACATGTAGATTAATGAATAAGTCAATTCTTATAAGTACTTTATAAATGGAATTTGGAAAATATTTAAATTTCATTATGAATGACATGATCAAACACTGTTCTAATTACAAACCAGCAACTTAACATGTCATCCCATGTATGTTAACCTCAAGTTGATCGGAGCATCAGGTCGAATCAATTAACGGTATCCGAGAATACCTCATTTGAAGTGATATTTGAATTTGATTCAAATCAACTTCAAACCTAATACATGCTTGCTATATTAGTTTATCACCTTGCATTCTCATGCCATGCTCATGCATCATCTTGTTTGCATATGATTGTTATTGATTGTTGTCATTCATTTCGGTAGGCTCCGCACCCCCGGATTCCACCAAACATCCGTCTGACGGATATTGTCCCTCCTCTGAGCAACAAGGCAAGCAACCATTTTTGATCATCCCGATAAATCCCATGTTCTTGCTCCTGCACTTACTTATTGCATTAGGATCAAATGCTTCAACTGCTTTTGCCACGTCAGTTGAACCCACTTCCTTTGCATGACCTATCCTTGTCACAGTAAATAGCCGAACCTTGCAACCTAGCATACCTGGTAGTTGCTTGAGCCATGATGTGTCTTATCCTGCTATGCATGCTATGCTTAGAGTTGTGTATGGTCTGTCATCTGGGAGATGAACAGAATTGTGAGAATGTGTTCGGTAAGCAAAGGTTGTGTGTTGAACCTGATGATAAAGGTACCGGTGAAAGGCTGTGTAGGAGTACATGGCGGGTTGTTTCATTGGAACCGTCCTTAGGAACTGAGTTTCGTGTATATAATCCAAGACTAGATACTACCACATGCTGGGCCCTGCAATATGACCCCGCTCGGCCTATTAATCGCTTAGTACTCGGTCCAGGAGTTGCAAGTAGTTTCTGGTGTTTATAGTAATGCTGGAGGCCGTGCATGGTGCTGACCTGAGAGGTGGGCCGTGATGCGGTAGGCAGTGGAACGGTGTACCAAGTGGCACCCGGATGGTGGGCTTGAGAACCCTGCGCACATCGTTTGAGGCCGTGGCGGAAACCTCGGCCGGATTTCCGTACGGGTTACTCACAGATAGGCGATAAACCTGGACTAGGTACTAGTGTGGTTAACGGTCATGGCCGACTCCCTCGCTAGGCTTCTGCTTGAAGGTTGCCGAGGTGCATGACGTGCACATGGCGATAAGTGGCGAGAGCGTGTGTGATGAAGTACACCCCTGCAGGGTTATGATCTATTCGAATAGCCGCGTCCATGGATATGGACTACTTGGAGACATATGTTGTTCATAGATAACTTCAATGGCTACTCATAAAATTGTCAAGATAAGCGTGAGTGTCGTGGACGGCAATTCCGTATGGAGACGGAATGATTCCACGATGGTGTATTGTTGTGGTGTTAGTTGACTCGTGTGCGAGAAATCAAGTTGTCAAAACTATTTTAAAATGCAAGTTTTCTAGCCACGAGTCAAATGCTGGCTTTCCGCATGAAACCCCACCATACCTTGTTGATACATTGCATGAGTAGTTAGTTATCCTAAAGTCTTGCTGAGTACCTTTGTACTCATGTTTGCTTAATAAATGTTGCAGAGGTTGCTAATGACCCTAATGGAGGGTTCTTCGTAGACATCAAAGACGACGAGTAGTTGGTGTCCCAGCTACGATCTGGCCCTACGTTGGGCATGTAGTATAGTCAGGCCATGTGCCTTCTAGTTGCCCTGTCTGTACTCACACAACTTTAAACTCTTCCGCTGGCTTGTAACTGAATGACTTCTATTATGGGTCGTGAGACCCTTAATGTGTAATATTATGTGTGTGGCTCTTCCAACCTCTTAAATAAAGCTTGTATGTTTATGCTTATGTTGTGATGCCATCGATGTATCTATACATATCGGTATGCCATGCGTACGTGTGTCGTACTTGATATGTATGGGGTTCGAGTACCTAGTCGTGAACTTTAGTAGCACTCCTTACAAGGAAATGCCCCTTTGTGATCCAACGAGCCTTGGTAGTTCGCTACTGCTCCGGACACATTGGTTGACCGGCATGTGTCCTTCTTAGCTGTTGTGCCTGTCCCCATTGGGGAAATGTCACGCGATGTAATGGAGTCCTTATAGCTTGCTATGACTCGTCTACACTCGCTCGTGACTGACACCTGCATTGTTGGGTCATGTATGCCTGTCCTTGTGCGGTACTGCCACTTTGGTTTGTGACTAGACTTGTCGATCCGGGTTCTTTGACATTGGAGTGCTAGCGACACTATTGCATACGTGAGTCAAATGACGCAAACGGTCCCGGCTAAGGTAAGGCTGCAGCCGTGGAGTTAACCGTGCGTGAGACCGCAAATAGATGCGATGTGTTACAGGCTGGATTCCTATGACTTAGGATCGGGGTCCCGACAATATTCCTATCCGAAAAAGGTCAAAAACATGGAAACAATAGAAACTGGCACTGGGCTCTAGGTCAATAGCTTAGTCCCAGAAATAATATAAAATAGCATATTCATGCATATAAAACATCCAAAGTTGATAATATAATAGCATGGAACGATAAAAATTATAGATACCTTGGAGACGTATCAAGCATCCCCAAGCTTAATTCCTGCTCGTCCTCGAGTAGGTAAATGATAAAAACAGAATTTTTGTTGTGGAATGCTACCTAACATATATTGTGACATGAATATTCAGATACATATGATTCAAGACAAAAAGTTTAATATTGACATAAGAACAATAATATTTCAAGTATACTAACAAAGCAATCATGTCTCTCAAAATAACATGGCCAAAGAAAGTTATCCCTACAATATCATATAGTATGACTATGCTCCATCTTCCCCACACAACGTATTTAAATCATGCACAACCCATGTTTTAGTCAGGCAATTGTTTTCACACTTTTACTTTCTCAAACCTTTTCAACTTTCACACAATATATGAGCGTGAGCCATGGACATAGCACTATAGGTGGAATAGAATATGGTGGAGGTTGTGAGGCAAAAAGGAGTGGATGGTCACATCAACTAGGCGTATCAACGGGCTATGGAGATGCCCATCAATAGATATCAATGTGAATGAGTAGGGATTGCCATGCAACAGATGCAATAGAGCTATAAGTGTATGAAGGCTCAAAAAGAAACTAAGTGGGTGTGCATCCAACTCGCTTGCTCACGAAGACCTAGGGCAATGTGAGGAAGCCCATCATTGGAATATACAAGCCAATTTCTATAATGAAATTCCCACTAGTATATGAAAGTGACAAAATATGAGACTCTCTATCATGAAGATCATGGTGCTACTTTGAAACACAAGTGTGGTAAAGGATAGTAGCATTGTCCCTTCTCTCTTTTTCTCTCATTTTTCCGTTTGGGCTCTTTGGCCTCTTTTTTCATTTTTTTTCATTCATTTTTTGGTGGGCTCTTTGGCCTCTTTTTTTAAAATCCGGAGTCTCATCCCAACTTGTGAGGGAATCATAGCTTCCGTCCTTTCCTCACATGGGACAATGCTCTAATAATGATGATCATCACACCTTTATTTACTTACAACTCGATACTTAGAACAAAATATGTGACTCTATACGAATGCCTCGGTAGTGTACCGGGATGTGCAATGAATCATGAGTGACATGTATGAAGTATATGAATGGTGGCTTTGCCACAAATACGATGTCAACTACATGATCATGCAAAGCAATATGACAATGATGATGTGTGTCATAATAAACAGAACGATGGAAGTTGCATGGCAATATATCCCGGAATGGCTATGGAAATGCCATGATGGGTAGGTATGGTGGCTGTTTTGAGGAAGGATATATGGTGGGTGTATGCACCGGCGAAAGTTGCGCGGTACTAGAGAGGCTAGCAATGGTGGAGGGGTGAGAGTGCATATAATCCATGGACTCAACATTAGTCATAAAGAACTCACATACTTATTGCCAAAGTTTATTAGTTATCGAAGCAAAGTATTAGATGCATGCTCCTAGGGGAAGGGTTGGTAGGAGTTAACCATCGCGCGATCCCGACCTCCACACAACGGATGACACTCAATAAATAAATCATGCTCCGATTTCATCACATAACGGTTCACCATACATGCATGCTACGGGAATCACAAACTCTAACACAAGTATTTCTATCACTCCACGACTACTCACTAGCATGACTCTAATATCACCATCCTTATATCTCAAAACTACGTGCAAAGAATAAAACTTCTCATAGTATTCGATGCACTCTATATGAAAGTTTTTATTATATCCCTCTTGGATGCCAATCATATTAGGACTAGATTCGTAACCTAAGAAAATTACCGTGTTGTTTAAGAATATAAGTGAATCATGATAGTTCAACTATTTCTATAAAATAAAATCATCGCAATGCTCTACAAAGATATAAGTGAAGTACTAGAGCAAAAGGCAAACTACTCCAAAAGATATAAGTGAAGCTCAATGAGTAGTTGAATAATTATTTGGCTATGTGGAGACTCTCCCATTTAAGAATTTAAGATCTTAATTACCTTATTCAAACAAAACAAATTGACACTCCAAGGATAGCACGAATCGTGTGAAGAAGCAAAAATTTAGGTTCAACCGATACTAACTGATAATTGTTGAAGAAGAAAGGTGGGATGCCAACTGAGGCATCCCCAAGCTTACGTGCTTGAGAATTCTTGAAATATGTATTGGGGGTGCCTTGGGCATCCCCAAGCTTGGGTTTATGTGTCTCCTTACTTCCTCTCATATGATGGTTTCCGAAATCTTAAAAACTTCATCCACACAAAACTGAACAAGAACTCGTGAGATAGGTTAGTATAAATCAATGCCAAACTTTATCATCTTCTACTGTAGAAAATCACTAAAATTATTATTTAACATTGCATACTAAATTCCTCTGCATATTTCAAACTCCCATCCTCAAATGGAATCATTAAACAAGCAAACATATGCAAACAATGGAAACAATACAGCAATCTGCCTAAACAGAATAGTCTGTAAAGAATGTAGCAAGATCCATACTTAATTAACTCCAAACAATCTGAAACAATTCCATTCTGTAGATATTTTATAAGAGCATACTGTGTCCAAATTTCAAGCTATTCCGACGTACATAAAATTCTAGAGAATTTGTGCACTACAAGCAAACTTTCTGTTTTGGAACAACAACTCCTATACTTGCAAATTAAGCATGGTAAAGGCTATCCTTGACATTTTTATTGAACTAAATGATGAAAAACATTAATATAAATAACAGAAAGCTATTATTAATAAAATAAAACGACGCTCCAAGCAAAACACATATCATGTGGTGAATAAAAATATAGCCCCAAGTAAAGTTACCGATGGATTGAAGACGAAAGAGGGGATGCCTTCCCGGGGCATCCCCAAGCTTAGGATTTTTGGTGTCCATTGACATGGCTTTGGGGTGCCTTGAGCATCCCATAGATTAGTTTCTTTCCACTCCTTGTTCCTTAGTCCATCCGAACTTTACCCAAAACATGAAAACTTCACAACACAAAACTTAACGGAACTTCGTGAGATGGGTTAGTATAATAAAGACAAATCATTCATTTTGGTACTATCAAGACAAGATTCATAAATGTTCCCACACAATGCCTACTGTATCTTATCATTTCCGCAATTTATATCACTTAATATAATCTATGGAAACACTAAAACAAGCAAACTATGCATTGAAAACAGAATTTGTCAAGAACAGAACAGTCTGTAATGATCTGAACAACAACCATACTTCTGCACCTCCAAAAATTCTGAAAAAATCATGAAAATTAAGGAAATTTGTATATAAATCAGCATCAAAATGAATGAACCTAAAAGATCTATATGTATAGAAATTAAAAATTATTTCGTGAGTGCAAAGTTTCTGTCTTTTTCAGCATGATCAAACAACTATCACCCAAACTAATCATAAAGGCTTTACTTGGCACTTTATTGAAATAAAATATATAAAACATGATTAATACAGTAGCTTAATCATGTGAACACATAAAAACAGTAAGGATACATATTGGGTTGTCTCCCAGCAAGCGCTTTTCTTTAATGCCTTTCAAGCTAGGCATGATGATTCCAATGATGCTCACATAAAAGATAATGATTGAAACATAATGGAAGCATCATGAAGCATATGACTAGCACATTTAAGCCTAACCCTCTTCCTATGCATAGGGATTTTGTGAACAAACAATTTCTTAGATCAAGAATCTACTAGCATAGGAAGATAAAACAAGCATGACTTCAAAAGTTTCAAGACATGGAGAGGAAGCTTGATATTATTACAATATGTAGACGCATATGATCCTCTCTCATAATAATTTTCAGTAGCATCATGAATGAATTCAACAATATAACCAGCACCTAAAGCATTCTTTTCATGATCTACAAGCATAGAAATTTTACTACTCTCCACATAAGGAAATTCATTCTCATCAATAGTAGTGGGAGTATCGTAAAAGACTTGAACACTACGAATTGGTTCCACATTAAAAGAGTAATGTTCAGTAAGAGGGTACTCATAGTTGTGACAAGTTTTATTATCATTCTTCTTTATAGCATAAGTATCATCACAATAATCATCATAAATAGGGGGCATGCTTTCATCATAACAAATTTGATCATTCAAAGTGGGGGAACTAAAAAGATCATCTTCATCAAACATAGCATCCCCAAGCTTGTGGCTTTGCATATCATTAGCTTCATGGGTATTCAAAGAATTCATACTCACAACATTGCAATCATTCACATATTTTATGCCAAGCATTCTACGTAATTCTTCTTCTAGCACTTGAGCACAATTTTCCTTCCCATCATTTTCACGAAAGACATTAAAAAGATGAAGCATATGAGGCATACTTAATTCCATTTTTTGGTAGTTTTATTTTAATAAACTAAACTAGTGATAAAACAAAAAACTAAAAGATTCGATTGCAAGTTCTAAAGATATACCTTCAAGCGCTAACCTCCCCGGCAACGGTGCCACAAAAGAGCTTGATGTCTACTACGCAACCTTCTCCTTGTAGACGTTGTTGGGCCTCCAAGTGCAGAGGTTTGTAGGACAGTAGCAATTTTCCCTCAAGTGGGTGACCTAAGGTTTATCAATCCACGGGAGGCGTAGGATGAAGATGGTATCTCTCAAGCAACCCTGCAACCAAATAACAAAGAGTCTCTTGTGTCCCCAACACACCCAATACAATGGTAAGTTGTATAGGTGCACTAGTTCGGCGAAGAGATGATGATACAAGTGCAATATGGATAGTAGATATAGGTTTTTGTAATCTGAAAATATAAAAACAGCAAGGTAATTAATAACAAAAGTGAGCACGAACGGTATTGCAATGCGTGGAAACAAGGCATAGGGTTCATACTTTCACTAGTATAAGTTCTCTCAACAATGATAACATAATTGGATCATATAACTATCCCTCAACGTGCAACAAAGAGTCACTCCAAAGTAACTAATAGCGGAGAACAAACGAAGAGATTATTGTCGGGTACGAAACCACCACAGAGTTATTTTTTCTGATCGATCTATTCAAGACTCCATAGTAAAATAACACCTTAAGACATATATCAACCAAGACCCTAATGTCACCTAGATACTCCATTGTCACCTCAAGTATCCGTGGGCATGATTATACGATATGCCTCACACAATCTCAGAATCATCTATTCAATCAATACATAGAACTTCAAAAAGTGCCCCGAAGTTTCTACCGGAGAGTCAAAACGTGTGCCAACCCATATGCATAGGTTCCTGAGGTCACGAAACCTGCAAGTTGATCAACCAAACAAACATCAAGTACTCACATGAATATCCCATTGTCATCACAGATAGACACGTGCAAGACATACATCAAGTGTTCTTAAAGACTCAATCCGATAACATAACTCCAAAGGGAAAACTCAATTCAATACAAGAAGGGAGAGGGGGAATAACATCATAAGATCCAACTATAGTAGCAAATCCCATGGTACATCAAGATCAAGACATCTCAAGAACACGAGAGAGAGATAAAAAACATAGCTACTCGTACATACCCTCAGCCCCAAAGGAAAACTACTCCCTCCTCGTCATGGAGATCGCCGGGATGATGAAGATGGCCACCGGAAATGGATTCCCCCTCCGGCAGGGTGCCGGAACGAGCTCCTGATTGGGTTTTGGTGGCTACAGAGACTTGCGGCGGCTGAACTCCCGATCTAGGTTTATTTCTGGAGGTTTCTGTATTTATAGGAGCGGATGGCGTCGAGAACAAGTCACGGGGACCCACGAGGGAGTCACGGCCCCCCAAGCGCGCCCAGGGGGAGTGGGCGCGCCTCCCTTGCTCGTGGCTTCCTCGGGACTCCTCTCCGGTATCTTTTTCTTCTGGTATTTTTGATATTTTCATTAAAAAATCACGACGATAGTTTTATTCCATTTGGACTCCGTTTGATATTCCTATCCGAAAAAGGTTAAAAACAAGGGGAAAACAGAAACTGGCACTCGGCTCTAGGTCAATAGGTTAGTCCGAGAAATAATATAAAATAGCATATTCACGCATATAAAACATCCAAAGTTGATAATATAATAGGATGGAACGATCAAAAATTATAGATACGTTGGAGACGTATCACGCGTCTAGTCTCCTTCGGAAGCTTCGAGGTCCTTGTTTTGTCCTGAAAAAATTGTCAAAAAGTTTTGGGGAATTTAGACTTCATTTGGTGCAGTATTCCTGAAAAGCCGAAAACATGATGAAAACAACAAGTGGAACTTGGCACTAGGTTAATAGGTTAGTGCTTAAAAACATATAAACCATGAAGTAATTGGCTAAAACGCATCCTAGAATGATAATATAATACATGGAACAATCAAAAATCATTGAAACGTTGCCTACCTATTAGGGCACTCTCCCCATCTCTCCTAGTGGCGCCGGAATGTTGCCAAGGCAACCATCATGACGGCGATTGATGTCTACTATGCAACTTTATTCTTTTAGACGTTGTTGGGCCTCCAAGTGCAAGAGTTTTGTAGGACAACGACAAATTTCCCTCAAGTAGATGACCTAAGGTTTATGAATCCGTGGGAGGTGTAGGATGAAGATGGTCTCTCTCAAACAACCCTGCAATCAAATACAATAAATCTCTTGTGTCTCGAACACACCCAATACAATAGCAAATTGTATAGGTGCACTATTTCGGTTAAGAGATGGTGATACATCTGTAGTATGGATAGTAGATATAGGTTTTTATAATCTGAAAATATAAAAACAGCAAGGTGGAAATGGAAAATACCAAGCAAAATGTTGTATAAATGCTTGAAAATAAGGCCTATGGTTCATACTTTCACTGGTGCAATGTCTCAACAATGCTAACATAGTAGAATCATTGATCATCCCTCAACGTGCAACAAAGAATCACCCAAAGTTCTTATTAGAGGAGAAGGAGTTGTTGTAGGCAGCGAACCACCATGATGTTATTCTTTTTAATCAATCTTTTGAGCTATTCCTATAAGTATCACAAACATCCCTAGAGTTTGTACTAGAATAACACCCATGATACATATCAATCGACCCAAATGTCACCTAGATACTCTCATGTCACCTCAAGTATCCGTCGGCTAATTACACAAGATGCATGAAACAATTTCATATTCATCATATTCAATCCAACACAAAGAACTTCAAAGAGTACCCCAAGATTTCTATCACAGAATGTAATATGAAAACATGCAATCAATCCCTATGCATAGATCACGAGTGTCAATGAAATCCGCAAGTTGATACCATAACATATATCAAGTGAATCAATGGAATACCCTAATGTACCTACAATTATCCTCATGCAAAACATACATCAAGTGTTCTCACCAATATTCAATCCAACATAACGAGATCTCAAAGAGAAAGAGTCAATTCATCACCACAAGATCGCAAGGGAAGAACACCATATGATCCAACTATATTAACAAAGCCCGCGATAGATCAAGATTGGGACATTTCAAGAACATGACAGATAGGGATCAAACAAAAGCTACTCATACAAACCCTATGCCCTGAGGGTGAACTACTCCCTCCTCGTCATGGCCTCCGCCGGCATGACGAAGATGGCCACCGGAGATAATTTCTCCCCTACGACAATTTACGGGAAAGGCTTCAGATAGGAATTTCGTCGATATAGAGAGTTGTGGCAGTGGAGCAGACGTTATTTCTTTATTTTTGAGGGTTTATATATATATAGGAAATTTTGGTGTTGGAATCACGCTAAATGGAGCCACGTGGGCCCCACAAGGCATCAGGGGCGCGACCGGGGGTGGTTGCACCTTGTTGCCTTGTGGCCCACGGGTGTCTCCCCTGTGATAGTTATTTGCTCAAATATTGCTCATATGTTCGAGAAAAAATCGTCAAAAAGTTTCATGCGATTTTGAGGACTTCCATTTTCTACACAAAAAACAACACCATGGTAATTCTGCTAAAAACAGCGTCACTCCAGGTTAGTTCTAAATAGATCAACAAAGTGAATCAAAAAATATAAAACTATTGTAAACATAGGTGAATATGGCATGAATACTTCATAAATTATCGATAAGTTGGAGACGTATCAGCATCCGCAAGCTTTAATTCCTACTCCTCCTCGAGTAGGTAAATGATAAAAGAAATAATTTATGAAGTGTGATGCTAGCATAGTATATAAGTTTCATCGATGATAATTCCAATCACTACTAGGAAAAGGGCTATAGATGATATAGACACTAATGGCGCACCAAACAAGTAGTGCGCCACTACTATATAGTAGTGGCGCACCATGTGCAGGTGTGCCATTAGTGTGATGGACACTAATGGCGCACCACACACTCGGTGCGCCACTACTATAATTTTTTTTGCAAAAGTACTAATGGCGCACCGGGGCAGAGTGCGCCATTACTAGTTTAACTAGTAATGGCGCACCACTCACCCAGTGTGCCACTACTATAATTTTTTTTGCAAAACTACTAATGGCGCACCACCAGCTGGTGCGCCATTAGTAACCAGGGTTACTAATGGCGCATTTGTAGGTGGTGCGCCACTACTATAATTTTTTTTTGCAAAACTACTAATGGCGCACCACCAGCTCGTGGGCCACTAGTAACCAGGGTTACTAATGGCGCATTTGTAGGTGGTGCGCCACTACTTTTTTTTTGCAAAATTACTAATGGCGCACCACAAGCTGGTGCGCCATTAGTAACCAAGGTTACTAATGGCGCATTTGTAGGTGGTGTGCCATTAGTACTTTGTGTTTCCCTCCCAATCGAAATTTAAGTTTCCCTCCTCTCCACCGAAAACGCTCCCCCCACTACGCGGCGCGCTCCAACCGAAAACTTGAAACGAGAACCGCCCTGCACCCGGTCTATAGACCCCATCCCCGCCCGCAAACCGCTTCCTCCTCCCGCACACCACCCGCCACCGTCGACGCCTCAAGGCCGTACGCAAGGGCAACGCCGCCGTCGGCGTCCGCGGCACCGACACCGTCATCCTCGGCATCGAGAAGAAGTCCACCCCCAAGCTCCAGGACTCCAGGTACCATCGAATCCCCTTCCCCCTCTCGCTCCCCCCTCCTCCCCACCTCGCCTTCCGGCCCGCAGATCTCATCTCGCCCACCTCCTCTCGCAGGTCCATGCGAAAGATCGCGAGCCTGGATATGCACGTCGCACTGGCGTGCACGGGGCTCAAGGCGGACACGCGGGTGCTCATCAACCGGTCGCGCGTCGAGTGCCAGAGCCACCGCCTCACCATCGAGGACCCCGTCACCGTCGAGTACATCACCCGCTACATCGCCGGCCTGCAGCAGAAGTACACCCAGAGTGGCGGAGTCCGCCCCTTCGGCCTCTCCACCCTCATCGTCGGCTTCGATCCGTACATGGACAAGCCCGCCCTGTACCAGACCGACCCCTCCGGCACCTTCTCCGCCCGGAAGGCCAACACCACGGGGAGGAACTCCAACTCCATGAGGGAGTTCCTGGAGAAGAACTACAAGGACACCTCCGGCAAGGAGACCATCAAGCTCACCATCTGAGTCCTTCTAGAGGTATTTATGCTATAATTGCTTCTTGTTAGTTTTATATTCAACAGAATAGACCTCAATTATCTATAGTAACATTATTTTTTTCCATAATCCATCATTTATCTACATCTTAGTTGTTGAAAGCTTATCTCGGTAACATCCTTTCAAATTCATTGAGCTTGCTGCCAAGCATCTAGTAGGTTGTTCCTATTGATATCCTGTTTAACTGTAATTTTATTTGGCCCTTCCATGTGTAGCTCAGTGAGTTATTTTTCCTTTTAGCACAGTGAATTCTGAAGGATTCAAGCCTAATCTGGCTTCACTTCTTGCAAAAAAATGTGAAGGGACCACTCTCAGTTCTGAAGATAAAAAAGGTTCAAGTTCCACAAAGATTGTCCATCATCCACTACTATTGCAAGTAATTCCACACTATATCCTTTTCTTTTGACCGTCATTGAAGCAAGAGTTCAGTTTCAGATTGCTAAGCCTGCTTCAAATTGCACTTATAGCCAACTTGCTGATCCACGGGTTCTTTCAGAAGAAATCGGTTGTGGGTTAGATGAAATTATCGGTATGGAGTTGAACGTGTGTGATACCCAACCTAGCTGTCTTGGTGGAGGGAAGAACGAGTTCATTTATTCCAGTAGATTGGATAATCTTGCTTCATGTTATTGTGCCCTTAAATCCATCATGGACTCTTCCGAGATACCAGAAGAGTTATCCAATGAGAAGGGTATAAGAATGATTGCTTTGTTTGGTAACGAAGAGGTATTTTAACCAAGTCCTCCTCTGATTGGTAAACATATATGTATGCATATCCTAGATTCCTAATACTCGCTTGAAGCCTGTTTTGATGGTTGTAAGCTTAATTTGGTTGTGAATGAGAAATATAACTGACAAGTTGTAGCTCAGTAGTTGCTTATGTTCACATGAATTATCGTTGATTGTTGGACTAAGAACAGTTCCTAATGATGTACTTATTTAAAACATTTGCACACAAGACTTTTTGTATCAGAACTATCTTATAGGGTGTCCTTATTTGTTTTCTTTGCCCGCCTTCTTCTTCCTTGAGTTATAACATGACACTATTCAGGTTGGTTCAAATTCGATGCAACGGGCAAGTGCACCAACCATATTCCAGGCCATGAGACGAATTGTTGACTCCTTGATGCATCAGTCCATGGGGGAGGGAGCTTTAGAACGTGCACTAACTTCTCCTTTCCTTGGTAGGATTTATGTATATAATGTCTGTTTGATTTTTCCTGTGTCTGTCTCTCAAACTGAACTTTATTCTCCCTTTCAGTTTTCAACGATATGGCTCATGCCCTGCACCCAAACTATCCAGACAAGCATGAAGAGTACCACAGACCAGAACTACAAAAAGGACTTGTTATCAAGCATAATGCCAACCAACATTATGCCACAAGTGCTGTAACAGCTTTTCTCTTCAAAGAAATAGCTGGAATTCATAACCTTCCCGTCGAGGTATTTTCGGCTTCTTTGCTTTTGAACAATGGTTAGAACATTGCCTCTCATGCAAGGTCCACTATTTGAACAAATGACTGTGCTCCACGATGGCTTAGTAAAGCTAATGACAACCCATTTTCCTACTATCTATTTAACTATGAGATATAAAATGGTTTGTCTTTCGAGTGTGTTAGTGAGTTTGAGAAATGGTACTGATGCAATGAGCACCCTACAGGAATTTGTTGTAAGGAATGATATGGGTTGTGGCTAAACAATTGGTCCCATACTTGCTTCCGGTGTTCGCATACGGACTGTTGATTGTGGTATTCCTCAGCTTTCCATGCACAGGTATGCTCAGCTTTATCTTCCTTGCACCTGTTAGTTATTGAACAATGATTCAGAATGTAATGTGATGTACAAAGTGCTTTCAGATTAGTTAAATTGTAAAAGGTTAGTTGACTTCTATTTTCAGTTTGTCACACACACAATGTCTTACCGAGATATTGCAAATGCTAGACAAATGAAAATCATATCTCATGGATACTATTTTTTCGATTTGTATCACAAGTATTTTGCACATCATGGTTCTTCCTACAATTCTGTGTTGCATTATAAATATTTGATCACTATTGCATTGGTTTGCAGCGTTCGGGAAATGTGTGGCAAAGAAGACATTGACACCACATACAAGCACTTCAAAGCTTTCTTCGAGATGTTCTTGGACATTTACCAGAAACTGAATGTAGACTTTTAGCTCTTGACGTCTGAATGTGCATTCCCTTAATAATGTATGGATATTCAGCTTGGCCTCTGAATAATGTCTTTGATCTGAATTATGGATATTCAGTGGTATTTTTGTTTTGGTCCGGACACACAATGTTGCCAAGGAATTGATGAATTATCACTCACAAACCCTCGGATATGTAGTTCACGATCTACCAGGCTAATGACATTCAATAACATATCCAGAGTGCACTTTCCTGCAGTTAAGAGTGGTGTTTCTGTAAACTTGCAGGAATGGCGTGGCAGTAAAAATGTTTATAAACACCAAGGGTTTCATAAGTTAGCTTGAAAAATCAATGCAGAGTGTCATAACTAAAGGAGCAAGACCTTGGATTTGAAGTTGCATGTTTATGGAGTGCAAGGATCGGACGAAGCGTAGCTCTATGATGTTACCATACACTTTTCTGCCAACTATGCCAGCTAGAAAACTGAGAGTTGCAGCACATAAGGTATATTTTCATTAGATTGATTTTCTGCCATGTATCACATGTTTCAATCGGATCCGATTACTCTACCTTTCAGATAAAAAATATCTTTCATCGCACTAACTTGCTTGTTCTGAATTAATCTTACTCTTGATTTTTATTTGGGGTGTTTTCTGAAATCACATGGATTCTGTTGCTGCCAGTATAATCTGCACTCCAAAATCCTTGAAATTTGATGCTTAGTTATGAGAGTAACCATGTTTTATATTAGGTATCAGTTCTTGCCTTTGAGTGTCAGACATTCTATTAGCTTACATGTGCTCTCGTGACCGGTACAGTGGTGATCATACTTACTCATCCAAATATGGGAACCCTTCCACTATTTCAGTGTTATCACTGTTGTTCATTTTTTTTAGATGTTAATGCTGTTATAAGCATGTGCGTATACTTCTTGATGTTGGGCTCAACATTCTGTTGACTGCATACCCACGTTATGCATGTGTTCATATAGGCAACATCGGTGGATCTGCGTATTTCAGTTCTGAGTGTAGAAACAAGTACTTGTTTTTGGTTGGTGACATTACTTACATGAGCTGTAAATTATTTAGGGTCCTCATTCAAGAGATGAAGCATTGACTACACGAGCTCTGAAGGAAGTGGTGTGAAGGCTGAAGCTGTCCCAACAGAGCCTGCATCGGTTCCCAAAGTATAATAGGTAATCAACATTGTGGACTGATGGCTGTAAATTCAGAAGTGGATGATTTGCATAATTGGATACAGACCTGCACCTTAGTTAGAACTGTAAATGATGCAGACCTGCACCTTAGTTAGAACTTGAGCTTCTTTAATCATATTTTTCTTGCTACTATTTGAGACGATTTTTGGTCTTCAATTTAGTCCTTTTCTCTGTGTGTCTGGTATGAACCTGCAATCACAAGGCAAAGTGTTTGCATATGTACACATGTTGTGAACCCTCCTTGAATATGTATGTGTGTTTTTGTGAAACTATGTTGGATATGTATGCGTGTGTGGACTTTGAACTCATCATCGGTTTCTTATTGTTGTGAACTTGTAATATATTGGATATGTATGCATGACCATTTCATTTGTGATTTCTTGTTGCATATGTACGGATGCTTTTGTGAAACTATATTGTTGTTGTGAACTATTGGATATGTAATATATTGTTGTTGTTGTTGTGATCCATTGGATATGTAATATATTGTTGTGATCTATATTGTTGTTGTCGTGATATATTGGATATGTAATATATTGTTGTTGCCGTTATGTATAAATCGTGTGCATGTTCGCACTCGACTTACATGGGAACATTCGCCTTATATGTAAGCCCAGTGTTTTCGCTATTGCTCTCAGCTTACCCCGGATAAGCCGGTCCTTAGTAAGGCGTGTGTTATAAGCCGAGGAAAACAATCGACTTATATGTAAACCGAGTGTAAACTGTTGTAAGCCGAGTGTTTTGGGCACTCGGCTTATAAGTTTTTTCCTGTAGTGTGTGCTCTTTATATTCTGTGCAATAATATGTTTTGTAACCTGTGCAAATAGCAAAAAAGAAAAAAAAACCTAATATTCATACTAGTGGCGCACTGCAAAAAGCACACTAGTGGCGCATCGTCAACTAGTGCGCCATTAGTAAGCTAGATACTAATGGCACACCATGAGCTATACTAATGGCGCACTGTGAGGCATAGTAATGGAGCACCATGAGCTATACTAATGGCGCACTACCTGGTGCGCCATTAGTATACCAGATACTAATGGCGCACCATGAGCTATACTAATGGCGCACTGCCTGGTGCGCCATTAGTATACCAGATACTAATGGCGCACGTGTGGTGCGCCATTAGTAAAAAATTCTAATGGCGTGATGCTAGTGGCGCACCTGTAGTGCGCCATTAGTAGCCAAAACAGGTGCGCCACTAGAAGGCCTTTTCCTAGTAGTGTAGCATCACAACCAACGACTTCTTTATAGAAATCATCATGGTTGAGTAGCAATCAATTCACATGTGATGGTTCAAACAATGCATTCTCTTGATACTTAACAACCCATGTTATTAGTCACCAAACAACGTCAATGCATCATCAAGTCTAGGTAAGAGCTCCACATACTCAATTATCATATAGTCTCTATGATTGCTAATACTCAAGGCATATTTTTGAACAAACAACATCCATCAAACAAAGTGAAAGATAGAGCTTAAAGTTTCGCCTCCCAACATACTTATCATAAAGATAATTGTCGACCATAATGAATCATGATCAAATATATTTGACTGGATACATATGTTTGGTGTTGGGAATGTTGCATGGGAAACAAAAAATTTCCTACGCACACGAAGACCTATCATGGTGATGTTCGTCTACGAGAGGAGATTAGATCTACGTACCCTTGTAGATCGCTAAGCGGGATGCGTTAAGAAACGCGGTTGATGTAGTGGTACAGCCTCGTGATTCAAATCACCGTCGTCCCACGATCCGTTCCGATCTAGCGCCGAACGGACGGCACCTCCGCATTCAGCACACGTACAACTCGATGACGATCTCGGCCTTCTTGATCCAGCAAGAGGCATGGAGAAGTAGATGAGTTCTCCGGTAGCGTGAAGGTGCTATGGTGGTGGTGATGATCTACTCCTGCAGGGCTCCGCCCAAGCTTCATAGGAATCAGATCTAGAGGATGAACTACGTGGTATAGGTTTGAGTTGCACGTGGCAAAGTTGTGTCTCAAAAGCCCTGAAACCACCAGTATATATAGGAGGAGGGGATGGACTAGACTTGGGGCTCAAGGGATCCCCAAGGGCATCGACTGAAGGAGGAACTGGACTCCCATGCCAATTCGTGTGGGGGCAGGAGTCCACTCCTTCCTTCCCACCTCCCTCTTTCATTTTTTTCTTTCCTTTGGTATTTTTTCCTTGTGGCGCCATGGCCCTAATAGGCTGGCCTCACCAGCCCACTAGGGCTGGTGCGCCACCCTAGGGTCACTGGGCTCACTCCCGGGTGGGTGGGCCCCTCCCGGTGAATACCCGGAACCCATTCGTCACTCCCTGTACACTGTCGGTAATTCCGGAAACTTGTCGGTGAGCAAATGAAACCATGCTATATATCAATCTTCGTTTTCGGACCTTTCCGGGAACCCTCGTGACATCCGTGATCTCATCAGGGACTCCAAACAAAATTTGGTAACCACACATATAACTCAACTATACTAAAACATCATCGAACCTTAAATGTGCAAACCCTGTGGGTTCGAGAACTATGTAGACATGACCCGAGACACTCCTCGGTCAATATCCAATAGCGGGACCTGGATGCCCATATTGGATCCTACATATTATCTGAAGATCTTATCGGTTAAACCTCTCTGCCAAGGATTCATATCATCCCGTATGTCATTCCCTTTGTCCTTCGGTATGTTACTTGCCCGAGATTTGATCGTCTCTTTACTCGTTCTGTAATACAAGATCCCGTGACTTACACTTAGTCACATTGCTTGCAAGGCTTGTTTGCGATGTTGCAGTACCGAGTGGGCCCTGACAGACCTCTCCGTCACACGGGGTGACAAATCCCAATCTTGATCCATACTAACTCAACGGACACCTTCAGAGATACCTGTAGAGCACCATTATAGTCACCCAGTTACGTTGCGACGTTTCATACACACAAGGTATTCCTCCGGTGTCAGTGAGTTATATGATCTCATGGTCATAGGCATAAATACTTGACACGCAGAAAACAATAGCAATAAAATGACACGATCACATGCTACGTTCATAGTTTGGGTCTAGTCCATCACATGATTCTCCTAATGATGTGATCCAGTTATCAAGTGACAACACTTGCATATGGTCAGAAAACCTTAACCATCCTTGATCAACTGGCTAGCCAACTAGAGGCTTGCTAGGGACATTGTTTTGTCTATGTATCCACGCATGTATCTATGTTTTCGTTCAATACAATTATAGCATGGATAATAAATGATTATCTTGAAATAGGAAATATAATAATAACTATTTTATCATTGCGTCTAGGGCATATTTCCAACAGTCTCCCACTTGCACTAGAGTCATTAATCTAGTCCTCACATTGCCATGCGATTTACATTGTTATAAATCTAACACCCATACACTTCTGGAGTTGATCATGTTTTGCCCGTGGAAGAGGTTTAGTCAGCGGATCTGCTACGTTCAGATCCGTGTCCATTTTGCAAATATTTACGTCCTCTCCTTCGACGTAGTCGCGGATGAAGTTGAAGCATCGTTTTATGTGCCAGGTCTTCTTGTGATATCTTGGTTCCTTTGCTAAAGCAATGGCACCAGTGTTGTCACAGAACAGAGTTATTGGATTTAGTGCACCCGGCACAACTCCAAGATCCATCATGAATTGCTTCATCCACACACCCTCCTTAGCTGCCTCTGAGGCAGCCATGTACTCTGCTTCACATGTAGAATCTGTTACGTCGCTTTGCTTGGAACTGCACCAGCTTACCGCACCCCTATTAATAATAAATACGTATCAGGTTTGAGACTTAGAGTCATCTCGATAAGTGTCAAAGCTTGCGTCGACGCAACCCTTTACGATGAGCTCTTCGTCACCTCCATAAACGAGAAACATTTCCTTAGTCCTTTTCAGGTAATTCGGAATATTCTTGACCGCCGTCCAGTGATCAACTCATGGATTACTTTGAAACCTGCATGCCATACTTCTGGCCAAGCTGACGTCCGGTCTAGTGCAAAACATTGCATACATGATAGAACCAACGGGTGAAGCATAGGGGAAGGGACTCATTTGTTCTCTATCTTCCGCAGTTGCTGGGCACTGAGTCTTACTCAATTTTATACCTTGTAACACTAGCAAGAACCCCTTCTTGGACTGTTCCATTTTGAACTACTTCAAAACTTTATCAAGGTATGTGCTTTGTGAAAGTCCTATCAGGCGTCTCGATCTATCCCTATAGATCTTAATGCCTAGAATCTAAGCATCTTCTCCTAGGTCCTTCATAGAGAAACTTTTATTCAAGTAATCCTTTACGCTCTCCAAAAACTCCACGTTGTTTACAATCAGCAATATGTCATCCACATATAATATTAGAAACGCCACAGAGCTCCCACTCACTTACTTGTAAATACAAGATTCCCCAACCACTTGTATAAACCCAAATGCTTTGATCACCTCATCAAAGCGCTTATTCCAACTCCGAGATGCTTGCACCAGTCCATAAATGGATCGCTGGATCTTGCATACTTTGTTAGCATTCCTTGGATCGAAAAAACCTTCAGGTTGCAACATATACAACTCTTCCTTAAGAAAACCATTAAGGAATGTCGTTTTGACATCCATCTGCCAGATTTCATAATCGAAAAATGCAGCTATTGCTAACATGCTTCGGACGGACTTAAGCATCGCTACCGGTGAGAACGTCTCATCGTAGTCAACTCCTTGAACTTGTGAAAAACCCTTTGCCACAAGTCGTGCTTTATAAACGGTCACGTTACCGTCCGTGTCCGTCTTCTTCTTAAAGATCCATTTGTTTTGAATAGCCATGCGACCTTCAGGTAATACATCCAAAGTCCATACTTTGTTTTCGTACATAGATCCTATCTCGAACTTCATGGCCTCCAGCTATTTGTTGGAATCCGGGCCCACCATTGCTTCTTGCTACGGCGACAGAAATCTTCTGTCGTCTCTTGAGCTTGCATTGGTTTTTCCCTTGAAGAGGAAAGGGCGATGCAGCACAGGAGCAGTAAGTATTTCCCCCAGTTTGAGAACCAAGGTATCAATCGAGTAGGAGAATCGCGTCAAGTCCAGAGTACGTGCACAATCACAAAAGAGCTTGCACCCAACGCTATAAAGGGGTTGTCAATCCCTTCAAGATTGATTGCAAAGTGAGAACTGAGGGCAGAAAGTGCAACGAAGTAAAAGTGTAAGGCTGAAAATATTATGTGAAGTAGACCGGGGGGGGGGGGGGGTAATGTGTTCACTAGAGGCTTCTCTCAAAATAGCAAATATTACGGTGGGTGAACAAATTACTGTCGAGCAATTGATAGAACCGCTTAAAGTAATGACGATATCTAAGACAATGATCATACATATAGGAATCATGCCTGAGACGAGTAGACCGATACTTTCTACATCTACTACTATTACTCCACACATCGACCGCTATCCATCATGCATCTAGTGTATTGAGTTCATGACGAACAGAGTAACGCCTCAAGCAAGATGACATGATGTAGAGGGATAAACTCAAACCAATGATGAAAACCCCATCTTTTTACCCTTGATGGCAACAACACGTTGCATGCCTCGCTACCCCTTCTGTCACTGGGTGAGGTCACCGCACGGTATTAACCCAAAACCAAGCACTTCTCCCATTGCAAGAATCATAGATCAAGTTGGCTAAACAAAACCCACAACTCGAAGAGAATTACAAGGATATGAAATCATGCATATAAGAGATCAGAAGAAACTCAAATAAGATTCATAGATAATCTGATCATAAATCCACAATTCATCGGATCTCGACAAACACACCGCAAAATAAGATTACATTGAATAGATCTCCATGAAGATCATGGAGAACTTTGTATTGAAGACCCAAGAGAGAGAAGAAGCCATCTAGCTACTAGCTATGGACCCGTAGGTCTATGGTGAACTACTCACGCATCATCAGAGAGGTCATGGTGTTGATGAAGAACCCCTCCGTATCTGAATCCCCCTCCGGCACGGCACCAGAACGTGCCCCAGATGGGATCTTGCGGAGACAGAAGCTTGCGGCGCGGAAAAGTATTTTCGTGGATCTCCTGATTTTTTCTGGAATTTTCGGGAATATATAGGCGAAAGACCTAGGGCAGAGGAGGCCCAGGGAGCCCACAAGCCTAGGAGGCGCGGGCCTCGTGGCTGCGGCTAGGGGGCTTGTGGGGTCCCTGGTGACCCTCTGCCTTGGTTCTCAAGTCTCCCAATCGTCTTCTGTTTCCTCCTCTGAAAAGGGTCAAAAACACGGATAAAACCAGGAACTGGCACTTGGCACCGAGTTAATAAGTTAGTCCCAAAAAATATATAAAAGGCATACAAAACATCCAAAGTTTGACAAGATAATAGCATGAAACCATCAAAAATTATAGATACGTTGGAGACGTATCACTTCTTCATAATTCGCAGGTTTATTGTTGTCTAACAACATGATTGAGAAGACAGGATTACTGTAAAACTCAGCAGCAGTACGTGATCTTATGGACCTGCGAGGTCCGATAGGAACTTGATCCGAAGTTTCATGATCATCATCACTAACTTCCTCCTCAACCGGCGTCGTTTCGACAGAGGTTTCCCCTTCCTTGCGCCACCATCTAGAGGGATTAGAGGTTCGA
The DNA here is from genome assembly GCF_904849725.1 of Hordeum vulgare subsp. vulgare. Lineage (NCBI taxonomy): Eukaryota > Viridiplantae > Streptophyta > Magnoliopsida > Poales > Poaceae > Hordeum > Hordeum vulgare. The sequence continues at coordinate 353,994,583 of NC_058519.1, read as the reverse complement.
CGACCTCATCAAGTTCTATCTTCCTCCCACTCAATTCTTTCGAGAGAAACTCCTTCTCAAGAAAAGCTCCGTTCTTAGCTACAAACACGTTGCCCTCGGATTTGACATAGAAGGTGTACCCAACTGTCTCCTTTAGGTAACCTATGAAGACGCACTTTTCCGCTTTGGATTCCAACTTTTCAGGCTGAAGCTTTTTGACATAAGCATCACATCCCCAAACTTTAAGAAACGACAACTTTGGTCTTTGGCCGTACCACAGCTCGTATGGTGTCGTCTCAATGGATTTTGATGGTGCCCTATTTAAAGTGAATGTAGTTGTCTCTAATGCATAACCCCAAATCGATAACGGCAAATCGGTAAGAGATATCATAGATCACACCATTTCTAACAAAGTTATGTTTATGACGTTTGGACACACCATTATGTTGTGGTGTTCCAATCGGTGTCAACTCTGAAACAGTTCCACATTGTCTTAAGTGAGCACCAAACTAGAAACTCAGATATTCACCCCCACGATCAGAACGTAGGAACTTGATCTTCTTGTTACAATGATTTTCAACTTCACTCTAAAATTGCTTGAACTTATCAAACGTTTCAGACTTGTGCTTCATCAAGTAGACATATCCATACCTACTCAAATCATCAATGAAGCTGAGCAAATAACGATATCCGCCGCGCGCCTCCACACTCATTGGATCGCACACATCGGTATGTATGATCTCCAACAAATCACTTGCACGCTCCATTGTTCCGGAGAACGGAGTCTTAGTCATCTTGCCCATGAGGCATGGTTCGCACATGTCAAGTGATTCAAAATCAAGTGACTCCAAAAGCCCATCGGAATAGAGTTTCTTTATGCGCTTTACACCAATATAACCTAAGCGGAAGTGCCACAAAAACATGGCGCTATCATAGTTAACTCTACATCTTTTGATCTCAATGTTATGTATATGTGTATCATCGCTATCACGATTCAATATGAACAATTCTCTCACATTGGGGGCATGAACATAAAAGATATTACTCATAGAAACAGAACAACCATTATTCTCTGACTCAAACAAGTAACCGTCTCGCAATAAACAAGATCAGATATAATGTTCATGCTTAACGCAGGCACTAAATAAAAATTATTTAAGTTCATAACTAATCCTGATGGTAACCGAAGTGAGACTGTGCCGACGGCGATTGCATCAACCTTGGAACCATTTCCCACGCGCATCGTCACTTCATCCTTCGCCAGCCTTCGTTTATTCTAGAGTTCCTGCTTCGAGTTGCAAATATGAGCAACAAAACCAGTATCAAATACCCAGGCACTACTATGAGAGTTGGTTAAGTACACATCAATAACATGTATATCAAATATACCTGATTTTTCCTTGGACGCCTTCTTATCAGCCAAATACTTGGGGCAGTTGCGCTTCCAGTGACACATTCCCTTGCAATAATAACACTCTGTTTCAGGCTTAGGTCCAGCCTTGGGTTTCTTCGTCGGATTGGCAACAAGCTTGCTGCTCTTATTGGAATTACCCTTCTTGCCTTTGTCGTTTCTCTTGAAATCAGTGGTCTTATTGACCATCAACACTTGATGCCCTTTCCGGAGTTCTGACTTTGCGACTTTCAGCATCGCGAATAACTCGCCGGGTGACTTGTTCATCCCTTGCATGTTATAGTTCAACACAAAGCTCTTATAGCTAGGTGGCAGTGATTGAAGAATTCTGTCGGTGATACCCTCTTGCGGGAGTTCAATTCCCAGCTCAGCTAGACGGTTTGAGTACCTAGACATTTTGAGCACATATTCACTGACAGACGGATTCTCCTCCATCATGCAACCATAGAATTTATCAGAGGTCTCATACCTCTCGATCCGGGCGTTCTTCTGAAAGATAAACTTCAATTCCTGGAACATCTCATATGCTCCACGACGCTCAAAACGACGTTGAAATCCCGGTTCTAAGCCATACAAGACTGCACATTGAACTACTGAGTAGTCCTCCTTACGTGTTAACCAAGCGTTCAAAACATCTTGGCTAGACGTAGCGGGTGGTTCATCTCCTAGCACAGCATTAAGGACATAATCCTTCTTCCCATCTTGCGGGAGCAACTTTAAATTATGAGGCCAGTCTATAAAGTTGCTTCCATCATCTTTCAACGTAGCTTTCTCTACGAACGTATTGAAATTCAGGGTTGGTACTGCGTGAGCCATTGATCTAGAACATAAAATTTTGCAAAGTGGACTTAGACTATGTTTAAGATAATTAGAGTTTAACTAATCAAATTACTGATAAACTGCCACTCAAAAAGTACGTCTCTCTAGTCATTTGTGTGGTACATGATCCAAATCCACTAACTCAAGTCCGATCATCACGTGAGTTGAGAATAGTTTTAGTGGTAAGCATTTCTATGCTAATCATATCACCTACGATTCATGCTTGACCTTTCGGTCTCATTTGTTCCGAGGCCATGTCTGCACATGCTAGGCTCGTCAAGTTTAATCCGAGTGTTCCGCGTGTGCAACTGTTTTGCACCCGTTGTATATGAACGTTGAGTCTATCACACCCGATCATCACGTGGTGTCTTGCAATGACGAACTGTCGCAACGGTGCACAGTCGGGGAGAACACAATTTCATCTTGAAATTTTAGTGAAAGATCACCTTATCAAGGTACTATCGTTCTAAGAAAAATAAGGTGCATAAAAGGATTAACATCACATGCAATTCATAAGTGACATGATATGGCCATCATCTCGTGCTTCTTGATCTCCATCACCAAAGCACCGGCATGATTTTATTGTCAATGCCGCCACTCCATGATCTCCATCATCGTGCCACCATCTACTAAAGCTACAACCTAGCAATATAGTAAACGCATCTGCAAACACAAACGTTAGTTTAAAGACAACCCTATGGCTCCTGCCGGTTGCCGCAGCATTGACGTGCATGTCGATATTAACTATTACAACATGATCATCTCATACTTCCAATATATCACATCGCGTCATTGTGTTGGGGAACGTTGCATGGGAAAAAAAAAATTTCCTATGCACACGAAGACCTATCATGGCGATGTTCATCTATGAGAGGAGATTAGATCCACGTACCATTATAGATTGCTAAGCGGAAGCGTATATAACGCGATTCATGTAGTGGAACGTTTCCACGATTCAGATTGCCGTAGTCGTACTATCTCATCACGATCCGTCCCGCGACCTTCATCACGATCCGTCCCGCGAACTTCATCACGATCTGTCCAGCGAACTTCATCACGATCCTTCCCGATCTAGTGCCGAACGGACGGCACCTCCGCATTCAGCACACGTACAGCTCGATGACGATCTCCACCTTCTTGATCTAGCAAGAGGGGCGGAGAGGTAGAAGAGTTCTCCGACAGCGTGACGGCCTGCCGGTGGTGGTGATGATCTACTCCAGCAAGGCTTCGCCTAAGCTCCGCAGAAATACGATCTAAAGGGAAAACTGTGTGGCATAGGGTCGAGCAGCAGGTGGCAAAGTTGTGTCTCAAAAACCCTCAATACCCCTAGTATATATAGGAGGGAGGGGGTAGGAGGCAGCCTCAAAACCTCAAGTTTTGGCCGAAATTGGAGGTGGAGGAGTCCTACTCCAGTCCTACTTGGAGTAGGATTCCACCTTCCCACTTGGAAATTCTTTCCACCTTGTGTTTTTTCCTTCTCAAACCTTATGGGTCTTAGTGGAAACTTATTCCAGCCCACTAGGGCTGGTTTATCTCTTCCCATAGCCCATGAGACCCTTGGGGCGTGACACCCCTCCCGACACTCCCGATACACTACCGATCAGCCTGAAACTTTTCCGGTGATCAAAACAGGACTCCGAACAACTTTAGATTACCAACACCTATAACTCAACTATACCGAAACGTCACCGAACCATAAGTGTGCAGACCTTGCGGGTCCGAGAACTATGTAGACATGATCCGAGACACTCCTCGGTCAATATCCAATAGTGGGACCTGGATGCCCATATTGGATCCTACATATTCTCCGAAGATCATATCGGTTGAACCTCACTGTCAAGGATTCATATAAAACCGTATGTCATACCCTTTGTCCTTCGGTATGTTACTTGCCCGAGATTTGATCGTCGGTATCCGCATACCTATTTTAATCTCGTTACCAGTAAGTCTCTTTACTCGTTCCGTAATACAAGATCCCGTGAGTTACACATAGTCAAATTGCTTGCAAGGCTTGTGTGTGATTTTGTATTACTGAGTGGGCCCCGAGATACCTCTCCGTCACACGGAGTGACAAATCCGAGTCTTGATCCATACAAACTCAACGGACACCTTCGGAGATACCTGTAGAGCACCTTTATAGTCAACCAGTTACGTTGCGACGTTTGATGCACACAAGGTATTACACCAGTGCCAGTGACTTATATGATCTCATGGTCATAGGAATAAATACTTGACACGCAGAAAGCAATAGTAATAAAATGACACAACCAATATGCTACGTTCATAGTTTGGGTCTTGTCCATCACATGATTTTTGTAATGATGTGATCTCGTTATAAAGTGACAACACTTTCCTATGGCGAGGAAACCTTGACCATCTTTGATCAACGAACTAGTCAACTAGAGGCTCACTAGGGACAGTGTGTTGTCTATGTATCCACACAAGTATTTGAGTTCCCAATCAATAGAATTCTAGCATGGATAATAAACGATTATTATGAACTAGGAAATATAATAATAACTAATTTATTATTGCCTCTATGGCATATTTCCAACAGTCTCCCACTTGCACTAGAGTCAATAATCTAGTTAATATCACCATGTGATTTTAGCATATCCAACACCCATATAGTTCTGGGGTCTGATCACGTCTTGCTCGTGAGAGAGGTTTTAGTCAACGGTTCTGAATCTTTCAGATCCATGTCTCCTTTACAAATCTCTATGTCATTTTATAGATGTTGCTACTACGTGCTATTCGGAAATACTCCAAATATCTGCTCAACTATACGAATCCGTTTAACTACTAATAGTTATTCAGATTAGTGTCAAAGCTTGCATCAACGTAACCCTTTATGACGAACTCTTTAACCACCTCCATAATCGAGAAAAATTCCTTAGTCTATTAGTTACTAAGGATAATTTTGACCATTGTTCAGTGATTCAATCCTGGATCACTCTCTGTACCTCTTATCAGACTTGTGGCAAGGCACACATCAGGTCCGGTACACAGCATGGCATACTGTAGAGTCTATGGCTAAGGCATAGGGGACGACCTTCGTCCTTTCTCTTTCTTCTGCCGTGGTCGGGCTTCTGAGTCTTACTCAAATTCACACCTTATAACACAGCCAAGAACTCTTTCTTTGCTGATCTACTTTGAACTCTTTCAAAAACTTATCAAGGCATGCATTTCATTTGAAAGTTCTGTTTAGCATTTTGATCTATCTCCATAGATCTTGATGCTCAATGTTCAAGTAGCTCTATCCAGGTCTTCCTTTGAAAACCCCCTTTCAAACAACCTTTATGCTTTACAGAAATTCTACGTTACTTCCGATCACCAATATGTCAACCACATATACTTTACAGAAATTCTATAGTGCTCCCACTCACTTCCTTGGAAATACAAGTTTCTCATAAACCTTGCACAAACCCAAAAGCTTTGATCATCTCATCAAAGCATATATTCCAACTCCGAGATGCTTGCACCAGTCCATAGAAGGATCGCTGGAGCTTGCATACTTGTTAGTATCCTTAAGATCGACAAAACCTTCTGGTTGTATCACATACAACCTTTCTTCAAGGAAACCGTCGAGGAAACAATGTTTTGACATCCTAATGCAACATTTCATAAATAATGCAGCAACTGCTAACATAATTCCAACAGACTTTTACCTCGCTACGAGTGAGAAAGTCTCATCATAGTCAACTCTTTGATCTTGCCGAAAACATCTTTGCGACAAGTCAAGCTTTTCTTAATAGTGACTTTATCACCATCATCGTTTGTCTTCCTTTTAAAGATCTATCCTTGCTAATAGTCTTATGACCATCAAGTAGTTCTTCCAAAGTCCACATGGATTCTCTATCGGATTTCATGGCCTCCAGCCATTTGTCGGAATCCGGGCCCACCATCGCTTCTCCATAGCTCGTAGGTTCATTGTTGTTCAACAACATGACCTCCAAGATAGGGTTACTGTACCACTCTGTAGTAGTATGCGACCTTGTCTACCTATGAGTTTTGTAGTAACTTGATCCGAAGCTCTAATGATCACCATCATCAGCTTCCACTTCAATTGGTGTAGGTGCCACAAGAACATATTCCTGCGCCCTGCTACACACTGGTTGAAGTGACGGTTCACTAACCTCATCAAGTTCCACCACCCTCCCACTCAATTCTTTTGAGATAAACCTTTCCTCGAGAAAGGACCCATTTCTATAAACAAACACATTGCTTCCGGATCTGAGATAGGAGATGTATCCGGCTGTTTCGGATATCCTATGAAGATGCTTTTATCCCCTTTGGGTTCGAGCTTATCAGACTGGAATTTTTTCACATAAGCGTCGCAGCCCCAAACTTTTAAGAAACGACAGCTTAGGTTTCTCGGAACCATATTCTATACTGTGTCATCTCAACAAAAATACGCGATGCCCTATCTAAAGTGAATGCGGTTGTCTCTAATGCATAACCCATAAACGATAGTGGTAATTCGATAAGAGACATCATAGTATGCGCTATATCCAATAGGGCGCGACTATGACGTTTAGACACATCACCACACTATGGTGTTCTAGGTGGCATGAACTGCGAAACAATTTCCACAATGTCTTAACTGCGTACAAAAGCTCGTAACTCAGATATTCATCGCTATGATCATATCATAGACTATTTATCCTCTTGTCACGACGATCTTCACTCTGAAATAGCTTTGAACTTTTTAATATTTCAGACTTGTTATTCATCAAGTAAATACTCTTGTCTCTACTCAAATCGTCAGTGAAGTAAGAACATAACGATATCCACTGCGTGTCTCAGCACTCATTGGACTTCACACATCAAAAATGTATTACTCCTAACAAGTTACTCTCTTGTTTCATGTGGCATGATCTGCATGTCTCAAGTGATTCAAAATCAAGTGAGTCCAAATGATCCATCTGCATGGAGTTTCTTCATGCGTTTATACCAACAGGTACGGTTTGCATGTCTCAAACGTTTCAAAAAGGAGTGAGTACAAAGATCCATCAGCATGGAGCTTCTTCATGCATTTTACACCAACATGACTCAAGTGGCAGTGCCACAACTAAGTGGTACTATCATTATTACTTTGTATCTTTTGGCACCAATATTATGAACATGTGTAACACTACGATCAAGATTCAATAAACCATTGAGGGTAATTATTCAAGCAAATAGAATAACTATTATTCTCTTTGAATGAATAATCGTATTGCAATAAACACGATCCAATCATGTTATTGCTCAACACAAACACCAAATAACAATTATTTAGGTTTTACCACCAACCCCAATGATAGACGGAGCGTACGATGTTTGATCACATCAACCTTGGAAACACTTCCAACACATATCGTCACCTCGCCTTTAGCTAGTCTCCATTTATACTGTAACTTTCATTTCGAGTTACTAATCACTTAGCAACCGAACCGGTATCCAATACCCTCGTGCTACAAGGAGTACCAGTAAAGCACACATCAATATCATGTATATCAAATATACTTCTGTCGACTTTGCCAGCCTTCTTATCTACCAAGTATATAGGGTAGCTCCGCCTCAGTGACCGTTCCCCTCATAATAGAAGCACTTAGTCTCGGTTTTGGGTTCAATCTTGGGTTTCTTCATTAGAGCAGCAACTGGTTTGCCGTTCCATGAAGTATCCCTTCTAGCCCTTTCCCTTCTTGAAACTAGTGGTTTTACTAACCATCAACAATTGATGTTCCTTCTTGATTTCTACTTTCGCAGTGTCAAACATTGCGAATCACTGAAGGATCATCATATCTATCCTTGATATGTTACAGTTCATCACGAAGCTCTAGCAGCTTAGTGGCAGTGACTTTGGAGAACCATCACTATCTCATCTGGAAGATTACCTCCCACTTGATTCAAGCGATTGTTGTACTCAGACAATCTGAGAACATGCTCAACGATTTGAGCTTGTCTCCTTTACTTTGTAGGAAAAGAATCTTGTCGGAGGTCTTATACCTCTCAACAAGGGCACGAGCATGAAATCTCAATTTCATCTCTTAGAACATCTCTTATGTTCCGTGACGTTTTCAAAACGTCTTCGGCGCCTCGCTTCTAAGCCATTAAGTATTGCGCACTAAACTATCACGTAGTCATCAAAAACGTGTATGCCAGATGTTCGCAACATCCACAGACGACGCTCGAGGTGCAGCACACCGAGTGGTGCATTAAGGACATAAGCCTTCTGCACAGCAATGAGGAAAATCCTCGGATTTACGGACTCAGTCTGCAAAGTTGCTACTATCAACTTTGAAATAAATTTTCTCTAGGAACATATAAAAACAATAGAGCTATAGCGCAAGCTACATCGTAATTCGCAATGACCATTAGACTATGTTCATGATAATTAGTTCAATTAATCATATTACTTAAGAACTCCCACTCAAAAAGTACATTTCTGTAGTCATTTGAGTGGTACATGATCCAAATCCACTATCTCAAGTCCGATCATCACGTGAGTCGAGAATAGTTTTAGTGGTAAGCATCTCTACGCTAATCATATCAACTATACGATTCATGCTCGACCTTTCGGTCTCATGTGTTTCGAGGCCATGTCTGCACATGCTAGGCTCGTCAAGCTTAACCCGGGTGTTCCGCGTGTGCAACTGTTTTGCACCCGTTGTATGTGAACGTTGAGTCTATCACACCCGATCATCACGTGGTGTCTCGAAACGACGAACTGTCGCAACGGTGCACAGTCGGGGAGAACACAATTTCGTCTTAATATTTTAGTGAGAGATCACCTCATAATGCTACCGTCATTCTAAGAAAAATAAGGTGCATAAAAGGATTAACATCACATGCAATTCATAAGTGACATGATATGGCCATCATCATGTGCTTCTTGATCTCCATCACCAAAGCACCTGGCACGATCTTCTTCTCACCGGCGCCACACCATGATCTCCATCATCATGATCTCCATCAACGTGTCGCCATCGGGGTTATCATGCTACTTATGCTATTACTAGTAAAGCTGCGTCCTGACAATATAGTAAACGCATCTACAAACACAAACGTTAGTTTAAAGACAACCCTATGGCTCCTGTCGGTTGCCGTACCATCGAAGTGCAAGTCGATATTAACTATTACAACATGATCATCACTTACATCCAATATATCATATCACGTCATTGGCCATATCATATCACAAGCATACCCTACAAAAACAATTTAGACGTCCTCTAATTTGTTGTTGCATGTTTTACGTGGCTGCTATGGGTATCTAGTAGATCGCATCTTACTTACGCAAAAACCACAACGGAGATGTGCAAATTGCTTTTAACCTCTCCAAGGACCGCCTCGGTCAAAACCAATTCAACTAAAGTTGAAGAAACCGACACCCGCCAGTCATCTTCATGCAACGAAGTTGCATGTCAATCGATGAAACCAGTCTTTCGTAAGCATACGAATAATGTCGATCCGGGCTGCTTCAATCCAACAATACCGCTGAATCGAGAAAAGACTAAGGAGGGCAGCAAATTGAACATCACCATCCACAAAACCCTTTGTGTTCTACTCGACATAACATCTACGCATGGACCTAGCTCATGATGCCACTGTTGGGGAACGTTGCATGGGAAACAAAAAAAATTCATACGCACACGAAGACCTATCATGGTGATGTTCATGTACGAGAGGAGATTAGATCCACATACCATTGTAGATCGCTAAGCGGAAGCGTATATAACGCGGTTGATGTAGTGGAACGTTTCCGCGATTCAGATCGCCATGGTCGTACTATCCCATCACGATTCGTCCCGTGAACTTCATCACGATCCATCCCGCGAACTTCATCATGATCCGTCCCGCGAACTTCATCACGATCCGTCCCGCGAACATCATCACGATCCTTCCCGATCTAGTGCCGAACGGACGGCACCTCCGCGTTCAGCACATGTACAACTCGATGACGATCTCCACCTTATTGATCTAGCAAGAGGGGCGGAGACGTAGAAGAGTTCTCCGGCAGCGTGACGGCATGCCGGTGGTGGTGATGATCTACTCCGACAGGGCTTCGCCTAAGCTGTGCAGAAATACAATCTAGAGGGAAAACTGCGTGGCATAGGGTCGAGCAGCACGTGGCGAAGTTGTGTCTCAAAAACCCTCAATACGCCTAGTATATATAGGAGGGAGGGAGGGGAGGAGGCAGCCTCAAAACCTCAAGGTTTGGCCGAAATTGGAGGTGGAGGAGTCCTACTCCAGTCCTACTTGGAGTAGGATTCCACCTTCCCACTTGGAAACTCTTTCCACCTTGTGTTTTTTCCATCTCAAACCTTATGGGCCTTAGTGGGAACTTATTCCAGCCCACTAGGGGCTGGTTTATCTCTTCACATAGCCCATGAGACCCTTGGGGCCTGACACCCCTCCCGATGGTCCCCGGCACCTCTCCCGGCACTCCCGATACACTAGCGATGAGCCCGAAACTCTTCCGGTGACCAAAAAAGAACTTCATATATATCAATCTTTACCTCCAGACCATTCCGGAGCTCCTCGTGACATTCTGGATCCCATCTGGAACTCCGAACAACTTTAGGTTACCAACACCTATAACTCAACTATACTGAAACGTCACCGAACCTTAAGTTTGTAGACCCTGCGGGTGCGAGAACTATGTAGACATGACCCGAGACACTCCTCGGTCAATATCCAATAGTGGAACCTGGATGCCCACATTGGATCCTACATATTCTCCGAAGATCTTATCGGTTGAACCTCAGTGTCAAGGATTCATATAATCCCGTATGTCATTCCCTTTGTCCTTTTGTATGTTACTTGCCTGAGATTTGATCGTCGGTATCTGCATACCTATTTTATTCTCGTTATGGGCAAGTCTCTTTACTTGTTCCGTACTACAAGATCACGTGACTTACACTTAGTCACATTGCTTGCAAGGCTTGTGTGTGATGTTGTATTACCGTGTGGGCCCCGAGATACCTCTCCGTCACACGGAGTGACAAATACCAGTCTTGATCCATACTAACTCAATGGATACCTTCTGAGATACCTTAAGAGCACCTTTATAGTCACCCAGTTACATTGCGACGTTTGATGCACACAAGGTATTCCTCCGGTGCCAGTGACTTATATGATCTCATGGTCATAGGAGTAAATACTTGACATACAAAAAACAATAGCAATAAAATGACACGATCAATATGCTACGTTCATAGTTTGGGTCTTTTCCATCATATGATTCTCCTAATGATGTGATCTCGTTATCAAGTGACAACACTTGCCTATGGCCAGGAAACCTTGACCATCTTTGATCAACGAACTAGTCAACTAGAGGCTCACTAGGGACAGTGTGTTGTCTATGTATCCACACATGTATTTGAGTTTCCAATCAATATAATTCTAGCATGGATAATAAACGATTATTATGAACAAGCAAATATAATAATAAATAATTTATTATTGCCTCTACGACATATTTCCAACACATTGGCCATATCATATCACATGCACACCCTGCAAAAGCAAGTTAGACGTCCTCTAATTTGTTGTTGCATGTTTTACGTGGCTGCTATGGGTATCTGGTATGATCGCATCTTACTTATGCAAAAACCACAACGGAGATGTGCAAATTGCTATTTAACCTCTCTCCAAGGACCGCCTCGGTCAAAACCAATTCAACTAAAGTTGAAGAAACCGACACCCGCGAGTCATTTTTATGCAATGAGTTGCATGTCAGTCAATGAAACCAGTCTCTCGTCAGCGTACGAGTAATGTCGGTCGGGCCTTTCAATCCAACAATACCGCCGAATCAAGTAAAGACTAAGGAGGGCAGCAAATCGCACACCAACACCCACAAAACCTTTTGTGTTCTACTCGAGATAACATCTACGCATGAACCTAGCTCTGATACCATTGTTGGGGAACGCTGCATAGGAAACAAAAAAATTCCTACGCACATGAAGACCTATCATGGTGATGTTCATCTACGAGAGGAGATTATATCTATGTACCCTTGTGGATCGATAAGCGGGAAGCGTTAAGAAATGCGGTTGATGTAGTAGTACAGCCTCGTGATTCAAATCGCCGTCGTCCCACGATCCGTTCCGATCTAGCGCCGAACGAACGGCACTTCTGCGTTCCGCACACGTACAGCTCGATGACGATCTCGGCCTTCTTGATCCAGCAAGAGAGACAGAGAAGTAGATGAGTTCTCCGGCAGCGTGACGGCGCTCCGATGGTGGTGATGATCTACTCCTTCAGGGCTCCGCCCGAGCTCCGTAGAAATCCGATCTAGAGGAAGAACTACGTGGTATAGGTTTGAGTTGCACGTGGCAAAGTTGTGTCTCAAAAGTCCTAAAACCACCAATATATATAGGAGGAGGGGAGGGCTAGCCTTGGGGCTCAAGGGAGCCCCAATGGCGCTAACCGAAGGAGGAGGTGGACACCCACCCCAATTCGGTTTGGGGGAAGGAGTCCACTCCTTCCTTCCCACCTCCCTCTTTCCTTTTTTTTCTTTCCTTTGCTATTTTTCCCTTGTGGCGCCATGCCCCTATTGGATGGGCCACACCATCCCACTAAGGTCTAGTGCGCCACCCTAGGGTCACTCGGCTCACTCGTGGGTGGGTGGTCCCCTCCCGGTGAATACCCGGAACCCATTCGTCACTCCCGGTACAGTGCCGGTAATGCCCGAAACTTTTGGGTGATCAAATGAAACCATCCTATATCTCAATCTTCATTTCCGGACCATTCCGGAAACCCTCGTGACGTCCGTGATCTCATCCGGGACTCCGAACAACATTCGGTAACTGATAACCCACAAGTATAGGGGATCGCAACAGTTTTCGAGGGTAGAGTATTCAACACAAATTTATTGATTCGACAGAAGGGGAAGCCAAAGAATATTCTCAAGTATTAGCAGTTGAGTTGTCAATTGGACCACACCTAAAAGATTTAGTATCTGCAGCAAAGTATCAGTAGCAAAGTAGTGTGATAGCAACAGTAGCAACAAAGTAACAATAGCAGCACTGACAGCAGTAGCGACAGAGTAACAGTAGCAGGACTGATAGAAATAGCGACAAAGTAACGTAGCAAGGACCAGTAGGAAAAACTCATAGGCATTGGATGGGTGATGGATGATTATGCCGGATGGTATTCATCATGCAACAGTTATAACACAGAGAGATATGTAACTAGCTCCAGTTCGTCAATGTAATGTAGACATGTATTCCGTATGTAGTCATACGTGCCTAGGGAAAAGAACTTGCATGACATCTATTGTCCATCCCTCCCGTGGTAGTGGGTTCCTAATGGAAACTACGAGATATTAAGGTTCTCCTTTTAATAAAGAATCATACCAACGCATTAACACTCAGTGAATACATGAACTCCTCATACTATGGTCATCTCCGGGAGTGGTTCCAGCTATTGTCACTCCGGGGTTGCCGGGTCATAACACATAGTAGGTGACTACAACTTGCAAGATAGGATCAAGAACACACATATATTTGCGACAACATAATAGGTTCAGATCTGAAATCAAGGCGCCCTAGTGACAAGCATTAAGCATGGCAAAGTAGTAGGAACATCAATCTCAGAACATAGTAGATACTAGGGATCAATCCCTGTCAAAACTAACTCGATTACATGATAGATGTCATCCAACCCATCACCGTCCAGCAAGCCTACGATGAGATTACTCCCGAATGGTGAAGAGCATCATGGAATTGGCGATGAAGGAAGGTTGTTGATGACGATGGCGACGATCTCCCCTCTCCGGAGCCCAGAATGGACTCCAGATCTGCCCTCGAGAGGAAGAACAGGAGGTGGCTGCGCCTCCGTATCGTAAAACGCGATGAACTCTTCTCCTTGATTTTTTCCGGATGAAAGGGACTAAATAGAGCTGGAATTGGAGGCGGTGGCGCAACGTGGGCCCCACAAGCCTGCCATGTGCGACCAGGGGGGCCTGCGCCTGGTGGGCTTGTGGGCTCTTAGCTCCACCCCTCCGGTTGATTCTTGTGCCAGTATTTTTTATAAATTCCACAAACATTCCCCGTAAATTTCCAGATCATTCCGAGAACTTTTATTTCTGCGCAAAAACAACACCATGGCAATTCTGCTGAAAACAGCGTTAGTCCGTGTTAGTTCCATTCAAATCATGCAAATTCGAGTCCAAAACAAGGGCCAAAAGAGTTTAGAAAAGTAGATACGACGGAGACGTATCAACTCCCCCAAGCTTAAAACCTTGCTTGTCCTCAAGAAAACTTTTACGAACTCTGTTTGATCTTGTTGTTGCAACTATGTCTAACTCATATCCAGAATTTCAGCAAGATCACAAGCTAACCACATAAGCAAATGACATCTAGGTCTCATGGTAAACTCATATCAGTGGCATAATCAACTAGCGAGTGATAATAATGAGTTTCAAACGACAACACTTCAATGGAAACAATCATGAAGCAGTACGAACAGATGGTATCTCGCTAGCTCTTTCTGAGAGTGCAAAACATAAATGCAGAGCACCTTCAAAGACCAAGGGCTGATTAAACATTGTAATTCATGGAAAAGAAGATCCAGTATCAGTCATACTCAATATCAGTCAAAAGCAAAGCATAAAAATGACAGAGGTGCTCTCTAATTGGTGCTTTTTGAAAGAAGAGGAGGACTCAACAGGAACATAAATAGATAGGCCCTTCGCAGAGGAAAGCATTGATTTGCAGAGGTGCCAGAGCTCAAGCTTTTAAAACAGAGACAATAATTTTGGGTGGCATGCTTTCATTGTCAACACAATTACTAGGAGTTTTCACCATCTTCCATGCTACACATGCTATAGGTGGTTCCCAAACAGTAAAAGTAAAGTTTTGACTCCCCCACCACCGATCAATCACACTCCACGGCTAGCCGAATCCACGGGTGTCGTCCATACCAACATCAACCCATGGGGAGTTTTGTTTGCAATTATCTTTTCAATTTGAGCATGGAACTGGGCATTCCAATTACCGGCCCCTTTATCGTGCATGATAGTGAATAAACACATATCGAGGATAACACGCCTAGCATGGAGGATACTTATCGCCCCTTGTCACCACATGAGCGGTTCGGGCATGCAAAACAGATTATTTCTTGAAGATTTAGAGAGTGGCACATGCAAATTTACTTGGAACGGCACGTAGATACCACATATAGGTAGATATGGTGGACTCATATGGAACAACTTTGGGTTTGTGGAAGTGGATGCACAAGCAGTATTCCCGCTTGGTACAAGTGAAGGCTAGCAAAAGGCTGGGAAGCGACCAACTAGAGAGCGACAACAGTCATCAAAATGCATTGAGATTAACCAACAATGAGTGCAAGCATGAGTAGGACATAAATCACCCTGAACATGAATATCGTAGAGGCTACGTTGATTTTGTTTCAACTACATGCGTAAACATGCGCCAAGTCAAGCCACTTGATTCATTCAAAGGAGGATACCATCCTATCATACTACATCATACTCATCTCGAGATTCATGTTGGCATCCAAGACAAACCATTATAAGCTCCTAGCTAATTAAGAATGGCATCAGAAACTATGATCTCTAAGTTGTCATTGCAAATATGTTTCTCTCACAACAAATCTCAATCAGGAACAATGAGCTAGTCATATTTACAAAAACAAAATAGATCGAGTTCATACCAGCTTTTCCAGGCTCAGTCACTTCATCGTATATCGTCATTATTGCCTTTCACTTGTACGACCGAATGATGTGAACAATAATAAGCGTGCTCGTGCATTGGACTAAGCTGGAATCTGCAAGCAAACACAAAGGAGAAGACAAAGTAATATGGCTCTTTGACAGATAAACAGATAAGCATGCGAGAGCCACTAAACATTGTAACCATGGTCTTCTACCAAGACCCAAACAAAAATAAAACTATTTACACGGGAAATCTCCCAACAAGCAAAAGAAGAACGGAAAATATTTTTGGGTTTTCTCAAACTAGACAAACACACGAGAAGAAAGTGAGAGAAAGAAAATAAACTAGCATGGATGATACAGTGGCAAAGTGTGAACACTGACTAACAAAGTGAAAGTGTAAGCAATAATATAAAGCCGGTGAGAAACACGTACTCCCGCAAGCTTAGGCTTTTGGCCTAAGTTGGTCTACTCCCAAGGAGGGAAATAACCAGCTTCGGGGTACTACGGAGTGTACTAAGGGTGCCACTGCTGGGTGAGCTCCTGTGGCTCCCACTGATAAACTGGCATCTGGTACTCGACTGGCAGCTCGGGCACAGGCACCTGTGGTTGGATTATGCTCCAATGTGCGTAGTTTTCCGAGGGCAAAATAATGTACTTGCCTGTATGAAGATTGAACAAAGAAGGAGCAGGCAAAGTAATAGTCTCACGAGTACCCTCACTAAATACCAGGTTATAAATCATCCTTCTATTTATATCTCTATCAAGAAAGTCATGGCGAACCATGCTATCATAATCTAGATATCTCTCAGGAAGAAGAATCTCTTCTTCCTCATCCAGTCTAATAGGTATATCAAAATGTCTAGCAAGACGAGTAGCATAGATATCTCCATAGACAACGCCTTTACAACGGTTCGTGTTCAACCGTTGAGCTACTATAGCTCCCAAGCTATAAGTTTTATCATTATAAAGGGCTTGGTGCAAGATCTGGAGAGTTAAGGGGCCCAGCTTTCCCACGGCCAATCAAACATTTTCCCACGAATAATGAGAAGTACCAAAGCACGGGAAAATACATGCTAGCAACTCTAGCGCAAGACACTCCTCTCTCCTCTCCTACAACAATAGTATCTATGAAAGCCTCCAAGCCCCGTGGACGAGGTTCATGAATATCCCCAACATAAGGTAATTCGCAAACATTGCAAAAATCCTGAAGTGACATGCGCTGGGGGATATCATATAATTTGAACTCAACCATAGGAGGATTCTTCCTTGGATAGAAATTAAAGCTTTGCACGAAAATATTAGTGAGGAGGAGGTATTGCGGACACTTATCTTCAACGAAGGGGGTAAGGCATGCGTTCTCCACCAAGTAGTACAAGTCCTCATAAAGTCCAGCTGCTCGTAACAACACATTGCTTGGCCACTCGCACGCTCAAACTTCTGCAACTCGGGGGACCGTATACTTGGGTTTCTTCTTCTCATTCCCATCATCCTTGGGGTCACGGCTTGAAGAGCCTCTTAAGGACCTCCTCATATTTTCCCTTTTCTACGTGTGAAATTTTCTGAATTTTTTAGTGATTCTAAGAGATTCGGTGTAAAAGGAAAATTAGCACCACGTTTCATTGGCCCCTACAAAATTCTTGAACGTAGAGGCGAAGTTGCATACAAACTGGAACTGCCGGAAGGATTGTCCGGAGTTCATGATGTCTTCCATGTTTCCCAGTTGAAGAAATGCCACGCTGAGATGGCCGATGTTCCGTTGAGAGATACAGTGCCCCTAGAGGCCATACAGCTTGACAGTGATCTGACGTATGAGGAGAAACCCGTCCGGATTCTCGAGACCGCCAACAGAGTTACCCGCAACAAGATCATCAAGTTCTGCAAGGTGTTGTGGAGCCACCACACTGAGGAAGAAGCCACCTGGGAACGAGAAGAGGATCTTCGTCGAGACCACCCGCACCTATTTTCTAGCCAACCCGAATCTCGAGGGCGAGATTCATCTTAAGGTGGGTAGGTTTGTAACATCCCAATTTTCTTAAATTCGGATGTTAATAGATCATTCATATGCATCTCATATTTTATGCATCATTGTGTTCTTCTGAAAATTTTATCGTTATGTGACTACGGGCAATTTATCGGAGTGGAGATAATATGACTTCTCCCCTGTGAGTTAAAGTCACCATTTTGGTTTTTGCAAATTTTTCTAAACTCCGAATTATTTTAGTTGAGTTTTTTTTCAATCGCGTTGTGTGACCTATTGCATAAAACTATTTTTAAAAGTTGCATTAGGTGGAACTAGGGTTTCCTATATATATTATATATATATTAGTTGTATATGTTATTTTGTTTTTCTCCTAAGTATTCTAGTGCATATATGTATATTAGTACCTACTTTTTTTCTAGTATTTTGTTAGCTAGGAAAATATATTTTTCTGTTTTGTTTTTTTTTCTTTCTTTTTGTTGCTGCTGTTTGTTTGTTTTTCAAAAAAAAATAGAAAAACTGCCAGGCCGAGCCCCACGTCGAGCATGCATGCAATCGCATGCAATCCCAGCATGCATGCACGTACCAGCCCCTTGCACCCGAGCCATGCAAGCCGCATGCATCCATCCAGCATGCCCAGGAGCCCCACGTCCCAATCTCTCTTCTCTCCCCCACGTATTTCTCTCCTCCCTCTCCTTGCTTAATTCTCTCTCCCTTCTCTCCCCCACGCGAGCTCTCCCTCTCTTTCCTTTTTTCTTCAAGACCGCAGCTTCCTCCCAGCTTCCTCTCTTCTCCCTTGATTTCTTTCCTTCCCGTGCACTCTCCTCCTTCCTTCTTTCTCCTCCCTCTCTTTCCTTCTCTACACGAAACCGAGCCCTCTTTCTTCTCCCGTGATCTCCTTCCCAAAGTTCTCCCTCCCCTTCCATAGCTGCCACCTCCCCTAGGCCTATATAAACCCCACCCCCGAGCCACCCCTTCCCCAACCCTAGCCGCCGCCGCCTCCACGAGCCGCCGCCGCCACGAGCCTCGTCGGAGCAGCAGCAGCCCGAGGCTGCGCCACCCTCGGCCTCGCCTGGGAGAGCCTCCCCCGAGCTCTCTCTCTCCACCGCCGCCTCCCCCGCGGAGGAGGAACCCCGCCGCCGCCTCCCCGAAGCCTCCAACCCCGCCCCGGAGCTCCTCCCTCGCCGGCAGCGACGTTCCTCGCCGGTGCAAGCTTCTGCAGCAGGTAGCTATCCCTCTCTCTATATATATATTGCATGAACTCGTTCTAGCCCTTAGATCCCATGCAATGGCTTGGATTAGATCATCTATACCCCTTCGGTTTAGTCCAGAAAACCAACGGTTCTTTTGTTCACTTAAGATTTAGCCAGTGGTTTTGCTAGCCATAGGACGTTTGCTCCAAACCAAGAAACACATAGCCACTACAGCCAGTAGAAACTTGCCACGTGTGCCTCTCATTAGCACTAGCAGTTTAGTAATTTTCTGTCCAGATTTCGAAAACAGAAACTTTCAATCTTGTTTTGATCACAACTTTTTATCCCTACGTCCGATGACATTGATTCTTTTTCCAATAGCTCACAAATTTCCTGTAGTTTTTAAAAATATGTAATTTGTCTGTGTTTGAAATTTTTAAATATAAGTTAGAGCAGATTTAGTTTAAACACTGTTTTGCCTATTCCAGGAGTTTGAAAAATGATATTGAGTTGCTTCTTTTTGCTACTGTTTTCTAGTGATAAAATCTTACTGTGGTAGAAGTTTCAGAATTTTTCAAGTATTTTTACTGGTGTTTTCAACAGAAACAAGTTTCTGTCCTACCGGCGCGCGATAAATTCTTTTGCGTAGTCTTTTGCAAATCATTGCATGTGATGTTATTTTTACTTGTGGCGTGATGGAATTGCTTATGGTGTGCTTTGTGTTTGTATCGGTAGATCATCCGGAGTGCGAAGCGTGTTACTTAGAGACGCTCGAGCAGGACAACTATCATCAAGGCAAGTCATCTTTGATCATGTTATTTTACCTATGTTTTCAATGCATAGTAGATCACCTTCTTTGCCCAATTTGCATGCTGCCTAGGTACTTGGAAACTTTAGTGTAAGTTGTAGTATTCATGTGGTAGGAACACAACACCCCGATACTTGGCCCCGGGACGACAATGTTATATTCGCTATGCTTGAGTAGACGGGTTATCGGTTGAGTGTATACCACGAGTGATGCGAGGTTGATATAATAATCAAGACCGGACTAAGACAAGATTTTAAAGACCTCGGACCCAATGCAACATTGGGTGGAGGACGGTTGATCGGCTCCCTGGAAAACCCAGTGGATGCCCGGGATGCTGGAGAGGCCATGTCATCCTGCGGAAAGCTTCACCCAGGCTCAAAGAGACGGACGGATATTTTCAAGACCCAAGGCTTACATGCACAGCCACAAGTCATTATGGGCTCTGGCTTGGTTGGACAATGCGGCGACTCTGGACAGGCGGTGCTAGCAGATGTAGACGAACGGTAGGAATGGATGGGCACCGACGGGGATTCAGAGGGACCCGTTGAAAGACCATGTTTTGATCATCCGGTCTTCAAACACCCTGAAGTGCGAGGACAAACCCGGAGGCGATCAAATCTTGTGGGGAACGTGTGCAAAACTCTGCAGAGTACTCAAACCTAATCGATTAGCCGTGTCCACGGTCATGGACAACTTGAGCCAAAGGAACTGAAGTTATCTGGATTTCTCAACACCATTAAATATATTTGATGTGGGAATTATTGACAACTCGGGTACGAGAACTGGTTGGCGGAACCATCTCGTTAACTACAAACCTTGTAGTAACATTTTTCTTTCAACCCCTCTTGTTGTAGGATAAAACTGGCTTTATGCAAAACTTATCTCCACCGACCATATATGCATGTAGAGATAGTTGATTATTATTTTACCCCCTCCCTTGATGATTTACCAGCATATTCAATATGCTGACCTACACGGCTGCAACGTATCATGTTGCAGAGTACTTTTCCGACCAGGAGTGAGGCTACGGTTCTACGCTCAGCGACATGCCCTTGGAGTCGGATGGACTCGCCTACCTGATGCTTCCGCTTAGTCTTCGTTAGATAATCTCATGAGTTGGCCTTCAGCCACTTTATTGTACTCCTTTATTGTAATAAAGTACTCTTTATGAGATTTCGATTAATAAAGCTGTGTGATTGCACTCTTGAATATATACATTATGTACTGTGTGTGTACCAGCATGATCTTGGGATGGTACAGAAACACCAGAGGCTTGACTCATTGAGTCGGGTCGCTACAAATTGTCTCCTAACATAATCATTGAAACTCTGTTGTTTGGCAACAAAGTTATCAAATTCATCCAGGCATAAGCTAGCAGGTTTATCAAAAGGAATATCACTCTCATTGAATCTACAAAGAGAATTTACCTCTACTACTTGTATCAGGTTATCAAGGCCATGGATCTCTTCGATAGGTGGTAGATATTTGACATCTTCAGATTTAATGCCTTTCTCTTTCATAGATTTCTTAGCTTCTTGCATATCTTCAGGACTGAGGAATAGAATACCTCTTTTCTTGGGAGTTGGCTTCGGAGGTGGTTCGGGGATAGTCCAAGCATTCGCATTGCACAAGATATTATTCTATAGGATCTCAGCTTGTTCTACACTTTGTTCCCTAAAAACACAACTAGCACAACTATCTAGGTGGTCCCTAGAAGCATCGGTTAGTCCATTCTAGAAGATATCAAGTATTTCATTCTTCGCAAGAGGGTGATCAGGCAAAGCATTCAATAGCTGGACGAGCCTCCCCAAGCTTGTGGGAAACTCTCTTCTTCAACTTGCGCAAAGTTGTATATTTCCTGCAAGGCAGCTTGCTTCTTATGGGCAGGGAAATATTTCTCAGAGAATTAGTAGATCATATCCTGGGGGCTACGCACACAACTAGGAGCAAGAGAAGTGAACCAAGTCTTAGCATCATCCTTTAGCGAGAAAGGAAACAACTTAAGGATATAGTAGTGGCGGATCTTTTCCTCACTCGTGAATAGGGTGGCTATATCGTGCAGTTTGGTAAGATGGGCTACAACTGCATCAGACTCATAACCGTGAAAAGGATCAGATTCGACCAAAGTGATTAACTCAGGGACGACAGAGAATTCATAATCCTTATCGGTCACAAAGATAGGCGAAGTAGCAAACTTCGGGTCATATTTCATCCTAGCGTTCACAGATTTTTCTTTCCACTTGAGCAGTAATTTCTCAACATCATAGCTATCCTTACAAGCAAGAAAGTCCTCAGCTATCTCTCCCTCCATAACATAACCCTCAGGCATATCACGCAATTCATATCTAGTAGAGCTAGTTCTAACAGGCAAAATAGCAGGTTCTACTTCAATACTATCAGCAGTTTCAGAAGTTTCATCACATCTAGCAACAACTCTAGCAATTTGTGCATCAAGGAATGCACCTAGTGGCAAAGCAGTATCAAGCATAGAATCATCACAAGCATCATGGATAGTAGAAGTAGCATCATCAAGCACAGTCGACACATCAAAATTTCTAGCAGGAGGTGGTGTCGCAAACTTACTCATAACTGAAGGTGAATCAAGTGCAGAGCTAGATGGCAGTTCCTTACATGTCCTCGTAGTTGAGGGCAAGACTTTCGTTTTTGGATCTTTCGGATTCCTCATAGTGATCAGCAGACATAAATCCCAAGTGACTCAGAGAATATAGCTATGCTTCCCCGGCAACGGCGCCAGAAAATAGTCTTGATAACCCACAAGTATAGGGGATCGCAATAGTTTTCGAGGGTAGAGTATTCAACCCAAATTTATTGATTCGACACAAGGGGAAGCCAAAGAATATTCTCAAGTATTAGCAGTTGAGTTGTCAATTCAACCACACCTGAAATATTTAGTATCTGCAGCAAAGTATTAGTAGCAAAGTAGTGTGAGAGCAACAGTAGCAACAAAGTCACAATAGCAGCAGTGACAACAGTAGCGAGAGAGTAACAATAGCAGCAGTGACAACAGTAGCGACAAAGTAACGTAGCAAGGACCAGCAGGAAAAACTCGTAGGCATTGGATCGGTGATGGATGATTATTCCAGATGGTATTCATCATGCAATAGTTATAACACGGAGAGATATGTAACTAGCTCCAGTAAGTCAATGTAATGTAGGCATGTATTCCGTATGTACTCATACGTGCTTAGGGAAAAGAACTTGCATGACATCTATTGTCCATCCCTTCCGAGGCAGCGGGGTCCTAATGGAAACTACGGGATATTAAGGTTCTCCTTTTAATAAATAACCGGACCAACGCATTAACACTTAGTGAATACATGAACTCCTCATACTATGGTCATCTCCGGTAGTGGTTCCGGCTATTGTCACTCTGGGGTTGCCGGGTCATAACACATAGTAGGTGACTACAACTTGCAAGATAGGATGAATAACACACATATATTGGCGACAACATAATAGGTTCGGATCTAAAATCATGGCACTCGGGCCCTAGTGACAAGCATTAAGCATGGCAAAATAGTAGCAACATCAATCTCA
Source organism: Hordeum vulgare subsp. vulgare (assembly GCF_904849725.1). NCBI lineage: Eukaryota > Viridiplantae > Streptophyta > Magnoliopsida > Poales > Poaceae > Hordeum > Hordeum vulgare. The sequence continues at coordinate 353,971,168 of NC_058519.1, read as the reverse complement.
GAACATAGTGGATACTAGGGATCAATCCCCGTCAAAACTAACTCGATTACATGATAGATCTCATCCAACCCATCACCGTCCAGCAAGCCTACGATGAGATTACTCACGAACGGTGAAGAGCATCATGGAATCGGCGATGAAGGAAGGTTGGTGATGACGATGGCGACGATCTCCCCTCTCCGGAGCCCAGAACGAACTCCAGATCTGCCCTCCAGAGGAAGAACAGGAGGTGGTGGCGCCTCCGTATCGTAAAACGCGATGAACTCTGCTCCTTGATTTTTATTCCGGACGAAAGGGACTAAATAGAGCTGGAATTGGAGGCGGTGGAGCAACGTGGGCCCCACAAGCCTGCAAAGTGCGGCCAGGGGGGGCCGCGCCTCGTGGGCTTGTGTGCTCTCAGGTCCACCCCTCTGGTTGATTCTTGCGCCAGTATTTTTTATATATTCCACAAAAAATCCCCGTAAATTTCCACGTCATTCCGAGAACTTTTATTTCTGCGCAAAAACAACACCATGGCAATTTTGCTGAAAACAACGTTAGTCCGGGTTAGTTCCATTCAAATCATGCAAATTAGAGTCCAAAACAAGGGCAAAAGAGTTTGGAAAAGTAGATACGATGGAGACGTATTAGTAACCACACATATAACTCAACTTTACTAAAACATCATCGAACCTTAAGTGTGCACACACTGCGGGTTCGAGAACTATGTAGACATGACCCGAGACACTCCTCGGTCAATATCTAATAGCGGGACCTGGATGCCCATATTGGATCCTAGATATTCTCCAAAGATCTTATCGGTTAAACCTTTGTGCCAAGGATTCATATAATCTCGTATGTCATTCCCTTTGTCCTTCCGTTTGTTACTTGCCCAATATTTGATCATCGGTATCCGGATACCTATTTCAATCTCGTTACCGACAAGTCTCTTTAATCATTCCGTAATACAAGATCTCGTGACTTACACTTAGTCACATTGCTTGCAAGGCTTGTTTGTGATGTTGTATTACCGAGTGGGCCCCGAGATATCTCTCTATCACACGGAGTGACAAATCCAAGTCTTGATCCATACTAACTCAACGGACACCTTCGGAGATACCTGTAGAACACCTTTATAGTCACCCAGTTACGTTGCGATGTTTGATACACACAAGGTATTCTTCCGGTGTCAGTGAGTTATATTATCTCATGGTCATAGGAATAAATACTTGACACGCATAAAACAATAGCAATAAAATGACACGATCACATGCTACGTTCATAGTTTGGGTCTAGTCCATTACATGATTCTCCTAATGATGTGATCCAATTATCAAGTGACAACACTTGCATATGATCAAAAAACCTTAACCATCCTTGATCAACTGGCTAGCCAACTAGAGGCTTGCTAGGGACATTGTTTTGTCTATGTATCCACACATGTATCTATGTTTTCGTTCAATACAATTATAGCATGGATAATCTTGAAACAGGAAATATAATAATAACTATTTTATAATTGCCTCTAGGGCATATTTCCAACATTTGGATCTTTCCCCGCCACATGGTGCTTGCCAACTAATAGATTGGGGTTGGAATAAGAAGTTGACTCAACACTAAATGTAAGTAACATGAAAGTAAATAGATTGTCCCTTTGCGCTGGGATGTAGGGATTTGTAGAGGTGCTAGAACTCATTGTTTTAAAACAGAGATGAATATGTAATTTTGGGTGGCATGCCTTTCATGTCAACGTCGCAACAGAGTTTTCAATATCTCCCATGCTAATCACAATATTGGCGGTTCCCAAACAGAATTGAAATTTTACTCCCCCTCCACCATTCAAACACATTCCATGGCTAGCCGTATCCACCGGAGCCTTCCAAACAATCAACTTTCTAGGCAGAGTTCTTGTTTTTATTTTGTATTATGCAGGACTGAGTATCCTTTTTACCAGCCTCTCTCGTGCAATGACAAGTGAATAAAAAATCATCATGAGAATAACTCGCTTAGCATGGAAGATAATGACAGCCCTATCACGCCGTGAGCGGTACGAGCATGCAAAACAAATGTTCATTTGAAGGTTTTAGAGGTGGCACATGAAAATTTACTTGGAATAGCGGTGAAATACCATATATAGGTAGGTATGGTGGAATCTCTTTGAAGAAACTTGGCTCAAGGATTTGGATGCACAAGTAGTATCTCTACTTAGTACGAAGTGTTGGCTAGCAAAAGGTTCTAAACAAGCACCACATGTTGGAGGATCCATAACAATATAACTTCAATGCAAATATACCCAAACCTAACCATTATTTTGTATTCCTTGTCCATCTTCAGTTAATTGATCAAGTTTGAAAATAACTAATGGGTATTCACAATCACAAAAGATGTCCAATATAGTATATTTGTATGTAAAAGTTCTCTTTCTTATACTAGTCATTCATGAATTGCTTGGATTACCAATATTGTAGTTGTCAAACTTCAATGGTTTTTTACTTTCTAAACTGAATGTGAAAGTACTACTAATAATAAAATCACATTGATGATTTCAGATTTATGATATCTCATTCATTCACAATTTACTCTTAGGGTATAAGTGAAGCAGAAGAGTAAACATCAAACTACTCTCAAAACAAATAAGTGAAGATCAATGAGTAGTTAAACAATCAAGTAGCTATGTGAGGACTCTCTCTCAATAAAGATATTAAGATCTTAGATTTATTTCAAAACAGAAAATGAAACAAAAGACATTCCAAGAATAGTTGTAACATCCCGAGAGCGACGCTCCAGAAGACTCCCCTTTTATTATGTTGTTGCCGTGAGACTTATTTGTTTGTTACATTGCATCATGTCATTAAATTTTTTGCACCTCAAATAAATAAATTGCATAGATCTCTTGATCTATTTAAATTGAGGGAATTCATATGGTGGTTTCTCTTTATAACATATCCTCTCGATATTTTAGGGAGCTACTATTAACATTCCATTAATTGGAATTAACTAAAAACTCACTTGCATTTTAACTCCATGCCTTTTCTATCTCAATTCATGGCCTCCAACTTTGCCCATATACTATTTCATCACTCTTCCAAGCACCAGCATTATTCTCAACATTTTTTGGAACTTCCTACCACCCACCTCCAATCCAAGCCCATCTGAATTTAATTCAAACGATTTTGAATCCAAACTTCGCACACGTGCTTATTTCTATTTCCCTGCATGAAAACTCATTTTGTGAGTCCGGGAAAATCAACCCCCATGCCCAAAATAATATGTCTCCAATACTCTTATTTCCTCTCCTTTATTTCTTGCTTATAATTTGTCTATTTTGCAATGGAATATTTGAGAGAGAAAGGCCCACTTCAGCCAGGCCAACCCATTGGACCAAGGCCCAGCCCAGCCGCCCCTTTCTTACCCTAGTGATAGAGAGAGCCTCGGCTCGATCCCCGTTTCTCCCTTCATGCTCCGTCACAACCCCCGCATGCCCACACAGAGAGGAGCAACAACATCTCCTCGATCCCCATCGCCCAACCTCGCCTCTGGCCATGGTGCTAGTCGTCCAGTGAGCCAGGTCCTCCGCTGCTCCTTCTGCTTGCACCGCCGTCGGTCTGCCTTGCCAGCCGCGTGTCGTGCCTTGCACCCCATCCCCTCGGCCTCTTCCTCGCCCTGCCATGGCCACCGCTCTCCCTCGAGCTTGCCTCCTATGGAGCCCACTTCATCCATGCCTCCACATCCGACCATCACAAGCGCCCGCTCCAGACGCCTCGATCAGGTGTCATCGCGTTCCCCTCGCCATGGTCGCCTCCCTCCTCCGGCCATCTCCTTCTCGTAGTTGGTGACCCAGGCACCGCATCACCCCATCGGACAGAGCTTGAGAGCCTGCACGCCTCTGTGCCTCCTAGGAGTTGCGCCCTCCCAACTTTGTCCTCGTTGCGTCGTGTTGCCGCCCATGTCATTGGCTGATGTGTTGCTGCCTGTTGTTGCATGTCCGTGGCTCCCCTCTGCCTCCTAGCTCCTGCCCCACACACCTAATGTACATGCTTGTGTCTGACCCGCCTTCGGCTGCCTCCCCTAGGGTCCTTGTAGCCTCTCCGTCCCCTTCTTGTTGCTTGCGTCTGCCAACCCCGCCTCCATGGCTGCGCCAGACCCCCTCAAGTCCAGGTCCAGGACTCATGAACAGTTCAGCCGGCGATCACTAAACGAAGGCTTGTCGTCTTGCTTCATTTTTGGATCGCCAAGGCCGATATGCCAAGTACCTCTACATCGATTGCGACCGGTAATGATCCCTGGATAACTTGGATTCCACAAGACTTCTTCGGCAGTGTACAACTACCGTCGCCGAAGACACGTGTACCTCTACTTCAACGATGTCCACGACGGCCCGTGAACGACTACTTCCCTCGACGAACCTCGGTCCACCCTGAATGCACGCTTCAATGGTATAACTAGCGAGATGATCTCCCGTGGATGAATGCATGTGATGTATGAGATGAACCATATGTTTGCACCATATATGATTGCTCGTTGCATGTTGTCCCTCTTTTGTCGTGCCCCTGACACATGGGAACCCGGTAATTGGGATCACCCCATCATTCTTTGGCATGACATGCACACACCCAAAATTCTTTTGCACTGGTATCTCATCGAGTTATCGGGACTCGAACGTTGTCGTCGCATCGTTTCCGTTTTGCCTCCATGGTTCCCTTTCTTTTGCCATGGCGATACATGCTTCATATACTTCTTGCCAATGTTTCCATAAAATTGCATGCATGTTGCACTCATGGCATATTATCTTGTGTTGCACGTATCTTTTAACCGTAGCTCCATTCATACGTTCTTTGTGTAAACCGACTAGAATGCCGTGTAGAATCACATGCTTCACCTCTTGCCATGTTTAAACAACATTTAATATTGTCATGTACCTAAACGGGAGTGAACTAAATAATTCGTATGTGTAGTTTCGTTAATATACAACTCGTTGCATATTGAGCTTCACTTAATGTGTAGTGTTTGATTGTCGTGAATTGCCTTGCCATGCCTTGCATAATTGAAATGAACATGCATCATATTAGGTTGTGCATCATATCGTGCATGTGTCGTAGTGAATATTGTGTGTTGATTCTTGTTTCCAGTTTTCTTCTTCTCGATACAGTTCCTATCCGCTTCGGATTGTGAGGATCCGTTCGACTATGTTAGTTAATCTACTTCACGGTTTCGTTCTTCTTCCAAGAAGGATCACACGCAAGATGACCATTTCCCTAGATACCATTACTATCAATTTCATGCTAGTTGTCTCGTTTCTTTTGTTATATCTTGTTGCCTACCACGTGTTAAATGTCAGCCTATGAACATTGCCATGAAAACCTTCAACCTTTATACAACCTAGCAAACCACTAATTGGCTATGTTACCGCTCGCTTAACCATTGGATAGCGTTGCTAGTTGCAGGTGTAGTTGCTTACATGTGATAACATGGGTTCCTTGTTATATCACCATATTAATGCTATTTAAACTAATGCACCTATATACTTGGTAAAAGGTGGAAGGCTCGACCTTTCTAGCCTGGTGTTTTGTTCCACCTTTGCCACCTTAGTTTCGGCTACCGGTGTTATATTCCATAATTGTACGCTCCTAACATGCTCGGGGTTGTTATGGGGACCTCCTTGATAATTTGTCTTTGATTAAAACTGGTCTGGCAAGGCCCAACTTTGGTACTACATTTGCCTAATAACCTAATAAAATTGCATAGGGAATTTCCAGACCCGTGGATAGTTAATCAACAACCCGGGTCAGTGCTCCTCGTGAGTGTTTGTCCAAACTAGAGTCGTGTGCGGGCCCAACCCAGGGCAACTCGGAAGATCTCTATCAGGCCACTGTACGCTTCGCTCATCCGGTTGTGCCCTGAGAACGAGATACGCGACTCCTATCGGGATTGTCGGCATGTCGGGCGGCCTTGGTGGACTTGTTTTACCTTTTATGAAATATCATGTGCATCGGGATTCCGGTGATGCTTTGGGTTCACTCAGAGTTGAGATTTTCCACTAAGGAATCTGAGGTGATCACAAGTTTCGTGATCGTGGCTTTCTATGCGGCTTGTGGTAATTTGTGATGGACTAGTTGGAGCACCCATGCTGTATTAAATCTTTCTGAAAGCCCTCCCGCGGTTATGTGGCGAACTTGGAAACTTTATTTAACATCCAGTTCTAGATAACTTGAAGTAAACTTAACTAAATTAATCAACTGAGTGTGTAACCGTTACTCTCTCTTTCTTGAGCTCCTTCTCCGATTGAGGACACGGTGGGGTTATGTCTGATGTAAGTAGTTGTTTAGGATCATTTGTTTGGTCATTATTAGTTCACGTCTGATTATGCGTAGATCATCCCCTCTTATTGTTGTACTCGTAAATTAGCCACTCAAATAAATGCTTAGTCGCTTGCAGCAGCCTCACCACTTAACCATACCTCACCCATTAAGCTTGCTAGTCTTGATACCTTTGGAAATTAGATTGTTGAGTCCTTGTGGCTCACAAATAGTACAATAACAGTTGCACGTACAGGTAAAACAATACTTTGACACGAGCGCGATGATTGTTCTATTTGGAATTTATTATTCTTCTTCTTCATTGATCTAGGATGGGTTCGAGGCCGGTAGCCTGGAATAGCAAGGATGGACGTCGTTCTTTTATCGTTTGTTTTCTTCCGTAGTCGGACCCTGCTCTTCTACATGGTGACTGCATATCTTGTTGTATTTATGTGATATTCTTATAGCTTGTGTCGAGTGTAAGACAATTCCATATACTCATCTCCTCAGTACATGTACTTGTAACGATAACTATTCTTGCGAAGATGCGCTTCTGTCCCTATCGACGCCCTTATGCCAAAATTAGGATACGATCGCATATTGGGCGTTACAATAGCACATATCATGTGGACAAATAAATATTTGGGAACAACATAGGCTAACTAGTATTCGTTTGATGAAGAGAGGTGGGGTGCTTAGCATCCCCAACCTTAGATGCTTGAGACTTCTTGAAATATTTAGTTTTGTTGCCTTGGGTATCCCCAATATTGAGCTTTTGTATCTTGTTCAATCCTCTCATATTCCGGTTTCACCTAAGTCACAAAAACTTCATCCACACAAAACTTGAAAAGAACTCGTGAGAAGGGTTACTTTAGGTACTGCCAAGACAAGTTGCATAATAATTTTCAAACATTATCTATGGTTTACAATCACTCCCACAATTTGTATATACCAATATAGATTATGGAAACTATATGATAAGTAGATAATAAAACTATGAAAACAATGTGTCTAAACAAGACAATATGTACAAATTGGTTCTAAAAGTGTACCTATGTAACTCAAAAAGATCTGAAAAATTGGGACATGGTAATGAAATTGTATGAAATACTTTGTAAAAAATTCATAAACTATCCACATTCGAGTAAAATCTAATAATTCAAATAGTACAACAAAAGTTTATTATTTTATACATAACACATTATACATGAAATTCAAGCATTCCAAAGGAAATTCTTGGCACTTTTTATTGAAAAACGAGATTATAAATAACATCTAACACACAACAGCGAAATAAAATGATGCTCCAAGCAAAACACATATCATGTGACGAATAAAAATATAGCTGCAAGTAAGATATATCAATAATGTTGGAGATGAAAGAGGGGATTCCTTCCGGAGCATCCCCAAGCTTACACGCTTGAGTCTTCCTTGGATATAACCTTGGGGTGCCTTGGGCATCCACAAGCTTAGGTTCTTGCTGCTCCTTATTCACCTCATATCGGTATCTCACCCAAAACTTGAAAACTCTAATCACACAAAACATAATTGAACTTCATGAGATGGATTAGTGTAATAAAGATAGATCATTCTCTTAGGTAGTGTCAAGACAAGATTCACAATCGTTATCACATTATACCTCTGGTATTCTATCATACCCATAATTTATATCACTCGGTATAAGCTATCACTCGGTATAAGCTATGGAAACACTAAAACATGCAAACTATGCATGAAAACAGAATCTATTAAAAATAGAACAGTCTGTGAAGATATGAATTATAACCATACTTCTCTAACTCTACAAATTATGAAAATTTAGGAAAACACTATCCCAAAGGCTTGACTTGGCACCTTACTCAAATAAAAGACACAAAACACGATTAATACAGTATCTTAATCATGTTTGTTGGAAATATGCCCTAGAGGCAATAATAAATTGGTTATTATTATATATTTCCTTGTTCATGATAATTGTCTATTATTCATGCTATAATTGTATTAACCGGAAACCGTAATACATGTGTGAATACATAGACCACAACATGTCCCTAGTGAGCCTCTAGTTGGCTAGCTCGTTGATCAATAGATGGTCATGGTTTCCTGATCATGGACATTGGATGTCATTGATAATAGGGTCACATCATTAGGAGAATGATGTGATGGACAAGACCCAATCCTAAGCATAGCACAAGATCGTGTAGTTCGTGTGCTAAAGCTTTTCTAATGTCAAGTATCATTTCCTTAAACCATGAGATTGTACAACTCCCAGATACCATAGGAGTGCTTTGGGTGTATCAAACGTCACAACGTGACTGGGTGATTATAAAGGTGCACTACATGTATCTCCAAAAGTATTTGTTGGGTTGTACGAATCGAGACTGGATTTTTCACTCCGTTTGATGGAGAGGTATCTCTGGGCCCACTTGGTAATGCATCATCATAATGAGCTCAATGTGACTAAGGAGTTAGTGCTATGGAACGAGTAAAGAGACTTTCCGGTAACGAGATTGAACAAGGTATAGGGATACCGATGATCGAATCTCGGGCAAGTATCATACCGGTAGACAAAGGGAATTGCATACGGGATTGATCAAATCCCCGACATCGTGGTTTATCCGATGAGATCATCATGGAACAAGTGGGATCCAACATGGATATTCATACCCTGTTGTTGGTTATTGACCGGAGAGGTGTCTCGGTCATGTCTGCATGCTTCCCGAACCCGTAGGGACTACACACTTAAGGTTCGATGACGCTCGGGTTATATGGGAATAGTATATGTGGTTACTGAAGGTTATTTGGAGTCCCGGATGAGATCTCGGACATCAAGAGGAGCTACAGAATGGTCCGGAGGTAATGATTCATATATAGGAAGTGAGGATTTGATTGCCGGAAGTGTTTCTGGCGTCATAGATAATGTACGGGGACCACCGGAAGGGTTCCGGGGGTCCACCGGGAAGGGCCACCAGCCCCAAACTGCTACATGGGCAAAAAGTGGATGGGAACTAGCCCCTAGGTGGGCTGGTGCGCCACCACTAAAGTCCCAAGGCACAACAAGGGGTGGAGGGGGGCAAACCCTAGGCGTGGAGGGGTTGCCTTGGGCCTCAAGGCCCACCCTAGGGCACCCTCCTCCCTCTCCTCCTATATATAGTGGAGGGTTTGGGGCTATTTTGAGACACAATTGCCTCTCTCCATGGCACAGCCCTACTCCTCCTCCTCCTCGCCATCCGCAGTGTTTGCCGAAGCCGTGTCGGAATACCACGCAGCTCCAGCGTCACCACGCCGTCGTGCTCCCGGAGCTCTCCCTCAACCTCTTGTCCCTCCTTGCTGGATCAAGGCGTTGGAGACGTCACGGGGCTACACGTGTGTTGAACGCGGAGGCGCTATTGTTCGGTGCATAGATCGGAATCCACCGCGATCTGAATCGCTGCGAGTATGACTCCATCAACCGCGTTCTAGTAACGCTTCTGCTAAGTGATCTTCAAAGGTATGAAGATGCTCTACCCCTTTGCTCGTTACTGGTTTCTCCATAGATAGATAATTGTGTGACGTGGGATTTTTTTTTGAAATTACTACGTTCTCCAACAGTGGCATCCGAGCCAAGGTTCTATGCATAGATTCTATGCACGAGTAGAACAGACACGAAGCCCTTGGTGCCCCTCTCTCTCCCTAGATTGTTTTCTCCTCCGTTTGCGGTTTCGGTAGCGCTAGGCGTAGCCCTGTCGGGATAGCATCACCACAACCGCCACCACGCTGTTGTGCTGCCGGAGTTTTCCCTCAACTTCTCCTCCCTCCTTGTTGGATCAAGAAGGAGGAGACGTCCCTGGGTTGTAGGTGTGTTGAACACAGAGACACCGTACGTTCGGTATTCGGATCAGATCTTCCGCTATTTGAATCGCCGCGAGTACGACTCCATCTACCGCGTTCATTGTAATGCTTCGCTATGCGATCTTCAACGGTGTGAAGATGCTCTACCTCTCTCGTTGCTGATCTCTCCTACATGATCTTGGTGTTACTGGTCTTAGAATTATTACTACGTCCCCCAACAGTGGCATCCGAGCCGGGTTCTATGCGTAGATTCTATGCACGAGTAGAACACAAAAGTTGCGGGTGCTGATTTTGTCAATTGCTTGCCGTTACTCGTATTATCTTGATTCGGCGGCATATGGGGATGAAGCGGCCTGGACTGACTTTACACGTACTCTTACGTGAGACTGGTTCCTTCGACCGACATGCACTTGTTGCATAAGGTGGCTAGCGGGTGTCTATCTCTCCCACTTTAGTCGGATCGGATTCGATGAAGAGGGTCCTTATGAATGTTAAATAGCATTGGCATATCAACGTTCTGGTTGTCACGTAGGTACGAAGCATTCTTTTTAGAAACCCAAATCAGGCACAAAAAAATGCAACAACAATTAGAGGACGTCTAACTTGTTTTTGCAGGATATGCTATGTGATGCAATTTGGCCAAAAGGATGTGATGTTACATATGTAATGTACGAGATTCATCATGTTCTTTTAATGGGATTCACGACTTGCATGTCGATGAGTATGACAACTGGCAGGAGCCATAGGAGTTGTCCGAATTTATTGTATGAGATGCAATGCCATGTGATTACTTTACTTTATTGCTAACCGTTAGCTATAGTAGTAGAAGTTATAGTTGGCAAGACCGCTTCATAGAGACACAATGATGGATATCATGGTGTCATGCCGGTGACAATGATGATCAGGTCGTGCCCCAAAGATGGAGGTCAAAGGAGCAAGACGATATTGGCCATATCATGTCACTATATGATTGCACGTGATTTTTATCATGTTTCTATATCTTATTTTCTTAGAACAACGATAGTAAATAAGATGATCCCTCGCTAAAATTTCAAGAAAAGGTGTCCCCCTAAGTGTGCACCGTTGTGAAGGATCGCTGTTTTGAGGCACCACGTGATGATCGGGTGTGATAGATTCTAACGTTCGCATACAACGGGTGTAAGCCAGATTTACACACGCGAAACACTTCGGTTAACTTGATGAGCCTAGCATGTACAGACATGGTTTTGGAACACGGGAGACAGAAAGGTCGAGCATGAGTCGTATGGTGGATATGATCAACATGCAGATGTTCACCATTGATAACTAGTCTGTTTCACGTGATGATCGGACACGGGCTAGTCGATGTGGATCATGTATCACTTGGATAACGAGAGGGATGTACATCTAAGTGGGAGTTCATTAGATGAATTGATGTGTACTTTACTAGTACTCCTAGTAGCAGTAGGGTATTAGATACCGGTTCGATTGATAAGTGTTAGTAACTCGAAATAAAAGCTACGGAATAAACGGAGACTAGCTAAAGGCGAGGTGACGATGTGTGTTGGAAGTGTTTCCAAGGTTGATATAATCAAACATCGCACGCTCCCTCTACCATCGAGATTGGTGTTAAACCTAAATATTGGTTATTTGGTGTTTGCGTTGAGCATAGACATGATTGGATTATGTTTATGGCAATACGGATATTCATCTAAAGAGAATAATGGTTATTCTATTTACTTGAATAATACCTTCAATGGTCTTGCACCTAGAATGAATGGTTTATTGAATCTCGATCGTAGTGATACACATGTTCATAATATTGATGCCAAAAGATATAAATTATTAATGATAGTACCACTTATTTGTGGCACTGCCGCTGGAGTCATATTGGTATAAAATGCATGAAGAAGCCCCATGCTGATGGATCTTTGTACTCATTCATTTTTGAAATGTTTGAGACATGCAAACCATACCTATTGGTATAAACGCATGAAGAAACTCCATGCGGATGGATCATTAGGAGTCACTTGATTTTAAATCACTCGAGACATGCAAATCATACTACCTAGGGAAGATGACTGAAGGCCTCACTTTTCAGTGAGATGGAACAAGAAGGTAACTTGTTGGAAGTAATACATTTTGATGTGTGCAGTCCAACAAGTGTTGAGGCATGCAGTGTATATCATTATGTTCTTACTTCAGAGATGATTTGAGCAGATACTAGTATATTTACTTGATGAAACACAAGTCTCGATTATTGAAGGGTTCAAGTAATTTCAGAGTGAAGTTGAAAATCATCGTGACAAGAGGATAATATGTCTACAATGTGATCGTTGAGGTAAACATATATATCTAAGTTACAAGTTTGGTAAACATTTAAGACAATGTGAAAATTGTTTCACGTGAAAATTGTTTCACGACTCATGCCACCTGGAACACCATGGTCTGATGGTGTGTCCGTATGTCATAGTCGTGCCCTATTAAATATGGTGCATACTATGATGTCTCTTATCAAATTATAACTATTGTTGATGGGTTAGGCATTAGAGACAACCATATTCACTTTAAAATAGGGCACGACGTAACTCCGTCAAGATGACATCGAATTAACTATGGTTTAGAGAAACCTAAACGGTTGTTTCTTAAAAGTTTTGGGATGCAATGCTTATATGAAAGAGTTTCAAACTGATAAGCTCGAAACTAAAGAGGATAAATACATCTTCATAGGACACCCAAAACAGTTGGGTATACCTCCTATCTCAGATCCGGCAGCAAAAGTGTTTGTTTCTAGAAACAGGTCCTTTCTCGAGGAAAAGTTTCTCTCGAAAGAATTGAGTGGGAGTATGGTGGAAACTTGATGAGGTTATTGAACCATCACTTCAACCAATGTGTGTAACGGGTCCTTTAAGCACTCACCTCTATGGAAACGATGAGGAAAAAGAGCTTCATGTCTACCATGCACCTTTATTCTTGTAGACATTGTTGGGCCTCCAAGTGTAGAGTTTTGTAGGAGAGCAGCAAATTTCCCTCAAGTGGATGACCTATGGTTTATCAATCTGTATGAGGTGTAGGATGAAGATTGTCTCTCTCAAACAACCCTACAATCAAATACAAGAAATCTCTTGTGTCCCCAACACACCCAATACAATCGAAAATTGTTAGGTGCACATGCGAGTAGATGGTGAAACAAGTGTAGTATGGATAGTAGATATAGGTTTTTGTAATCTGAAAATATAAAAACAGAAAGGTAGAAAATGGAAAAGAGTGAGCAAAACATTGTATAAATGCTTGGAAATAAGGCCTAGGGTTCATACTTTCACTAGTGCAATCTATCAACAATCCTAACATAGTAGAATCATATAATCATACTCCAACATGCAACAAAGAATCACTCCAAAGTTCTTATTAGCGGAGAACATAAGAAGAAATTGTTATAGGTAGTGATCCACCTCAAACTTATTATTTCTCATCAATCTTTTGAGCTATTCCTACAAGTGTGACAAACACCCCTATAGTTCGTACTAGAGTAACATCCATGACACCTATATACTCCAATGACACCTCAAGTATCCGTGAGCTAATTATACAACATGCATCAAACAATTTCATATTCATCATATCCAATCCAACACAAAAAACTTCAAAGCATGCCCCAAGATTTCTATCGGAGCACATAGTATGAAAACATGCAATGAAACACTATGCATAGATCCCCAAGGTCACCAGAATCCGCAAGTTGATGCCACAACATATATCAAGTGAATCAATAGAGTACCCGAATGTCACTACGGGTATCCGCATGAAAAACATACATCAAGTTTTCTCACCAATATTCAATCCAACAGAACGAGATCTCAAAGAGAAAGATTCAATTCATCACAACAAGATAGCAAGGGAAGAACACCATATGATCCAACTATATTAACAAAGCACGTGACACATCAAGATTGGGACATCTCAATAACACGAGAGAGCGAGAGAGATCAAACACAAGGCTACTGGTACAAACCCTCGTCCCCGAGGGTGAACTACTCCCTCCCCATCATGGCCTCCGCTGAGATGAGGAAGGTGTCCACCGGAGATGATTTCCCCCCTCCATCAGGGTACTGGAATGTCTCTAGATGGGATTTTCATCGATATAGAGAGTTGCAGCGGCGGAGGCGAAGTTCTTTTTTTATTTCTGAGGGTTTATATTTATATCAGAATTTTTTGCGTTGGAATCATGCTGAACGAAGCAATGTGGTTCCCACAAGGCATCAGGCGTGGCTAGAGGGGTGGTCGCGCCCTGTTTCCTTCTGGCCCACACGTGAATCCTCTCTACTGGTTCTTTTCTACAATATTGCTCATATGTTCCAGAAATCGTTAAGTTTCACGCGATTCCGAGAGCTTTCATTTTCTCCACAAAAAACAACACCACAGTAATTCTGCCGAAAACAACGTTAGTCCATGTTAGTTTTGAATAAATCAAAAAAGTGCATCAAAGACATATAAAAATATGGTAAATATAGGTGAATATGGCATGAATACTTCATAAATTATTGATAAGTTGGAGAAGTATCAGTGATCTACACCAACAACTTCACCGCCATCACCACCAACTCTCTCCCCCTCTATGCAGTGGTGTAAATCCTATTTTCCCCATTGTCATATCTACTTAAACATGGTGCTTAATGTTATATATTACTATCCAATGATGTGTAGATACCCTATGATGTTTGTGTAGATTTCTTTTCTCCTATAGGTTAATTGTATTATGGTGTGATTGATGTTAGTTGTATGTTAATATGGTGTTGTCCTAAGGTGCCTTCTGTGCCACGCACACATGAGGGATTCCTGATGCAAGGTACTGCAAGACGTTCATGATTCGCTTATAGTGGGTGGATAGAGTGACAGAACCTTACACCCGTGTAAGGTGGGTGTTGCGTACGGGAGTAAAGAGGACTTGTTGCTTAATGCTATGGTTGATTTTTACCTTATTTATCTTCAGTAGTTGCGGATGCTTGCTAGAGTTCCAATTATAAGTGTATGTGATCCAAGCATGGAAAGTATGTTAGTGTATGCCTCTCCCTCATTGCAGATGATAAGTATCTATCATGTAATATTCAATTGCGTATGGATAATAATTCTCTTATGCTACAAAAAAATTTCTACTAGAACTTCTATTATCATGCAAATATTCGTAGTTTTGTACTAGCTAAGTACTCCTATTTTATTCTTGCAACTTATCCTTTTAGACCTACAAAATAGTTTTATACCTTGTTCTAGGTAAAACGAACGTTAAGTGTGCGTAGAGATGTATTTGCGGTCAATAGAACTTGAAGGCAATGTTAATTCTACCTTAAGCTCCTCATTGGGTTCAACACACTTACTTACCGAAAAAGTCTACAACCAACCCCTACACTTGTAGGTTATCAAGACCTTTTTGTGGTGTCGTTGCCGAGGAGCAATAGCGTGGGGTTGATACTCTCGTGTGTGCTTTATTGCTTTATCACTAAGTAATTTAATTTTTTGTTATAAGTTGTTTTATATCTTTATTTAGGGATATGGAACATGAAGCACCAAAAAAATAGTAGTACTTGTTATTCATGGAGATGGGGAATCTCCCAAAACTCTCGATGTTGGTTATGTGGAAAACATTAAATACTACTTTGGTAATCCCGAGGAATCCCCATTCAACTTGATAATGTGAAACACGTTGGATCAACATGACTACTTTAGGGATTATCACTTGACTCCAAAAGGGAAACACTTGTGGCATCAAATTAAAATGTTATATTGGTATGCTTAGAATTTATGCTTGAGATGTGATTATACTTGTTGCTCTAAGATTGATGTTCACACATTCCCTTTCAATGTGAATTTAATGATAACGAAACATTGGCTTCTTATGCTAATGGCATTTATGATTACTATGATGTGGAATAAATAGAAGAATTCGTTGCTTTTAAGGGTGCATACGAAATAGCTTCTTTGAAAATTATGATGTTATTCTTTACAAATATGAAATTTTTGTCATACTAAATATTGCTATCAGAACTAGGAATACAATGCCTATATTGATGAACTTATTGAGAAAATTTTGTTGCCTTGGAAGAGACTAATATTTTGCAGTAATCTATGGTAAAAAGAATTTGGTGAAACTATGAGCTCATTATATGAAAACGATTAGGAGGAGAGCGAAGAACAAAAGGAGGACAAGTGGATTAGCTACCCGTGCCCACCTTCTAATGAGAGTAACTCTTTGACACATACATTGTTTAATTTACCTTCATGCTTACCGAAGGATGATTGCTATGATCCCTTGGATTCACTTGAAATATCCGTTTTTGATAAACTTGATGCTTACTATGCTTGTCACCATGATGCCAATATGAATTACGCTTATGGACATGAACTACTTATAGTTCCTTATGTTAATCATGAAATTGTTGGTATCGCACCGACACATGATGATTTTCACGAATATAATATGCATGTGCTTGATGCTCGTACTTGCAATTATTATGAGAGAGGAACCAAATCTTCACCTCTTTATGTTTCCAATACGATAAAATTGCAAGAAACTATTTAACTTTGTGTGAATGAATTGTTCTTTTATGACATGCCAATGCATACGAAGAGATTTAGACTTCATTGTTACATGATATATATTACTTTGTGCTCACTACTAAATTGAGCAGATGATGCTGCAAACCAAGGAGGCGTATGAGGCCAGCAAGTTGGCGTATGATGCCAGCTCGGCGCTACGTGCTAATGTCTGAGTAAGTGCGATTGTAAGTTCATTTCCGATTGAATTCTATCCATCGTGACTCTACACCCACTTGGTGTTTTCTTTTGGCGCATACTTGCTTGTTTCTAGTCCAGTAGGGGATGATGACCCACAAGTGTAGGGGATCTATCATAGCCTTTTCGATAAGTAGGAGTGTCGAACCCAACGAGGAGCAAAAGGTACTGACAAACGATCTTGAGCAAGGAATAACTGCAAGTACTGAAAGGTAACTTTTATGGGTTTTCTGGTATAAGCAACAAGGAAATAAATCCAGGGAAAAAATGGTGTTGAGGTGCAGCAAGTGGCCCAATACTTTTGAACACAAAGGATAAGCCGAGGGTCTAAAGTTATAAAGACTAAGGCGTTCCTGAGGACACACGGGAGAGATAGTCAAGTGCTTTCTCCATATTCTGTCTAGTACTGTGTTTTTTATTGATAAGTGTTATGTGGGTGGATCTTAACTACTGCACCGTCTAGGCTAAGACAATTACACTCTTATGATTAATCCCTCTTGCAAGCATCCGCAAATACAAGAGAGAAATTAAGGCAAAGCCTAACCATAGCAATAAGCTTTAGGATCCAATACTCCCTCGTGCAAAAGTATGCGAACTAGGGTTCAGGTTTCTGTCACTCCGGCAACCCACCATAAGCATTCTTTATACACGATGCATTCCCCTAGGTCCTTAAAAAGACGAAGTGTTATGTAGTCGATGTTCACATAACACCACTAGAAGAATAACACCATAACTTAAATATCAATCAACACATATTACTTCAACATCATATGACTACTGGCTACTAGAATTCTCACATGTCCTCAAGAACTAAAGCAACTACTCACAAGACATAAAAGATATCATGATCGGACGTGATGAAAATATGATGAACAATCTCGTCATAACAATAATTCTCCAACAAAGCTCAATAGCATTCACCATAAAAGAGTAATCAGCACCGGTAGAGTAGAGGGGATGAATAGTGCAAGGTACAATTCCGATTTCAATGGTAAACTAAGATGGGGTGAAGATGGAGATGGTGCTAGTGTTGAGGGTGATGGTGATGATGATCTCGATGATGCCCGTGACTATGGTGATTATGATGAGGAGGATATCCCCCTCCGGGAGGAGTTCTCCCTGATGGAATCCGCTCGCCGAAAAGGTCTTTTCTTATTTGTAGGTTTCCGCCTAGAGCTATGACGAAACTCCGGAGAAACTTATGTCCCCGTAACTTTTAGGTCAAGTGGATCATATAGGCCAAAGGAGAGCACCGGAGGCGGGACACACGACCCAGGTGGCCTTTGGGCGCGGCCTAGGGGTGGCCCGCGCCAGCACGTCGCGTGGGTGCCTTGTGGCCCCCCTCCATCCCTTCTTCGGTATGTCATCGTGATCTGTTCGGAAACTCCTTCCCCGAAATTTTTAGCGCAGTTGGAGATGTTCTGATATGGTAAGTCTTCGTGCTATTTTCTCCGCTCAATCCTGATACGTCTCCAACGTATCTATAATTTTTGATGGTTTCGTGCTATTATCTTGTCAAACTTTGGATGTTTTGTATGCCTTTTATATATTTTTTGGGACTAACTTATTAACTCAGTGCCAAGTGCCAATTCCTATTTTTTTTCATGTTTTTGACCCCTTTCAGAGGAGGATTTTAAACGGAGTCCAAACGGAACGAAACTTCCAAAAAGTTTTTTTCCGAAACAGAAGAAGATCGGGAAGCATGAGAACCAAGGCAGGGGGCCACCAAGGACCCGACAAGCCCCCTAGCCGCGGCCAGGCGGGCCGCGCCTCCCAGGCTTGTGGGCTCCCTGGGCCAACTCTACCCTAGGTCTTCCGCTTATATATTCCCTAAAATCCCAGAAAAAATCAGGAGATCATCGAAAGTACTTTTCCGCCGCCGCAAACTTCTGTCTCCACAAGATCCCATATGGGGCACGTTCTGGTGCCCTGTCGGAGGGGGCATTCGGATACGGAGGGCTTCTTCATCAACACCATGACCTCTCCGATGATGCGTGAGTAGTTCACCACAGACCTACGGGTCCATAACTAGTAGCTAGATGGCTTCTTCTCTCTCTTGGATCTTCAATACAAAGTTATCCATGATCTTCATGGAGATCTATGCGATGTAATCTTCTTTTGCGGTGTGTTTGTTGAGATCCGATGAATTGTGGATTTATGATCAGATTATCTATGAATCTTATTTCAGTTTCTTCTGATCTCTCTTATGCATGATTTCATATCCTTGTAATTCTCTTCGAGTTGTGGGTTTTGTTTGGCCAACTAGATCTATGATTTTTGCAATGGGAGAAGTGCTTGGTTTTGGTTTCATACCGTGCAGTGACCTCGCCCAGTGACAGAAGGGGTAGCGAGGCACGCCTCTTGTTGTTGCCATCAAGGGTAAAAAGATGGGGTTTTCATCATTGGTTTGAGTTTATCCCTCTACATCACGTCATCTTGCTTAAGGCGTTACTCTGTTTGTCACGAACTCAATACACTAGATGCATGCTGGATAGCGGTCGATGTGTGGAGTAATAGTTGTAGATGCAGAAAGTATTGGTCTACTTGTCTCAGACGTGATGCCTATATGTATGATCATTGCCTTAGATATCGTCATGACTTTGCGCGGTTCTGCCAATTGCTCGAAAGTAATTTGTTCACCCACCGTAATATTTGCTATTTTGAGAGAAGCCTCTAGTGAACACTATGCCCCCCGGGTCTACTTCACATCATATTTTCAGCCTTACACTTCTTCTTCGTTGCACTTTCCGCCTTCAGATCTCACTTTGCAATCAAACTTGAAGGTATTGACAACGCCTTTATAGCGTTGGGTGCAAGCTCTTTTGTGTTTGCGCAGGTACTCTGGACTTGACGAGATTCTCCTACTGGATTGATACCTTGGTTCTCAAACTGAGGGAAATACTTACAGCTCATGTGCTCCATCGCCCTTTCCTCTTCAAGGGAAAAACCAACGCAAGCCCAAGAGACGACAGAAGATTTCTGTCGCCGTAGCAGAAGAATTTCTGGCGCCATTGCCGGGGAGGAGGCGCCGTTGTCGGGGAGTATCAAGTCAAGAACTCATCCAAGTAAGTGTTGCAAACTCATCTCTTGCATTTACCTTTTTTGCCTCTCGTTTTCCTCTCCCCACTTCTAAAAAATAAAAATATACAAAAAAATATTTGCCTTTTTCGTTTGCCTTTTCGTTCGCCCTTTTCTCTCGCTTGCTCTTTGTTCACTTGTGTGCTTGCTTGCTTGCCGAAGTCACTATGACTGAAAACACCAAACTTTGTGACTTCTCGAATACTAATAATAATGATTTTATTAGTACTACGATTGCTCCCGCCACTAGTGCGGAGTCATATGAAATCAATGCCGCTCTGGTGAATCTTGTTATGAAAGAGCAATTTTCCGGCCTTCGTAGTGAAGATGCCGCATCCCATCTTAATACCTTCATTGAGCTTTGCGATATGCAAAAGAAGAAATATGTGGATAATGATGTGATTAAATTGAAGCTTTTTCCTTTCTCGTTGCGAGATCGAGCAAAAACTTGGTTTTCGTCTTTGCCCAAAAATAGTATTGATTCTTGGGATAAGTGCAAATATGCTTATATATCCAAGTATTTTCCGTCGGCTAAGATTATCTTTCTCCTAATGATATCATGAATTTTAAGCAACTTGATCATGAACATGTTGCACAATCTTGGGAGAGAATGAAATTGATGATTAGAAATTGTCCCGCTCATGGCTTGAGTCTTTGGATTATTATACAACTCTTCTACGCTAGCTTGAATTTTGCTTCTAGAAATATCTTGGACTCCGCCTCAGGTGGAACGTTCATGGAAATCACGTTAGGAGAAGCCAAAAAACTCCTAGACAATATCATGATGAACTACTCTCAGTGGCACACTGAAAGGTCACCTACTAGTAAATAGGTACATGCTATAGAAGAAATTAACTCGTTGAGTGCTAAGATGGATGAGTTAATGAATTTGGTTGCTAGTATAAGTTCTCCTTTAGATCCTAACGATATGCCCTTGTCTTCCTTGATGGAGAGTAGCAACGCTAGCTTGGACGTTAATTTTGTTGGTAGGAATAATTTTCGCAACAACAATGCTTTTAGAGGAAACTATGTTCCAAGGCCTTTTCCTAGTAACTCCTCTAATAACTTTGGCAACTCCGACAAAAATACTCATGGAAATTACAATAGATTACCCGCTGATCTAGAGAGTAATATCAAAGAGTTTATCAACTCACAAAAGATTTTCAATGCGTCCATAGAGGAAAAACTACTCAAAATTGACGATTTGGCTAAGAGCGTTGATATAATGTCTAGTGATATTGATGCTTTGAAAGTTAGATGTGCTCCTCCCAAGATAAATATGGATGAAACTTTGAAAGCTATGCGTGTTTCCATGAGTGAGAGCAAAGAAAGAACCACCCAAATTCGTGCTAGACATGAATGGCTTAAAAAGGCGTATTCTCGTGATAAGAATCACGAAGACTTTAAGTGCTTGGTGTGACTCCCATTGAATATTTGTTTTCTTGTGTCAAACCTAATGATGATGGGGCTGGATATGAATCCACTTTGGTTGAAAAATTCCCCAATGATTCGGAGTCCATCTATCTTGATGCTAAAAGCATTGAAAGTGGAGTAGAAGATATTAAAACTTTGAGTAGTAATGAAATTACTACTTTGGATTACAAGGAATTCAATTATGATAGTTGCTCCTTCATTGAATGCATTTCCTTGATGCAATCCATGCTAAACTCTCCACACGCTTATAGCCAAAACAAGGCCTTTACCGATCATATCGTCGAAGCTATGATAAAATCTCTTGAAGAGAAACTTGAATTGTAAGTCTCTATCCCTAGAAATCTTCATGATGAGTGGGAACCTACTATCAAAATCAAAATCAAAAACTATGAATTCAATGCTTTGTGTGATTTGGGTGCTAGTGTTTCCGCGATTCCAAAGTCTTTATGAGATGTTCTGGGTTTTAATGAGATTGAGGAATGCTCTCTTAATTTGCATCTTGCGGATTCTACTATCAAGAAACCCATGGGAATGATAAATAATGTTCTTATTATTGCAAATAGGAACTATGTACCCGTGGATTTCATTGTGCTTGACATTTATTGGAATCCTACATGCCCTATTATTCTTGGTAGACCTTTCCTAAGGACTATCGGTGTTATCATTAATATGAAGGAAGAGAATATTAGATTTCAATTTCCTTTAAATAAGGGCATGAAGCACTTTCCTATAAACAAAATAAGATTGCCTTATGAATCCATGATGAGGGCTACTTATGGTTTGAGCACCAAAGACGACGATACGTGATTCTATCGCCTTATGCCTAGCTAAGGGCGTTAAACAATAGCGCTTGTTGGGAGGCAACCCAATGAATTTATTTCTTTTTCTTTCTGTTTTGTTGCGTCCGCACTATCATAATTCTGTTATGATTGTGTCTTTTGTGTTTCTTTTTGTGTTTGAGCCAAGCAAAACCTTTATGACTAGTCTTGGTGATGGTTGTTTGATCCTGCTGGAAAAAGACACAAACTTTTCGCTCACGAGATGATTTTTCATTTTTATTCAGAAAGAGATTTTGAGTTGATTCTTTCTGCTGCTGGTTGATATGCCTTTTCCCAGGCATTCGTAATTGTTCAGAATTTTTTAGATACCATAAGTATATGAAGTATACAGATTGCTACAGACTGGTCTGTTTTTGATAGATTTTGTTTTTGTTGAGTTGGTTGCTTGTTTTAATGAAACTATGGATAGTATCGGGGGGTACTAGCCATGGAAAAGTGAGAATAAAGTAATCTAAAACCAATATAAATAGAAATCAAGATTGCTACAGTACCTAAGGAGGTGGTAGTTTGTTTTCTTGTGCTAATGTTATCACGAGTTTCTGTTTGAGTTTTGTGTTGTGAAGTTTTCAGGTTTTGGGTGATGCTCTCCTGGACAAAGAGATAAGGAGTGTAAAGAGCTCAAGCTTGGGGATGCCCAAGGCATCCCAAGCCAAATTCAAGGACACCAAAAAGCCTAATCTTGGGGATGTCCAGGGAAGGCATCCCCTCTTTCGTCTTCAATCCATCGGTAACATTACTTGGAGCTATATTTTTATTCACCACATGATATGTGTTTTTCTTGGAGCGTCTTGTATCGTAGGAGTCCTTTCTTTTTGTTGTGTCACAATCATCTTTGCTGCACACCTTTTGAGAAAGACATGCACTCATCGTGATTTTGCTAGAATGCTCATAGTGCTTCACTTATATCTTTTGAGCTAGATAATTTTGCTCTATGTGCTTCACTTAGATCTTTTAGAGCACGATGGTGCGTGACTTGGTAGTTGGCTTATGCTATGAAAGTAGTCCCAAAGTTGATAGGTACCCATAGAGGATACAAATACCTCCATCTTCATGTGCATTGAGTAGAAAGAGAAATCTTGATTCCTCTCAATTAGTTTTGAGACGTGGATTTCGTAATATTAAGAGTTATGCTAGTAGGGTGTTGTGAATCTAGAAATACTTGTGTTAAATTAGTGATTCCCGTAACATGCACGTATGGTGAACCGCTATGTTAGGAAGTCGTAGCATAATTGATCTATTGATTGTCATCCTTTGTGTTGAGGTCGGGATCGCGCGATGGTTAACACCTACCAACCCTTCCCCTAGGAGTATGCGTTTAGCACTTTGTTTCGATTACTAATAAAAACT
Organism: Hordeum vulgare subsp. vulgare; assembly: GCF_904849725.1. Lineage (NCBI taxonomy): Eukaryota > Viridiplantae > Streptophyta > Magnoliopsida > Poales > Poaceae > Hordeum > Hordeum vulgare. Next base: position 353,947,599 of record NC_058519.1, on the reverse strand, counting down.
TTCGGAACAAGTATGTGAGTTCTTCATGACTAATGAGAGTCCATGGTATAGATGCACTTTCACCTTCCACCATTGTTAGCCTCTCTACTGCCGCGCAATTCTCGCCGGTGCACAAACCCACCATATGCCTTCCTCAAAACAGCCACCATACCTACCTACTATGGCATTTTCATAGCCATTCCGAGATGTATTGCCATGCAACTCCCACCATTCCGTCTCATGACTTGTGTTGTCACTCTCATATTGCCATTGCATGATCGTAAGATAGCTAGCGAGATGTTTCAACGTCATACGCCAAGCTAGATCGTTGCACATCCCGGTACACTGCCGGAGGCATTTCCTATAGAGTCATCATCGTTCTAAGCTTTGAGATGTGAGTAAATAAAAGTGCGATGATCATCATTATTAGAGCATTGTCCCATGTGAGGAAATAAAAAAAAGAGCCCAAAGAGCCCAAAAAAAAGGCCAAAGAGCCCAAAAAGAGAGAAAAAGAGAGAAGGGACAATGCTACTATCTTTTTCCACACTTGTGCTTCATAATAGAACCATGTTCTTCATGATTGAGAGCCTCTCGTTTCATCACCACCATATGCTAGTGGGAATCTTCATTATATTACTTGGCTTGTATATTCCAATGATGGGTGTCCTCAAAACTGCCCTAGGTCTTCGTGAGCAAGCAAGTTGGATGCACACCCACTAGTTCTCCTTTTGAGCTTTCACATACTTATAGCTCTAGTGCATCATTTGTATGGCAATCCCTACTCATTCACATTGATATCTATTAATGGGCATCTCCATAGCCCTTTGATACGCCAAGTCAATGTGACCATCTCCTCCCTTTTTGTCTCACAACCACCACCACACTCTATTCCACTTATAGTGCTACATCCATGGCTCGCGCTCATGTATTGCGTGATAGTTATAAAAAGTTTGAGAAAGTAAGAGTGCAAAAACAATTACTTGGCCAATACCGGGGTTGTGCATGATTTAAATTAGTTGTGTGAGCATGATGGAGCGTAGCCAGACCATATGATTTTCTAGGGATAACTTTCTTTGGCCTGGTTATTTTGAAAGTTCATGATTACTTTGCTAGTTTGCTTGAAGTATTATTGTTTTCATGTCAATAGAAAACTATTGTTTTGAATCTTACGGATCTGAACATTCATGTCACATGAAAGAATTTACAAAGGACAACTATGCTAGGTAGCATTCCACATCAAAAATTCAGTCTTTATCACTTCCCTACTCGAGGACGAGCAGGAGTTAAGCTTGGGGATGCTTGATACGTCTCCAACGTATCTATAATTTTTTATGGTTCCATGCTATTATCTTGTCAAACTTTGGATGTTTTGTATGCCTTTTATATATTTTTGGGACTAACTTATTAACTCAGTGCCAAGTGCCAATTCCTATTTTTTCATGTTTTTGACCCCTTTCAGAGGAGGATTTTAAACGGAGTCCAAACGGAACGAAACTTCCAAAAAGATTTTGCCGAAACAGAAGAAGATCGGGAAGCTTGAGAACCAAGGCAGGGGCCACCAGGGACCCCACAAGCCCCCTAGCCGCGGCCAGGGGGCCCGCGCCTCCCAGGCTTGTGGGCTCCCTCGGCCACCTCTGCCCTAGGTCTTCCGCCAATATATTCCCTAAAATCCCAGAAAAAATCAGGAGATCATCGAAAGTACTTTTCCACCTCCGCAAGCTTCTGTCTCCGCAAGATCCCATCTGGGGCACGTTCTGGTGCCCTGCCGGAGGGGGGATTCGGATGAAGAGGGCTTCTTCATCAACACCATGACCTCTCCGATGATGCGTGAGTAGTTCACCACAGACCTACGGGTCCATAGCTAGTACCTAGATGGCTTATTCTCTCTCTTTGATCTTCAATACAAAGTTCTCCATGATCTTCATGGAGATCTATCCGATGTAATCTTCTTTTGCGGTGTGTTTGTCGAGATCCGATGAATTGTGGATTTATGATCAGATTATCTATGAATCTTATTTGAGTTTCTTCTGATCTCTCTTATGCATGATTTCATATCCTTGTAATTCTCTTCGAGTTGTGTGTTTTGTTTGGCCAACTACATCTATGATTCTTGCAATGGGAGAAGTGCTTGGTTTTGGGTTCATACCGTGCGGTGACCTCACCTAGTGATAGAAGGGGTAGCGAGGCACGCATCGTGTTGTTGCCATCAAGGGTAAAAAGATGGGGTTTTCATCATTGGTTTGAGTTTATCCCTCTACATCATCTCATCTTACTTAAGGCGTTACTCTGTTTGTCATGAACTCAATACACTAGATGCATGCTGGATAGCGGTCGGTGTGTGGAGTAATAGTAGTAGATGCAGAAAGTATCGGTCTACTTGTCTCGGACGTGATGCCTATGTGTATGATCATTCCCTTAGATATCGTCATGACTTTGCGCGGCTCTATCAATTGCTTGACAGTAATTTGTTCACCCACCGTAATATTTGCTATTTTGAGAGAAGCCTGTAGTGAACACTATGGCCCCCGGGTCTACTTCACATCATATTTTCAGCCTTACACTTTTTCTTCGTTGCACTTTCCGCCTTCAGATCTCACTTTGCAATCAAAGTTGAAGGGATTGACAACCCCTTTATAGCGTTGGGTGCAAGCTCTTTTGTGTTTGCGCAGGTACCCTGGACTTGACGAGATTCTCCTACTGGATAGATACCTTGGTTCTCAAACTGAGGGAAATACTTACTGCTCCTGTGTTGCATCGCCCTTTCCTCTTCAAGGGAAAAACCAACGCAAGCTCAAGAGACGACAGAAGATTTCTGTCGCCGTAGCAAATCCTGCGTGTGTTGTTCCGGCACCGGAAAGCTGTAAACTGTGTAAAATAAGGCAAAACACTATAAATACATCATCATAATGTGAAATATATCAATGAATAAAGACAAATTATCATACAAAATAGTGATGCATTTTGGACGTATCAACTCCCCCAAGCTTAGACCCCGCTTGTCCCCAAGAGAATACTAGGCTCGGTAAACCTGTCCACAAGTTTAGAGAGTGAAGTGTCGATAAATAAGAATACAGACAAAAAGCATCATAATTTCCCTACTAAACTCAACCATCCTCAACAGTAATCTCAACTCATAAGGCTCAATTGAAATAGTAATATCAATCATAATCAAAAGTAGGGCTAAGAAAATTTTCAAATCATGGCAAACATGTCCTTGGTCAAAGAACAACTAATAACTTTTAACTTTTGCTCTTCCTCTTATATTTTGATGAGATCAATTGAAGCTTTTTGAAATAACATGTTATTAGTCAAGAAGTGAAATTGCTAACACAATGGAAGATGTTTTCTTAAGCTAGGCTTAAAAAGAACTTACTCATCTTAATGATATTGTCAACAAAGTTGTGATATGGCTATTCTCAATGAAACAATATAATTGCATGAATCATTGGCGACATAAAGTGTATGCTCTTATATAGGATAGAAAGAAGTAGGTTTACTTACTCAACATAAAAATAAAAGATTAGCCCTTCGCAGAGGGAAGTAGGGTAAACTCATGGGCTAGAGCTTTTACATATTTTGAAATCAACAAGGTTGTAAAACAAGCTTTTGAGAGGTGCATGATTTGTCAAACAATGCTAGCAGATAGCCCAATACTTCTCATGCTCGACAAGCTTTGAGGAACGGCTCCCAAAGTGGGGACGATCACATCCCCTTAGTCTCCTTTGTTTATCACTACCAAAGTCTTCTGATTTCTCATCAACAAAGTGTGAAGGAGGTTTTGTTTGTTGTTATTATCTTTTACGAGCTGGGCGAGCTCATGCCAGTCCCTTCTTGTATTAGGGGTTCGTAGATTAGACATGCAAACCAAGGATAAAACTTGTCCAGTATGAGAAGATCATGAATTATCTACTACTTCCTCATGAGCTAATGCAGAGTCACAAAACAGGGAGTAATATTTGAAGGTTTAAAGATAGCACATGAGTAATAGACTTTAGGAGTGGCGGTGAAATAACACATAAAGGGAAGGTATGGTGGACTCTTGGGAAGGTTGAGGTTTCAAGGTATGGATGCACAAGCAGTATTCCCGCTTAATACAAGGGTTGGCTAGCAAAGGCTTTTGAGAGCAGACAAATGATGTTGACTTAGATGCAAAACAATATAAGGTTTAACATACAGAATTGGCATGAAACATTAGGTTATCTTCCTTGTCAGCATAACACTTCAAGCATAAGAACATAAAGGTTTTGGCTATGTCGCTACCAGAAAGACTCATGCTTGTTGTTATGACCAATGCTATGTTTGCCAAGATTAAATAAAGTTTTCAAAGCCATACCTGATATGTAAGATCAATACTCCCATAAGAATCAGCATATAAGGTCGATTGCATGAAGAGAATACCAGGTGGAGCAACAAAACCAATAGACTTCTCATTAATATTCCATCATAGACAACTGCACACTCACGGATAGAAGACTCTCCACAAACGAGTGATAGACCTCAATGCAAACACCTACTCCCTCCGTCCCAAAATAAGTGTCTTAAGCTTAGTACAATTTTATACTAGAGCTAGTACAAAGTTAAGACAGTTATTTTGGGACGAAGGGAGTATTTCATAAGATAACTTCCCTAGACATGATAAGACACTAAACTTGACCATAAAAGATAAAGGATAAAAAATAAAGATATCGGGCACTCCTCCAAGCTTGAAACAAGCTAAGGGAATGCCATTACCCATGAAGATTTCACTCTTCATCCTTGTTCTTGTTCCTCAGGTAATCCTTAGCGAAACGCTTCCTTGGCAGGTGTCCTCCCTCCGCACAGAATTCTTCAGTGTCGAGGATCCTGCTTTCGGCAGATAAGCCCATGCTCAAAAACTTTAGTTCATACTCATAGTTCTGGTTTTGAAGGTCAAAGATGTGCCCTTGAAGCTCGAACACTTTAGTTTCCAGTGCGGATATTATTGATCGCACTTGCTTCACATCCTTCTCATGTTTCTTCTTCAGCTCGGCGATGATATCGAAGTTAGCTTCGACACCACGCTCGATCACCAACTTGTACTTGAAGACTTCTTGATCCACCTCTTCCATCATGGCCTCGGTGCTCCCCTCCTTGATAGGTCCCTTCAGATCTTCTTTGTGGAGGACACCATCCTCCACCCAAAGTGCTTGAGGGTGTCTCTTTACCTCTGCAAGGTAAGGGTTGATGACGTTGACGAAACTTGTCCTTGGGGGACTTTGGGGAAGCCATGGTGCCTAGGTTTGCTGAAAGTTCTCCTGGCACAAACAGATCGAAAAGAAAACGCACGAAATCGCAAGATACAAAGCCGGGATGATCCAGGAGAATATATAGCAAAGATTTCTGCATCAAAAGGAAGGTAACAAGCCAAAGCAGGGTCGGAGACGGACTCCGGGTGGTCCACGTGGCCTCCTGGCGCGGCCAGGAGGTACCCCGCACCACCAGGTCGCCTGGAGAACCTGGAGCTCCTCTCCGCTCCACTTCGGCTTGGAATTTTCCTAATTTTGCAAAAACACATAATACATAACTTTTATTGATGTTCGCGAAGTTTCCGTACTGTATTTCATACCTATTCTTATTCTGCTTTTGTCGGTGTCTGACACAGTGTTGCAATATGTTCTTCATGAGTGGCTACCTGCATCACATCCACCTCTACATTGGTGGGGTCTCCAGACATGTAACGCTTGAGTCTTTGTCCATTCACAACATGTGGTTTTGTGCCTTCAAAATTATTAATCTTGATTGCATCAGAGCGGTAGACTTCTTCGATATGGTATGGTCGTTCCCACTTGAAAAGTAATTTACCTCGAGAAAACCTGAAACGAGATCTATACAACAAAACTTTATCACCAACATTAAATTCACGTTTCAAAATTCTCTTGTCATGCCACTTCTTTACTTTTTCTTTGAACATTTTTGCGCTCTCATAAGCTTCGCTTTTCCACTCATCTAGAGAAGTCAAGTTCATGAAACACTTTTCACCAGCAAGCTTTGGGTCACCATTAATCTCTCTAACAGCCCAAAAAGCCTTGTGCTCTAACTCTAAAGGTAGATGGCATGCCTTGCCATATACCATTTTATACGGAGACATCCCCATGGGGATTTTTTAAGCAGTTCTATACGCCCACAAGGCATCTCCTATCTTTTTGGACCAGTCATTTCTAGAACTGTTCAGTGTCTTTTGCAAGATCAACTTGATCTCTCTATTTGTGAGCTCAACTTGCCCACTCGTTTGAGGGTGGTAAGGTGAAGCAATTCTATGATTAACATCGTATTTGGCTAGAGCTTTTCTAAAAGCACCATGTGTAAAATGTGATCCTCCGTCGGTCATGAGGTACCTAGGTACACCAAACCTAGGGAAGATTACATCCTTGAGCATTTTCATAGATGTCTTGTGATCAGCACTTTCAGTGGGGATCGCTTCAACCCACTTGGTCACATAATAAACAGCCACTAAGATGTGAGTGTATTTGTGTGAAGGAGGAAAAGGACCCATAAAATCAAAACCCCAGCAATCAAAAGGCTCAATAACTAGAGAATAATTCATAAGCATCTCATTCCTCCTACTAATATTACCAACTCTGTGGCACTTATCACAAGATAAAACATAGTTTCTAGCGTCTTTAAAGAGAGTAGGCCAATAAAAACCTGACTGGAGAACCTTGTGTGCGGTCCTCTCAACGGATGATGTCCTCCGTAAGGACTATTATGACATTCTCTCAAGATATCGTTCTGCTCATACTCTGGTATGCATCTCCTCACGATCCCATCTGCACCTTCTCTAAAAATATGTGGGTCACACCAAAAGTAATACCTCAAGTCGTGGAAGAACTTCTTCCTCTGCTGGAATGTTAAACCTGGAGGCAAAAACTTTGCAACAATAAAGTTAGCATAATCTACATACCAAGGATCGGAATTAGATTGTACTTTCAAAACAGCTAACTGTTCATCAGGAAAGCTATCGTTGACCGGAATAGGATCATGTGGTACGTCCTCCATCTTGGAAAGGTTGTCTACTACACGGTTGTGTGCTTCCTTCCTATCAACAATCAGCAAATCAAATTCTTGAAGAAGAAGGACCCATCTGATAAGCCTTGGTTTGGCATCCTTCTGTTCAATAAGATACTTAATAGCATCATGATCAGTATGAATGATGACTTTTGAATCAACAATGTAAGGTCTAAACTTATCACAAGCAAACACTACCGCTAAAAATTCTTTCTCGGTAGTAGCGTAATTCTTTTAAGCACCGATGTCTACTACGCAACCTTCTCCTTGTAGACGTTGTTGGGCCTCCAAGTGCAGAGGGTTGTAGGACAGTAGCAATTTTCCCTCAAGTGGGTGACCTAAGGTTTATCAATCCGCAGGAGGCGTCGGATGAAGATGGTCTCTCTCAAGCAACCCTGCAACCAAATAACAAAGAGTCTCTTGTGTCCCCAACACACCTAATACAATGGTAACTTGTATAGGTGCACTAGTTCGGCGAAGAGATGGTGATACAAGTGCAATATGGATGGTAGATATAGGTTTTTGTAATCTGAAATTACAAAAACAGCAAGGTAACAAATGGTAAAAGTGAGCACGAACGGTATTGCAAAGCGTGGAAACAAGGCCTAGGGTTCATACTTTCACTAGTGAAGTTCTCTCAACAATGATAACATGATTGGATCATATAACTAGCCCTCAACATGCAACAAAGAGTCACTCTAAAGTCACTACTAGCGGGGAACAAACGAAGAGATTATTGTCGGGTACGAAACCACCACAAAGTTATTCTTTCTGATCGATCTATCATAGAGTTCGAACTAGAATAACACCTTAAGATACATATCAACCAAGACCCTAATGTCACCTAGATACTCCATTGTCACCTCAAGTATCTGTGGGCATGATTATATGATATGCATCACATAATTTCAGAATCATCTATTCAACCAACACATAGAACTTCAAAGAGTGCCCCAAAGTTTCTACCAGAGAGTCAAAACGTGTGCCAACCCCTGTGCATAGGTTCCCAATGTCACAAACCCGCAAGTTGATCACCAAAACATACATCAAGTACTCACATGAATCCACGTGTGCCAACCCATATGCATAGGTTCCCAATTGTCACAAACCCGCAAGTTGATCACAGCAGATAGACACGTGCAAGACATACATCAAGTGTTCTCAAAGACTCAATCCAATAAGATAACTCCAAAGGGGAAACTCAATTCATTACAAGAAGGGAGAGGGGAAGAACATCATAAGATCCAACTATAGTAAGAAAGCCCATGGTACATCGAGATCAAGACATCTCAAGAACACGAGAGAGAGAGATCAAACACATAGCTACTGGTACATACCCTCAGCCCCGAGGGAGAACTACTCCCTCCTCGTCATGGAGATCGCCGGGATGATGAAGATGGCCACCGGAGATGGATTCCCCCTCCGGCAGGGTGCCGGAACGGGCTCCAGATTGGTTTTGGAGGCTACAGAGGCTTGCGGTGGCGGAACTCCCGATCTAGGTTTCTTTTGGGGGGTTTCTGAATTTATAGGAATTTATGGCGGTGGAATTACGTCAGTTGGGCCCATGAGGAGGTCACAAGCCTACGCGCCACCACCGGGGGGTGGTGGTGGCGTGAGGGCTTGTGACTCCCTCGTGGCCCATCTGACCTTCTCCCAAATCTTCGGGGGTCTCTTTTGGTCCAAAAATATCATCGTAAAGTTTCATTCCATTTGGACTCCGTCTTAAAACGGGCCAAAAACACGGAAAAAACAGAAACTGGCACTTGGCACTGAGTTAATAGGTTAGTCCCAAAAAAGATATAAAATAGCATATTCATGCATATAAAACATACAAAGTTGACAAGATAATAGCATGGAACCATCAAAAATTATAGATACGTTGGAGACGTATCAAGCATCCCCAAGCTTAACTCCTGCTCGTCCTCGAGTAGGGAAGTGATAAAGAATGAATTTTTTATGTTGCATGCTACATAGCATAGTTATCCTTTGTAACTCCTCTTATGTGACATGAATGTTCAGATCCATTAGATTCAAAACAATAGTTTGCTATTGATGTGGAAACAATAATAATTCAAGCAAACTAGCAAGGTAATCATGAACTTTCAAAATAACAAGGCCAAAAGAAAGTTATCCCTACAAAAGCATATAATCTGGCTATGCTCTATCATCATTGCGCAATGTATTTAAATCATGCACAACCCCGGTATTGGCCAAGTAATTGTTTCGCACCTTTACTTTCTCAAACCTTTTCAACTCTCACGCAATACATGAGCGTGAGCCATGGTCTTAGCACTATAAGTGGTGTGGAGTGTGGTGGAGGTTGCAAGACAAAAAAGGAGAAGATGATCACATTAACTAGGCATATCAATAAGCTATGGAGATGCTCATCAATAGATATCAATGTGAATGAGTAGGGATTGCCATACAAATGATGCACTAGAGCTAAGAGTATGTGAAAGCTCCTAAAGAAAACTAGTGGGTGTGCATCCAACTTGCTTGCTCACGAAGACCTAAGGCAATTTTGAGGAAGCCTATCATTGGAATATACAAGCCAAGTTATATAATGAAAACTTCCCACTAGCTATATGGTGGTGACAAAACGAGAGACTCTCAAACATGAAGATCATGGTGCTTAATATGCACAAGTGTGGAAAAGTGGTAGCATTGTCCCTTCTCTCTTTTTCTCTCATTTTTTTGGTAGGCTCTTTGGCCTCTCTTTTTTTGGTGCGCTTCTTTGGCCTCTTTTATTTCCTCACGTCGTACAATGCTCCATCAATGATGATCATCACACTTTCAACTCAAAACTTAGAGCAACGAAGACTCTATATGGAATGCCTTCGGTAGTGTACCGTGACAATGATCTAGCATGGCATAGACATTAATGGAAACATCATGCTAGCTATCTTACGATCATGCAATGGAAATGTAGACGTGATGGCACATGTCATGGTGGTAGTTGCATGGCAATATATCTCGGAATGACTTTAAAAAAGCCATAGTAGGTAGGTATGGTGGCTGTTTTGAGGGAGGCTAATGGTTGGTCTTGTGCACCGGCGAAAGTTGAACGGCACTAAGAAGATAGTGATGGTGGAAGGTCAAAGTGCATCTAAACCATGGACTCAACATTAGTCATGAAGAACTCATATACTTGTTGCAAAATTTTTATTAGTAATTGAAACAAAGCATTCAACGCATACTCCTAGGGGAAGGGTTGGTAGGTATGAACCATCGCGCGATCCCGACCGCCACACAAAGGATGACAATCAATAGACTAATCATGCTCAGACTTCATCACATAGCGGTTCACCATACGTGCGTGCTACAGGAATTACTAACTTCAACACAAGTATTTCTAGATCCAGAACACCTTACTAGCATGACTTCAATATTACCAAAACCACAACTCAAAACTAATTGAGATGAATCAAACTTATCTAACTATTCAATGTACATGAAGGTGGAAGTTCTCGTATCCCTTTGGATAACTACCACTTTTGGGACTACTTTCATAGCATAAGCCAACTACCAAGCCACGCACCGTTGTGCTCTAAAAGATATAAGTGAAGCACATAGAGCAAAAGCATCTAGCTCAAAAGATATAAGTGAAGCACATGTGAGCTCAATTGTCTACCAAAGGATATAAGTGAAGCTCGACAAAATCACGGTGAGTGCATGTCTCTCTCTCTAGGTGTGCAGAAAGGATGATTGTGACACAACAAAAAATAAAAGACTCCTACGATACAAGACGCTCCAAGCAAAACACATAACATGTGGTGAATAAAAATATAGCCCCAAGTAACGTTACGGATGGATTGAAGACAAAAGAGGGGATGCCTTCCCGGGGCATCCCCAAGCTTAGGCTTTTATGGCATCCTTGAATCTATTGGGGTGCCTTGGGAATCCCCAAGCTTGAGCTCTTGCCACTCTTTATCTCTTTGTCCATAAGAACTTCACCCAAAACTTGAAAACTTCACAACATGAAACTTAAACAGAAACTCGTGATAACATTAGTATAAGAAAGCAAATCACCACTTCCTTAGGTACTATAGCAAACTTAAATTCTACTTATGTTGGTGTTGGGTTGCTGTATTTTCACTTTTCCATGGCTAGTACCCTCCGATACTATCCATAGATTCATCAAAATAAGCAACCAACTCAACAAAAACAGAATCTGTTAACAGCAGACCAGTCTGTAGGAATCTGTATATTTCGTATACCTGTGTTACTTGAAAAAATCTGAAACATTACGACAGTATGAAGAAATTGCATAGAAATCAGCAGCAAAAAGAATCAACTCAAAAGCTCTTACAGAATAAAAACAAAATTATTTTTGTGAGCAGAAAGTTTTTGTCTTTTTCCAGCATGATCAAACAATCATCACGAAGACTAATCATAACGGTTTTGCTTGGCACAAACACAAAAAGAAACACAAAAGACACAATCATAACAGAATTATGATGGTGTGTATAAAAAACAGGAAGCAAAAAGCAAAGAAAAATTTATTCATTGGGTTGCCTCCCAACAAGCGCTATCGTTTAACACCCTTAGCTAGGCATTGATTTCAATGATGCTCACATAAAAGGTAAGGATTGAAACACAACGAGAGCATCATGGAGCAAATGCCTAGCACATTTTAGTCTAATCCACTTCCTATGCATAGGGATTTTGTGATCAAAAAAATTATTGGAGCAAGAATCAACTAGCATAGGAAGGCAAAACAAGCATAGCTTCAAAAATTTCAGCATGTGGAGAGGAAGCTTGATACTATTGCAATAAGTAGAAGCATATGATCCTCTCTAATAGTAATTTTCAGTAGCATCATGAATGAATTCAACACTATAACCAGCACCTAAAGCATTCTTTTCATGATCTACAAGCATAGAAATTTTACTACTCTCCACATAAGGAAATCTATTCTCAAGAATAGTAGTGGGAGTATCGTAAATGACTTGAGCACTACAAATTGTGTCCACAACGAAAAAGCAAGGTTTGGCAAAGGGGTTTTCGAAAGTATGACAAGTTTTATCATCCCTCTTCTTCAAATTATAAGTATCCTCACAATAATCATCATAGATAGGGGGCATGCTTTCATCAAAATGATTTTGATCATTCAAAGTGGAAGAACTAAAAAGATCATCTTCATCAAATATAGCATCCCCAAGCTTGTGGCTTTGCATATCATTAGCATCATGGGTATTCAAAGAATTCATGTTAAGAACATTGCAATCATGCTCATCATTCACATATTCTATAACAAGCATTCTATGTAATTCTTCTTTCAGCACTTGAGCACAATTTTCCTTCCCATCATGCTCACGAAAGACATTGAAAAGATGGAGCATATGAGGCATCCTCAATTCCATTTTTTTTGTAGTTTTCTAGCGAAAGAACAAGAAACAAAAAGATTCGATTGCAAGATCTAAAGATATACCTTCAAGCGCTAACCTCCCCGGCAACGGTGCTAGAAAAGAGCTTCGTTGACGGGATGTTAGTGCCGCTTACCTAGCCTCCCCGGCAACGGCGCCAGAAAAGAGCTTCGTTGATGGGATGTTAGTGCCGCTTACCTAGCCTCCCCAGCAACGGCGCCGGAAAAGAGCTTGATGTCTACTACGCAACCTTCTCCTTGTAGACGTTTTTGGGTCTTCAAGTGCAGAGGGTTGTAGGACAAAAGCAATTTTCCCTCAACTGGGTGACCTAAGGTTTATCAATCCGCGGGAGGCGTAGGATGAAGATGGTCTCTCTCAAGCAACCCTGCAACCAAATAATAAAGAGTCTCTTGTGTCCCCAACACACCTAATACAATGGTAAGTTGTATAGGTGCACTAGTTCGGCGAAGAGATGGTGATACAAGTGCAATATGGATGGTAGATATAGGTTTTTGTAATCTTAAATTACACAAACAGCAAGGTAACAAATGGTAAAAGTGAGCACGAACGGTATTGCAAAGCGTGGAAACAAGGCCTAGGGTTCATACTTTCAGTAGTGAAGTTCTCTCAACAATGATAACATAATTGGATCATATAACTAGCCCTCAACATGCAACAAAGAGTCACTCCAAAGTCACTAATAGTGGGGAACAAACGAAGAGATTATTGTCGGGTACGAAACCACCACAAAGTTATTCTTTCTGATCGATCTATCATAGAGTTCGTACTAGAATAACACCTTAAGATACATAACAACCAAGACCCTAATGTCACCTATATACTCCATTGTCACCTCAAGTATCCGTGGGCATGATTATATGATATGCATCACATAATCTCAGAATCATCTATTCAACCAACACATAGAACTTCAAAGAGTGCCCCAAAGTTTCTACCAGAGAGTCAAAACGTGTGCCAACCCCTGTGCATATGTTCCCAATGTCATGAACCCGCAAGTTGATCACCAAAACATACATCAAGTACTCACATGAATCCACGTGTGCCAACCCATATGCATAGGTTCCCAATTGTCACAAACCCGCAAGTTGATCATAGCAGATAGACATGTGCAAGACATACATCAAGTGTTCTCAAAGACTCAATCCGATAAGATAACTCCAAAGGGGAAACTCAACTCATTACAAGAAGGGAGAGGGGGAAGAACATCATAAGATCCAACTATAGTAGCAAAGCCCATGGTACATCAAGATCAAGACATCTCAAGAACACGAGAGAGAGAGAGAGAGATCAAACACATAGCTACTGGTACATACCCTCATCCCCGAGGGAGAACTACTCCCTCCTCGTCATGGAGATCGCCGGGATGATGAAGATGGGCACCGAAGATGGATTCCCTCTCCGGCAGGGCGCCGGAATGGGCTCTAGATTGGTTTTTGGTGGCTACAAAGGCTTGCGGCGGTGGACCTCCCGATCTAGGTTTCTTTTTGTGGGGTTTCTTAATTTATAGGAATTTATGGCGGTGGAATTACGTCAGTTGGGCCCACGAGGAGGTCACAAGCCTACGCGCCACCACCGGGGGGGTGGTGGCGTCATGAGGGCTTGTGACTCCCTCGTGGCCCATCTGGCCTTCTCCCAAAGCTTCCGGGGTCTCTTTTGGTCCCAAAAAAATCATCGTAAAGTTTCATTCCATTTGGACTCCGTCTGAAAATGGGCCAAAAACACAGAAGGAACAAAAACTGGCACTTGGCACTAAGTTAATAGGTTAGTCCCAAAAAAGATATAAAATAGCATACTCATGCATATAAAACATCCAAAGTTGACAAGATAATAGCATGGAACCATCAAAAATTATAGATACGTTGGAGACGTATTAGCACTATCAAGGGTTTTTCTAGGATAATGTATAACATTCCATTTCTTATCAACCCTTTGTCCTAACACAGCTCCAGCAGCAAAATCACTAGCATCACACATGATTTCAAAAGGATAATTACAATCAGGTGGTTGGACTATAGGGGCGGTTATCAAGGCTTTCTTAAGAACTTAGAAGCCTTCCTTACAATCTTCATCAAACACAAAAGGAATATCCTTCTGGAGAAGATTAGTGTGGGGTTTCGAAGTCTTAGAAAAGTCTTTAATAAATCTTCTATAGAAACCAGCATGACCGAGGAAACTATGAATACCTCTGATGTCCTTTGGATAAGGCATTCTCTCGATTGCTTCGACCTTTGCACTGTCCACCTCGATTCCCTTTTCAGAAATCTTGTGGCCAAGAACAATTCCCTCATTGACCATGAAGTGGCACTTCTCCCAGTTGAGTACCAAGTTCATCTCCTCACATCTCTGCAAAACTTTATTAAGGTTTTGGAGACAATGGTCAAAAGAGGTTCCATAGACGGAGAAATCATCCATGAAGACCTCCACAATTTCCTCACAAAAACCATGAAAGATAGCGGACATACACCTTTGAAAAGTAGCAAGAGCATTGCATAAACCGAAGGGCATACGTCTATAAGCATAAGTACCAAAGGGACAACTAAAAGTGGTCTTATCTTGATCGGCAGTATTAACATGAATCTGAGAGAAGCCAGAATACCCATCAAGATAGCAAAAGTGAGTGTTTTTGGATAACCATTCAAGCATTTGATCGATGAACGGCAGCGGGTAGTGGTCCTTCCTGATTGCCTTGTTCAGCTTCCTGTAATCAATACACATTCTATATCCAATAATAATCCTTTGAGGTATTAGTTTGTTCTTATCATTAGAAACCACAGTCGTACATCTTTTCTTGCGAACACAATGTACCGGACTACCCACTTACTATCAGCTATAGGGTAGATAATACCTGCGGCTAGAACCTTGAGGATTTTTGTCCGCACAACATCCTTGATCTTCGGGTTTAACCGTCGTTGATGATCAACGACCGGTTTAGCATCAGGCTCAAGATTGTTAGTATGCTAACAAATAGATGGACCAATCCCTTTAAGATCATCAAGGGTATAGCCAATAGCACCTCGGTATTTACGAAGGACTTCCAATAATCGCTCTTCTTCATATCCTGAAAGGTTGGAATTGATAATAACAGGATATACTTTCTTTTCATCTAAATAAGCATACTTGAGCGTACTTGGAAGAGGTTTAAGATCAAACACCGGGTCTTCTTTTGGTTTCGATAAAATTCCCAAAGGCTCAGCCAGAAGGTTGTGCTTCAGGATAGCAGGTTGTCTCAAGAATATGTCATCTAGCTCATTCCTTTCCTGCATATGCATATCATTCCCGTGGTCCTCCATAAATTGCTACAAAGGATCATTAGGAGGAATAGCAATAGAAGCAATCTCTTCAATAATTTTATCATTACTAGGCAAATCAGTACCACGAGTTTGCTTCAAGAATTTAGAAGTTCAATTCATAAGGCTCACCATTAAATACAACAAATACTTTTCCTTTCTTGCAATCTATAATAGGTCCACAAGTTTTGCGAAAAGGCCTACCAAAGATAATTGGGAAAAAACTATCTTACACTGAACCAAGTACTAGAAAGTCGGTAGGATATTTTACCTTTCCACATAGAACTTCAACATCTCGCACAATTCCAATAGGAGAGATAGTTTCTGTGTTTGCAAGATAAATAGTAACATCAACATCTTCAATTTCACATGGTACAATCTCATTCATTATCTCTTGATAAAGCGAAAAAGCAATAGCACTGGATCCCAAATCACATAGCCCGTAATAATTATGATCTCCTATTTTAACAGATACAACTGGAGTACCTGAAATTGGGCCTTTATTCTGGGCTGTAACAAGGTTAGTAGAAACAACACAAAAATTTATATTGGAATCCTCAATACTACTAGTAACAAGATCCTTGACTAATGCAACTTGAGGATCGACCTTAATCACGTCCTCATGCTCATCAGTCGTTCTTTCACTTGTATTTAGTATGCCTGTGACAAAAGAATGTTCCCTCATCCTAGTGGGAAAAGGGGACTTTTCATATAAAATTGCAGGAAAGATAGGGTCAACAACATTGATATCAACAGGTAAATCCTTAAAAGGTTTATGGTGTTGATCCTCCCTCTTCTTAGAAGAGTCAATAGAAGCTGGGAATCAAGACCAATCTTAGCACAAAAGGTATTGAAGTAATCAGTTTCCACATAGCTCTTAATGTAATCATGCTCATATTTATAACGGGTTCAATACCTTTGTCAATCTCCCAGTCTTCAGTGTTCTTCTGAATCCTTTCAATAAGATCCCACTTAGCTTCAGTGCTTTTGCTGGAGAATGCCCCACTAGAGGAGGCATCAAGCATCTTTTATATTGACTAGAAAGCCTTGCTTAAAAATTTGTAAGAATAATTACCTTGGAGAGCTCACGATGGGGACATTTGAGCATTAGGGACTTCAATCTCCCCCAAGCTTGAGCAATGATTTCTCCGTCACGAGACCAAAATTTATAAATATAGTTCCTGTGTCGATGTATTTCATGAAGAGGATAAAACTTTGCATAAAAGAGAGGCATAAGATCTCGCCAATTTAGTAAATGAGAGTTATAGAGAAGCCTATACCAATCCAAAGCCTTATCTTTTAATGATACATAAAATAGCTTTCTCGTAACAAAATCCATTGATATACCTGCAAGCTTGAATAAGGAGCATAGCTATGAAAGATATAGCAAGTGTTCACGTGGATGTCTATCTCCTGCATATCGATTAGCCAAGACACAATCAATAATACCAGTTGGTATTTTAAAGGGCACAACTTTTTTTTTGAATGGAAAATATAAAGGGAGCAATTTCAGTAGGTGGGGGAGGCTTCTCCACCACAATTGCATTGGTGTGGTTCCCCACAAGCAACAAACCAAGAGCAGAGTTGTCCATAGGGACAAAAAGCGGAAACAGTAAAATAAAAACAACACGTAGAGCGTAAAGGTTTCCTTACCAATTTAGCTTACCAATAGCGCTACACTCCCCGACAATAGCGCCAAAAAATGGTCTTGATGACCCACAAGTGTAGGGGATCTATCGTAGCCTTTTCGGTAAGTAGGAGTGTCGAACCCAACGAGGAGCAGAAGGTACTAACAAACGATCTTAAGCAAGGAATAACTGCAAGTAATGAAATGTAACATTTTATGGGTTTTCTGGTATAAGCAACACGGAAATAAATGCAGGGAAAATAAATGGTGTTGAGCTACAGCAAGTGGCCCAATCCTTTTGAACACAAAGGATAAGTCGAGTGTCTAAACTTATAAAGACTAAGGCGTTCCTGAGGACACACGGGAGAGATAGTCAAGTGCTTTCGCCATATTTTGTCTAGTACTATGTTTTGTATTGATAAGTGTTATGTGGGTGGATCTTAACTAGTTCACCGTCTAGGCTAAGAAAAGTACATTCTTATGATTAATCCCTCTTGCAAGCGTCCGCAAATACAAGAGAGAAATTAAGGCAAAGCCTAACCATAGCAATAAGCTTTAGGATCCAATACTCCCTCGTGCAAAAGTATGCGAACTGGGGTTCAGGTTTCTCTAACTCCGGCAACCCACCATAAGCATTCTTTATACACCATGCATTCCCCTAGGTCCTTAAAAAGGCGAAGTGTTATGTAGTCGATGTTCACATAACACCACAAGAAGAATAACAACATAACTTAAATATCAATCAACACATATTACTTCAACATCGTATTACTAGCAACTAGACTTCTCCCATGTCCTCAAGAACTAAAGCAACTACTCACAAGACATAAAAGAGATCATATCAGAGGTGATGAAAATATGATGAACAATCTGGTCATATAAATAATTCTCCAACAAAACTCATTAGCATTCACCACAAAAGAGTAATCAACACCGGTAGAGTAGAGGGGATGAATATTGCAAGGTACAACTCTCATTGCAATGGTAAAGTAAGATGGGGTGAAGATGGAGATGGTGCTGGTGTTGAGGGTGATGGTCATGATTATCTCGATGACGCCCGTGCGGTGGTGATAACGATGATGACGATCTCCCCCTCCAGAAGGAGTTCTCCCCGGCGGAATCTGCCTGCCGGAAAGGTCTTTTCTTCTCTGTAGGTTTCCGCCCCGGAGCGGCGGCGAAACTCTGGAAAAACTTATGTCCCCGTAGCTTTTAGGTCAAGAGGATCATATAGGCCAAAGGAGAGCAACGGAGGCGGGACCCACCACCAAGGCGGCCTCTGGGCGCGGCCTAGGGGTGGCCCGCGCCAGTAGGTCGCCTCGGTGTCCTGTGACCCCCCTCCATCCCTTCTTCAGCCTGTCTTCGTGATCTGTTCGAAAACTCCTTCCCCGAAATTTTCATCGCAGTTGGAGATGTTCTCATATGGAACTCTTCGTGCTATTTTCTCCGCTGAATCGTGCGTGTGCTGTTCCGGCATCGAAAAGTTGTAAACTGTGTAAAATAAGACAAAACACTATAAGTACATCATCATAATGTGAAATATATCAATGAATAAAGACAAATTGTGATACAAAATAGTGATGCATTTTGGACGTATCAGGGGCACGCTGAGGGCACCCACTAGGTGTAGTCCCCGAGACCGTTGTCGAATGACGGTGACATCGGCACGGGTCTTTGATTGGTTTTTTATACTCGTTGACACTCGACACGACAGACCTGCGTGAGTGATAATAAGTCTAGTGGGGGCACACTGAGTGCACCCACTAGGTGTAGTCTCCGTGACCGTCGTCGAGTGCTTACATCGGTGGGGTCTCATAGAGACAGTTGTAGATATGTGCTCTCTCTTTTTTTGACTCAGACAGGTCGGACCTGATCAAGTGGTGTTGTATCCAGTGGGGGCACGCTTAGTGCACCAACTAGGTGTAGTCCCTGAGACTATTATCGATCATTTGCGATGGGCAGTAGTCTTAAGAACTTGGACTCAGGGTCCTTTTTCGTACTTGAAGTACTTTTATCACTCGGTCTATCAAGTGAATGTTTGTAGGGATGAAAAAAAGGTCCAAAACCAGCAAGATTTATCCTACAGGTTTCATGGACATCATTTCCATCAAGCATGATATGACGCTTTTCAGGGGTGTGGGGTGGAGCGGCGAGCCGCCATCTAGTCAACTGAACTCCTTTTGTCCACTCGGGAGTGGAGAAATATTAGCATCGACTAAACTACTTCTTTGATGACTTCAGAGAACCTGCGAGCTTGGGACCAAGTACGTCGACATGGAAAAGGAGAAGAAGCAGCTTCAGGTGGATTTGGAGGTGACCAAAAATAATATGAACCTCTTCAAGAAGACGCTCGAAGACAAAGACAAAGCACTTGCTGAGGCTAAGGAGAAATCTGAGGCCGTGGAGAAGAAACTCGTTGTAGCTAGCAAATTGGAGGAGGAGAATGCCAAACTGAAGCAGGAACAGGCCGACTGGCACAAGAAACTTGAACAGATGACCAAGAGGAGGAACAGCCTGGAGAGCTACTTGGGCGACTTTGCAAAGAAGATGTTCGGCATGCTTACTGGTAACTTTCTTTCACCGACTGAATTTCCTCCATTTCCAGCGAATGATAGTGTGGCCAACTATTCATTTTCCCTTCGTGTAGACTTATGCCAAGGCTTTGACAAGGAGAGTGAAGAGATTGAGCTAATTTTGCATCCCACCAAGTCACCCATTGGCAACGATGTGGCCATGAATATGTTTCGCCTCGACGCTTGTCTCAAAAATATTAAAGGATATGTCACCACACTCAGAGATGCACTGGAGAGGACCGACAGGGAACTTTGGCCAGAAGACACCCTCCAGACTGACCTTGAGTCAACGATGAGCCGCCTCAACCACATTCCCAATCGAGTACAAGAATGGAAGAAATATGTTGCATGATGTGGAGCTGACATGGCTCTTTCACTCGTCCGGGTCCATTTCAAGTAGGCTAAGAAGGATAAACTGAAGGCGCTCTAGGTGGACAACACAACAAAGCTTCAGCTCGAGAACTTCATGGAGACCTTTGATACGTCTCCGTCGTATCTACTTTTCCGAACTCTTTTGCCCTTGTTTTGGACTCTAATTTGCATGATTTAAATGTAACTAACCCGAACTAATGTTGTTTTCACCAGAATTGCCATGGTGTTGTTTTTGTGCAGAAATAAAAGTTCTTGGAATGTCCTAAAAATTTACAGAGATTTTTTCTCGAATAAATGAAAAATACATGCGCAAATATCCATCGGAGGAGGTGTGCCAGTGGGACACCAGCCCCTGGGCCGCGGCCACCCCCTGGCCACGCCGTGAGTGCTTGTGGGGCCCACGTGGCTCCACCGCCTCCAAACTCAGCTCTATATATTCCGTTTCACCCAGAAAAATCAGAGAGAAGGATTCATCGCGTTTTACGATACGGAGGTGCCGCCACCCCCTGTTCTTCATCTGGAGAGCAGATCTGGAGTCCGTCTTGGGCTCCGGAGAGGGGAAATCGTCGCCATCGTCGTCATCAACCTTCCTCCATCGCCAATTCCATGATGCTCTTCATCGTTCGTGAGTAATCTCATCATAGGCTTGTTGGACGGTGATGAGTTGGATGAGATCTATCATGTAATCGAGTTAGTTTTGACGGGGATTGATCCCTAGTATCCCCTATGTTCTGAGATTGATGCTGCTACTACTTTTCCATGCTTACTGCTTGTCACTAGGGCCCGAGTGCCATGATTTCATATCTGAACCTATTATGTTGTCGCCAATATATGTGTGTTTTAGATCCTATCTTGCAAGTTGTAGTCACCTACTATGTGTTATGACCCGGCAACCCCGGAGTGACAATAGTCGAACCACTCCCGGAGATGACCATAGTATGAGGAGTTCATGTATTCACCAAGTGTTAATGCATTGGTCCGGTTCTTTATTAAAAGGAGAACCTTAATATCCCGTAGTTTCCATTAGGACCCCGCTGCCACGGGAGGGATGGACAATAGATGTCATGCAAGTTCTTTTTCCTAAGCACGTATGACTACATTTGGAATACATGCCTACATTAGATTGACGAACGGGAGCTAGTTACTTATCTCTATGTGTTATAGCTATTACATGATGAATCACATCCGTCATACTCATCCATCACCGATCCACTGCCTACGAGTCTTTTACTACTGGTCCTTGCTACGTTACTTTGTCGCTACTACCGTTGCTATTTTTGTTGCCTTGGTGACCATGTTCTTGAGCTTTGCATGCTGATTTTAGCTACTCCCAAGTAGTTTTGATGCGTAATATGGCCTCTAGTCACTTGTTGGAGTAGTTGCTATGAGTTTTGTTGAGCCTTGTTCACCTTTCTTTAGAATCACAAAAAAATTAGAAATTTTCAAAGATAGAAAAGGGAAAAGATGAGGAGGTTCTTAAGAGGCTCGTCAAGCCGTGACCCCAAGGATGATGGGAGTTACAAGAAACCCAAGTATCTGGTCCCTCGAGTCGTAGAAGTTTGAGCATGCGAGTGGCCAAGCGACGTGTTCTTACGCGCCGCTGGAATTTATGAGGTCTTTTATAACTTGGTGGAGATCGCAAGCCTTACCGCCTTCGTTGAAGATAAGTGTCCGCAATACCTCCTCCTCACTAATATATTCATACAAAGCTTTAACTTCTATCCAAGGAAGAATCCTCCTATGGTTGAGTTTAAAATTTATGATATCCCCGAGCGCATGTCACTTCGGGATTTTTGCAATGTTTGCAAATTACCTTAAGTTGGGGATATTCCTGAATATCGTCCACTGGACTTGGAAGCTTTCATTGATACAATTGTTGTAGGAGAGGAGAGAGGAGTGTCTTGCGCTAGAGCTGCTAGCATTCATTTTCCCGTGCTTCGGTACTTCTCATTATTTGTGGGAAAATGTTTGATTGGCCGTGGGAAAGCTGGGTCACTTAGTTCCCCAGATCTTGCGGTCTTGCACGAAGCCCTTTATAACGATAAAACTTATAGCTTGGGCGCTATAGTAGATCAGCGGTTGAACCTGAACCGTTCTAAAGGTGTTGCCTATGGAGGTATCTATGCTACTCGTCTTGCTAGACACTTTGAGATACCTATTAGACTATACGAGGAAGAAGAGATTCTTCTTCCCGAGAGATATCTAGATTACGATAGCATGGTCCGCCATGACTTTCTTGATAGAGATATAAATAGAAGGATGATTTATAACCTGGTGTTTAGTCAGGGTACTCGTGAGACTATTACTTTGCCTGCTCCTTCTTTGTTCAATCTTCATGCAGGCAGGTACATTATTATGCCCTCTGACATCTACGCATATTGGGGCCTAGCCCAACCACAGGTGCCCGTGCCCGAGCCGCCAGTCGAGTACCAGACGTCAGTTTATCAGTGGGAGCCACAGGATCTCACACAGCACTGGCATCCTGAGTCCACTCCGGAGTACCCCGGAGCTGGTTATTTCCCTCCTTGGGAGTAGACCAACTTAGGCCAAAATCCTAAGCTTGGGTGAGTACGTGTTTCTCACCGACTTCACATTCTTGCTTATGCTTTCACTTTGTCAGCAGGTGTTCACACTTTGCCACTATATCATCCATGCTAGTTTATTTTCTTTTTCTAGTTTTCTTTTCGTGTGTTTGTCTAGTTTGAGAAAACCCAAAAATATTTTCTTTTTCTTGTTGGGACCTTTCCCGTGTAAATAGTTTTCTTTTTCTTTGGGTCAAGGTAGAAGATCATGTTACAATGTTTAGTGGCTCTTGCATGCATACATGTTTAGCTTTCAAAGAGCCATATTACTTTGTCTTCTCCTTTGTGTTTGCCTGCAGATTCCAGCTTTAGTCCAATGCACGAGCACGGTTATTATTGTTCACATCGTTTGGTCGTGCAAGTGAAAGGCAATAATGACGATATATGATGAAGTGACTGAGCCTGGAAAAGCTGGTATGAACTCGATCTATTTTGTTTTTGTAAATATGACTAGCTCATCATGCCTGATTCATCTTTGTTGTGAGAGAAACATGTTTGCAATGATAACTTAGAGATCATAGTTTCTTATGCCATGCTTACTTAGCTAGGAGCTTATAATGGTTTGTCTTGGTTGCCAACATGAATGTTGAGATGATTATGATGTAGTATGATAGGATGGTATACTCCTTTGAATGATTCAAGTGGCTTGACTTGGCGCATGTTCACGCATGTAGTTGAAACAAAATCAACATAGCCTCTATGATGTTCATGTTCATGGTGATTTATGTCCTACTCATGCTTGCACTCAATGTTAGTTAATCTCAATGCATTTTGATGGCTGTTGTCGCTCTCTAGTTGGTCGCTTCCCAGTCTTTTGCTAGCCTTCACTTGTACTAAGAAGGAATACTGCTTGTGCATCCACCTCCGTAAACCTAAAGTTGTGCCATATGAGTCCACCATACCTACCTATGTGCGGTATCTACCTGCCGTTCCAAGTAAATTTGCATGTGCCACTCTCTAAATCTTCAAGAAATAATGTGTTTTGCATGCCCGAACTGCTCATGTGGTGACAGGGGCTATTGATAACTTCCATGCTAGGCGTGTTATCCTCGATATGTGTTTATTCACTATCATGCACGAGAAAGGGGCCGGTAATTGGAATTCCCAGTTCCATGCTCAAATCGAAAAGATAATTGCAAACAAAACTCCCCCAGGATTAATGTTGGTATGGACGGTACCCGAGGATTCGGCTAGCCGTGGAGTGTGATTGATTGGTGGTGGGGGAGTCAAAACTTTACTTTTCTGTTTGGGAACCGCCTATAGCATGCGTAGCATGGAAGATGTGTAGAACTCTTAGTCATTGCGTTGACTATGAAAGCATGCCACCCAAAATTATTATCTCAGTTTTAAAGGCTTGAGCTCTGGCACCTCTGCAAATCAATGCTTCCCTCTGTGAAGGGCCTGTCTATTTATCTTCCTGTTGAGTCATCCTCCTCTTATAAAAGCACCAATTAGAGAGCACCTCTGTCATTTTTATGCTTTGCTTTTAACTGTGTTGAGTATGACTGTGACTGGACCTTCTTTGCCTTGAATTACAATGCTTAGTCAGCCCTTTGTCTTTGAAGGTGCTCTGCATTTATGTTTTGCGGTCTCAGAAAGAGCTAGCGAGATACCATCTATTCGTACTGCTTCATGTTATTTTGATTGAAGTGTTGACGTTTGAGACTTCTTATTATTTGCTCGCTAGTTGATTATGCCATTGATATGAGTTTACCGTGAGACCTAGATGTCATTTTCTTATGTGGTTTGCTTGTGATCTTGCTGAAACTCTGGTTATGAGTTAGACATAGTTGCAACAACAAGATCAAACAGAGTTCGTCAAAGTTTTTCTTTTGTCTCCTTCAGTTTGTCAACTGAATTGCTTGAGGAAAAGCAAGGCTTTAAGCTTGGGGGAGTTGATACGTCTTTGTCCTATCTACTTTTCCGAACTCTTTTGCCCTTGTTTTGGACTCTAATTTGCATGATTTGAATGTAACTAACCCGGACTAACGTTGTTTTCAGCAGAATTACCATGGTGTTGTTTTTGTGCAGAAATAAAAGTTCTCGGAATGTCCTAAAAATTTACGGAGAATTTTTCTGGAATAAATGAAAAATACCTGCACAAAGATCCACCTGAGGAGATGTGCCAGTGGGCCACAAGCCCCTGGGACGCGGCCACCCCCCTGGCCGCGCCGTGAGGACTTGTGGGGTCCACGTGGCTCCACCGCCTCCAAACTCAGCTCTATCTATTCCGTTTCGCCCGGAAAAAAAATCAGAGAGAAGGATTCATCACGTTTTACGATACGGAGGCGCCGCCACCCCCTATTCTTCATCTCGAGAGCAGATCTGGAGTCCGTCTTGGGCTCCGGAGAGGGGAAATTGTCGCCATCATCATCATCAACCTTCCTCCATCGCCAATTCCATGATGCTCTTCATCGTTCATGAGTAATCTCATCGTAGGCTTGCTGGACGGTGATGAGTTGGATGATATCTATCATGTAATCGAGTTAGTTTTGACGGGGATTTATCCCTAGTATCCACTATGTTCTGAGATTGATGTTGCTACTACTTTGCCATGCTTAATGCTTGTCACTAGGGCCCGAGTGCCATGATTTCAGATATGAACCTATTATGTTGTTGCCAATAGATGTGTGTTTTAGATCCTATCTTGCAAGTTGTAGTCACCTACTATGTCTTTTGACCCGGCAACCCCGGAGTGACAATAGCCGGAACCACTCCCGGAGATGACCATAGTATAAGGAGTTCATGTATTCACCAAGTGTTAATGCGTTGGTCCAGTTCTTTATTAAAAGGAGAACCTTAATATCCCGTAGTTTCCATTAGGAGCCCGCTGCCACGGGAGGGATGGACAATAGATGTCATGCAAGTTCTTTTCCCTAAGCACGTATGACTACATACAGAATACATGCCTACATTAGATTGATGAACGAGAGCTAGTTACTTATCTCTCCGTGTTATAGTTGTTACATGATGAATCACATCCGTAATACTCATCCATCACCAATCCGCTGCCTACGAGTCTTCTACTACTGGTCCTTGCTATGTTACTTTGTCGCTACTACTGTTGCTACTTGAAAGTGTGTTATATCGACTAGAGGGGGTGAATAGGAGATTTTTAGAATTTCATCACTAAGGAAATTCCTTTTGAGGAAATTCCTTTTAAGGAAATTCCTCACTGATGACTAACTTACAGCGGAAACAGTAAAGGATCAGAAGTGCAAAGTTTCACGACAGCAGTTTTTTAGAGTGAGGAATGTGAAAACAGATTGCACTGTGAGCAGGCACGCAGAATCAAGATGAGTATTAACTGACGTGAAGAATTTGGGGTTGAGGAAATTCATAGAAAGTCTTCAGCAAATTCTTCAAACAGTAGCAGTGAAAGTCATCAACACATAATTCGAGGAAAGTAAGGAGTTGAGGAATTAGAACCCGTTTCTCAGTGAAGAGAGTAGTTGATGACCCAGTTCCAACTGCTGTGACAGTCGTACATCTGGTTTGTTGCGGCTTGGTAATGAAACGAAAGGACACACAGTCCCGGGACACACAGTCCCAACCGTGTTCTCCTTGGGGTAACAACACACAGTCCTCGCCCAGCACTCGTGGTAAGTCTTCAGGGCAGACTTCCAAACCCTCACAAACTTGGTCACCCGGCGATCCACAATTGCCTGCTGGAAAGCTCTAGACCATGACGCCTAACCGTCTCGAGGATGAACAATCCTCAAAGGTAAAAGGCTTCAGTCCCACACAGGAACAACTTCTTCAGTGATGCTCAATCACTAGGTTTGGTTTGTGGTTTCGGTGTATGGGGTATTTCCTCACTGATGAATTACTCTCGACGACTCTGAGGAATTGGGTTGCTCTTATGACAAGTGTCAGTTTCTAACGGAGCAGCCAACCATCTAATGGTTGTGCGGGGCGGCTATATATAGCCTGGGAGCATCCTGACATGATTTGACACTAATGCCCTTAAATAATATGACCGTTGGAGTGGATAAGACCAATGACTTGGCGTGGCTATCGGAACGGTCGGAACCCTCAACTGTGAGAGTCCTCATGTCACTCGTATTCCTCACTTGAGGCTTTTGGTAGGATTAGGCTTGGGTTGAGCATCATGAGGAAATTCATTCCAAGGTCTAACTTCGACCCCCTTTAATAGTACGGTGTTCCTATTACTCAAATGCGAAGAAAATAAAACAGAAAGAGTAAATCTTCATGCTTCAAAGTCTTCAAAGTGATTTTCTTGAGGACACACCGAATTCCTCAATTCAGTATCTTCATGAGGAATATCAATTTCATCGCAGATTCCTCGCGATTCATTTCTTGAACTTCAGACCAATTTCTTCAACCGAAGATATATATTTTTAGGGGTCGATATTCATCAAATATCTCAAACTCCTCAATGACTTGTAGATCCTGTGTACACTCATAAACACATTAGATACTTAACCTGTAAGTCTTCAAACCACCAAAATCACTAAGGGTTCACTAGATGCACTTACAATCTCCGCCTTTTTGGTGGTTGATGACAATTAGGTTAAGTCTTCAACAGGGATCAAAAATATGAAGTGTAAATACTCATTTGAGGAATTTGAAATCAAGATTCAGAGAGACTCCCCGTGAACATGTGCATATCTTGAGGATTTTTCTTTTCACAGCAAATGCACATTGATGATTTATATCATGGAGATCTCCCCCAGAGTCTTGTAAATCATGCATACATGTAACATATCATATGAAGAAAATGAAAATGCATGATGACGAATGGTATCTGACGAATTCCAGCATGCGTGCATTAAAACTTCAGGGATAAGCATGCGAAGAAAAACGTTCAAAAGCGTCAGAGTACCATCGGGCTTAAGTTACAACTCATTACATAAAAACTTCAGAAGAGCCAAGAGTTTGTAACTTAAATATAGTTCATAGGCCCCAAAAATATCCCGTTTGAAGACTAACTCTCAAGTTTCTCCCCTTTGTCATCAAGTGACAAAAAGGGACAAACTGAGGACTAGCGTCCATGAAGACTTCACTTCTTGGCGGTTGAGCAAGAGCCGTGACGCTTCTTGGGAGTAGTCTTCTTCCTTGGACCAGTAGCAGTGTTGAGTTGTTCTTCATCAGTTTCAGCAGTGCGGAATGAAGAAAAGGAGTTGTCTTCAAGGTCTGGAACTGGAATGGGCCTGAACTTCTTGGGAGGCCACGACCAGTCAAAGTCTCGCTCAAAGTCCATTTCTTCAAGATCTGCCTGAGTCTTCAGATGTGCAAGTGTAGCCCAGGTGTGATCAAAAACCTCATGCAGATAGTGATGGTTGAGCTTCACAGAGTTCTATATTTCAGTGAGGGTTTTCACAATGGCGCCAAACTGGCGTTTGACCCACTTGTGATTTCAATCCACCTTCTGGTGAAGACTGAGGAGGAGCTCTCTTGTATTCATCACGCAAGGAGGAACAGGGCTTGTCGGACGAGTATCAGTATCATCCCATGAAGAATAAGCTTCTGGCTCTCTGAACTGGCCATCAAGGGGCCTACTGCCTTCTTCAATCACTGATTTGCCTTTTCCTTCAATGGGCTCGAAAGTATTCTTGTTGACCCGGAAGGAGGCATATAACCAACATGGTTTTGGCACTCAGCGTGAAAGTTGATGCTTGTCCTTGTCCTGATGAATCTCATAATCCATGGGGCATATATCTTGTGATCAAAAGGACACATAGCATTGTCGGCCAAAGTCCTCAAGAAGAAATCATGGATGTTGATAGGAATACCATGAATGATGTTGAAGAGGATATTCTTCATGAGGCCTACGACATCTTCTTCATCATCATGGCCTTTGATCGGCGCGAGCACACTGCAGAGGATTCTATAGACAGACCTTGGTGTATACTTGAGCTCGTGGACGAGGAATGTTTTTCTCGGTGATTTTCCTTCAGCCGAAGGCTTCATGAGGACTTCCATCATCCCATTGGGCAGCTCACGCTCACCATAAAGCTTCACAGCCTCCTCTGAGGGAATTGGTACAGGCAGTTCATGGAGGAGCTCAGTAGCAGGAGCCTTGTAGTGAGTGTTTTGTGTCATCTAGTCAAACACCCAAGTGATAATGTCTTCAGGGTTGACAGAGATGTGAAGAGTGGCATAGAACTGAAGAATTAGCTCACTGTTCCAGTCAGAGATGTTAGAGCACATTGGCAGCAAACCAGCATTATGGAGTACATTGAGGACTGGCTCTAGGCACGGTATAGCTTCAAGTTCAACATGAGGAATATGCTTGTGCTGGACTATCTTGTTTCTTCCACACAGCACAGAGGCATAGTAATTCATTTGTGTCCTAGTCCAAAACTTCATATGCCTCATTTGAGGCTTGTCATAGGGGTTCTCTCCAATGAAGTACATGCGTTCTTCAAAGAAATTCTCCTTTTGAAACTTTGATCGCTTGGAGAATGGCTGACGCTGAACTAGGTGAAGATTTTGCTGAGGAACAGGAGGGGAGACAACAATTGCAGTCTCGAGGTTGAGCACGACGAATGCATTGTCTTGGTCAGGTGCATTTTCCTTAGCATTTTTCCTCAGGGTTAGGAATTTCAGCAGCTGGGACTTCAGGCTGAGGAGATGGTTCTGGCTGGGCGTCAGGCTGAGAGGCTTGCTCTGGCTGTGCATCAGGTTGAGGAATAATTTCATCTTGCTCAGGTGGAGGAGTTGGGTCAGCGTGTTCCTCATCTTGAAGATTTTGCTCAGAGCTTTGAATTTCATCAGCTTGAGGATTTTCAGTTTGTTCTTCCTCAACTGGCTTGGTGGCAGAGGCAGTTTCTTCAGCTGGTGCAGCTGATCCTTGAGCAGTGTCTTTCTGAAGAATGAAGGGCTGAGGACTGTCGTCAATACAAATTTCTTCATCAATGTGTTCCTCATCAGCGGCATCCTTCATTTCCTCATCTGCCCCTTTCGTTGGATCATCAAGGATGACCATTTCATAAGAAGGAGCGACATTTAGGGGCATAAGGTCGAGAGGAGCAGTCTATTCAAGCGCTTTGAGGCGCTTGGCCTCTGTTTCTTCTTCTGCTGAGGAGGCCTTTCTCTTTTTGACTTCCTTCTCAGCAGCCCTGGTTTTCTTCACGTCTGATGCAGATGGGGTCATCTTCTTCACCTTTGAAGCTTTTCGTGAAGGGGTTCTCTCGACAGATTCTTCAGCTGGTTTTGAGGAACCAGCTGGAGCAGAGTCATCAGCTTGCTTTGATGAAGCAGCTGGGTCAGGGGCAGTCTCATTAGCTGCAGCAGATTCATCAGCTGGAGCTTCCATGATGATTTCTTCAATAGCCGGTACATCTACACGGCTTTCTTGGTGTATTTCCTCAGCTTGAGGAGATTCATCTGTTGGCTCCTCAATCAAGGGCTGGGAAGTTGGTGCTGGAGGTGCAGCTTTCTTGTTGTAGTCATCAACAGCTTTAGTGGCCAGCTTGATGAAATTTCTCTTGAGACTCTTACGATCTGACAGCTTGGAGTACTTGTCAGTCAAATTCTTCAGCTCAGCCTGTGTTGACACCAGTGCATCAGGCGTCAAGCTGAGGAGATTCTGCTTGAGGAATTTCTCCTTTTTAAGCTTTGCAACCTTGGCCTGCTGTTCTTTCCACTTGGCTTCATTGATGAAAGTGGCCACCATGTGGCTGATGCCAGGGGAAAGTTTCAAATCATCAAGCGGAGTGTTTGGGTCCTCATACCAGATGTTGATGTAGTCTAGGAGGAACTTGGGGTCCATGGCCAGAGGAATGGCACTGCCTGATGCCTGAGCTACTCTCTCCTGCTTGTTTCTGATTATTGCTTGCAGGGTTTGATCATCATATTCATCACTGCCCTCTGATGCAGACGGGACGGTGATGATTTTGCTGGGGCTCGGCAGAGTTGCTCTTTCAGCAGACACCTGAGTCTTCACCGGAGGTGGTGAAGACTTTGTCTCCGAGCTGGTTGCAGCCGGGAGAGAGGAGCTGGAGGTGGCGGTCATTGGCTTCATGACTGGCTTATGTACTAATGTTTCTTGAGGCTTTGGTGGTGGTGCTGAGGGTTTTGTAACTGATGCTTGAGCAGACTTCTCTTGAGGCTTTGGAGCCCTTGGCTTTGATGGCACAGACTGCGGTTGAGGAATTGCTGAACCAGAGGTCTCAGCGGCAGAGGAAGTAGCTGCAGCTGAGGCAGTAGCTGAGGATTCATTGAATTTCCTCACTGCAGCATCTACCTGCTTCTTGAGCTTAGCCAGATGATTTTCCTTCTCATCTGGATAGTCATCAAGGGTCTTGAGGCTTGAGGGATGTGCTACTTGATGAGCCTCAAGTGGGGCCCGTTTGCTAGGGGGCTTCAGAGCGAATTTCTTCGCATACTTGACAGTTACAAACCTGTATTCCTTCCATTCCTTCCCCCATCGGTGTTCTATCTTATGCAACCGGATCTTTCTCTTGGCCATTGTCTCATTTTCATCAGGTGTGCAATAGTCCAAGTAAATATCCTCAGGGATATCCGCAGCTGTGTTTTGCTCAAGTTTCTTTCCTCCCTTCTGTTTTTCTGTCATCCTGCATTTTCTATAGCTGAGGATTTTGCTGATGAGATTGAACTCTTGAGGATTCTGATGAGACTTGAAGATTTTCTTCAAGAAACACTGCAAATGAGTTAATGTGATGAGAACCGAGAGATTCATCAGCTGACATGTGTGTACGTGTGAACAGAGTATAGTTGTGAGGAATTTGGAGAGGTCATATGCATTCTCAGATTTGAAGAAAACGAAAAAGTTTGACAGTTGAGGAATTTAACCAGTGGTTGAGGAATTTGCCTAAGCATATTGTTCTTGGGTTCCAGAGTTGTACATATCCGAAAATTCGCACAATTGAGGAATCTCGTGAAAATCTTAGATGCTTAGTGTAGTTCATCAGTGATGTGGTGATAGGCACTGTTTGAGGAATCAAGTGCTTATTGATTCTTGAGGAAAAACAGATTTCACATAGAAGATGTAGAATAGTAGATCTAACTTGCGGTAAAAATGGGATTTTATTTACCCTTGAAGGAGCACACGAAGAACACAGAGAAGTTGTGTAGAGAGGCTCTTCGGTTGAGTGTCCAATGCGCCCTAACCCGGCGACAGAGGACGTCTATGGCGGCGGTGGACGAAGATGGTCCGTCTCCGGCGTGGTTTCGGCGACGGAGAAGTCGAGGCAGTGAAGCTCTTCCTCACCGGCGACGAGACTTCCAGCGATGGCGCTAGGGTTCGGTGTTGTTTAGTGTAGCAGGAGAGCGATGGGGCGAAGAAGAGTTTGCCGAGGGGGATAGGGACATATTTATAGCCAGACAGTTACTGTTGGCGCGAAGATTCCGGACCAAACAGCCCCTGCCTCTACGTCTACGCAGGACACGTGTAGTTCCAGAACAAGGCGGTGGAGATAGTGGAGATCGTGGTTATCCGAACGTGGGAAGTGGGGTTCAGTTACTGTGCATTAAAGAAACAATTTTTGAAGATTTGAGGATTTTCGTTACAAAATCATCAGCTGACAAGGACGCGGTGAGGAGTTTGAACAAAGTTTCAAGTAGAACGCATATGAAGAATTGAATACACTGGATGAGTATAGCATAGAGGGAAAGTAGGGTCCGATCACATTCACTTAGAAGAAATATCAACTTGAAGAAATAGCTATAAGTGAATGATGTTGAGGACTTGAAATCACAGTCTATCTAGTCAAATGAAAGTCATCAAGTGTTTTTGAAGATTTTGTGATAAATCGTCACAATGAAGAACAACTGCTTTGAAGAAAAACACATTTTGAGGACATGGAACATTTGAAGAAAATCAACTTGAGGAATTTCACACTGGGCGGTGGCGTGACCCACCATATAAGAATGTTGATTACAGACGCCGCGTACAATTGTCGTAGGGCCCTGAGAATCAATTTCTTCGTTGATTTCTTCACATTCAGAGTGACATTCTTCATCAGTTGAAGAAAATCGATTCATCATGTGTTGCGCATCTAAGTCATCAATTTTGCATAAGTGTTAGGATGTGTGCATGTTTTTACAAAACATTTGAAGATTCTAAGATATTTAGCTCACATCGCGACTTGCAAAACCTTTTCTCATCCAAGGGCTTAGTGAAGATATCTGCCAGTTGATCATCAGTTTTCACATGGTCGATGAGGATATTTCCCTTGAGAACATGGTCCCGAAGAAAATGATGACGAATCTGGATGTGCTTGGTCTTCGAGTGCTGTACTGGGTTGTATGCAATCTTGATTGCACTCTCATTGTCGCAGTAGAGAGGCACATTCTTCATGTTGATGTCGTAGTCCTTGAGGATTTGCTTCATCCATAGTAATTGAGCACAACATGAACCAGCAGCAATGTACTCAGCTTCGGCAGTGGAGAGTGATACGTAGTTCTGCTTCTTTGAGGACCATCAAACTAGTGATCTTCCGAGGAAATGGCATGTGCCAGAGGTTGACTTGCTATCCACACGGTCACCAGCATAGTCAGAATCAGAATACCCTACCAGATGAAGATTTGAGCCCTTGGGATACCATAACCCTAGTGTTGGTGTGTGAGCTAAGTATCGAAGAATATGCTTCACAGCCTTATGGTGTGATTCCTTCGGTTTTGCTTGAAAACGTGCACACATGCAAACACTAAGCATTATATCTGGCCTAGATGCACATAGATACAATAAAGAGCCAATCATAGAGCGATATACCTACTGATCTAAATCTTTACCATTTTCATCAGTGCCGAGGTGGCCGTTGGTAGGCATTGGAGTCTTGGCACCTTTGCATTCATGCATGTCGAATTTCCTCAGAACATCCTTGAGGTATTTCTCCTGTGATATGAAGATTCCATTGCGTTGTTGACGAATATGAAGACCTAAGAAGAAAATCAGCTCCCCCATCATAGACATCTGGTATTCTTCACTCATCATGTAAGCAAATTCATCACTGTATCGTTTGTCAGTACAGCCAAACATGATATCATCGACATATATTTGACACACAAATAGCTCATTATCATAGGATTTAGTGAAAAGAGTTGGATCGAGTGAACCAGGTTTGAAGCCTTTCTTCATGAGGAATTCCTTCAATGTATCATACCATGCCCGAGGGGCTTGCTTGAGACCATAAAGAGCCTTTTTGAGTCTGAAGACTTTGTCTGTATTCTTTGGCTCCTCAAAACCTGGGGGTTGAGCAACATATACTTCTTCCTCAAGCTTACCATTGAGGAATGCACTTTTCACATCCATTTGATATAAGATGATGTTATGATGATTAGCATAAGCAAGTAGTATTCAAATAGCTTCAAGTCTAGCAACAGGTGCAAAAGTTTCATCGAAATATATTCCTTCAACCTGGGTGTAGCCTTGGGCTACAAGTCGTGCCTTGTTCCTCACCACTTGACCGTCCTCATCTTTCTTGTTTCGGAAAATCCACTTGGTGCCGATGATGTTGTGCTTGCGAGGATCTGGTCGTTTGACGAGCTCCCATACGTCATTCAGCTTGAATTGAAGAAGTTCGTCTTGCATAGCTTGGATCCACTCCACTTCCAGAAAAGCCTCAACAACTTTTGAGGGTTCTATGATGGATAGAAAGGAAAAATGCCCACAAAAGTTAACTAAGTGTGAAGCTTTTGAGCGAGTGAGAGGACCTGGCACGTTGATGTCGTTGAGGATTTTGTCAAGTTCTACTTCATTTCCAATCCTCGGATGAGCTGGTTGAGGATTTCGTCTGGGCTGAGGAAGTGGTTTAGGTGCAATTTCCTCAGGAGCATCTTCTTGATTTTCATCAGTGATGGGGATCGTTTCTTCACCAATTTCCTCAGTGGGGACAATGTCTTCAGTAGGTTTGAGCTTTATTTCTTCCTCACGAGACAGCTTATCTGGATCAGAAGGCAATTGCTCTCTTTGCAAGCCATTAGTTTCATCGAACCGCACATCTACAGTCTCAACAACTTTGTTGTGATAGTTGTTGGAGACTGTGTAGGTGTGCGAGTCCTTTCCATAACCGAGCATAAAACCTTCATGTGCCTTAGGTGCAAATTTTGAGCTATGGTGAGGATCTCTAATCCAACATTTTGCACCGGAGACTTTGAAATAACTTACATTGGGTTTTTATCAGTGAGGAGTTCATATGAGGTTTTCTTGAGGAATTTGTGAAGATACACCCTGTTGATGATATGGCATGCAGTGTTGATTGCTTCAGGCCAAAAGCGACGAGGAGTCTGATATTCTTCAAGCATAGTTCTTGCCATTTCAACCAGAGTCCTGTTCTTCCTTTCGACGACACCATTCTGCTGAGGAGTATAGGGAGCAGATAATTCGTGAGTAATACCAAGTTCATCAAGATAATCATCAAGACCAGTGTTTTTGAACTCGGTTCCATTATCACTTCTGATATGTTTGATCTTGATGCCAAAGTTCGTCGAGGCCCTTGAAGAAAATTGTTTGAAGATTTCCTGCACTTCAGTTTTATACACTATGATATGCACCCATGTATATCTGGAATAATCATCAACTATGACGAAGCCATATAAAGATGCTGCATTGGTTAGTGTGGCATAGTTAGTAGGTCCAAATAGATCCATATGAAGGAATTCGAATGGACGTGTAGTGGTCATGATAGTCTTCGAGGGATGCTTGGATCTGGTCATTTTCCTAGATTCACAAGCACCGCAGAGATGATCCTTGAGGAATTTGACTGATTCGATGCCGATGACATGCTTCTTCTTTGCGAGCGTGTGCAAATTCCTCATGCCTGCATGACCTAGTCTTTGGTGCCACAACCATCCTTCTGAGGTTTTTGCTAGTAAGCAAGTGGCTGGTTGAGGACCTGTCGAGAAATCAACAATGTACAAATCCCCTCTTCTTACACCTTCGAAGACTTTGGATCTATCAGATTCCATGATGACTACACATATATATCTACCAAAGATAACAATCATATCAAGATCACAAAGCATAGAGACTGACATGAGGTTAAAACCAAGGGATTCAACAAGCATCACTTTGTCCATATGCCTGTCCTTGGAGATAGCCACTTTGCCAAGTCCCAATACCTTGCTTTTAGCTTTGTCAGCATATGTGATTTGCTTCAGAGGTGATGAAGTTAGTGGCATATTCATCAGCAAGCTTTTATCACCAGTCATGTGATGTGTGCAGCCACTATCAAGAACCCACTCAGTATTCTTGGGTTTGTCATCCTGCAGATGAATTAGTATAGCTTACCATCTCATATGCTTCAGATTTGAAGAATATGATATCAATTTCATCAGATAAGAATTTCATCACAACAGAAATATAAGGACGTGTGAAATATTTCTATTTCATCAATCATTAGCTTGCGTCCTATCAAGCATTTCCTGAGGTCTCCAGCAAATTCTTCAGATGATGATTTTCATCTGGAGACCTGACCTGCAGAAGTGATTAGTTCGATTTCTTCACCACCCACATCTTAAGGGTGGCAAAGCATTCATCATCCTGCGAGCACCATATGAGAAAGGTGGCATTGAAGCTAATGCACTTCTCTTAATAGTAGGGGGGTTAAAGTACTCATATGAATATGCAGAGAACTGGTTTGAGGATTTATGAACGTAATGATTTGAAGAGTAACGCTCATATTCATATTCCTTGTAATTTCCCTGCATGTTAGACGCATTAGCACGTGTACGAGCATAGTTTTGACCAGTTGAGGATTTTAATCCTCTTGAAGACTTTGGTCCTCCTGAGGAATTTAATCTAGGGTTCAGATTCTTCAGTGGTGGTGTCATGAGGACATTCACCTGAAGTTTTTCAAGACAACTTTTGGGAACCCATATTTTCCTCAAGGGAGGGCCATTCCTGCAGTTAGTTCCAACATATCGAGCAAGTACTTCACCAGATTGATTTTTGAACAGTTTATAGTTGGAGCCAAATGACTCATCTGAGGAATAGGATAATTCACATGAAAAGCCAGTTAGATTAGATGGATCAAAAGGAGGACCAGTAGCAGCAACCCATGAGGTTTTGGGATACTGCTCAGGTTTCCAATAAGATCCATCAGCATTTAATTTCCTCTCAAAGGCAATTCCTTCTTTCCTCGGGTTCCTATTCAAGATCTGCTTTTGAGCACATCACAAAGGGTTTGATGTCCTTTGAGGCTTTTGTATATGCTTGTCACATACAATTCCTTCAACCCTCCATTTTCATCAGTAACATTTGTGTTTTCCTCAAGTGAGGAAATAGACACAACAGGTGCAGTTGAAGAATTTGTAGCAATAGTAGCATTTGATGATTCTGGTGAGGAATTAGCAGTTTCGCGTTCAATGCATTTAAGACATGGAGGAATGAATTCAACTTGACCAGCGCTGATCTGTTGAGCTAGTAATGAATCGTTTTCCATACGAAGATCATCATGGGACATCCTCAGCTTCTCAAGATCAAGCTTGCTTTGAAGAAATTCATAGGAAAGCTTCTCATGATCAGCGAGGAGTGTATCATAACAATCCTGAAGATTATCAAATCTAGACTGAAGACTTTTCACATCTTCAGTGAGGATTTGGGTAAGGTTCATTTCATCATTCAACAGATCATCACTTTTATCTAGCAGTTTCTGAAGCTTTTCGAGGGCAGTTTGTTGTTTAGTGGCAATGATAGCAAGTTTACTGGAACTGGGTTTTTTGTAATCATCAGGTTAACAGTCACTTGAATCAGAGGAGGAGGCATTATTTGGTACCTTTGAACCTTTTTCCATGAAGCAATAGGTTGGAGCGAAGTCATCAGTGTGGATGGTGCAATCATTTTCTTCAAGATTGAAGATTGACTTGCTGACGAAGGTGGTTGCCAGTGCAAGACTAGCCTGTCTGGATTCTGAGTCTTCATCAGAACCCTCTTCTTCATCACATTCCTGTGATTCTGCCTTGGAGTCCATTTCCTTGCCAATAAGTGCCCGAGCCTTTCTGAAACTAGTCTTCTTGTGCGATGAGGGCTTTGAAGATGAGGATTTTGAAGATTTCTTCTTCTTCTTCGATTCATCAGAACTTCATCCTTGTATTTCTTCTTCTTTGATTCCTTTCCCCAACGGGGACAATCAGCAATGTAATGACCTGATTTCTTGCACTTGTGGCAGGTTCGTTTCTTGTAGTCCTCAGATGAAGATTCTGATATCCTCATGTCTCTTCTTGAAGATTTACGGAACTGGCCATGTCGTGTAAACCTATGGAATTTCCTCACGAGCATTGCAAGCTCCTGTCCGAATTCTTCAGGGTCACCAATGCTGTCATCTGAGTCTTCTTCTTCAGATGAGGAAATTGCTCTAGCCTTCAGTGCATGTAGTCTAGAATAGCTTGGTCCATATAGATCTTTCTTTTCTTCTAGCTGGAATTCATGAGTATTTATCCTTTTGAGTATATCAGCTGGATCAAGCATCTTGTAGTCTGGTCTTTCTTGAATCATCAGAACTAAAGTATCAAATGAAGAATCCAAAGATCTCAGCAGTTTCTTCACAACTTCGTGATCAGTAATGTCTCAAGCTCCCAGTGCTTGCAGTTCATTTGATATGTCACTGAGGCGATCAAAGGTGTCTTGGCAGCTTTCGTTGTCATGTCTCTTGAAGCGATTGAAGAGATTGCGAAGAATATCAACACGAGAGTCACGCTGGGTTGATACTCTTTCATTTACTTTGCACAGTCTCTCCCACATCAGTGTTGCAGAGCCCAAAGCACTTAGTCTTCCAAACTGGCCTGGGCTCAGATGGCCACATATGATATTCTTCGCTTGAGAATTGAGTTGCTTGAATTTCTTCACATCAGCAGCAGAGACACTAGCAGAGATGATGGGGACGCCATGTTCCACAATATACCAGAGATCATTATCAATAGCTTGTAGATGCATTTGCATTTTGTTCTTCCAGAAGGGAAAGTTCTTTCCTTCGAAGGTACATAACTAAAACTCCAGGTGGTTAAACCAAAATCACATAGAACAAGGGAGTACCTTGCTCTGATACCAATTGAAAGTGCGTTATATCGACTAGAGGGAGTGAATAGGAGATTTTTAGAATTTCATCACAGAGGAAATTCCTTTTGAGGAAATTGCTCACTGACGACTAACTTACAGCGGAAACAATAAAGGATCAGAAGTGCAAAGTTTCACAACAGCAGTTTTTCAGAGTGAGGAATGTGAAAACAGATTGCACTGTGAGTAGGCACGCAGAATACAGATGAGGATTAACTGACGTGAAGAATTTGGGGTTGAGGAAATTCAGAGAAAGTCTTCAGCAAATTCTTCAAACAGTAGGAGTGAAAGTCATCAACACATAATTCGAGGAAAGTAAGGAGTTGAGGAATTAGAACCCGTTTCTCAGTGAAGACAGTAGTTGATGACCCAGTTCCAACTGCTGTGACAGTCGTACATTTGGTTTGGAGCGGCTTCGTATTGAAACCAAAGGACACACAGTCCCTACCGTGTTCTCCTTTGGCTAAGAACGCACAGTCCTCGCCTAACACTCGTTGTAAGTCTTCAGGGCAGACTTCCAAACCCTCACAAACTTGGTCACCCGGCGATCCACAATTGACTGCTCGAAAGCTCTAGACCATGACGCCTAACCGTCTGGAGGATGCACAGTCCTCAAAGGTAAAAGGCTTCAGTCCCACACACGAACAACTTCTTCAGTGATGCTCAATCACTAGGTTTGGTTTGTGGTTTCGGTGTATAGGGTATTTCCTCACTGATGAATTACTCTCGAAGACTCTGAGGAATTGGGTTGCTCTTATGACAAGTGTCAGTTTCTAACGGAGCAGCCAACCAGCTAATGGTTGTGGGGGGTGGGTATATATAGCCTCGGAGCATCCCGACATGATTTGACACTAATGCCCTTAAATAATATGACCGTTGGAGTGGATAAGACCAATGACTTGGCGTGGCTATCGGAACGGTCGGAACCCTCAACTGTGAGAGTCCTCATGTCACTCGTATTCCTCACTTGAGGCTTTTGGTAGGATTAGGCTTGGGTTGAGCATCATGAGGAAATTCATTCCAAGGTGTAACTTCGACCCCCTTTAACAGTACGGTGTTCCTATTACTCAAATGCGAAGAAAATAAAACAGAAAGAGTAAATCTTCATGCTTCAAAGTCTTCAAAGTGATTTTCTTCAGGACACACCGAATTCCTCAATTTCAGTATCTTCATGAGGAATATCAATTTCATCACAGATTCCTCGCGATTCATTTCTTCGGCTTCAGACCAATTTCTTCAACCAAAGATATATATTTTTAGGGGTCGATATTCATCAAATATCTCAAACTCCTCAATGACTTGTAGATCCTGTGTACACTCATAAACACATTAGATACTTAACCTATAAGTCTTCAAACCACCAAAATCACTAAGGGGCACTAGATGCACTTACACTACTGTTGTTACTTTGCTGCTGTTGTCACTACTGTTGTTCCTTGCTACTGCTGTCAGTACTGATGTTACTTGCTACTTTGCTGTTACCTGTTGCAAGACTTTTATCGAGCAATTTTCGGGGAAGAATAGTCCCTCGTCAACGTGCTATTTACTGGCGCCATTGATCCAACAGTTAGGAATAGTCTGCCGTCAACAGATCTTTTTCTGACACCGTTGCTATCATACCACTTTGCTACTGATACTTTGCTTGGAGACACTAATCTTTTTGGTGTGATTGAATCTGACAAACTTAGCTGCTAATACTTGAGAATATTCTTTCGCTTCCCCTTGTGTCGAATCAATAAATTTGGGTTGAATACTCTACACTCGAAAACTGTTGCGATCCCCTACACTTGTGGGTTATCAACCTTCATCGACGCGGCCACCTGCATCGCTGATGGGATTGATCTAGACACCTTCGTCGAGCCTGCGAGTCCCGACGAGCCTTGATTTTTTTATTACAGTTCAAACTCCATTTGCCTCGGTACGCCGAGTGATGGTGTAACTGCTTTAAACTTTGTTTGGGTCTTAAGCCCAAGTACTTTCGTTTGCGTAGACAACCTTAATCTGGAGATTTTGCTTTCTAATCCTGGGCAAGCATAAGAGCCCACCAGAGGTCGCATCTACTGCGACCTCTGCCATGCTCGGGGGTTACTGACGGA
Organism: Hordeum vulgare subsp. vulgare; assembly: GCF_904849725.1. Taxonomy (NCBI): domain Eukaryota; kingdom Viridiplantae; phylum Streptophyta; class Magnoliopsida; order Poales; family Poaceae; genus Hordeum; species Hordeum vulgare. The sequence continues at coordinate 353,906,694 of NC_058519.1, read as the reverse complement.
GTCGTGTACCCAGGGTGACCAACGACGAGAAGCTCGACCGCATACAAGACATAAGGATCACTAGGCCTGAGGAAAAGAAGAAACCTTAGGAGGTGGACTTCTTCGTGGTCTCCAAGAAGAGAGGGCGATGGCCCCCGAGAGGGCATCTACCATTCAAACCCTAGACCTCTCCTACCTATATAAAGGGAGGTCTAGGGTACCCATTAGCATCTATCCATAGATAGGAGAATTCACGGTACCAATCTCATACACTATTGTAACCCCTCGCACGAGATATCAAAACTAGCAGGACACATGATATTACTCTCGGAAGACCTGAACCTGGATAAACCCCTCATATGACACCGATCCATGAATTCCAGCCATGCTTGGAGCATTATCAAGGGATCTCACGGGATTTCGCTCCCTCGGGTTATTAGTTCCAACTTAATTAAGGCTACGTCGGGGTGATCCACTATCTATAATGTTATTTGACATTTTCACTCACATGTTCGCTGCTTTGATTGAGAACGCCAAATAGGATAGCCAAATTGTAGAAGTTGTGTCACATCTTGTGGATGTGGGCCTGTCAATTTTGCAATATGCTGACAATATAATTCTTTTTATGGAACTGACTTGTATCAGGCTAGGAATCTGGAACTTTTGTGTTTCGCCTTTGAAAAAAGTTAGGTCTTAAGATCAATTTTCATAAACGTGAATTGTTTTGTTTTGGAGAGGCTAAGGAGGCGGTTACACGTTAAATTGAATTATTTGGGTGTGCTCAAGGATAATTTCCAATTTAATATTTGACAATTTTGATTCAGTGTCGGTGCCTCACTAACACGGAGTGGAAGTTGGTCGAAGAGCGTATAGAGAAATGTCTCACAAGTTGGAAAGTAAAGTTGCTCTCTTTTGGAGGACCATTAGTGTTCATCAACTATGTTCTCATGAATATGGTGCTATACTTGCTTTCATTCTTCTAGCTTCACAAAGGAGTCTTCCAAAGATTGGATTACTTTAGGTCCATATTGTTTTGGGAAGGATATAAAAAGAAAAGAAATATATAGGCTAACCAAATTGATCGTGGTTTCCCTACCAAAATACCATGGTGCCTAAGGAATCCAAAATCTCCATGTCAAGAATGATGACATGGGCGTTCATCCTACTAGCGAGGAGGGTGTTTGGCAAACCATGTCGTGCATATGTATCTTGGCCAAAAAATGTTATCTCATGCATATTGAAATCCAAGGGGCTCACTTTTTTGGCGGGCTTCATGGCGACAAGGAATCATATTTTCTGTTTTGTGTCTTCTGCTATAAGGACGGTTATGTGGTTTCTCGGAGGAGAAGTGTTTAGGAAACACCGCTCTTTGGGAACATTATCCGGCGTTGTATCGCAACGTCGGTGATAAGAATTATATCCTTGCAATAGTTCTTAGCATGCCATATTTTTAATTTAATATTCTTTGCATGTCATATTTTTAATAGTGAACTCCATCTCGTTTGCATGCCTTATTCCATGTATGCATTGGTTTTGTATATGATTCAGGCTGCACCGAACGAAGTATCAACTGTTGTTCAGGACGGTGTGTACACAATTCAGTCAGGTAGTTAGGAAGGTTTTACCCGACGTGAGTGCCAATCTCTGGATTGGTCCATCTCCTCCTTCGATAGGTGTAGTATCGGTCTCGCAAGACTTTACTATTGTCGTTATGTCGTTTTATTTATTTATTTCTATTGAACTTTGTTTATGGCAGAGGCTAGATGTCACTCGTATCAATGAAGTTGTATCCGGTTGATGCTATATTTTAATTTAATAAGAAGATGTCTTTTATTAAAAAGAAATGTTTATGAATATGAATATCAACATAGCTACAGTCTGGAGCACACGAGCTACAGTCTTAATTAACGTAACAGTCTAACAGAGTGAAGCTTAAATGCGAAGGTGAGAGCATGCATGTCTAGCTGCAAGATGCCGGCGAAGAAGCAAGGAGCCAAGCGGAAGCGACCAAAAGCAACGTATGTTAGAGCCAAAGAGGGGGAAATAATGAAGGCGCAGCCGTCCGGCCGGCCGGCCGGTCAGCGTGCGTGCATGCGTGGCCTGGTCTCATCTAATCTGGTCTGGTGATTTCAGTTCTCGAAGCGCTAATGCTATCTATGCCATGCAATGCTATAGCTGCGACGACGACGACCACCACGTCTGGCTAGCTTTTAATTGGGACGGAAAGGAAAGGAAAGGGAAGAGGAAAGACGGGGCCTTGGCCTTTATGTCGCAAGCGCACAAGCGGAAGGCGTCAAAAGGATGGCATCGATGGGCGACCCGGAGAATGCCACCACGCGATCCATCGATCCGGTGTGTCAGGCTCGCGTGCATGGCCTCGCAAAGAAGAAAAGCCACTGCGAGCGTCTGCGTGCCCGGCCGGTGCGCAGTCCAGCCAGCAAAAGTACCTGCAGCCACCGAGCTTGCACACTGGCCAGGAGCACAAAAAAGCAATGTGATCAAGTCACGGTCCGTCCCTCCCTTCTATAGCTAGGGAGTAGCTAGCTGCTGATGCCCCACAAGTTTTATCAGACCATGCACATCCCTATGTAGGAACATGTTGTGGTAAAATTTGAAGACAGGTTGAGTTTCCTCAAACAAATTGACTCTATATCAACTACTACTCTTATTTGGCCAAAATAAAGGGTCCAAATGAAGGGGAGTAGGAGAGAAATGGCCAAAATAAGATGTGTACGACCAGGAGAGGTGTGGTTTTGAGTTTGTCTTAACTTCTCCTATTTGGTAGGAAAAATACATCCAGCCAAAACTAGGATAGGGGATACATCACATCAGATCAAGTAAAGGGTCCATATGTTTCTACATGCTTGTCTTGCAGTCTTGCACGAGTCCAGTCCAACCAGACGGTCGAAGCGCTACCCCCGTGCATGACGGGTAGGACCACATGCCATTCGTGGTGATTAACTATCACTCACTCTCTCTGATTCCGCGGACCGCTTCGAGCAACTTCAACGGGACGATCCATTTCGTCTGTCATCGTTTGTTTGGGTTCACGTGGATAAATTGATGGCTCAACACACGGACAATTGTAGAAATGCGTCCGCATCCACCCATTTTCGACCCAAATATGTGACTGAAATACGTCGGCGCGGACGCGGAGCGGACGCGCGTGCACCTTCTCGGTGTCTGCCCTATCCACACCCGTCGGTCGTTCAGTTACCCGCAGTCAACTTAATTAATAACGAACACCCTCCACGGTTTCACGCGTCGGCGCGGACGCGCGTGCATCTTTTCGGTGTCCGTCCTATCCACATCCATCGGTCGTTCAGTCACCCGCAGTCAACTTAATTAATAACGGACACCCTCCACGGATTCACGCGTCGACGCGGACGCGAAGCGGACGCGCGTGCATCTTCTCGGTGTCCGCCCTATCTACACCCGTCGGTCGTTCAGTTACCCGCAGTCAACTTAATTAATAACGGACATCCTCCACGGGTTCACGCATCGGCGCGGACGCGAAGCGGACGCGCGTGCATCTTCTCGGTGTCCGCCCTATCCACACCCGTCGGTCGTTCAGTTACTCGCAGTCAATTTAATTAATAACGAACACCCTCCACAGGTTCACCTGTGGCGATCGCGGTCGGCCTTTTTTAATCCGAGCGTGTAGTGGGGTTCGGCCTTTTATAATTCAAACCTAGCCAGCAGCCATGGTCAGCTCCTCCCAAGACAAGGGCAAGTCCCCCGTCTACCCTCGCGAGCGTGTGAGCGTCCCGACGCACCAAGCACGATGGCACTCGGAGCACCGCATCCTGCTGTCGTACTCGAATGTGACCCTCCCGAACCACTCGCATCCGGGTACATAAAGGATCACGGTGCTGGCCGTGGCACGGTCGGCGCGGATGCACGTGGAGGAGGTGAGTCGTTGGCAGCGGCAGATGACGCCAGAGCAGCGGCTCAACCGTGTGTACGCAACCGACTCTCCCGACTAGAAGGTCTTGTTCGCGGTCGAGCACGAGAAGGAGCGCCGGCACGACATGCGCGACGTGTAGCCAGGCCCTCCGCCGCCCTCGCCAGTCGTTCGCAGCGAGGACGAGGAAGCCGCCTAACAAGCGGCGTTGGCAGCCGCGCTCTGCGAGAGCGAGGATGAAGGGCGGCGCAAGGCCGAAGAGGAGGAGGCGACGTATGAGACGCGGCTCGCGGAGGCCATCGCGCTGTCCGCCGCCAGTGACTGCGTCGTGCCCCCTCCGCCGAAGAGCGAGCCACAGCCGGAGGTCTACTAGTGGATCGACTACCTCCGCGAGTGGGTCAGCGCGCCGCCCATCTGGTTGGGCGCGACACCATAACAGGAGGCCCCCTACCTCCAGCACTAAAGGGCGCTGCACCTGGAGGAGGAGCGCGCCGACGACGCGTGGCAGATGGTTCTGGAGCGGGAGGCGGAGGAGGAACAACTGGAGATGGAGGAGGAGGAGCGCCCGTGTTGCGCTGCCACCGCCACCAGCACAGACCGCGCCGGCGGGACACGCGACAGACACGCATGTATCGGCACTCTGGAACAAGGCGTTCCCTTGGGCCGGCCCTGCGCTGATGCTGGTTGACCTCACCGTCCCCCACATCGCCGCCGCCGCCTAGTGCAGCCTCGTAGTTTAGTTTTTTTAATTTTTAATTAATGTAATGGGACGTGTAGACTCTTGTCCGCTGTCGTGGCCGATTTTAATGTTTAATTAATGTTTGTTTTTTGTTTTCTGAAATGTTTGGGAAAAAAATCACGTGTCGTCAAAATAGGTCGGATCAGCGTTGGGCGTATGCCCTAACCCAAACGCGGAAATGAACGTTGATGTCCGTCGGACCGGTCGGTCGGTTGGAGTTGCTCTTACAAGCACATAGGCCATGTTTGGTTACTCTAACTCGGTTAGAGGTTAGAGATATATTCTAACCGTGAACTAACTTTAACCAAAAAGATGTTTAGATGACAGGGCTAGAATGACAATAAATGCATTTTTTTTAATTATTGACTCATTTAATCAGGATTTGGTATGATGGAGAAAGAGGAAAAAATATTTTTTTTCGAACCTCATCTAACTCAAACCTAATAAACACCTCTTGACCGGGTTAGTTTTTTTTTAATGCATTAGATGCATCTAGCTAAAACTAACCCTCATGTTTAAATGTTTTTAATTAATTGAGTCTAAGAGGGTGCTTGGATACGTTTTAGTCCCATGACTAAAAGTAGTGAGACTAAAACTTGCTAGCCTCACCCATGCTTGGATCCAAGTACTAAAGAGACTAAAATCAAGTTAATGAGCATTTATTATTCTCCAAACCCTCCAATCCAGAACTTGCATGAGGAGTTAAATGAGAGAGAGGACTAATGCATATTTTAGTAGGGGTACCCCTGACTAAAAGATTTTAGCCTCAAGACTAGTTTTAGCCTCTCTTTAGTCAGGGGTGCTTGGAACTTTAGCCTCTTAAAAAGACTAGTTTTAGTCAGACTAGTTTTAGTCTCTTGAATCCAAGCATCCTCTAAACTAACCCAAACTAACTCTATACATGGATGGATCCAAAGAGGGCCATAATAATAGTACTGGTAGAGATCGGTGGTGCAGTGAAGGCATGTACATGTAGGTCGCTAGCTAATGAAGCACAAGACTGCTAGACTAGGGCCGAAAGATGGTGTAAAGGAGTGCGAGAATTGGAGAGGGGTCAGGAGCGTGGAGGGAGGTTGCGATCGAGCAGCAGCCGAATCGCGTGCAGACAATGGGAGGAAAAAGCTGAGGATGGCGTGATCTGCTCACGCCACTTCACTCCTTTGACCGCATTTCAACATCACCCTCCTCCTCTGCTCCGCTGCTCACACTCTCCGATGTACCTCCAACTTGACCTTTAATTGTTTCTGCTTAACTCTTGTACTACTACGCCCACCTTCCCTCCATTTCAATTTTTTTTTTGTCACTGAATCAGATCAGTGTGCTGGCAACTTGTCGGCTCTCTTATTTTTTGGTGATGCTCTTCGGGTGCTGAATCCTGACTTTCAGGATGAAAATTAAAAATGTGATTTTCATTGATTATGTCCCGCAATTGCCATGTTAAAAGTATTGTTTCGAGAGTTCGAACTTTCTACAGAATGATAACCTAAGAGCCTCTATAGTCGTGTACCTCGAATTTAACCTCTCCAACGTTTACGGACGCGTTCGGTCACTGATCGGACGTACCCGTTTTGAGCCCTTATTTGTCTGTGCAACTACATTCTTTATATCTTTTATATGTCTGGTCACTTGCACATGATTAACGGAGATGGAGAAAAGAAAAAATAATGAATAGAGAAAGAGAAAAAATGATCAGCGTGAGGCCGCGTCCTACGTGGCGGACTGACTGGTCGCGTCCGCGAGTCCTCATATCCTCCTTTCATTTGTCCTTATTATGAGGGTTTACGGAGAGCCCGAACATATAGGAATGATACGAGGGAGGGATTTGATTAGATTTTTTCTTCTCTCTCATGTCCGTCCACTCATAGATCACGTGTGCGGACTTTTGAGGAGGTTTGGGGACTTTGGGTGTAGATGCGTTAAGATCTTGGATCGGACAACGATGACCCTTATGCACTGTTTTCTTCTTGAAAGCGTCTTTTTTAAGACACTTTACGTTTTTCATGCGTTGTTTTTTATGATGGTTTGTGTGCTCATGCTGAGAGGAGTTGATCATTTTGGCATGACCTTTTGTTTCTTTTATTTTATTATTGGATGGTTTGTATCTTGGATGTCTTTGAGACATCTTGTTGATGCACAGGTTTGGTATAATTGATATATATCGCCCTTCCTATCATGCATATCGGTCGCCTTTCAAAGGGAGAAAAACGAAAACAAAATGAAAAACAAATAGAAATGAAAAGAACAATAAAATGTAATAAAAAGGAAAAGAATAGAAATGAAAATGAAAATAAATAGAAAAAGGAGAAAGGTAAAAAAGAAAATAAAAAGAAAAAAAGGAAAGCACTAGCAGTAGAGTTGGTTTAGAACCAACACTATATCTACTTAGCTATGGTAATAGCGTGTGTTTAGAATCAGCACTATAGCTAAGTTAGCTATAGCGCTAGTCCTAAACCAGCGCTGCTCCTACATCCACTTAACACCCACGCGTACATGGGCTTTCTTCCCCATTCTCCCTCAAATCCCTCCTCTCCTCTCGCCGTCGTCGCCCTCCTCCGCGTGCCCTCCACCGCCATTGTCGCCCTCCTTCATGCACCCTCCATCACTGTCGTCGCCCTCCTCTGCGCCCCCTCCTATCATCGTCTTGCCCTTCACGCGACCTCCTGTAGTCGCCGTCTCCTGTCATCATCGTTCGGTGCCCTCTAGCCGCTCCCACATCCCCGACCTCCACCTCACCACCGGAGTCTCCCTGACCCCGTGTGAGGCACCCGCCCCTCCTCTCTCTCTCCTCTCCTGTGTGTCTTAGTTGTAGCGTCGTACAAGTAGCGTTGGTGCTCGTGCTACTGCTAGCCCAAAAATTAGCGCTACTAATAGGCTTTCTCCTAGTAGTGGAAGCAGGTGGGATTTTTGGGTGGGACTGTGTTGTCAAAAGAGGGTGTGGCAGCGGTCCGCACGCTCGCAAATTCGCCTCCCCTGTTTTTCTTGGGTTTGCGGGAAATAGTGCATCGGGGTGAGTTGATGGACCGATACATGCTCGCATTGGATGACAAAACACATCTGGACCATGTGTTCGAGATGGTTGTGTTCGATTTAAGGGTTTGTGTTAAAGATGCATGATGGTCTCTCTATGGGGACTCTACGATAGTTGCTCTAACTGCGCGTATGAGCATCTATAGCAGATCATATATAATCTCGTTGACACATAAAATTCCGTCATATTAACAGTATCTGGGGAAAATCGGCTTGAGCATCTACTGTGCAAAAGGCTCGGCCCGTAAATCTGTAGGTGGCCCGTAAATCGGTAACGACCAAGATGCGACACTTTCCTTATTTGGAGGCGAGGCCTCAAAAGGGGAAAGGGTCGCATCTAAGCGTCTCGCAAGAAGGATAACAACGCCATTACATAAATAGAGAGATGAGTATAAGATTCAGCTTACACTCGTCACATGCTAAATTATAATCCAGACAAGCATTCATTATTCATACATAAAGCAGGGTCCGACTACGGACAAGATAAACGGCAAAATCACGCTATCCCATCTTGCTAGTCCCACGATCACGACCATGCGCCTCTAGTTCTCGCGATACGTCACATACAACCTGCCACTGTCTTCGTCGAACTCCCACCTCAGTTGGTTATCATCGGGAACTCATGCATCAGGGGTACATGTACATGTGGGTGTTTGTAGTAAACTGTGAGCCATGAGGACTCAGCAATCTCATGACCTTGGTATCGAGTCTAACTAAGTTAAATGGGTGAGGTAGGTTAATTGTTTGAGTTTGCAGCATCCTAAGCATGTATGGTGGCTATCTTACGATGAACAACAACTAAATATGGTGGTCTACGCAAGACGGTCGGAGACTAGGTTGATCGCTAAGTGATCCTGAACACCTACTTACGTCATTCCTAACCCCACCGTGTTCTGGATCAGAGAAGGATCTCTGAAACAAACAGTCACGGTTACGCACTCAGTTGGCAAGTTTTATTTGAATTACGTCAAGTTGTTTAGAACCAGATGTTAACAAAATATCCATGTTTGCCACATAACCGCGGGCACGGCTTTCTGAAAGATTAAACTGTGCAGGGGGGCTCCAACTAGTCCATCACAAATTACCACACGCCGCATAGTAATCCTCTACCACGAAACTCGTGATCTCGTCGGATTCCTTGGAGGAAAACCTCAACTCTGAGAAGAACTAAAGTCTCACTAGAATCCCAATGTGCAAGATATATCACTAAGGTAAGACAAGTCCGACAAGACCTCCCGACGTGTCGAAGAACCCGGTAGAAGCCGCATATCTCGTTCTTAGGACACGACCGGATGAGTGCAGCGTATAGTGACCTGATAGAGATCTCCCGAGTTTCCCCGGGTTGGCCCCGCACACGACTCTAGTTTGGACCAACACTCATGAGGAGCACTAGCCCGGGGTTGATTAGATTCCTCGGGGTAGCTATTCCCTATGCTTTTTATTAAGCTATTAGCAAATAAACACCAAAGTTGGGTCCTGCCACATAAGCCTTAACATTAAGCGATTTATCTAGGGGGGTCGACATAACAACCCCGAACGTGTTAGGAGCGCTCATTTATTGAATAAAACACCGGTAGCCGAAACTAAGGCGGCGACAATGGAAGAAATCACCCGGCAAAACACTAGGCCTTCCATTATTTACCAAGTATATAGCTACATTAATTAAATAGCAGTTAAATATGATGATATCAAATTGCCCATGTTATCACATGGACCAACTAGCACCTGCAACTAGCAACGCTAACAAATTAGTGGCTGAGCAAGACTAACTTAGCCAAACAACATTTGTAGGAGGGGAGGTGTTTGAGGTTTCATGGCAATGTTTGATTTCCTATATATCACGTGGTAGGCAGCGGAGATGTAACGAAGGAAACGTAACACTAAGCAAAACAAAGCTAGAAACAGTGTCAAGGTCACGATCATCGTGCGTGTGATTTCTTCAGAGTAGAACTGATCCTGATCTTCCTGCACGAACTCAGCGGACTCTTCGAACTCGTTTCCGGTCCTAGTAGCTACCCAAAAGAAAACAAGGAGGTAATAAGTACCAGCAAGAAGATGATGCCACAGACATAATGAAATGCCTTGTTCATTGACAGCCAATCCATCCCAAGGATCAGATCAATATCGGACTTGCCAAGGACAATTTGAGAAGCCGAAAAAGAATAGTCGCCCATCTTGACAGCGACATCCCGAATGATGCGACTAGAATTCGTTATCAAACCAGGAGAGGCCACTGACATAGGCTTAGGAAAATCTTGATAATCAAGCTCATGCTTGACGAAAAATGGGCGAGACATAAAATAGTGTGATGCACCAGAATCAAATAAAACCTTTGCAGGAATATCATTAACCAAGAGAGTACTCATGATCACATCTGATGAGTTTTCTGCTTCTGCTGCATTCACCATATTGACTCTCGCAGACTTGGGTTTGAACTTCACCATTGGATTGCCTGGAGGATTCACTGGAGGAGGAGGCGGAAGACGCCGTTGAGTGGTGCACTTATTAGAGTAGTGACCCTTCTGCCCACACTTGTGACAAGTCACCTTTGACAGCGGACGAAATGGCACTTGAGGATTCCCTTGCTTCTGCTGCTAAAACATCTGCTGGAAGGCTGGGTTGGGTGGGTGGGAAGAACCACGACCACGTGACTGCTTGAACTGCCGAATCTGCCCAGGAGGAGGAGACACCAATATTTATGTTCCTTCTGAACCACCTGAGTTGAGGACGAGAAACTGGAATCTGTGAAGCGCTTCCTTCAATTCTCCACTTTGAGCAAAGCTGCTTCAGCCCTGAGAGCCAAGTTGTAGAACTTATCGGGATCGTGCAAGGCAAGGGCGAACTACAAATCTTCCTTCAGACCACCTCTGAACTAATAAATCTTGCTCTTTTGATCTGGGATGTCCTGTTTAGCATACCGAGCCAGCTCCTGGAACTCGACATTGTACTTGTACACAGACGATCCTCCTTGCTTCAAGCGTCTGAACTTCTCACACATCTCTTCCATGAAGCTAGCCGGAATATAGTGAGCCCTGAAATCCCTGCAGAAATCATCCCAACTGATCATTCTATCGCCTCTAGAGTCCTTCAACTATTGCCACCATTCTGCTGCCTCACCCTTGAGCTAAAAAGTTGCAAACTTGACGAAGTCCTCTGGTTGCACATTACTGCACTCGAAGTGCTTGTTCATGTCATGAATCTAGTCATCCATATCGAATGGCTGGTCACACGAAGTGAAGGACTTCGGTTGGTTCGCCAGAATTTATTCAGAGTTGCAAACTGATGTCCACCATAGTTAAAATTGCTCTGTTGCTCATTGTTCCTCTCTTGCAACAACTGAAGTAACATCTGAGTGTTTGCATTGGTTGCACCATCACCGCTTGCCATGCCTCTGGTGGAGGAGGCGGTGGCGGAGGAGGTGTCGGAGGAGGAGGTGGTGGAGGATCAACACTCTCACGACCCGGATTCTGGCGAGTTGGTGGAGCCATCCTCGAGGCAGACAACTACATTAGCCGAGAGACTAACATTCAAAGATTAAGGTGAATCAACAAGCAGAAATATCTGAACAAGAATACTTAGCAATTGCACTCAAACAATAATTAGTAAGAATGCTTCCCCAAAAGAACTCCCGACAACATCTGGTTCAAAGCCAGTCGAAAACCAAGTATGAGCTAGGATTGCTCGAAACAAATGTATGACAGAGATTACATCTGATATTTTCATGGATATGATCGCACGGGCTCGATCCTGCAGTAGCTATCATGTACAAGGCAGTGCACACGACAAACAAAGTGTCCCCGAGTCGTAGCAAGCTACAAGGACTCTTTAAGGCACAACGAGAACCGATGTAAGATCACCGTGAACAAACGAACCCACTAAATGTCGAATCCCAACCTCACATCATGCATCTGTTGGAAGATTGTCCTATAAGTAACTACATCAGTTCCCACCTAAGAACTCCCGAAATTTTTGGTCATGCAATCTGGTCCACAGATACAAGGAGTAATATATCACTCAACTCCTAGCATCTAACCCGTCCAATGTATCACATCCGTCAACACATAACCAGTCATCTATTTCACATCCTCGTAATCACAACGATATTAAGTATGGCGATACATCCAGACCTATGTGCGCCAGTACTGGGGAAGCCAGACTCCTCTCACCGTTACTAGTATTGACGCAATCTCAACCATCCTCCGTCCTGAGATACTAAGAAATCTAAATGATAACGATGTGCTCAACAATTCCGTGGATCTCAACTCCCCAGAATAAAATCAACACAACAGGAGGCACCAAGACAGAACTCCGTCACATCGGTATCGTATAGATTCCAAAAATATCCGCGTGATCCTAAAAAAATGAGCGAGAAGAGGAGTAGAATTAAAATTTCCAAAGTCGTGAACCTCACCAAAGCATAGAAGAGGAGAAAAAAGAAACCTATTGTCCGATATAACTAAGACTCAAAATAGTGTTTGCTAGACTCGACTCGGCCAAGTTCGATCACACAACGCTCCTATGGTCGTAAGGCTCTGATTACCAACTTGTAACGACCAAGATGCAACACTTTCCTTAGTTGGGGGCGAGGCCTCAAAATGGGAAAGGGTCACATCTAAGCATCTCGCAAGAAGGATAACAACGCCATTACATAAATAGAGAGATGAGTATAAGATTCAGCTTACACTCACCACATGCTAAATGACAATCCACACAAGAATTTATTATTCATACATAAAGCAGGGTCCAACTACGGACAATATAAATGGCAAAATCATACTATCCCATCTTGCTAGTCCCACGATCACGACCATGCGCCTCTAGTCCTCGGGATACGTCACATACAGTGTGCCACTGTCTTCTTTGAACTCCCACCTCAGTTGGTTATCATCGGGCAGTGGAGATGTAACGAAGGAAACGTAACACTAAGAAAAACAAAGCTAGAAACAGTGTCAAGGTCACGATCATCGTGCGTGTGATTTCTTCAGAGTAGAACTGATCCTGATCTTCCTGCACGAACTCACCGGACTCTTCGAACTCATTTCCGGTCCCAGTAGCTACCCAAATGAAAACAAGCGGGAAAAAAATACCAGCAAGAAGATGATGCCACAGACATAATGACGCAAGCATGCACAACCTCTACCATGCACACGAACCATCGTGCACACATAAAGCAATTGCCACCTCACTGCAAGGAGACTTTCTACACAACTGCTCAAAATCAGATACCAGTAACACCATTGGATTCCTTGGGATTTCTACCCTAAATCCATATATTATACTGCTCATTTGCATTCTGGAGAACACCACAAACAATAAAATATATTACACATAGATTCCAATTCTACTATAAGTCAAATCTTGCCTAAAGTGGAAACTTCCAAATCTGCCTATCTCACCACAAGGATTTTACCTAAGGAGGAAATGCACTCAAAACTACATCAAACACAAAAGAATGCACGGGGCCAATGGTCATTGAACCATGGCCCCTAGTGAGTGTATGCAAGTGGTCCATGCCCACATACACACACACACACTCACACTCACATGCACACACAAACATTCACACATGGTGTGCACACATAGATACCTTACATATCACACATGTGCATGTGCACATTGCCCTCCACACTAGGGCACACACACACACACTCATGCACACACAACACAACTCAAAAAATAAAAGAAAGAAAGGTGGAGGGGGCATCCGAACCTGCCCCCCTTGCTAACACTCACACACGCGTGCACCACTGCACTACGGTGCCAGATCTGGTCAGAGAGGGGATCTAAGACCTCCTGTACTGAATCCATGCCTCTGCTACACTACGGGCGACAAAAATAAAAAGGGGGCCAGGGGGATTCGAACCCACGATCCCCCTGGTTGGGCGTGGCGCTCGCACGACTGGGCTACGACTCGGTACTTGATAAAAAGGGGGTTCGGCCCCAGATATCCTATCCCTCGGGGCTTCTCCTACCTCCACGACGGAACTACAGAGAAGAAGGTTTGACGCCGACGAGCTAGGAGGCAGCAACGGTGGCTAGGAGGTACCGACAGGGAAAGAGGGAACCATGGGGGTTCCTGTAACGCCCAAGATGCGATCCTATCCTCAATTTGGCACGAGGGCCTCGTCAGGGATAGAAGCGCATCTCATCGTTTCGCAAGAATGGATATCGTTACAAGTACATGTACTGAAAGGATGAGCTATATGGAATTGGCTTACACTCGCCACAAGCTACATCAGCGTCACATCAGTACAATACATAACATCATGAAGAAGAGCAGGGTCCGACTACGGACGAAAACAAACGAGAAAAGAAGAACGAGGTCCATCCTTGCTATCCCAGGCTGCTGGCCTGGAACCCATCCTAGATCAATGAAGAAGAAGAAGAAGAAGTATCTCCAAATGAACAATCAACGTGCTCACATCAAGTAACCTTTACCTGTACCTGCAACTAGTGTTGTAGTAATGTGTGAGCCATAGGGGACTGAGCAATCTCATTTCCAAAGGTATCAAGACTAGCAAAGTTTAATGGGTGAGGTTCGGTTAAGTGGTGAGGCTGCAGCAAGCGACTAAGCAATATATGAGGTGGCTAACTTACGAGTACAAGAATAAGAGGGAAGATCTACGCATATCGGACGTGAACTACTGGTGATCAAATGAATGATCCTGAACACCTACTTACGTCAAACATAACCCCACCGTGTCCTCGATCGGAAAAGGAACTCGCGAAAGAGACAGTCACGGTTACGCACTCAGTTGGCATATTTTAGTTAAGTTAACTTCAAGTTATCTAGAACCAGTGTTAAACAAAGTTTCCACGTTGCCACATAACCGTGGGCACGGCTTTCCGAAAGATTTAACCCTGCAGGGGTGCTCCAACTAATCCATCACAAATTACCACAAGCCGCATAGAAATCCTCGATCAAAAAACTCGCGATCTCGTCAGATTCCTTAGTGGAAAACCTCAACTCTGAGATTACCCAAAGCATCACCGGAATCCCGATGCATAAGACATTCATCAAAGGTAAAAGTAATCCAGCAAGTCCAGCCGGCGTGTCGACGATCCCAATAGGAGCCGCGTATCTCGTTCTCAGGACACGACGGTTGAGCGAGGCGTACGGTGGCCTGATAGAAATCTCCCAAGTTGCCCTGGGTTGGCCCCGCACAGTGCTCTGTTTTGGACCAGCACCATCAGCACTGGCCCTCCCTGTATTATGTAAAATTACTCCTCGGGTTCATGACGCCCTATGCTTTCAGTATTAACAAAATTATTATGTTGGGCAAATGTAGTACCAATGTTGGGCCTTGCCAGACCAGCTTTAATCTAAAACGAATTATCAAGGGGGTCCCCATAACAACCACGAGCGTGTTAGGAGCGCTCAATTATGGAACATAACACCGGTAGCCGAAACTAAGGGGGCAAAGGTGGAACAAAACACCAGGCTAGAAAGGCCGAGCCTTCCACCTTTTACCAAGTATATAGGTGCATTAAATTAAATAGCATTTAATAGGGTGATATAACAATGAACCCATGTAATCACATGGAAGCAACTGCACCTGCAACTAGCAACGCTAACACATGGTAAAGCAAGCGGTAACATAGCCAATCAGTGGTTTGCTAGGTTGTGATCAGGTTGAAGGTTTTCATGGCAATGTTGGGAGGCTGATATTTAACATGTGGTAGGCAACGAGACATAACGATAGAAACGGTAAAACTAGCAAGGCAATAATAGTAATGGTGTCTGGGGAATGGTCATCTTGCGTGATATCCCGCTTGGAAGAAGTACGACTCCGTGAAGCAGATGAACCGGCGTAGTCGAACGGGTCCTCACTTTCCGACACGCTTGCCGAACTCCATCGAGACGAAGGGAACCGGAATCAAGAATCAACACACGATATTCACCACGGCATATGCACGACAATATGCAATCCACATATGATGCATGAGCAGCTGAATATATGCAAGACATGACATGTCAAATCACAACAACCAAATACTACACATTAAGTGAAGTTCAATATGCAACTCATTGCATATTGACGAAACTCCACATACGAATTATTTAGTTATATCCCGATTAGGTACACGAAAATATTAAATGTGGTTAAATATGGCAAGAGGTGAAGTGTAATTAAACTACCTATCTAGACAATTTAAATGAGGTCGGAAATGACATATAGCATCTCCGAGATGACCCCACACGTTAATTTATATTTCTGTCCAGATCTGAACTAACACGTTTAAATATTGGTTAAACAGAAAAATAATAGGTTCACGTGATTCTACGCATCGTTACAACCAATTTACACATAGAGAACATCTCCAATGGAGCTACGGTTCAAAAGATACGAACATCACAAGATATGATGGCATGAATGCAATATGTGTGCAATGACAGCCACAAGCATTCCAAAACACACAACCAGCAAGAGAATATGAAACTACATGAGATTCTAAGCAAGTTTCATATAGGACACGATCAAAACGGAGCAACGGTTCAACAACTACGAGTAAAACGAGATATCACTACAATCTGCCAAAATCAGCCACATATCATTTTCTACACCCCACAACTATGAGCTACATAATCCAAAATGCTCAAACAAGGCATGAGGCAACAGAGGTCAAGATTCACTACAACATACAACCAATAACACTTAGCATGGAAGCATGGATCACTAGCAAAAGGACTCACAAAATGGCTTCTCACACACAGTTTCATACTTCGAGAAAAACACAGTTTATGAAAGTGCAGTTTTCGATCTCAAGGCATATTGACAGAAGCAAAACCATAAGCTACATGACTCCAAATGGCATGAAAATTCACAGCATGCTAGAGAATCTTAAAGTCTACAACTAACTCCATTGTACCAACCTCAAAAGAGCTAAAGATCACGAGATAAACTCATGACAAGACAGCAACAAAATATAACAGATTTCAGATTTCAGCATCTCCAAATCAAGACTATTTTCTAGCAAGTTGAGAGCAAGCAAACCACACCTAAACATGAATTTCTATTGCAACCAAAATTACCAGGGGCTAGTCTACACATCCAAGGGCATATCTCTAGTTGACAACTCCTTCATCGCACGCACGGATTAATTCCCACAAAATAAACAAAAAGGCAACATGGCAAAATATCACACGCACTAACTTGCTCGAAAGTTAAAACTAAATGTACAGTTAAATTCTATGGATTTTTCTACCCCGAAAACATATGTAACATGTGGCGTTGCAAAACAAAAATAACGCCACACGAATATGCGTGAATATGTCCTAAACGCGGTATAGCAAACTAGCTACGGAATCCTACATGCAAAAATACAAACAGCTACTCTAAAATACATGGCAAAATGTCCCTACAAACATGAGCATTTTATCTACATCATTTGAGCAATCCGGACACGCACGAAAAATAAATACGGGACAATCCCCTATTAGGACAGCATGCAAAACTAGGCACATGGTGGGTCAAACTATTTCAAACATGCATGCAAGTTGCAAATTCATAATCTACGCGGAATTCTACACGAGGTACATATATAATTCGTTGTAATCCGACGCGCGGTTTAGATTCTACGGGCGTTTGAAAAATGCCTATTTTTCTGAAATTAATTAAAACCAAAATCCTAAAAAAAATAACTAACGGGCCGCAACTAACTACTAACGGGCTTAACAAGGACGCGCAGTTTAGCTAAGACGCGCACCGGGCGAGAAATAGTTGGGTCACGGGGTTTGCTCACCATGGGGCCTATTGGGACGGCCTGGAGAGGAGGAGGTCGGTCGCGCGGGAGGCAGCAGGCTGGGCCGAGGGGCAGCGCGGTGCGACTAGCCCAGGTGGCGGTGAGCCGACGCGGGACTCGCAAGGCCACGTGGGAG